>NW_027269321.1:1266448-1899673 GCF_023055355.1 Agelaius tricolor | reverse complement strand
CTTAATTCGGACGGGGACATCCGGATTTTTGATAGTTACCGAAAATGGAGTGATTTTTAGCTGTCCCACGCTCTCAGGCGTGTACCAGACTTCGGGGTTAATTTGCTTTTCATCTTCTACCCTTAAAGGGCATAATTTAATTTTTAATTCCTTATTATCTACACCTATACTAATCCCTAATTCTATAATCATGTCTCGCCCGAGCAGATTATAATCTGACTCAGGTACCAATAATAGATTTCCCATCCCTATTTTGGATCCTGATTCTATAGTCACATTTTTTATGATTTGTACTTCAAAAGGTTCCCCTTTCGCCCCTATGACAGTGGCAGTTTCTTTAGAGATGGTACATCCTTTTGGTAGGTTCTGTACCGTGGATCTTTCTGCCCCCGTATCTACCAAGAATTCCATTTCTTGGTTGTGGGGACCCACTTTAAGTTTTATCAAGGGCTCTTTATGATTTTTCCGGGTCCCCACCAAATAGAGCCCCTGACCCCCCTAGTCCATTTGGAACTGCTTCTCGTCTCTGATTCGGACTCTACATTCTCGCTTAAAATGCCCTTTTTTTCCGCAATAAAAACACACCTTCACCCCTTCTGACTCCCCTATACTTTTCTCTTTTTGTTCACTCGAACCTCCCTTTCGCCCTTCTCTTTGGTACCTCCCCCCACCTGTTGCTGCGACCATCAACCTTACTTGTCTGCGGTCTCTTTCGTCGTCCCTACGGACATATACTTTCTGTGCCTCCCTAAGCAGTTCATCCAGCCCCCTGTCCTGCCAGTCCTCTAATTTCTGGATTTTCTTCTTTATGTTGTCCCACGATTTTAAAACGAAATGGACTTTCAGCATTGACTGTGAAGTTTGGCTATCGGGGTCCATTCCGGAGTACAATCGTAAGTTCCACCGTAATCTCTCGAGCCATTCCGTAGGCGACTCGTCCTTCTTTTGCCTATCGTTGAATGCCCGATCTATATTTTGCCCCCTCGGGACTGAGTCCCTAATCCCCTGAATAATTATGGTCCTTAAATCCTGCATATGTGTTCTATGTGCCGCATTTTGATGGTCCCAATGGGGGTTCTGTAGGGGCCATTTAGCGTCCGCAGCCGGGCCTTGGACATGCTGCATGTCCCAAATACACATTCCTTCCCTTCTTATCATATTCCGTTCTTCAGTAGAGAACAGAATGCCCAAAATGGACTGCATTTCTTCCCAGGTATAGATGTTTGGTCCTAAGAACTGGTCGACCCTCTCGGCTACCCCAAAAGGGTCCTCTAATAAATGTCCCATGTCCTTCTTAAAGTCTCGTACATCTGCCGAACTCAAGGGGACAGTAATAAATCCTATACCCTCCTGTGGTCCACCCATGGGCATCTCCCGTAGAGGGAATAACCCCGTCTCAACCCTACTGCGGCTCCTTGTAATCGGGCCTTGGTAACCGGTTTGGTTAACCTCCCCTTGGTTACCCTCTTCATCATTGTTCGGTGCAGGTGGTTGTGGAGGTGGTGGGGCATTGGGTGCTGGCGGTGGGACATATGGGGGCGGTGCTATAATTAAGTCGCCCAAATGATTGTCCCTCTTCCCCTTTTTGTCCGGATCCCCTTTCCCTTCTCTTAATTGGAAAACATACACTTCGGGTCTTGCTACCCATATTTTGGCATAATCACTCTCCTCTTACGAGAAGGGCTCTTTAGAATTTACCCATAGGTTCAAGTCCTGTCGAACCCAGTCTTCAGATGATCCAAACACGGGCCAAAAAACTTTTTTGGAAATCTCTTTCCCACCCCATACTTCCATGCAATAATGTATCATTCTGGCCCTATCCTTAGTCTCGGTCCCCGGGTAATGCTTCCAATTACTAAGCATGAATCCTAGGGGGCTGTCCCTTGGAATGGGGGGAGTTTGACTTGGGTTGGGGTCTTGCTTTTCCCCTGCCCCATTCGTCCGGAGTGCCTTCTTTCACTCTCAAATTCCTTTCACTTCCCCTTTTTCGTGGCCTGAGCCCTCGCGGGTCTACGGGAACCGCACTACTCAAGGGTCCGCACTCACTTGGAGAGTCCGGCTGCCGGCCCTCCTCTCATTCACACTTGTCCACCGCCACACTCCGGGATCCCAACCCCGCCCGGACGGATTCCCTTTTATACTTACGCGTCCTGCGTCTTCGTCCGGACTCCGTGCACAGATTATTAAGGGGTTCACCGGTATAATTTGTCCCGTTTGCTTACTAGTATATATTTTAGGGTCGTCGGTGAGAGTGGCGGAGGTTCTCCCAGAGGGGCCACCTGGAAAGCACTGGATGAGGCGCCCCCCACTCTGGGTAGATCTTATCCGATCCAAACTCTCATCCGAGTCACGGCACCAAACTGTTATAAAATTGACTCAAAATGAGTAATTTCCAATCAAAGAATTTATTAATTATTGAAGCAGTTATACTACGTAAGCAAAGGCTCAGCGCTGGGTGACAGGGGAGTCTCCGCTCCACCAACTGCCACACCAACCAGTTTCTGATTCAGTCCTTTTATCCTCTCCATCCTTCAGGAGTCCATGTTATCTCGGAGTTCTCTGCGCCTGCGCTGGTTGTTGCTAGGGGGTCATCCTTCTGTCTCCTGGTGGTCGGTGATAAAGGCTGCGGAGTCTTCCTCAGCCGCATCTTCTTCACCCTATGTCCTTATTTGGTGACTTCTCTGTGGAAAATTACCAAAATCTTATGATTAACGCAATATGTGCCCTATCAAGCTTAAGCAAGCAAATGTCCTGCCTTGCAAACTGTGCCCTATCAAGCTTAAGCAAGCAAATATCCTGCCTTGCAGACTGTTTATCTGCCCCTGCCCCTTCCCCAGCTTTTCCCTGGTCATTATCTCTGTGAGTTATCTGCTTGTACCATTTGTCAGCGGGAAAGGTTTCCCTGCTGGGTGTTTATCTGCCCCTGCCCTTTCCCCAGCCTTTCCCTGGTCGTTATTTCTGTGAGTTATCTGTTTGTACCATTTGCTGGGTGGGACTATGTGTGGGCTCCTGCAACCCCTTCCCTGGTATCCTTGTAGCTCATATCTCATGAAGTAGTACAGAAATAGTCAGCAGACAACTCTTGTAACACACTGGTCTCTTTTTTGTGACGAACAAAATGTAGTCCCTCATCTCAATTCCCCCCCATTTATTTATAGTAAAGTTTTCCCAACATTCTCCATTTGCTGTTTCCCTTTGCAGCTTCACCCTGCTTTTTTAAAAAAAAGTATTAACTATTTAAGAGTTAAAAGTATCACGGTTAAAGCTCTTCAATTTTGCAAAATGCAACATAAAGGCGAACATGGAAAAACCCAGACCAAAAATTGATTCTCACCCTTCTGTCCCAAACCTACCTGACAATATAAAGTAGGATTATTATTAAAAATGTTTCTCATGTTGTAATCTTATCACTGAAACTGTAGGGAAAACAAAAACTCTCCGAGAATCTCTTTAGTGTGAGAGAGTCAAGGCATTACTTGGTTCTGGCCAGGATGTGCAACAGAAATACTTTCATCCACACATAGCCCGGCTGTGCAGAAAACATCATTCCATGACATGTCAGTTTTACTCGATTTTTCCTAAACTTTACGTAGTCTGAACCTATCTAAATCCACTGCTTTAAAGTTCATTGCTTCCAAGTCGTGTAAGTTTTTAGTGTTTGGTTTCCTATTGGACCCGGATTTCTTCCCCTCTGCTGTGAATTCCGCCCACACTCCTGGATTTCCTTCTCAGCCTTTTCCAGACCAGGTGTCTCCAGCTGTGCGGGGGGCAGTGTCTGGGGTAGCTGTTGGTTGCTGTTTGCTGCGGGGCGTTGATGTTTTGTTGCTGGTCCTTATCTCTGTGGGTGTCTTTTGGGCTATTCCCAGTCTGTTCGGATGTTAAACTCGTCTCCATTGAGTGGTGGAGATGAGTTTAACATCCGAACAGACTGGGAACCCCTTAAATAAAACCTTTAAAATTTCTTTCCCAAAGGCAAACCTTTGAGTAGAGAAACCTTTCTGAGCAGAGAAAGAAGATTTAAAAGAAGCAGGATGGGTACATTTTGCAGCAATGCAGTCGCAGTCAGCCCAGAGTGTGGGTGTGAGTGAGCCCCAGGGTGGAATTGTGCCGCGGTGCTCCCCAGCAGCTGTGGCAGTGCAGGCCCAGCCAGCGCTGGAGCTGCAGCAGCGGCAGCGAGGCTTGGCCGCAGTGGCTGGAGGTGCCAGGGGAGGGTGGCCAGGATTCCCGAGGGTTTGAGCAGAGGATCTGTGGGCAGGCCCAGGGGCTTGGCCCGCTGTGGAGCCCTGGCTGCTGCTGCGTTGCCTTCAGGGCAGGCTCAGTGGGGCTCCCATGGTCCTGCTGCAAGCGGGAAGTGCAAATCTCCGGGGCTTCAGAGCCCCTGAGGCCAGGCTGAGGGGTCCCCCCGTGCTCAGCTGTGCTGGCGGCTGTTTCTGGCCTCAGGGACACTTGGCGTGGGCCCCTTGGCCACCAGTGGTGCTGCTTTGCACTCCTTAGGCAGGAGCCGATGGCCTGGCTGGGTGTTGGCAACAGCAAAGTGCCAGGGCAGGCTCTGTGCCAGCCCAGCTTCCTGGGGGAGAGATTCCACAGGAGACAGGATTCTGGCTACAGCCTGCCTTACATTTACATCCCTTATTTCCACCCTGCACTAGGTGGAGAATTGCCCAGGTAAGGAATTCCAGACATGAATTCCAAGGGAGATAATTGAATATCTGCCTTGGGTCTGGCTCTTTTTCTTGCCAAGGCCAATGGCAAAAGCTGTACCCATGGCATCTTGGTTTCTATCTCCGGCTTCCAAAGGTGTTTCTTTATTTCCCCATTCATTCTTTCTACCCAACCCGAGCTCTGGGCTTGCCAGGGGTTATGGAGGTCCCATTGTATTCCTAAAGCTGCCATAACCCCCTGAAGGGTCTTTCCTGTAAAATGAGTTCCCCATCTGAATCTATTGCTTCCACA
Source organism: Agelaius tricolor (assembly GCF_023055355.1). Lineage (NCBI taxonomy): Eukaryota > Metazoa > Chordata > Aves > Passeriformes > Icteridae > Agelaius > Agelaius tricolor. The sequence continues at coordinate 1,894,720 of NW_027269321.1, read as the reverse complement.
ATCCATTATCTTTGAATTATTTGTTTTAGCAAGAGGTTAATAAGTGATCCAGTGCTTGCTGAAGCAGTCAGAATTGCTTTTGCCCCCCTGTTAGGTGCCATGGTGTCAGCAGAAGATTTTGAAGCCTTCCTGCTCAGGGCATTTCAGTGCCAGGCTCTTACAAGCACCCACAGCTCCGCGGGTTGAGCTGAGCATGGGGCGGTGACCTGCGCTTTGTCTGATTCCCCTTCCTTAATAACAGCCTGTCTTGTAGCTCTTTTCCCTTCTGCTGCCCTTGCAGAGCCATCCACAAACACATTGTCTCCCTCAGGCCAGGGAATGTCCCATCAATCTCTCCCAGCCTGGCTCGGGAGCTCTGTCCCTTGAGTGCAGTCCTGGGTTCCTTGCCAGCCCCTCTCCAGGCTGTTCAAACAGGAGGCTGGGTTAAACCCTTGCCCTGTCCTCAGTTCTGAATCCTCCTGTGCCACTGAACAAGTTTCATACTTTAATAACCGAGCCCTGCTCATCCATTGAGAGGCTCTTTTGGTTGTCAAAGCTTTAACTTGATGCCAGACTTGAACTCTAGGAGATCCTCCTGTTGTCATCAGTTTTCAGCCTCTGCTCCCACGGAAGCTGTGGCTGCACAATTCTGCAGACAATGAGGCTGCTCTCTGGCCACTGGGTTAAACATTTTAGCACAAGAATTCCTTTGGCAAGACCCTGTTTAACGTCCACCTATAATTCAAATTCTTTTTCCCTGTCTGGAAGGCCCAGGCCACTCGCCTTAGTTAATCTTAATTTTAACACTTGAAAATTCTGTGTTTCCTCCTTGTGTCCATCCATCCAGTTTGTTGACTGGCAAGATAGGAGTGTTGTAGGGAGACACCCTTGGCTCCAAAAGCCCTGCCTTTAACAGGGACTCAATACCAGGCTGTGAGCCCTTCCTTCCCTCTCTTGGAACAGGGTAGTGCTTGTCCTGGTTGCTTTAATTTGTAGAGGCTCCATATCTAATTTTCTGTATTTCCCTGGGGCTGCCCACACTTCTGGGTTCACTTCAGCATAGGCCTTGTCAGACTTTTGACACAGAGGTACAACAGAACTAGCCTCTGTATCCCTTTTTACAGTATTAAAATCCAGCTCTCAAACTCCTTCCTAGTTAATTACAATCACAGGAGGAAGAAAAAGAAATTCATTTATTTCAAACCTATCCCCCACAGCTTCTAATAGTGGTTGAACAAATCATACCTGCTCATCTTTCCCACTCATTCCCTTAAAAATTAAAATATTCCTTTACTATTTTCCCCTTTAGGTCTAAGATTCAGAGCAGATTGAGAGGCCCCTGTGTCCATCAGAAAATGCCTCCTCTCAATGCAGACCCACCTGAATGTTCTCAAGGGCTCCAGTGTGGAGGGTCCCTGGTGTGATGGGAGCTGTGACAGCCCTGCCAATCCATGTCCATCACGGGCTGGACTTGCTGGTCCTGAGGGTGCTGCTGTCTCTGCTTGCAGTGTCCTTGTGCCCTGCAGCTGGAGCCCTGATTCCTTGCCAGGGGCTGTTTGGGTGGGCTGTGCCCTGCCGAGGAGGGCAATGCCTCTGCCGGGTGCTTGTGGCCGAGCCGTGCCCTGGGTGCTGGGGCCCCCTTGGGCCCTGGGGCTGATCCCTCAGGGGCTGTAGGAGCTCTGCCCTGGCCTTTGCCTTCAGCTTGGCCTTTTGCTGCTCCCTTCTTGCACTCACCTGCTGGGCCTTTGTGCCCAAGTGCTGCAGGGCCTTCTTCTGCCCCTCCTGCAGCCCCCCTCAGTGCCTGTGGGTGCTTGTCTTGCTTTACAAGACAGGTGTCTGCTTGGGAAGGCAGAAAAAGCCCCTCTTGGAATGGAGAATGCAAACCCCCTCCCTCTTAATTTTTAGGATAGTGAAATCAAGGGGCTCTCAGGCAAAGATATGGGATTAGGAATAACGGTTCTTTCCTAGTGTGTATAATATAATAATAGTAGTGTGTATCAACAGCTCCGGCAGTGCCAACAAACAGAGCCCGGAGCCGGTCCCGGCCTTTCGGCTGCGGCGCTTTCCCCTTGGGTGCAGTTCCGGGCACGGCCGGCAGGGGCGCCGGTGGCTCCCGCGGGGCGGGGCAGCGCATCCCTGCCATGGGAACCTCTCTTAACGGCAACAGAGCAATCCCTTCATCTAACTCTTTCACTTTTTTACCTTCTGTAGCCTTTCTCCCGTGTTTTGAGAAAGAATTTGGAGAGGGCTGCCTTTTAACTGAGCTCCTCGTGTTTCGATAAGGTGCTTCCTGTAGAGAGAGGGATTTTCCCTGAACAGCCGGAGCTGTGGTTACCAAGGGGACGTAACTCAGAGCAGGAGGGGTCAGGGGAGGATATCCCGCCGAGGCTCGGTCGGAGTGTGGGCAGGGTGTGCTGCCGGAATCGCCAGAGGGGGATCTTCCCGTGGAGGCCGAGCCGGAGCGTGGGCAGCCCCCACATGGCTTCTGGCGGCTGATCCGGCAGCTCCCGGCAGAGAAAAGGCAGGTGGGAGACCCCGGCAGCAGCAGCGGCGCTGCCCAGCGCAGCTGGCACGGGCAGGGCAGCCGGGGATGGGATGGCTGGGACCCGCCCTCGGTGCGGTCGGCGCGGTGACCTCGGCCCACGCGGCAGGACAGAGCAACCCCATCTTGCCCAGCATGGCCGGCAGAGCGGCCGCGGGCCGGGCAGTGGGGCCAGGGCACACAAATTCACCGCCAGCGCCGGGGCAGGTGGAGCTGCCCTGGGCAGTGAGCCCGCACCTGGGATGGAAACCGGGGCAGGCGGAGCTGAGGCGGGCAGCGAGCCGGGACCCGGGACAGGCGCCTCGGCCGCCAACGGAGGGGGCAAGAGCTGCAGAGGATCCCACTCTCTTTCTGACTTTTCCTCTTGTTCCCCTCCCTTTCATTTCCCCTTTTTATTTTCTTGGTTTTTTCCTCGGGTGTTTCTGATACTTCAAAGATTTTTATTCTCCTAAAATCTCCTGTCTAACATATGGCATATTCTCTTTCTTCTAGATTAAATGGGTTTTTTTCCAAATAAATCCAGAACCTAACAAATCTAAACTTCTGCTTGGATATTTTGAAATGGTCGACGAGCTAACTCATGACCTCCTAATGTTGTTTTTCTCATCACCTTTTTATTTATCCTTTGGCAAATTAAGCATCTTTCAGTGACTTGCTTTGCTACACCAAAAATCCCAATGCACCCAAAATTCCTTAAAAAATGATCACACAAAGCTTGAGTACGCCAGTGGGGTTTCTGATGCACGTCTTCTAATCTTTTCCTAGTAAGCACATTTTATTAAGTCATGTAGAAGTTTCTATTTCCCTGATTTATCTTGTTCATTTCCTATCTTGTTTAATTCTTTTTTCTCGGCTTCCCTAAACTTTGGAATTTTCAGTTTTTCCTCGTTTGGAGTTAATATTAAAGAAACTCTTTCAACTCCATTTCCTGCTGCATCCTTAGCTTTGTGATCTGCCCCCAGTTTGCCCAGTTTGCCTCTCCTTTGGCCCGGGCCGGGTTCCCCCCGCCCGCAGCGGCTGGGAGCAGCCGAGAGCCCCGCGCTGCCCATGCCGACCTGGCCCGGCTCCATGGCCGCTGCTGCCGCGGGCTGCGAGGGCTGCGGGAACGGGGCACCGAGGGTGTGGCTGCTGCTGGGGGAGGAGGAGGAGGGAGGGAAGGGCAGGGATGGAGGGGGAGGAGGAGGCGGGGTTAGGGGGGAGGAGGAGGAAAGGGAGGAGGGATGGAAGGGGAGGGATGAAGGCGGAGAGAGAGCAGCGATGGAAGGAGGAGAAGGAGGTGGGGTTAGGGAGGAGGAGGAGGAGAAGGGATGGAAGGGGAGGGATGGAAGTTGAGAAGCCGGTGGGGATAACAGAGGGGGGATGGAAGAGGACGATGGGAGGAAGAGGAAGAGGAGGGACAAAGGCAGATTAAGGCTGAGCTGAGGGAACCATGCGTTCCAGCCCTGCCTGAATTCGCAGCCCCCACCTGTGGGATCATCGCCCCCCCCATGGCTCCGGTGAGCGGGGAGGGGGAGCCCGGCCCGGATATCCCGGGGGGTCCCTGGGTTGGGTTTTTGGGGGGATGTTTGGAGAATGAAGAAGTCCAAGGCTGAGCGGAAAAGGCCCCTCGGGGGGACATCGGGGGGTGGCGGTGGCGGCTGCGGGCAGAGGCAGCCTGGAGGAGCAGAGCCCTGTGTGCCCCAGGAGGCCAAAGTGGGGAGGCCAGAGAGGGGGGAGCGCCGCCATTGGCGGGAGCCTCAAGAGCCTGGAGAGGGGCAGGGGGGACCCCTTGGAGCCGCTGCAGCCCAGAGCAGAGAATGAGGGGAGAAGGGAGCCCGGGAGCCCAAACAGCCCCAGCATCCCGAAATGGGGAGAGCCAAGAGGGGGGAGCTTTTGGCATTGCTGGCACTGCCAGCAGCCTGGGCAGGGCGGGCACCCAGGAGAAGGGGGACCCCCAATCCAAGCATGACCCCAGCAGCTGGGACAGGGTCGAACCCCTGAACACCAAAGGGGAGGGACCAGGGATGGGGAACTCCTGGGAGGCTTTTTCAGGGCTGCATCTTGGTGTTTGGGAGGGTTTACTGGAGCCCAGATGGCCGGTGACTTGTAGAGATGGACTTGGGCAGAGGGACCTTGAAACTCAATGTGCTCATCCCTTGTTTTCTCCAAACCAGGATTTCACATTGCCAACCCCTGGGAGGCTGCGCGTAAGAGGAAGATGCTCCAGGGCACTGAAGCAGGTGAGGAGGAAGTCAGTGTCTCTGGAATGCTTAAATTTAGAGGGTTTTGGGAAAGCTTCAAAAGACAAGCCTCAGAGACAGTAGAACTGTGATTATAGCTTTGCAGCAGCCATAAGATTGGTCAGCAGAAAAATTATAAAAGAAGTAGAAAGTAAGGAGCATTAGAACAACGGTCTGTGCATTAACACTTATTTATACTAACTCCCTAACCTGCAGAAAAGTATATATAGCAAGATATCAGGAAGTTCCAAGCTTAATAATGGAGCTCTGTTCATCGTGTTGTAAGGCTTACAAATAGGTATTGTGTTTGAAGTAATGGAGCATGGTTTTAACCAATAGTGCTTGGATGGAACCACTGTCAATATGCTTTTGCTTTGTGTGATTGGTGAAAAACCTTTTAAAGTAAGTTTTAACATTAAGGTTTTTTTCTGCTACCTGGGATGTGAGCTGCTGGCATCCTCCCATTGGCATAACCAAGAAATGAGACTGATGCTGAAAAATAAAACAGCTCAAGATGCGTTCCTAGCAGTCCAGTCCTGTTTGTGATGTGTGCACAGCCGCGAGCTGGCGATGAATGCCCCTTTCCCCTCTGTGCTGCTCCATCTCCCAGCCCAGCAGGGCCCCCAGCTGCAGCACAGCCCTGGGGGGATCTCGTTGCCCTTGCCTGTGGCAGGGAGGCAAATCCCATGCTGTCCTTGTCCTTCCTCGCCCAGAGCAGGAGCTGAGCATGGAGAGCAGGGAGGACAAATGCCCGTGGCAGAACCTGGTGGCAGAGGCCGTTTTGAGCGGCTCCACGGCGCAGGAAGCCAACGGGGAGGAAAAGGCCCGGAGCTGCCGCACGAGGAGGGGCTGCAAACGCAGATGGCGGGGATGTGAGGGGGAAAGAGGCAGCCTGGGCCGGGAAGGCGGCCGGAGATGGAGCCAGAGCTCGGAGCTGGTGCTTCATGAGCAGCTCCATGATGGGGAGAAGCCCCACACGTGCGTGGAGTGTGGGAAGAGCTTCAGGTGGAACTGCCACCTGATCAGCCACCAGAGGATCCACACTGGGGAACGGCCCTACGAGTGTGAGGAGTGTGGGAAGAGCTTCAGCCGGATCTCCAGCCTGATCGTGCACCAGAGGTCCCACACTGGGGAGAGACCCTATGAGTGTTCCAAGTGTGCAAAGAGGTTTCAGACCAGCTCCCATCTCCTCCGGCACTATCAGAGTCACACAGAGGAGAGGCCCTTCCAATGCCCCGACTGTGGGAAGGGATTCAAGTACAACTCCACCCTCGTCAGGCACCAGCGCATTCACACTGGGGAGAGGCCCTATGAGTGTGATAAATGCAGGAAGAGCTTTCAGACCAGCCCTGATCTCGTCCTGCACTATCGGATTCACACAGATGAGAGGCCCTTCCACTGCCCAGACTGCGGGAAGGGATTCAAATACAACTGCACCCTTGTCAGGCACCGGCGCATCCACACAGGGGAGAGTCCCTACGAGTGTCCCCAGTGTGGGAAGAGCTTCTCACAGAGCTCTCACTTGACCCAACACCAACGGAGGCACCGGTAAGGGAAGCCCTGCGAGTGCCCCGAGTGCGGGAAGAGCTTCGTGCGCTGCTGCAGCTCCATCCCCCACTGGAGGAGGCACTTTGGGCACAGCCCTGGTCACTCACATTCCCTGTGATCCATGTTGGGAACACATCTGGCTGCTTCTCCTTTGTTTGGCTTTAATTTTTGCTCTTCTCAATATCTTTGCACTCCAAAAACCAAGAGGGATTGATCTGTCACCTCAAAACCACTCAAATCCCACTGAAAACAGCTACATTTTAAGCCATAAATGCTCAATCGCACTTCAAATTGCTTGTTCCCTCCTCAAAAAAACTCCATCCCAGGATAAACTTGCTCAGTTCCACACCCATCAGGGTGAGATGGGGTTAGAAGGGGATTGGGAGAAGTGGGATCCCAATGTGGAGCAGTGGGATGGAGATTGTGTGGGGCTGGCTGTGTGGGATGTATTTGATAGCAAATAAAACTTTCAAGAGGTCCTGATTTCTGTCCCGTTCATTTTCAGTCAGTTCTGTTTGCAGAGTGCCACCTTGTCAGCTGATTCAATTCCTATAGAAGTCCTATTTTTAAATCATCTAACCCAAACAGTCCAAAAACCAATATCCAAGTAAAGCCACTCACCTGTAATTAAATTTTTAAAAAATATTTTAATTGTTTTTGAGTATCTAAGGGTGATAAAGTTTAATTGTTTGGTTAAAATGTCCGAGAAATTATACTGCTGTTTGGTTTTGCGTTTAGTATATTTGTAATATGAATTGTTTAACTACGGTGTGTTAGATTGTATGCTAGTTTTTTTAGATGTTTTTTATCTAAAGTATATTAGTCATCGAGTTAAAACTTTCAAAAGGGATTTCTTGGTATATAACTTGTTTATTTATATGCATTGGTAATATTATAGCAACAATTGTTGTTTTTTTGGGTTGAACCATTGGAATATTGTAAGGAAGACTTGAGATTTTTATATTTAATTTTTATTATAATTTATTTAATTTTAATTATTATTTCTTTATTTATAATTCTAATTTTTTTGAGATGTGTCCTGGTTTAGGGCAAATTTGAGAGAAAACCTCCACGGGGGCCCTTCCAGAAAGCAAAGCCACAGGGCCCTCCCCCCAACCGGTTCGGGAGGGATTGCTCAGAGAGAAGTGGAAAGAACCTGTTCATTTAACAGGCACAGCACCCCCAGCACACAAAATGAACAATACCCATGACACCGCTCTTTCCCGGCTCTGAAAAGGATGACAAATTCAGAAAGTCTCTCTTGGGGGTGGTCGCTCTGTTCTCAGTCCCTCCGGCGCTGGGGCAGCTGCTGCAGCCACAAGGTGCAAACTCTCGGTGTTTCCCAGCTCCCAGTCCAGAGCAGGTTCAAGTAATTCTGAAAAAAGGAAAGGAAAAACAGTCCAGGGAAAAATTCAGACTGCTTAGCTAAACTAACTAATGAGCAGAAGCAAAAAGCGAGAGCAAAGCAGGAGCAAGAGCAAAGCAAAAAGCCAAGCAAAAAGCAAAAGCAGCACCATGTACTGCCCCGTCTCTGTGTCCCACCAGCTGTGGAGGAGCAGGCTGATAAGAAACCAAAACAAAACTTTCACTCTTCAGAGCCAGTCTTGAAGGCACAGAACATAATATCCAGCATGAACAGAAGACACGAATGGGGATACAAGCATCGTAACGTCACCCTAGGACAATGTCCCAAAGGTCCATTTGCTGTAGATGGGATGACTTGCACGTCAGTGTTTTCCAAGGTAGCTTCTGCTGCTGCTGCCACACCGACTCCTGCGCTCCCGGCTGTGGCTGATTGAAGAATGTCCAGGTTGTGGGGGAGCATTTGTGTCACGGCGCGCCCCCTTTAGCGCTCGGTTCCGCGGGTCCCAGCGGCTCCGTCTCTCTCGTCTGTGGATTTGCATTCGCCGCTTCGGTGCCCGTGCTTGTCACATCTGCTGCACTTTCCCTTGGAACCAGTATCTGTTGCTGTTTGTTACTTTTCTTTACGGCTCTGATTTGCACCCGTGGCTGCCACACCGAAGGCAAACTCGGTCGGGGCCGTTTTCTCTGTGCTGCACAAGTGGCTCAAGGGCAGTTGCCATTGCGTTGCTGGATAGGTGGCCTTGTCCTCTGGAGCTCCTACTCCCAAACAAGCTTCTGTCATGTCTGCCACATTAGCTGTTCTGGGCAAAGTTTGCAGGATCCTTTTGGAGGTGAGATTTGCATTTTCTACTGCTAATTGCATTCCTAGCACAGTTTTAACCTCTGGGCACATTCCTGGAGCCCAAACTACTGCATTTCTGAGGCGGCCTAGGAAACTCATACAAGTCTCATTTGCCTCTTGTCCAATGGGGGTATAAGATGGAGGTGCTAGTCCCATATCTGGAAATGCATGAGAAGCCTCTCATGCAAGTTTCTGAGACTGTTGCAAAATAGCAGTATGCAAACGTGCTTGAGCTTGCGGGTCAGCAAAAGGGCCTCTCCTCAGCATCATTTCTGGGGGGCCAGGCTCCCTAGGGTCTCTTTCTAAGGGGTTTTGATTATTTTTACCATTTCAACACTTTCTGTGTGTCCCTGCAAGCAAGAAAGCACCACAGAGCCTCTCCCTCAAAGCCTTGAGGTAGTGCCAAGGCAGAACTTGTTCATGCTCTTTTCCCCTGGTGATTTTCTACTCCCGTCCAGACTCTGATAGCAAAGCCGTGCTGGTGACAAAAGATTGACCTTGGCATCCTGGGGCACTTTCTGGGTGGGTGTTTGAATCTGCTTTTCCAGGCCTCGGGCTGAGCAGGGTGAGGCCGAGGCCTGGGCCCCTCCAGGCGGCGCCGGGAGCGCCCGGGGCAGCGGCGAGGGGCGGCCCTGAGGGGCGGCACAGGGGGCATTTCCCCCGAGCGGGCGGGCGGGCGGGCGGCGGGGAAAGGCGCCCTGGGCACAAGGGCAGGCACAAGGGCCCCGGCTCTCTGCAGTGCGGGCGGCCCAGCGCCGATCGCTGCTCCCGGAGCCGCTGCCAGGGCCGGGTCTCCTCCCCGCCGCTGACCCTGCACCTGCAGCGCTGCCTCCGCCTCTGCCGGGCTCCCCGGCACGGACGGCAAGGACGTGGACACGCTGCAGCAGGGGCCCAGCAGGGACACCCAGATGGTGCCGGGGCTGCAGCTCCTCTCCTGCAAGGAAAGGCTGACACAGCTCGGCTTCTTCAGCCTGGGAAAGAGACCCAGCCTTGATCCAGCTGTGGCCTTCCAGTACCTGAGGGCAACACTCAATAAAGCTGGACAGGGACTTTGTATGAGGGCAGGCAAGGACAGGACAAGGGAGCATGGATCCAAATGGAGAGAGATTAGGTTTAGGTAAGGGATTCAGAAAAAAGACTCTCCTGGAACAGGTTGCCCAGAGAAGGTGGGCATGTCCCGTCCCTGACAGTGTTCAAGGCCAGGCTGCATGGAGCTCTAGACAAGCCGGTCCAGTGCAAGGGGTCCCCAGCCACAGCAGGGGGGTTGCAGCCATGGGATTTTCCACATCCCTTCCAAGCCAAACCATGCCACGACTCCATGATTCTGGGATACTTCCCCTCCTCTGGCAGAAAAAGAAACTTGGCCCCAAGTTCCACACTGCAGACCATGTCTTTTGGCAGCCTGCAACTGTGTCAACAGAGGATGAAAAGAGATGACATTACTGACACGATTTCCCTTTTCTACTTGAAAAGTAAATGCTCTGCTCCTGTCCACTCTGGCAAAATTGTCACAAGAGGCACAATTGTTCCCCATGAAAAGCTTGGTCTCATGCAAAGAAGAAAGAAGCCAGAAGCCAACACTCTTCGTTATTGCTACGTTGTTTTCTTTGGTTACTTCTCTAATAGGAATGACTTTGGGGTGTGATTTGTTTGTTTCTCTCTTTCGTTCCTGACGGCATCGCGGTCCCCCCGCAGCGCAAGGGCGCCCTTGTGCCCCTGGAGCTGGCGCTGCTGTGGATGGTGTCGCGGCCTGGCTTCGTGCGGCTCCTGGACTGGTTCGAGGTGCCCGAGGGCTTCGCGCTGCTCATGGAGCGTCCGCAGCGCTGTCAGCACCTCTGGTACTTCCTGCACGAGCGGCGGTTCCTGACGGAGCCCGTGGGGCGGGGGCTGTTCCGCCAGGTGCTGGGGGCCAAGGGGCACTGCAGCAGCCGCGGCGTCCTGCACCGCCACATCAAGGCCGAGAACGTCCTCGTCGACCTGGCCACTGGCGAGGCGAAGCTCATCAACTTCAGCTGCGGCACGATCCTCCAGGACACGTTCTACACCCGGATGTCAGGTGAGCCCAAGCCGGGGCCCAGCTGGGCAGCAGAAGTTCCTCCCTTGGCTGGCAGAGGGGGAAGAGGGAGGGAAGGAAGGAGGCAAGGAAGGAGGGGGAATCCATCTTCAGCCAGCTGCAGCCAAGTTGCTTTTTGGCAGGGCAGGGGCTGGCTGTTGTGGAACAGGAGCTGGCTGGGAGGGAGGGAGCAGCATGGGCCTGATGAGCTGCGCCCGTGTCCCATAGGAACGCTGGAGTACAGCCCACCGGAGTGGGTCCTCTTTGGCTGCTACCATGGCCAGCCAGCCACCATCTGGTCCCTGGGCATCCTGCTCTATGAGCTGCTCTGTGGGCACCTTCCTTTCCACACCAACAAGGACATCGTCCGGGGCCAGCTCTTCTTCCTGCCCCGGGTGTCTCAAGGTGGGGATGCGCCTTCAAGGCACGAGGGGAAGAATGGGGTTGGGAGGGGCGGCTGGCACATAAGTGTCCTGCTCTTGCAGCTGGTGAGGAGGTGGATCTCCTGGGCTTAGCTGGAGGAGGTGGCACCTGTGCCTCTGTGCTGGTGTCCTCCGCAAAAGAGGATCGATAGGAAGCTTTTGGCTGCAGCTATGAGCACTCCTGGTGTGGCCTGGGCACTGTGGAATGTGGGAGAGCATGGACAGGAGCCTTGTCCCGCTGAGTGGCGGTTTCTGGTTTCACTCCGCAGAGTGCCAGCCCCTTATCAGGTGGTGTTTATGCATGGAGCCCACAGAGAGGCCAGCACTGGAGGACCTTTTTGAGCATTCTTGGCTGCAGGAGCCCTGCCTGGCCCAGGAGACAGCAGAGATGCCTTCCTGTGCACAGGAGGATCCAGGAGCCCAGCAAGCAGCAGCGGCACGCGTCTCGTGGCGCTGGAAGAAAACCCCGGAGCGTTTTCCTGCGGCCGCGGCGCGGAGGAGAGAGCGCAGCCGAGGAGATGCTGCTTCCGCTGGTCCCCGCGAGCTGTGGAGGGAGCGGCTCCGTGCTGCCCGTCCCATTGGAGAAGTGGTGGCAGTGCGGTGAAGGTGCCACGGACTGGGACAGGGGAAACATCCCCCTGCAGCTCAATGGCATCGTGATGTCCCCGCAGGCCGGGGCACAGCTGGCGCGTTCTTCTGGAGCACGATGTGGAGCTGGGAACACCATCCTGGAGCTGGCCGCTGGCGGGGCAGAGCCGATTGGCTTTGGCTGCGGCCCCTGCCTGGAGGACACGCTCTGCGCCCCGATGGAATCAAGATGAGTCCCCAGCCGGCGCAGGGGCGGGGGGATGCTGGTGCTCCCAGGCACGGCAGGGCTCGGCCTGGCCACGCGCTGGAGGTTCCCCGCTCGGCGGCGCTGGGGAATATTAATTTTCCCTCCGGCCACCGAGCTGCTTTTTGGCAGGACAGGGGAGGGATGTTGTGGAAGGGGAGCCGGCTCCTGGCCTTGCTGACAGCTTCTGCCAGCCAGCCTGGCACGGGCTGAGGCGGGAGCAGCCAGCCTGACAAAAGCATCCATCCATGTGGATGGGGGCGGCAGAGGGGGACAGGTTCCGAAGCCGTGCCCCAGCTGGTCTGCTCTGCACGCCCTTGAGGAAGGGGTGCGTTTATGGGCGGGAAAGGTGCGGATTTTCCCTGCCCGTGGACAGGTTTAATTCTCACATGGAGTGGTCAGACCCTCCTCAGGCCCATGAAACGGTGACAGGCTTTGTGCTTTTTCTTGTTTCCAGGTCTTGTTTTGAATTGACTTTCGTGCAATTGTTCTTTGTTTTTCCCAGGAGGATTACACCTGGTGCCTGGACCGGACGGGGAAGCGCCTGCAGCGTCCGTGGAGCGCGTCCAGTGCCAGCGCTGCCCCAGGGGCCACGGTCTGCAGGGACAGCCCCTTCCAGAAGGACGAGGACCTGGTTTGGGATCGGCTCCTCTCCTGGCAGCAGCTCTGCAGAGGTGGGCACCCGGCTCCACAGCTCGGCTGGCAGAAGGGCTCTGGGCAGGCGGCAGCGGGCACACGGGCATCCCGCTCTTGCAGCTGCTTAGGAGGTTGCTGTGCCGGGATTAAGCAGAGGAGATGGAACGTGGCCTGCCCCGCTGCCCTTCTCTAAAAACAGAGAATGGGTCGGGAGGTTTGGGCTCTGAGCAGAGCCAGCAGCCTGGCCCGGGCACAGGCCCTGGCGGGACAGGGGGACAGGAGCCTGCTGCCACTGACCGTGGCTCTCTGGTTTCTCTCCGCAGGCTGCCAGCACCTCATGCCATGGGAACGGCACCGCTCGGCCTGCCAGCCTGGGAGGGCTGGAGGGCGGCCGGTGTTCATTTGCTGTCAAAAATAAATTGGGGTTTTTTGTCATTGTCATCATCGGAGCGTTTCTTTCCTCCTTTTCCAAGCTCTTGGCCTCCCTTCCTCCAGGGTAATCTTTTTTCTCCTTCCTCAACCGCTTGATGGCATTTGGCAGGGGGGGTTAAGCAACATGAAAAATTCAACAACAGCTCCTGTTGCCAACTGCAGCAGGCCCTTCAAGAGCCCTGAGCTTCCACCAAGGTCAGTGTGTGCCTTGCAAAAGGAAGTGCTTTGCAGTGATGGGGTTGTTGCCCTGCTGCAAAAGCGGGGAGGAAATCAGAAATGGAAAAATGTCAATTTGGCTCAACCACCGCCCACGTTCTTCATCTTTTCCCTCTTCTCCATGATAGGCAGGCAGGGCTGGACTCCAGCAAGTTTCAAGTTCTTGGTGCTCTCTGGCATCAAAGGGATCAAGTAAACTCTTGTACGCAGGGACTACAACAGGGCTACTTGTCAGAACCCAGGAAATTCCTCTGGCTGCCCCGGAGGACTCCAGCCCCTGCCCAGGGGGCTCAGAGACCCTGGCACAGAGCCCAAGACCCCTGTGCCTTTGATTTAGCCCTTGGAAAAAACAACCTTATATGAAGAATTGCGAGCCATGACAGTTTAAGTAGAATGACAGTGAATTTATCCCAGGGTGAAAAATAGATTGTTGGGGTTTCTAGAATGGGGCTTCAGGGGCCAAGATGGAGGAATCTGGCGTGTCCACCCTTTCTCCTTCGTCTTGGCCTTCATCTTCTGCTGTGATGTTGGGCCTTTTAGATTGGTTTGGAGTAGAAGCTCACTGTCTAACATAGGTAATAGGTATTGGAAAGTATTTGTAAATGTGGTAGTGGTAGTTTTTAGGATAAAAAGATAACACCACCCTGGGGCAGGCAGAGTGCCTTAGACTGTCTTCCTGAGCGGACCTTCGCAGGACAGGACAAAGAATTTTATAGATAAGATACAAGAAACAACCTTGAGAGCCAGAAATGAAGAGCTCTGACTCCTTCTTTGAGTGCCGGGCTGGGAAAAGAGACTTTGGAACTTATCTCGGGCTCACTCTGACCAGCCAGAGACCCCGAGAGCATGAGTCTGTAAGACGAAATACTGAAGGATTGGCACCAAAACATAAATATCCTTGTTGGCCGTGTCTTCTTGACCAAGAAATCCTTCAAAGCTCTTGTAACTACAAGTCTTGCGGCCCTGTGAGCCATGCGGTGCAGTTGTGAGCCAAACTCACCCTTCCTGTCTATGGAGAAGAGAAGAAAAAGCAATGGCATCATCTGAAAAACTCAGAGGTCCGCTCTCTAGCTCCTTCCAAACTCCTTCAAATCGCCCAAAGTGCGATTTAGCTACAAATAGGTGTCAAGGACTCTTAGGGCTGGCTCTTGGACTCCAGAGCAGCTGCTTTAGAATCTTTCCCAGAACCCTGTGCAGTTCTGTGGTGCCAGAAATGGATCATTTGAAGAAACTTTCCCAACTGACTTGCATGGAGGTTTGTTTGAAGGGTATTTGAGGAGAAAGGCTCCCGGCAGAGCTCTGGGCTTTGGCCTAGCTGTGTCCCCTGCTGATTGTCAAGTGTGCCATCAGCTGCAGGGCTTTCTGGGCTAAAACTATCATCAAGTCACTGGGACTTGCTATTTTTGCCTCTAAAAGCTGGAGCCACTTTTGGGGCAAATTTGAAGACCTCATCTCTGGGTGGATGGAGCAGCTAGGATTTTCCCAGTTGCTGGCAATGGTTCTCCAGGCCCTGGGTGTAAAACGGGGCTGCCCAGCAAGTGTGGATCTGCAAGATGATAAACAATTGTCTTGGTTTGAAAAGAGAGGTGTCTGCTAAGGAAGGCAGAAGCCTTCTCTGAAATGGAAAATGTCAATCCCCTCCCTTCACATGATTCTCATTTAGAAATTCAAATGCTCTCAGGGAAAGATATGGGGATAGGAACTGAGCCCGCAGAGCTGGGCAGCGTTTGCTGATGCTCTGAGCCCTTGCTAAAGATCCTGTGCGGGCTGTCTCAGACACCTGGGGCCAGGGATTCCTTCCAAGCTGGGCCACTTTGGCTGGGCCGGGGGCGGCCCCGGGGCAGAAGGCAGTGTGTGCAAGGGCCCTGGGTGGCACGCTGCAGCACGGTCACCGTGCCATGGAACGGAAGCCGGTGTCCAAGGCCCCTTTGTGACACGTGGGAAATAGAAGCTTGCCCGGCTGCTGGCAACACGCAACGGGGCACAAGGGGACAGAGCGGTGCCGTGAGGAGCCCCTGCACAGCGCACTCGCTCCCGTCTGACCCGGAGCTTCTCCGTGGCGCTGTTCCTGCAGCTGAGCTCGAGGCCAGAGCACAGGACTCGCTGACCCGTGGCCTTCCTGAGGCTTCTATTCTGCAGCTGCCCTCAAGGGCAGAGCGTGGGACTTGGTGCCCCGGAGCTTTCCCAAGGCATCTCTCCTGCAAGTAGCTCCAGGCACAGCCATGGAGCAGAGAGCCCCGAGAGTGCCCAAGCTGGCCTGGGTGGAGGAGGAGGAGGAGGAGGAAGAAGAAGGCCCTGGAGCTGCCCCAGCACAGGAGACAGAAGAGGTGGTGTCGTTCCATCCACCGCAGGAGGGTGAGTGGCAGAGCTGGGCTGCAGGGCTGGAGCCTGTGCCAATTGGCGCCATGCCATGCCATGCCATGCCATGCCATGCCATGCCATGCCATGCCATGCCATGCCATGCCATGCCATCCCCTGGGGAAATGCCCATGGACAGGAGGGAAGAGGGGCCGGGCAGACACCCCGCAGTGGCCGTGCTCCATCCCCTGCGGCATCCCGGGGCTCTCCCTGCCTGGGCAGCGCAGGGCTGGGCTCTGTTCTCCGGCCTCTCCCGCAGCCCCTCAGCTCTGGCTGCGCTCGCTCTTTGCCAGATGCAGCCCTGGAGCGCACACAAGAGCAGGAATCCAGCCGTGGCCGCTTCCGCAGAACAGCGCAGGTACCTGCAGCCACCCCCACCTGGGCTGGGCCTGCTGTCCCTGCTCAGCCCAGCACCGTGTGTGCAGCACTCCATGCAACATCCCCGGCCTCTTGCCCTTCTCCTACAGCTCGTCTGCGACTTTATCCGGAGCATTGGGCAGGATGAGACCAGCACCATGGGCACTGGGCTCAGAGCTCTCTCAGAGCTCCTCAGTCATGAGACCAGTGCCGCCCTGCTGGATTTGCTTCTGGAGAAGGGTGTTGCCAGGCCAGAACAAGTGAGCAGCCTGGGGCCAGGCTTCAGTTCCCCCATGAGTCCCGTGGCTTCCCCAGCCACGCCTGCTGGTCCCTGGGAGCCTTTGAGGCCATGGCAGTGCGCTGGCAAGGGAAGCACTTCTCTGGGGACCCTGGGGACATGGCTCCCTCTGGCAGCTTTCCAAGTCTCCCCGTGCCTTCTCCAGGTGCCCGCCATGGTGAGGTCCATTCACCGATGGCTCCTGGCCAATGATTCTGCCCAGCACAGGCTGGACAAGGCCCTGCTGAATCTCACCAGAGCACACCCAGGTGACGCAGTGGTGACGCTCCTGCGTGTGGCCCCGTCCTGTGACAGGTATGGGGCCCACCTGCCCAGAGGGCTCAGGCCTTCCCAGCCCATCACCCTGTACCGCCTGGCCCAGGTGTCTGAGCAACAGAGAGTTCCAGGGCCCTCTGGCTGCTGCCTTTCCCAGCCCTGGCACGTCAGCCCCCGAGCCTGCTGCCTGCTCCCTTGCCGTCCCTCAGGGGCCTGTCCCCACAGGGCTGGGCTGCCTGGCTGCTGCTGGCCAGGCCCAGTGGGCAGAGGCAGGGCCAGTAGTCAGCCCGGGCCCCTAGGGATGCCCAGGCCACGGTGCTGTGTCTGAGACCCCCCTGAGACAGAGCTCTAACCCCGCAGAGCTGCCATCACCATGTGGAAGACCATCATGTGCTCGTCCAGCACTGCGGAGCCAGTGCTGCTGATCCTCCTGGATGTGCTGGGCAGCTGGCCAGAGTGCAGCACGTGCACCTCCGATGGGGACAAAACGGGTGTCTTTGGCCTGGCTGTGAGTTTCTGCAAGTGGCCTTTGCTGGCCACAAGGCCGCCTCTCCAGCAGCTCTCCATCTTCCTTCCCCCACTGCATCTCCCTGCCTCAGGCTCTGGCCTCAAACCTGGCCCAGGGGCAGCCTCAGGCCCAGCAGGCCCCGTGCTCCCCCTGCCAAGGTCTCTCCAGGCCTCTCCCTGCCCTGCTCGGGCCCTGCCCCAGGGACACCTGGGCACTGAGCGCTGTCTTGGGGGGCTTTGTCCCTTGCAGGCAACCGTGGTGATGTGGAAGATGCTCCAGGAGCCCCATGTGCCACGTGTAGTGACATCGTATTTCCCCCAGCTATTTGTGCATCTGCTCTTTCAAGTGTTCTTCAGCACAGAAGAGATGCCAGAGGAGGTCGATGCCTTCTGGAAGGAATGCCTGCAAGAGCACGGCCTTGCCACCAGCCCCAACAGGTGCTCCATGCCAGTCCTCCTGTCCCTGCCACGTGGCCTGCCAAGGAGCCAGTGCTGCCAGGGTGACCTGGCCTTTGCTGTGCACACAGGTTGGCAGTGCAGAGCCTGAAGTCCCTGCTCTGCCAAAAGCAGTACAAGGAGGTGGTGGTGTCAGTGGAACGCAAGCGTGGCTGGGACACGCTGCTCTGTGCTGACACCCGCCACTATGCCGTGGGTCTGCTGGCCAGGTGAGACTCCCCTTCTCCCCATTGCTCCCGGCATTTGTGCCCTGTGCCCGGGCTGTCCCACACAGTCCCCGTGGCCCTGGGACACAGGGCCTTGTCACCGAGGGTCGGCCCAAGCAGACTGGAAAAGGTTGGGAGGGGAGAGAGCACAGGAGGAGACACCTCCTAAAGGGCCCAGGTCCCCTTGCAGGACGGTGGTGAAAGACCAGCAGGCTCTGCGAGCCTGTCCTTGGAGAGATTTGCTCAGGTTCCTGGTCCCTTTTTCGCCCTCCTAGGGAGATGCGCCATGCTTGTCTTGGGTTGGGTTCCAGTATTGCACTCCACCTCCTCTGGCTGCTCAGCACACAGGAGCCACACTGGGATCTGCCCGCCCTGGCGTTCCTTGTGGAGGTGAGCCGGGTGTGCAGCGCTGCCTGGCTGAGCTGCCTCCCAGCTCTCTGCCCTCTGGGAGCCGCAGCCGCCTGGGACGCTGCCCGCGCCCTGTGCTGCTGCTGCTGCTGCTGCTGCTGCTGCTGCTGCCTGGGCCCAGCCCTGTGTGGCTCCGGGCTCCTGCCGGCCGGCTCCCCCATCACTGGCCTGTGCCTTTCAGCTCCTCCAGTGCCTGGATGCCAGTGAATGTGGTGCCAGTGTTGTGAAGGTCTCTTCAAGGTACCTGCAGAGCGAGTGCAGGGAGAGGCGTCGCCTGGCGCTCAGGGCCCTGCTGGAGCTCATTGATGATCCCTCAATGGTGAGAAGGGGGCGGTGGCTGAAGCTGTGCTGGGAACGCAGTCACTTGGCCTGGCCTGGGCTTGGGGCGCTGGGGCAGCTGCTCCCAGCTCTCCTGCCTCCCGCTTCAGCTGCCCGCGTGCTTCGGGACAGGCCTTTGGCCTCTGGGCCCTGTGGCAGCAGGATGGCCTTTCACAGACTTGTGTTCCGCACAGGCCCAAAGAATGTGGAGCCTGACCCAATGCCTCATGGACCTACTGTGCGACAATGATGCAGAGATAGCTGGCATGACCCTCATCACACTCAGCTTTCTATTCCTGCACAAATCACACATTCTGATGTCAACCCCCATTGCCCTGCAGCTGGCTGAGGCGCTCCTGCCACTCTTTGACCACGTAAGGCTCTGTGCCCCCAGCCACAGCCGCTGGCTGCTGCCTGGAAACTGTGTGCCCTCTGCATTTCCAGCCCTGTGCGGAGGGGGGCCTGCAGGAGCCAATGCTGAGGTAGTTTTTCTTTTTTTTTTTCCTACAGGATAATAGCCAGGTCCAGCTGCTCTCCATCAAACTCTTCCGAGACATGATGGAGTATTTGGAAGAGAGAGAAAACCCTTTGGAAAGCCCTGTGCAACAGAGTTTGCTTGCACTTTTCTTCCACTGCCATGATGAGAATCAGCGTGTGGCAGAGGTGAGGACTCGTGGGCTGCTGCTGTTCCCCTGGCAGGGGGCTCGGCTGACTCCTGCCCTGCGCCTGCTGGATCGCAGCCTCCTGCAGGCCATGGCACGGGGACGCGGGTGCTGTGCCCTGGGCTGTGGGGCCATCTCCGCGTCCCTGCTGCTCTCCAGGCTTCTCGGGAAGCGCTGCTTTGTGCGGTCAAGTTGATGAAGAGGAGGGATCTCAAGAAGCTGGTGAAGGAGCAGCAACTGTGCAAGTTCAGCGAGTGCCTGGTAAGGAGGGCCTGCAAGGCCCAGCCTCAGGCTGGAGAAGGCCCCTGAGGGCGGCGCTCAGTGTGCGGGCCGGGCAGCTGTGCCCCTGCCCGCTGCGGCAGCCAGAGGCCGCGCGGGCTCCTCTCCAGGCTCCCGAGGGCCCGAGCCGGGTGCCCGTGGAGCCCCGGCCCGGCGGGGCTGCGGGGCGGCCCCGCGGCTCCCCGGGCAGCAGCCGGCCCGCTGCCCCCTCCCCTCGGGAGCCCTTGGCCGGCGGCTGCTGGCCGCGCCTCAGGGCTGTGCGGACAGGGGAGGCCGGGGCTGGGCGCAGGCAGCGCCCGGCCCAGGGGCTGAGCCCGCGCCAAGCCTTCTCTCCTGCCGCTCTCTGCAGCTGGCAGAGGACAGGAGCCGAGCGGCCGAGCACCTGCGCCGGGCCCTGCGCTACCTGCAGAGCCCACAGGAGCCCCTGCGAGAGGCGGCCATCAGCTTCATGGGTGAGCCACGAGCCCGCGCTCCCTCCCCGGCCCGGCCCGCCGCAGCTCGGCCCCGGCCCCGCCTGCTGCCCCGGCAGCGCCAGCCGGGCCCGGCGCCGTGGAGCCCCGCCTGGGCTGGGCATTGCTGCTGCCGCCCTCTGGCAGCCGTGCCCTGGGGCGGCAGCGTGCGCCAAGGGCCGGGCTGAGCCCTGCCGGGCCAGCAGCCCGTGTGACCACAGCGCCGGCAGCGCCGCTGGCAGGGAGCTGTGCCGCTGCCGCCGTGACAGGCTCTGTGTTCACAGGCATGGCCGGGCGGCGCCTGAGGGGGCAGCAGCGAGAGCTGCAGCTGATCTGCGCTGGTGAGTGAGGGCAGCGGGCTGGCAGCGGGGGCTGCCGGGGGGGAGCTGCAAGCCCTGCCCCGGCTGCGGAGGGCTCTGCTCCCGTGGCCAGAGCACACTGAGCTTTCAGGGCCACGGGGGCCATTGGTGGCCCGCAGCTTCGGCCTGATCGCCTTGCTCCCTGCTCCCTCCTGGCCATGGCAAGAGCCGCCTGGCATGGCCCTTGCTGGGGGCTCTCCTCGGCTCCCCGCAGATCTGCCTCTGACCGTGGCTCTGTTGCTCTCTCTTGCAGCCCTTGAAGAAAAAACAAATGACATCAGCCTCGCTGTCGGAAGCCTGGCAATTCAAACGCTCTGCATCCTCAAGTCAGGAGAGCGGGCTCCCATCTCCAGGTTCCAGTGGCTCCAAAATCACCTGCGCAGGGCATGGAAGACACGGCCTCGTGTGTCACGGCTCAGCTGCCTGCCCTGCTGCAGCTCTGTGGAGAGCTGATCCCAGAAGCTCTTTTTGCTGGGGCCACCTGAGTCAGGAGGAATTTTCTTTTACTTCAAGAATGTTCTTTTCTTTTACTTCAAGAATGTTCTTTTTTTTTTTTTTTTTTTCCTTTTACCATGTAAATATAGACTGTGTTCTAATACACAGACTGCCAGGATCTTTCTTTTGCTGCCCAGGGTGCGCAGGGCCTAGGGGCAGAGGGGATAAAGGGTGCTTGTGCTCAGCCAGCTGCCCAGGCGTGCAGTGGGCAAGGGGAAATGGCCAGAAGGCCCTTGGCCTTTGGTGGTTCTGCTGAAGCCTTTGTGCTGCCCACAGAGCGGCTGGGCAGGGGCCGGAGCTGCGGGGATCCCTGCCAGAGCGCTGCCTGGAGATGGCCACAAGCCCTGTGCCAGGCAGGAAGCGCCATCCGTGCCCTCCTGCCCGTCTGCTGCTGGCTGCCTTGCTGAGGGCTCCCGGGTGCCTCTGCCTGGGGCTGCTCTGGAGCTGCTGTGGGGCTGCGGCGCTGCTGCCGGGCAGCTTGGCCGCGCTGGGGCAGGGCCTGAGGGGCTGGGGCGCTGGCAAGCCCTGAGCAATGGGGCTGTCAGAGGCCACAAGCAGCCCCCTGGCAGCCGCCTTCTTCCTGCCAGAGCTGACTTGCCAGGCGGATCCTGGGCACTCTGGAACTAACAGCATCAGTGTTATTAGAGAATGAAAGTGATCAAAGATGTCTAAAGTCCCACCATTTCAGAGGTGTTTGAGGGGGAATTTAGGATTTGGGGACACATTCTGTGTGGAGTGTCCCTGTTGCTAAGAGGCAGGAATTTGATCTCACCCATCTTGTGTTGCTAAGAACTCCTCCCCTGACCCAAACCCAAACTCCAGCCCTGGGATACCCTATAAAAGCCCCATGGCCCTCCCTTTGCGCTGTCTTTTGGGGGTCAGAAATGGACTCTGGAGCTTTCTGAAACCCAGACCCATCTCGTTTGTTCCCGGCACCGGCAGCTGCAGCCTCCCTGGACACCATGAACTCTGGAGAATGGGGGCAGCCAGTGGGGACAGGTCCTGGACTGCAAGATAAGTGTGTGTTCTGTTTGCCATCTGTCAGTGGTGGGGCAGTTATCTTCTGTTCATTGGGCAGTTTCTCTCTTCCACAACCAATCCTCCCTCTGGGGAGGTGTGTTCCATTAATAGGCCATTAATTATTAATTATCTTCTGGTATTGGGCCACTGAGTATCACTGCATGGCTGATTAAATGACATCATCCCATTGGGAGATGCTCCGCCCAGGGGGAGGAGCCAAGCATTCCTACCTGGACAGAATCTGAGATTTGGAACACTGTAGGCAGCCTTTTCCTCCTGGATTCCCAGAGGAGCAGCTGTCTTTCTTCTCCACGGGATTCCCAGAGGATCAGCCTTTTCCAACTGGAGTCCCAGAGGAAGGAAGATTCCCAGGCCCATCTACAGCAGCCCTGGACCTTCAGAGGAAAACTCCACCCTTCTCCAGGATCCCTGCTCCAACAGAGCCACACCTGGCACTGCAGGAGGGCTGCAGCCACCACTGAATGGGACTGCTGCCAGCACCCTGACCCACAGGGTGTCAGGCCCTGTTCTGACTCTGTCAGTGGGGTTTTTTTCATTTGTACTACTGCATTTATATTTTTAATTTTTCCTAAAAAAGAACTGTTATTCCTATTCCCATATCTTTGCCTGAAAGCTCCCTAATTTCAAAATTATAACAATTCAGAGGGAGGGGTTTACATTTTCCATTCCAGGGGAGGCTCCTGCCTTCCTTAGCAGACACCTGGCTTTTCAAACCAAGGCAATAACAAAGTTACTTGAACACCACAGATACAAAATCCATTTTAATCTCTGCAAAAAGCCAATATTATGTGTCCATAACAATAAACCTCTTGCTGAGTGATGGTAGATATCAAAGCAACTTTGTTCTAAAGATATAGTTTTTATTTCTGTTGTTAATTAAGCTCAGTGAAATAGCTGCTTGTGTTAAACAGCCTGCTTTGATGGGATAACATCCAATGCACCCAGGATGAGGACACCTGTACAGATCTGCCAACTATCAGCACTCCCTGTCTGAAGTGAGCTACACTTTGGTAACATCTCATGTTTCATGCATGCAGTGGGTGACCAGATGATTTAAAATGTTAATAAAATAAACAAGAAAGATTTAAAAATGCTAATAAAATAAACAAGAAAGGTCATTTTTATTCCTCAAAATAACAACAACAACAACAACAACAACAACAACAACAACAACAAGTTCTGGTTTAATGAAAGGTGGAATCTGTTGCTCTTAAGAGCAAAGATTCATAGCTGGAATAAAGAGTGTTCAGCCCAGCTGTTTCCACTATGAGGCCGTATTTCATCCCCCCTGAAAGTCCTTCATGTTTGCACAGAAAACTGTCCCTGCACAGCCCAATAAATTCCATCACTTCAGCTGGCCAAACAACCACTGTGGTCAAGTGGGGTCTGAGCAGCTTCCAGGATCCCAAGCAGCTTCAGAAGCTTCATTTTACACCTCCTCTTCTCCCAGTGAATACCCAGCACCACCATCACTGTGGACCCATAGCTATGGATCACTGGCCTGGCCAGCACAGGGCTAATGTTTGCATCAGCCAGGAGGAGCTGCTCTGCCTGCCTGTCTGTCTCAGCCTCAGCCCTGAGACCCCAAATGCCTCCATTCTGGCCAATCCTTCCTGGTGCTGAGCATAAGAACTCGTGCAGACAAGAGCAGGGAGGGAATCTCCCCAGCCGTTTATCACCTCAGCAACAAGACCTTGGCACCAGGCTGTTATCTGTAGCAGAAAGCAGCAGCAGGAAGGAGACACCAGATCACCAGCCCCAGGCCATGGCCCTGGTGCTGTCCTTACCAGTGATCAGTGTCTGCAGCTCTCCAGGAGCTCAGGGAGCAGGGATGCTCCTCACCATCTCATCTTACCCATGCACCCAAAGCCACAGCCAGCTGTGTGCTCCTGCCCACCAGCACATGCCAAGGCACAGCGTGGGATTCTTGGGGAGGTGTCCTCTGCAGGGCCAGGAGCTGGACTTGGTGATCCTTGGGGGTCCTTTCCAGCCCAGGATATTTTGTGATTCTAAGGCTTTGGCCAGCCCAGGTTTCAGCCACCTCCCTGATCCAGGTGTGATTGACCCCAAACCAGATCTTGCCTCTGTCTACCCTCCAGTGCAAGGAACATGTTGCATCTACCCCAGACCCCTGCTTGTGTCTGATGGATCATGCTGACCTTTTCAACATATTTCTTGGAGTATTATAAAACATTATCTGACAAAAAACAAAAAAAAAAAAAAAAACCAAAAAAAAAAAAAAGAAAAAGAAAAAGAAAAAACAAACCAAAAAACCCAACAAACCAACCAAAACAAAATCAATTTGGGTAATGATGGCCTTTTGTTCCAGCTTATCCTGCACCAAACTCCACAGATGGTAACTCTGAACATTTCCCAGACCTTCACAGTAGAGCTTGGAACTGTCTCTCTGATTTCTTGGTTGTTTCATGACACATGCATTTCTCCTATATAATCCCAGTGTTTTGCTTAGAAGCCATATTATAACTGGGAATCAATCTTCTTCATTTGAACATCTAGGACAGAGTCACACATCATTTCACCATTAACTAGGATAGACTCAGCCTTGCAGATCTTTCAGGTTTTAAGCCTGGCTGTGTTGTTTCAGTTCTTTGCTGCTGCCTGTGTTTTGTGAAAAAAAAAAACCAAAAACAAACAAACAAACAAAAAAATAACAAACAAACAAACAAACAAAAAAAAACAAACCAAAAAACCAGACATTTGGACTTTCTGTTGCGGCTTGAAGAAGAACACAGGTTGTTTCATCGCTGTTGTGAGACATGTGTTACCCGGCTCATTAATTCACAACAGTTCTTGTTTTCTCTGCATTTTTCATGCTGATGTGAGACATTTGTGAAGTCCAGGGTTGTACTGCAAGTGATAATGCTGCAGTAAAGTCTGATAAACTGAGATTCCGACAAAAAAGTGTGAAAAATGTAACCTCTAAAGTTCTGAAAGCTCACATGTGACAAAACCCATAAATCCCCCCAGAGGCAGTCATTATGGTGAGTTACTAACTAGATTATGCAGCTGCATTTGTCATCATTTCCCATTACGTAGAGAATAAACCTGTCAGGCTGATTTATGGCAGAGGGCTCCACAAGATGGGAACTGGCACCTGTACTGTTCTGTGGAAAATGATGAGAAATGCTGTGTCTGCTCAAGTGCTGAATGGAAAAGGAAGGAGGGGAGATAACTGTTCTTTGAAGGCACTGATTCAGGGACAAAGACTTCAGAGAGGAGTCATGCTTGCACCCATGGGATGGCAGGAAGAGTATCCACCAACCTGTCCCAACAGCAGCAGCAGCATCAGAATGCGTTCTCCACAGGTGGAGGGAAGAGAGGAGAGAGGAGGTCTTTTGAGGGGACCAAAGTCAGTCATGGAGAAATCCTAGAAGCCTGGAATGGTTTGGGTCACAAGGAATCTGAAAAACCACCTTGTTCTAACCCCTGGTGTGGGCCGTGACAAACTGAACAGCTGAATGCCTGGCTACTCAGGGGATACTCAAGGTTTTGGATTCCATGCCTGTGCATCTACCGTGGAGCAGCTGGGTCTGCTGGGAGCAGATGGCATCCACCTGAGCTCAGAGCAGGCCAAAAGATGGGCAGATGTGGGACTGAGCAGGGCGAGGGACATCCCTGCACAGCAGCGCTCTGACAAGAGCAGCAGTGGCCTCCTCTCAGTGCCCTTCCCCGAGCAGCAGCCACTGAACACCATGGTGGCTACACAGATGCTTTTGGCTCTGCAATCCCTTTGTGCTCAAAGGCCACGCTGGGCATTTCAGCTGGGCTGGAAGGTCTGGCTGGGCAGGGAACAGGCAAGAGGCACTGCTGGTGTGAGCTCCATGTGTTCACTGGGGACACAAGGAAGATTCTGTTCATCCAAAGAAAAACACAAGCAGCCAGTCCCTGCTAACACAGCAGTGCGACTCTGTCCAGAGGAGCTCAAATTCTCTGCCAGAACCACCCCCCTGCACCTTCTTGATCTGAAGGGGACTAGAAGTGGTTTCACTGCAGTTCTTCATTTCTGCTGTCTGACAATGGGAAGGTTTCACAGAAGTCTTGGATGAACTGGATCAGGGAAGAGTCAAGCAAGAAAACCTGAGCAACCATCACCCAATCCCACTCACAGAAGAACAAGTCCCATTAGGAAAAGCACCTCAGGTGTTTTCATAGTTGATAATATGTATCCTACTCAACATTACTGATTATAACCTTTTCCATTTGGAAACTTATCAGTGGGGACTTCTGCCTGCTTTGTGAAGGGAGCCCCTGGGGCCCATCCCCTCCCAGAGGGGCTGCACTTGCTGCCTGCCGGGGCTTTCATTGCTGGGCCCACTGGGAGCCCCTGAGCTGGGCTGGGCACCAAGGGCAGGGCTGGCCCGGCTGTGATGCCTCTGGCCCCTGTGACACCAGGGGCAGCGTGTCACAATGGGGGCAGCTGGAAAAGGCCCCCGCAGGTAACGCTGGCCCAGCACAGCCTGGGCAAGCGGTGAGTGCGCACGTGGCGGGGCTGGGCCGGGCCAGGGCCGGGCCACAAGCGCCGCACCCGGGCCTGCATTGTCCCCCTGCACCCAGGGCCAGCCCCTGGGGCCGGCGCCTTGGCCGGGGCACGGGGCTGCTGCTGCTGGCCCACTGGCACAGGCCCTGCTGCCTGCCAGCTGCCCGGGGCCCTCTGCTTCTGCCCTCACATCCCTGCGCCTCCGGGCCTCACTTCAGCCCCCACAAGCTCCCTTGGGAGCCCCAGTGAAAGCCTTGTCTCTCTCCTCCTGCAGACCATGGCGCACAGAGCAGTCCTGGCTGGGCTTGTGCTGCTCCTCTTCCTGTTCCCACTTTCCATGGTGGACAGATTTCACGGGGATGGGCAGCCCCGTGCAGAGGAGATGAAAGCGGCCCCCCCAGAGCCAGCTGAGCCTGGCTGGGGACCCTGGCTCCTGGCTGCCTTGCGCTACCTGCACCAGCTCTGGCAAATTGCTCAGCCGCTGCTCCTGCTTTTGGGCTGGTGGCTCAGGCGCAGAAGGGCAGCCACGAGGCAGAGAGCAGCGGCCCAGAGAGCTGAGGAAAAGGCCAGAAGGAGGAAGGTGGAAAGCGAGCGGAGAAGGCGGCTCCTTAGGAAGAGATTCAAAGACATGGAGCAAATGCGCCGGGCCACGAAAGAAATAGAAAAGCAAATGGCCAGGCTGATTGGAATGAATAGGGATACAAACAGGATGCTGAAGGTAGGCAGGGCAGGCTTTTGGAGGAGCACAGGCAGTGGCTGTGTGAAGAAAAGCTTCCTGCTGGAGATGCTCTCTGGGCTGGCCAAGGCGAGCCGCACATCTTTGTGAGCAGCCGGCGCACAGAGCTGCGCTTGCTGCCCAGCACAGCCCTGCGCCGGGGCACAGGCTCCGGGCTCCTGACACACCCTGCCCCTCTGCCCCCTCTCTCCTCACGGGATCTGTAGTAACTGCATCTATTTTAACCCTTTCCCATACAGAGGCTTTGCATCTGCTCGGAGGAAAGCACCATTTGAAGGCATCGGGCCAATGATTGGAGAATGATTCAAATTCTTAAATAGTTTTGAAATATGTAAAATGTTTTCTTTAAAAATAGTTGTCTTTAGAAACATTTTCAAAACTTTTTATTACTATAATGTAGACTACTAGTCTTGTAAGATAACATAAATATTTTAATATTAAGTAGTAATAAATAATGGCACTTTTCTTTAGATTACATAGAACTTATAATTCATCAAAATTACCAAGAATTATTACAGTTAACAAAAACTGAAGTATACTTTATTTCTGTTTAAACCAGCAAATGTTGCTTGATCATCATGATCCAATAATTATTTTGTGTCTTGTTTAATATTCATATATACAGTACATAGACTGTTGCTACGAATGCCTATAATCACAATTGGTTAATTTAAATTACACTCTCTGCCCTCCTGTCTCGGGAGGGTGACTTCCCTCAGGCAGCTGCAGTCCCTGTCAAGATGCAATAAAGGCAATGCCTGAACAAACGCTGTGTCTGTGAGTGTCCATGCTGGACTCAGGTGTCAGCTGTGGGGAATTCCTGACACAGGGGCACCACAGCACCCTTGGCCATGCAGAGGCTCCTTTCCTCCCCTGCAGCAGCTGCTCCGTTGGTGCTGTGATCCAGCCTCTGCTCTGCGCGATGCCAAATGCAAGAAAACCACGAGTGCCACCACTCAGACTGTCACTCGGGTCCCTGCAGAGCTCAGGAGCCACCATGGCTGTGTAGGTGTGGAACCTGCAGTGGGCCATGACAGCAGGGACAGCAGGGACAGCAGGGACAGCAGGGACAGGGGGACACAGCACAGCAATCACAGCCCGGCTGCCCTGGGACAGGCCCGGCAGGCAGACAGGACACGGGGCAGGCAGGAGTCCCCATCCTCTCTGTGCCCTCCTGAGCACAGGCACATAAGGGACAGGGGCAATGGGGACACAGCCGGCCCCTCTCCTCTGGGAATATCCCACCTGCCCAGGGGCCCTGACAGAACGCAGGGGCTGAGGCTCTGCAAGGGGAACCCAAGGGTGAGCAGGAGGACCTCCAAGTTACATCTGCCCACATTCTGCATGCAAACTGCTGTGTGGAGGAGAAAACCAGAGGGGCCTTGCCAGAGCAGATCCCATCTGAGGGATGTTGTTCTCTATTCCTGCACATGGGTGCCCCATGCAACATGGAGCACATGAATGCACTTTGACAGCAGATTCTCAGCCCTGCTCGAGCGCTCTGGCACAGCAGGAGCAGCCATTCCCTAATAACACACGGGTTTGCAACTCTTGTGCAAAGCAACACAAATTGTCTCTCTCCTCCTGCAGACCATGGTGTCCAAATCAGTCCCTGCCCTGCTGGTGCTGCTCCTCTTCCACTTCCCACGGCCCGTGGTGATCAGTTTGGATGAGGATGCAGAGCTGGGCAAAGAGGGCCTGGAGCAGGCTACCCCAGAGGCACCCGAGCCTGCCTGGGGACCCCTGCTCTGGGCAGCCGTGCAGCAGGGGCCCTCCTGGGCTGCTGCTGAGCTGCTCTTACTGCCTTTCTTCCTCTGCCTCAGGTGCAGAAGTGCAGCCATGAAGCAGAGAGCAGCGGCCCGGAGAGCTGAAGAAGAGGCCAGAAGGCGCAGGATGGAAATGGAGCAGAGAAGGCTTCGGGTGTCTGGGGAACACCCCCGGGTGTCTGGGGCTCTCCTGGCCCCGTTCCCAGCCCAGGTTCCCGGGGTTCAGGAGCTGCCCTGGTGCCCGGGCCCCGCGACATCGCCTGGGTGCAGTTGGAGCCCGAGGTGCAGGCGGGCGCCGCCCGCGAGGCCCTGCAGGGCTTCAGCATCACCCAGAGCAGCGCCAGGAAGATCTCCTGCGCCAAAAAGGGACCCAGTTTCCCACCCAAATCCCCTCTCTCCATCCCAAATCCTTCTTTGTGCATTCCAAATCCTTCTTCTTTCACCCCAAATCCCCTTTCCCAGCTCCCAGGGATTTTGGGGCTCCAGAGGGGTTATTGGGGTTTTTCCCAGCATTGTACCCAGGGTCTCTCTGCAGACATTGCACCTGGAGCTGCCCCAAATAACCCCAAATTTTGGGACTGGGGGCAGGGAGGGGATGGTGATTCTAAAATTCGGGGTTTGGGGGTGTTTGACCCCAAACTTTGGGAATTGGGGGGTTTGATCCTAAAATTTGGGGGTTGGGTGGGATTGATCCTAGAATTTGGGGTTTAGGGGATTTTGACACCTCAGGGTTTGGGGATTTTTGACCCCAAACTTTGGGAATTGGGGATGTTTGACACCCCTGGGTTTGGGATTTGGGGGTTTTTGTTCCCAGGATTTGGGGTTTAAGAGGTTTTTTTTCCCCAGGATTTGGGGATCAAGGGGTTTGACACCCAAACTATGGGGATGAGGAGGGTTGGACACCTCAGATGTTTCAAACCCCAGGATTTGGGGTCAGGGGGTTTTGGCCCCAAAGTTCGGGAAATGGGGGAATTGATCCCAGGATTTGGGGGGATTTAACCCCAAAGCTGGGGGGATCAGGGGGATTTGACACCCCAGGTTTTGGGATCGGGGGGATCTGACTCCAAAGTTTGGGATTGGGGCTTTAGACCCCAAACTTTGGGGGTTGGGGGTGTTTGACACCTCAGGATTTGGGATTTGGGGGTGTTTGACCCCAGACTGTGGGAATGGGGGGTGTTGGACACCCCAAATGTTTCAAACCCCAGGATTTGGGGTCAGGGAGATTTAACCCCAACATTTGCAAATTGCAGAGTGTTTGACACCCCAGGATCTGGGATTTGGGGGGTTTAAGGCCTAAAATTTGGGGTTCGGGCTGGGGGGCAGGGGGGGAGGTTGAGATCCCAGAGTTTGGGTCTGGGGGTGTTTGGCCCCCCCCAGTGTTTGAACCCCAGGATTTGGGGTCCGGGGGAGTTGACCCCAGGATTTGGGGTGTTTGACCCCAATGTTTGGCCTCACCTCGGGTTTGGGGTCGGGGTTGAGATCAGGGACATTCCCTGGAGCCAGCGGCGGGATCGGGATCGGGAACGGGATCGGGAAGCGGAACAGGAACGGGGAGGGTCCCTGAGCCAAAGCCGGACCCCAACCCCAGGGAGAGGCCCCGCCGCAGTCCCGGAATGGCCCCATCCCCACAATCCCGGAGCCCTCCCCAGGCCCAGCCCCTCCCCGGCCGCTGAACGGAGCCTCCCTCAATCCCAGCCCGCCCCGATCCGGGCCGGAGCCATCCCCAGAGCCTCCCCCATTCCCGGCCCGGACCCTTCCATCCCTTTCTGGGGCGGCTCCTGCCGCTCCCCGCCCATTTCTGGGGGTTCCAAAGGGCCCCGCGGACCCTCCCCATTTTGGGGGTGTTGGGGGGGCCCCAGGGCCGCCCCGAGGGCCGAGGGGGGATCGAAAGCCCCAGACCCGAGGGGCTCCTGGGGGTGCCCAGTTCCTCCCGTCCCCAGCCCGAAACAGATCCTGGCCAATCAGAGTGCGGGGCTCTGATGACGATCCTGTTGCCGGGCCGACACTCGGCGCACTGGCCCCGCCTGGCGATTTCCAGCGAATCAGCGCCCGGCTCGGCTGTGACTCATCGCGTGCCGGGCAGAACCCAGCGCCTCTCCCAGCGCTGGCCAATCAGAGACTGCGCGGGGCCATTCCCAGCCAATCAGAGCGTTTGTCGCTGATGGCTCTCAGTGTCCAGGAGCGGAATTGGGGGCGGGGGGCGGTGACCCCGGCGATGGGGATGGGGCGTGCGGGGGCAGCTGGGGCCGCACTGGTGGCACTGGGGGCGCTGGGAGCCCCCCCGGCCGCGGGGGGAGCGGGGGGCGCGGGGAGAAGGGGGGCGGGGGGGCCCCAAATTCAACCAAAGGGGGGTCGGGACCCCCAAAGGGAGCAGGAGGGGCCTGGAACCCCCAAAACCAAGCACGGGGGAGGGGATTGGGGACTGGGAGAACGATGGGGAAGGGGCGGGAGAGCGGGGGGAAGAGGGGGATGGGACCCCCAAATTGAGGTGGAAGGGAGCTGTGGACTGGGGGAAACCCCCATCAAATCCCATTAAAATCCCATAAAAATCCCATTAAATTCCACTCAATTCCCATTAAACACCATTAAAGTCCAATAAAATACTATTAAATTCCATTAAAATCCCATGACATCTCATTAAAATCCCATAAAATTCCATTACAATCCCATAAAATTCCATTAAAAGTCCATAAAATCCAATTCTATTAAAATCCTATTAAATTCCCAATAAAATCCATTAAAATCCATTAAAATCCCCTCCAATCCCAAAAAATGATCCCAAACCCACACAGAATTGGCCCTGAATTACCCCCCACACATACGGCCCTAAAAACCCAACAATGGGAAAAATTACCCCAAATGATCCCAAATTTACCCTGAATAACCCCAGAAATACCCCCAAATAACCCCAAAGGCACACAAAGAACCCAAATCCCCCAAATGACCCAAATCCCATAAATGACCCCAAATCCCATAAATGACCCCAAATCCCATAAATGGGACTGGGAGAGGGGAGGAGAGGGCAGGGAAAGGGGGAGTGGGACAAACTGGGCGAGGAAATCAAACTCTGCAGTCAGACAGAGCAGGGATTTGTGTATCCAGCGCTGGGAGCGAGGGGGATCTCTCTGGCAAAACCCCACTCGGTCTCCTTTAGCCTTCAGCTCCATTTTAAAAGTCACAATTACAACACTTCATTAGCATACTCACATTTGCATAAAGCTGTGTCCCGGTTTTACAGCCGTGTGTGGCTTCAGCGCCTGCGTCCGTTCCTCCTGTGGCGGCCCTCAGTCTTCTGGTGCTCTTTTGATGAAGGCTTCTGTCGTCCTCCTCACGCTGGAACTTTTTACCTGGACCATCAGCCCATGCCTGGTGCTCCTTGTTCTTCAGTCTAACCTGGTCTGAGCTGATTTTGCCCTTTGCAAGCTCTGTTCAAACTTGCTCTCTCGCTCTCGGTGCGTTTGTTGTGTCGCTGGCTCTGCTCTCTCTCTTGCTCTGCTGCCTCGCTGGCTTTGCCTGCATGTGAAAAATGCATGTATTTTATGATTGGCTTTTCACAAATATTAAAATGAATATTATATGTCTGGTGTTAGAATATTATATATATATATATAATATAATATATTATAATATAATAATATACTATAATATATATTATATATAAAATATATAATATATAACAATATATAATATATAAAAATATTATATCTTATATATTACATATATAATTATATTATATATAATATATATTATATATTATATATTATATATTATATAATATATATTATATAATCATAAATATATAATTATGATATATAATATATTTATATAATAATATTATATGTCTGCTGTATTAATTCTCTTAAGGAGTGTGTTAAATATAGTTTTAGGTTATAAAAAATGTTAAAATAGAAACGATGCTATGTAGGATTCTTTTTTTACAGAAAGGACTCGCAGTGAGATAGCAGCCACAGGACACCTAAATCTTTCAGAGAAAAAGAATTTCTTGCCCTCTTATCAGAAGAAATGAACTTCTTCCCACCTCGAAGGCGCTGTTAGGATTTGGAGGAAGAAGGTGGCACTGCCCAGACAGAATCCTGTGTTTGAATGGAATTTATGCATCATGGATGAAGTGTATGAATATGCAACAGGCTGTTGTTTTTAAGGGTTAATCCTTTGTTAACGGGTTCCTTTTTCAGGCTCGTGGTGCCCAGAAAAGGTACCCGGACCTCCATAACCCTTTCTCTCTATTGTCTCATATTGTCCTAATTCAAATTGTCCAAATTATTATTTCTCTAATTGCATTGCTATTTTTATAACCATTTTATTACTAATGAACTTTTACAATTTTAAAAACAAGTGATTGGCGTGTTTCACACTGCACATCTCGCTCCAGGGCTGCTTGTGCTGAACCTTTCCTTGCACAGCCCTGAGGATTCCCCCAGCCCGGGCTCCCAGCAGCTCCAGGCCCGGCCAGGAGGAGCAGCAGGGCCAGGGCTGGCCGGGCGTCGCCCCAGATGTGGCCCCCGCTGGTGGCACAGCCGGACCCTTGGGAGGCTGCCTCAGGCTTTATTGTCCACCAGCATCCCAGGAGGGAGCAGAAAATCCTCCTGCAGACGCTGATTCCGGAGGCTCCCAGCGCTTCCTTGTCTCCAGGAGCTTCTGCCAAGCCCCAGTGAAACCTCGGTGCCACATTGTTCCACAGCCTCACAACGCTCTCCTGGCTCCCGTGAGGTCCCTCTGGGTCCCGCTGCAGCCTTGGCTCCATCAGGCTCTCCTGGCTCCATCAGGGTCTCCTGGCTCCCATCAGGCTCTCCTGGCTTCCATCAGGGTCTCCTGGCTCCATCAGGCTCTCCTGGCTCCATCAGGGTCTCCTGGTCTCCATCAGGGTCTCCTGGCTCCATCAGGCTCTCCTGGCTTCCATGATGCTCCACTCTGTCCCAAGGGGCATCCGCGGCTCAGCTTTGGAGCCCTGCAACATCCAAAGGTTCCCCCCAAAAAACACCAGCCCAGGGACCCCGAGGATATTTGGGCTGAGCTCCCGCTGCCCAGGCACCTGCATGGAACCCAAGTGACCGCTGGGACTCCATGGAATGTCCTGGGACAAACTGTCCCTGGTCAGACAGGGGTGCCATGGAACACAGGTGCCACTGGGACACGGACACTGCCCATGGAACCGAGTGTCCATGGGGACAGAGCCGGGCCTGATGGAACACTGGAGAACATTGTCACCCCATGGAATCCATGGAACCAGGTGTCCATGGTGACACTGGAGAACATTGTCACCCAATGGAATCTCATGGAACCAGGTGTCCATGGTGACACTTGAGAACATTGTCACCCCATGGAATCCATGGAACCAGGTGTCCATGGTGACACTGGAGAACATTGTCACCCCATGGAATCTCATGGAACCAGGTGTCCATGGTGACAGAACTGGGCCCAATGGAACCTACTGGAACACAGGAGAACATTGTTACCTGTTGGAACCCAGGCTGCTGAGAATTTCGGACTTTCTGATCTGACA
The DNA here is from genome assembly GCF_023055355.1 of Agelaius tricolor. Taxonomy (NCBI): domain Eukaryota; kingdom Metazoa; phylum Chordata; class Aves; order Passeriformes; family Icteridae; genus Agelaius; species Agelaius tricolor. The sequence goes on along the minus strand of NW_027269321.1, from coordinate 1,860,663 downwards.
GACACTGACCCCCAAGAGAACACTGCATTTGACCTGAGGCTGTGGAGAAGGCTTCCAAAATGGAATGATGGAACTGGGATTATGGGTGTGGAGTTTGAATAGAAGGGTGTAATATCACATGGTGGACAACTTGGAGTTTAAGGTTTTAGAATGTAGTAATATATATAAAGCAAGATGGAGGTTTTAGGGTGGAGGCTGATCCGTTTTCTTTGCCTTCTTCACCTGCTTCTTCTTCTTCTTCTTCTTCTCCTCCTTGTTTTCCTTCTCCTTCTCCTTCTCCTCCTCCTCCTCCTCCTCAGGTTTGGGTGGTACTGTGTAATTGGATAAAAAAGTCCCTTATGTTGGGCACGGGTGCTTGGTTATTGGGTTAAAAGTAAAAATAATTTAGGTGTCATTTCTTAATTGGACAGTTTATCCTCAGAAGACCTTGCAGAGAGAGAGATGGGGTTCCATTTTTACCTTGTTAGCGAAGTGCTGCAGAACTCACAGCTTGTGAGACTGTTCTAGAGACAAGAGCTAATGAACACCTGAGTCCAAACAAGAAATGCTGTCTTGGGATTTCATCCCGACCTTGGCAGAAAAGAAGCAAAAGAATTGACTGTTACCCCACGGAATCTCATGGAACCAGGTGTCCACTGTTTCACAGTGCAGCCTCAGAGAGTGGTGAGACCCTTGTGTCACCATGGAATATCCTGAAACCATGGCTCCCTTGTGACAAACCTGGGCTTTATGAAACCAAGGACACCGCTGGGATGCAATGGAATCTCAAGGAACCAAGGGTCAGCTGTCAACACATCAGCCTCTCAGGAAACCAAGGCAAACACTGTGACACAGAGAGGAGCCTCATGGCACCATGGAGACCATGGTGACACCGTGGTGGGATCTCATGGAACCAAGTGTGAATTGTTACAGGAGCCAGGAGACCATGGTGACACCGTGGTGGGATCTCATGGAACCAAGTGTGAATTGTTACAGCACCCAGGAGACCATGGTGACACCGTGGTGGGATCTCATGGAACCAAGTGTGAATTGTTACAGGAGCCAGGAGACCATGGTGACACCGTGGTGGGATCTCATGGAACCAAGAGCCCAGAGTTTCACAGCTCAGCCTCAAGGAGCACTGGAGACCATGGTGTCCCAAAGGGAACACATGGAGCAAAGGCTCCTTAGTGACACAGCAGGGCCTCATGGAATGCAAGAGATCATCCTGATGGAATGGGAACTCATGGATTCAAGGGTCCACTCTTTTGCTGCGTGGCCTCATGGAATGCTGGAGACCATTGTGGCACCATGGAAACGAATGGCACAAAGGCTCCACTGTGACCCAGCAGGGCCTCATGGAACCAAGGACACCGCTGTGATACAATGGAATCTCATGTAACCAAGGTCCAGTTGTGACAAAGCTGGGCCTCCTGGAACCAAGGACACAGCCATGATGCAATGGAATCTCTAGGATCCAAGGATCAATTGTCAACACATCAGGTTCTCATGAAACCAAGCAGAACATTGTGACACAGTGGAATCTCATGGGAGCAAGGCTCTGCTTTGATCAAGTGGGGCCTCATGGGACACAGGTGCCACTGGGACATTGTCAGGCCTGGTAGGAACAAGACACCACTGTGTCAGACCAAGGCCTCATGGGACCTAGGAGAGCCCTGGGACACAATGGAACCTGATGGAACCAAGGGCCCATTGTGACACGGCAGGGTCTCATGGAACCCCTGTGCCACTGGGACATTGCCAGGGCTGGTGCAAGCAAGGTTCCACTGTGACAAAGGCAGGCCTTGTGGCACCCAGGAGACCATTGTGGGACAATGGAATCTCATGGAAGCAAGGCCCCATTGTGACAAAGCGCGGCCTCATGGAAGCCCAGTGCCACTGGGACATCTCCAGCCTTGGAGGAAGCAAGTGTCCATTGTGACACAGCACAGCCTCAAATCACAGGAGAGCAGAGGGATGGAGCCATGGAATCTTGGGGAACCAAGTGTCAATTCTAAACACAGCGAGGACTTATGGAACCCAGGAGACCATTGTGATGCTGCACTTTGTCACAATGGGGCCGTGCTTCTATGAGGATCCATGGGCCCACAATGTTCTCCTGGGTCCCAGGAGGCCCCGCTGGGTCACAATGGCCCCTTGCTCCCACGAGCCACAGCACGGTCCCCGTTGCCCCTGGGTTCTGTGAGGCCCTGCTGCGTTCACAACTGACACTTGCTTCCATGGGATTCCATTGCGTCACAGTGGCCCCCATGTTTCCATGAGGTTCTGCTGGGTCACAGTGGACACTGGGTTCCACAAGAGCTGGCAATGTCCCAGTGGCACCTGTGTCCTGTGGGCCCCACTTTGCCAAAGCAGAGCCTTGGCTCCATGAGATTCCAGGCTGTCCCAATGCTCTGCTGAGTTCCACGAGGCTGTGCTGTGTCACAATGGACACTGAGTTCCACCTGCCCTGGCAATATCCAAGTGGCCCCTGGCTTCCATGAGGCCCCGTTGTGTTTGCAGGTGACACTTGGTTCCCCAAGGTGTCATTGTCACGCCGCTCTCCTGGGCGCCCTGAGGCCTTGCTGTGTGTGACAAATGACCGCTACTTTTAAAATTTTAAGGTTGATTCAACCTTGAAAAAATGACAACAAAGGACTGAAACAGGAGAAATCACAGCACTGGGAGCCCTTCCCCACCCCGTGGCTATCAGCCACGTGGCTCCTTCACAAATTGGCTGCTCCTCCTTTTAGACTTTTGGTGTTGCACCAGGTAATCCTAGCCCCACCCAAAGTCTGTCAGGTAACTCTTTGTGGCCGTCCATTGGTGGAGAATGCTTTCTTGCACCCTGACTGGAGAGCAGGTGTTGCCATGCCTGCCTTCCAGTGACAAACCTGCCCTCCCCAAATGCCCCAACCACCAAGGCCATTACAAGGGCAGGGGAAGAGGACTATGGGGGACAGATGACAATAACATCACTACACATCTTAACAAACACATAGTATCTATCTCCTCACTGTGAGACCCAACTATGACATTACTCATCTGTAACACTGTGCAATAATGGAGCCTTGTTCCTACCAGACCTGGCAATGTCCCAGTGGCACCTGTGTCCCATGAGGCCCCACTTGGTCAAAGCAGAGCCTTGGCTTAACAACTGACCCTTGTTTCCTTGAGATTCCATCTGTGAAAAACACGTTCACTCTCCTGTGAAAATGTACAAAGTTTAATAAGGGACAATGGGAGAGCAGGACCATGGAGCAAAGGTTATTACAGCCGGGTGCATCTTGGCACTCAGCCAGGAGCACCCTGTTACCTTTGGGGATCCCCTGAAATACCTTTCTCCTTACATCAGCCTGGTGCATATTCATAGAGCCTCATGCATATCCATAAACTACTTTACATATTCCAGGAATGATTTTACATGGCCCCTCCTTGAGTCTGCCTTTTCAGAGCATGTGTGTTTCTTGGCTGTGGTTTTAGTCCATTCTCTTTATCACCTCCAGGTTTTGGGCCTTGCTGCACTCTGCCTTCAGACGGGGAGTGCTGATAGTTGGCAGATCTGTACAGGTGTCCTCATCCCATGTGCATTGGATGTTATCCCACCCAAGCAGGCAGTTTAACACAAGCACACTTCTATCAGCTATTTCACTACTATGTCTAAGCTAAATTAACAACAGAAATAAAACCTACATCTTTAGAACAAAGTTATTTTAACATCACACATATAAAATCCATTTTAATATTTGCAAAAAGCCAATATTATGATATTTATCTATAACAGGGTGAAGGAGCCCTGGCCCAGGCTCTTGCCCTGGGGGACACGGGGACGCTGCCGGGGGGTCCCTGTCCCCCTGTGCCACCCCCAGGGCCCCGGCCCCCCGTCCCCGTGTCAGGCTCTGGGGTCGATCTCGTGGAACATCCTCTCGGGGAGGCTGCAGGGCCGGGGGCGGGGGGACCCTGGGGGACAGGGGACCCGCTGTGCACGAGCAGGGTTGGACTGCTCTGGGGGGAGCTGTGAGGGGGCCGGGGCAGAGTGACCGCCCCAGTGACCTCACACAGCCCCTGTGATGTCACACAGCCCCATGTGATGTCACACAGCCCCTGTGATGTCACACTGCCCCCGTGATGTCACACAGCCTCTGTGATGTCACACAGCCCCCGTGATGTCACACTGTCCCTGTGATGTCACACTGCCCCTGTGATGTCACACTGCCCCTGTGATGTCACACAATCACTCTGTTAGGTCACACAACCTCCATATGATGTCATTCAGCTGCTATGTGATGTCACACAGCACATTTGTGGTGTCACAGTCACCCTGTGATGTCACAACCTTCTCTGTGGCATCACACAGCTGCTCTGTGACTCTCGGTCACAACCCACATTGTGATGCCACAGAGCCGCCTTCTCTGATGTCACAGCTTGCTCTGTGATGTCACAACCCCCTCAGTGCTGTCACACAGCCCACTCTGTGCTGTCACACAGCCCCTTGCTGCCATCCCAGCTGCTCTGTGGCTCTGGGACACAGCCCCAGAGGTGCTGCTGTGACACAGCCCCCGCGGGGACATCCCACAGCCCCGGCCAGTGCTGAGCCCCTGGGAGCTCTGTCTGTGCCCTGCTCGTGTCCCTGAGGGGCCCTGGCAGTGCCCCAGCCCTGCTGGGCTGTGCACAGGAGCTGCTCCTGGCCAGAGCTGTCTCTCTGCAGCTCTGCTGCCCTTGCCAGGAGCTGCCTCTGGGCCAGGAGCCCGGCCCAGCTCAGCAGCACAGACACAGCACAAGGACTTTAATCACCCTCTGGGCCTTTGCTGCTCTTTGCATCACACCCAGTCCCTCAGAGTGGGCTCAAAGACTTCTCAAGAGCTTCAGAAATACTGAAGTTTCTTGTACTTTAAAGAGATCCCTGTCAGGGACAGCACTGAGAAAGTGTCCCCGGGTTCCAGGGAGAGCAGAACACTGGAGGCACTGATGGCAGCTGGGGACAAACAAGGCAAAGGTGTCTCTGGTGCTGAGCAAACCTGGATTTGTTTCAGGAATGCAAAGGGCCAAGGCCTGAGCCCCAGCCCCTGGCCAGGCAGATCCTGTCCCTCCCTCCTTGCTCAGGGCTCTTCCCGGGATGGGCACTGGCACGTGGGGATGGGCAATGCCAAGGGCAGGAGCGTGGGGCGGCCCCTGCCAGGCTGCTGAGCAGGGACAAGGAGGCCATGAGGCCCCAGGCCTGCAAGGGTCACTTGTCCCCTCCTGGCTCAGGCCCAGGGCCAGCAGCCATGGCCAAAGCGCTGCCCAGGTTGGCTCTGTCAGGGCTGTCTTGCAGCTGCTGCCCATCCCTGTGCCCTGTGCAGCCCAGGCTGTCCCACGGTGTCCCTGCCCCGGCCTCTGTCCCTGCAGGCTCTGGGCATCCCCCGGCTGCCCCACCTGGCTGGGCCCTTCCTTTGCTGACAGCTCTGCCTCCTGCCTGCCCCTGCCTGCCCACACAGAGCCTGGGGCTGCTCCAGGCTCCTGCTGGGTACGTGCTGCACCACAGCCCTGCCCTGACAGGGAAATTCCTTTCTCCTGCAGCCACTCTGGGCCTCCCCAGTTGCCCTTGGTGTTAATTCTTTCTTTCTCTGGCTGTTTTCCACTATGTCAAAAGGATCCACCAGCCCTGAAATCGCTCTTTAAACACTCTCATGGCTCTGCTCCACTGTCCTCAGTCTCCACCCCACTGAGCACAGAGTTCCATTGTCCCTATACAGTGCTCATGTTCCCAAGGCCTCCAAACCCCTCCTTGGGACATCTCTGGGCCCTCTCCAAGGTGTTTCCAAATGAAAACATTCAGCTCAGGGTCTAAAGAAATCACCAGAGGAAAGGGCCAGCCCGACCTGTCTGTCCTTGCTACTTTTGTCTGGGAGCAATCCTTGGATATCCAGAATTTGGGAGGCCAAATTCTAATTTTGGCCATGGTCCCTGGACAAGAAGGCTGGTTCTTTTCCATAGGAATGAAGGAACAGAGCCCCAGTGTTTCAGGGGCAGATGAGAGGTGACCACCAGAGGCCACGGCCAGCCAGAGCTGGCAGGTTTTGTTTGGTGAGATACCCTTGAAAATAGGAATTATTTTAGGGAGAGTACCAGTTTTGGCAATGACCATCTGGAAAGTCAGACAGCTCTTTTCCATAGCAAGGAAAGCAGAGAGCCCCAGTGCTTTAGGAGCTGATGAGAGGCAGCCCTTGACATGCCAAGATCAGCCAGAGCTGTCAGGTGGCCCCTGGGAGGCCAAGCCAGCCAGAGCTGTTCCATGTTCCCTGGGTTCCATGGGGCCCCACAGTGTCCCAATGGTCCCTTGCTTCCATGGGGCCCTGAGGGGTCATAATGCCCCCTTGGTGACACCAGGCCCTGAAGGTTGGAATGCTCTCCATGGTTCCACCAGGCCCCACAGAGCCACAATGGTCTCTGGGTCCATGAAGCCCCTCTGTGCCACCATGGCCCCTTGGTTCCATGGGCTCCAGTGGTGCCACAATGATCCCCTTGGTTCCCTGGGCTCCAGTGGTGCCACAATGATCCCCTTGGTTCCCTGGGCTCCAGTGGTGCCACAATGATCCCCTTGGTTCCCTGGGCTCCAGTGGTGCCACAATGATCCCCTTGGTTCCCTGGGCTCCAGTGGTGCCACAATGATCCCCTTGGTTCCATGGGCTCCAGTGGTGCCACAATGATCCCCTTGGTTCCATGGGCTCCAGTGGGGCCACAATGATCCCCTTGGTTCCATGAGGTCCCCACAGTGTCCCAGGGATCTCCATGGGAAGGAAAGAACCCAGCCCCACTGTTGCAGGCGCAGCCACCAGAGGCCCAGGCCAGCCAGCCTTGACGGTACTGGCAGATTTTGCCGGGAGCAACCCTTGGATATTGACAATTTCAGAGGTGGAATCCCAGTTTCAGACATGGACACTGGAGGAGAAGGATGGTTCTTTTCCATAGGAAGGAAAGCACAGAACACTGGTGGTGTCTCAGGGGCAGATGAAAGGTGGCCATCAGAGGCCAAGGCCAGCCAGACCTCTCTGTCCTGGCAGCTTTTGTCTGAAAGCAACCCTTGGATATCGGGAATTTGGGAGGTGGAACCCCAATTTCAGCCGTTTCTGCATGGATAAGAAGGACGGTTCTTTTCCATAGGAAGGAAAGCACCCAGCCCCAGTGTTTGGACAGCAGGGGAGAGGCACCCCCAGGAGGCCAAGGGCAGCCAGACCTGTCTGTCCTGGCAGCTTTCACCTGGGAGCAATCCTTGGATGTACAGAGTTTTGGAGGTGGAATCCCAGTTTTGGCCATGGTCAAGATAGGTGTTTTTGCCCATAGGAAAGTAAAGCACAAAGTCCAAGTGTTTAGGAAGAAGATGAGAGGTGGCCACCCTCAGGCCAAGCCAGCCAGCCCTGTCTCTCCTGGCACCTTTTGTCTAGGGGCTTTCCTTGGACATTGGGCATTTTGGAGGTGCAATCTCATTTTTGGCTGTGAGTGCCTGGACAGGAAGAAGAGTTCTTTTTATAAGGAAGGAAAGCACCCAGCCCAGTGTTTCAGAGGCAGATGAGGGCCTGCCCTCAGGAAGCCAAGGCCAGCCAGACTTGTCAGTGCTGGCAGCTTTTGTCTGGGAGCTATCCTTGGATATAAGGAATTCCAGAGGCAGTTGCCCAGTTTTGGCCATGAGTGCCTGGTTGAGATGGAGGGTTTTTTCCACAAGAAATAAAAGTGATAGTGGAGCCCTGGAAAATGTTAAAAATAGTCTTTGAAAATATTGAGCTTTGTGTTTTCTCAGGTCACTGCACCTGCGTAAGCAGTATGATAAAAGATATAATTGTTAGATGTGGTGATTGTTTAGTAATTAAATATAATTATTCTATAACCATAAGAAGAATCATGAGAAACTATGTTGGAAATTTAAAGGGGGCTATGTTTAGCTGAAATCTGTGCATACAATAGAACAATATAGGTTTAATAATTACATGAAAGTTATGTAATGATAGAGGATAAAACACGTTCACCTCGAATGTATGGTCGGAATCAGATTTGGGTGGAAACTACCCCGATTCCCAGAGCTCTTGAATAAAAAGCACCGCATATAATCGCTTCTGTGATTATGTGTTTCTGAACGCTAACATTTTGGCGACCCCGGATGGGACCCTGCGGGTGCTGCTGAGCGAGTTTCGCGACTCGACCGCGCTCCAGCCGGCACCGAGGGATTCTCGGGGAGCTCGATCGGCCGCGACCGCTTCTGCCGCTCGCCACGTCCCCGGGAGAAAGGTAAGGTGCTTTTTACTTTGGTTTGGGTGCCTGCCAATGAGACGCAGCGAAAGCTACGCTTGGTTGGGCTAAAGGAATTCCTGCTGGTACAAGCCCAGGCGCCGTCCCATAAGACAATCGCGAAAGCGTTGCGGGTTCGGCAATTTGTGGTATATTTGGAATGGAGAAACTTAAAGGGATTTTGGGCGGCAACACCTCTATCCCGCAAAGTTCTCCTTTGGGGTGCTTACTAGCACATTGGAAACAGGGGAATTTTGGGGAAGAATTACGTAAAGCTAAGTTGATTGATTATTGTAATACATGGTGGCCAGAATATGCCTTGGAGAATGGTGAAAAATGGCCAAAATACAGGACTCTGCAATATAACACTATTTCGCAGTTAATGTCGTTTTGTAAACAAGAAGGAAAATGGGATGAGGTTCCGTATGTTGATTTGTTTTTCTATTTACGGGCAAAGCCAGAATGGCAGGATGAATGTGGATTAATGATGGTTAAAACATCTGCAAGCAATAAGTGTGGGGTTTGTGAGGAACGTTGTTTAGAACACTTGGCGTTGAAAGAAAGCCTGAGTAGGGAAAATTATACAGATATTGATTTACAGGTAGCTCCAATAGGAACAAGAGAACCTAACCCTATCCCACCTGTTCCATCTGTCCCTATCCCACTGCCTGCTCCTACCCCACCTAGTCCTGAACCGGTCTCGTCTAGTACACCCTTCCCTCTTTATTCTCCTCTCCCATCGTCACCTGATCCCTCTTCCTCGGAAGATGAGCAAAACCTAACTGTGGCAGGAAGGAGAGAGAGAGAATCAACAATGGGGTAGCCCACAGAACCAGGAGTCGGTCTTACCTTGCCCCAGTTATGGATAGAAAAGACATAGGCAGACAAAAACGGATTGTAATTGCCCCCTTGCGACAAAGTGTAGGAGTGGAAGGCCCAGCATTTATAAAAGTGCCTTTCTCTCCTGCAGATTTAGTTATTTGGAATCAATCAGCCAGATTTCATAGAGAAAATCCTGATAAAATGGCATGAGTATTAAAAATGGTTATAAAAACCTCAAAATCCTGACTGGGATGACATACAATAATATGTATATTAATATTTTATATATATATATATATATATATATATATATATATATATATATATATATATAATTATATATAGTATAATAATATATCTAATATATATCTATATAATATATATAATATATCTAATATATTAATATTAGATACTTTGATGGATTCCACTGAGAAAGAGATGGCACTTAAGGCAGACAAAGAAAGGGCAAGAGAGAACATCAGAAATGGATTCGTAACAGGGAATTTAGATAAGAATTTCCCAATTGAGGATCCAAATTGGGACCCTAATTTATTTTGCGATATGGGGAGACTACGGAAATATCAAGAGTGGATCCAAATAGGAGTTCAGAACGCTGTGCCCAAAACTATAAATTGGTCTAAACTATATGAAGTTCAGCAGGAAAAGACAATGTCCAGACTTGAACAACCAGTTTCACCAGGGCAATCAGTGCCAGCAGGTTACCAAGGGGATGGTTTTGGGGGAGTATACCAGCTGACTAGACATAGAGCCAGTAGAACAAGTTAAGGAACCTGTTATAAATATACAATTAGGACATAAAGAGGTCAAATTTCTAATAGATATAGGAGCTACTTACTCGGTATTGAGTGATTTGCAAGGACATATTGGGGACAAGGAAACAACAATAGTCGGCGCTACAGGGAAAGAGGAGAAACGGCCATTCTTGCAACCCCAAGATTTGTGTTTTGGGAGCAAAGTTATAACACACAAATTCCTATACGTACCTGAGTGTCCAATTCCACTTTTAGAGAGAGATTTGCTAGCGAAACTTGATGCGGTAATAACCTTTGAAAATGGGGAGCTTATAATGAAAATATCTGAATCAAAGATGGGACAGATTTTAATGATCAAAGAAAAACCTGTTCCCTCTACCCCTAGGGAGGTAGAAGATGCAGTGATTCCCTCTGTATGGGAGACAGATATACCAGGGAAATCTAAATTGGCACAACCAGTGCATGTAGAGTTAAAAGAAGGGGTGAGGGCTGTACAAGTCAAACACTATTCCATAAAACCAGAAGCATGGCAAGGAATAAGTAATGATTATTGATAAGTTCTTGAAATACCAAATTCTAGAAGAATGTGAATCAGAATTGAATACAACAATATTACCAGTAAAGAAGCCAAATGGTGAATATAGATTAGTGCAGGATTTGAGAGCAATAAATAAAATAACAAAGGACATTTCTCCAGTGGTAACAAATCCTTACACATTGCTAACATCCGTAAAGGAGATATATAAGTGGTTTACTGAAATTGATTTAAAAGATGCCTTTTTCTGCATTCCCCCTTGACAAAGAAAGTAGGAAACTGTTTGCCTGTGAGTGGGAAAACCCAGGGAGTGGGAGAAAGACCCAGCTCACCTGGACACGATATAAGAACTCGCCGACCCTATTTGGAAACCAACTGCCAAGGAGCTGGAGATTTGGACCGAGAGTGGGCAAGTACCAAGAGACCAATACCTGTTGTTGCAGTATGTTGATGATATACTAACAGCTACAGAAGAAAAGCAACCTGTATAAAGGTAACCATTGAGATTTTAAATTCCCTGGGAATGGGAGGTTATAAAGTATCCAGAGGAAAGGCACAAATTGCCCAACAGACTGTGATCTACCTGGGATGTGAAATTTCACAAAGGCAATGAAAACTAGGCACTAACCGTATCCAAGCTATTTGTGCTATTCCAGAGCCCCAGAACCTACATGAGCTGCGAGTCTTCCTCGGGATGGCAGGATGGTGTCGCCTGTGGATCATGGACTGTGGACTGATTGCGAAGCCCCTGTGTGAAGCTCAGAAGATGCAGCCATTCACCTGGGACCAGCCACAGAAAGAAGCCTTCCTAAAATTAAAGGAAGCACTGACAACTGCTCCAGCATTAGGCTTACCTGATCTGTCTAAAGATTTTCAGCTGTTTGTCCATGAAAGGCTGCGCCTAGCACTAGGAGTCCTGACCCAAGGTCTGGGAAGCTGGAAAAGGCCGCTGGGCTACTTTTCCAAACAACTTGACAGCATAAGTGCCGGGTGGCCTCCATGTCTGCGGGCAGTCGCAGCCACTGTGATGCTGATACAAGAAGCCAGGAAGCTCACGATGGGAAGGCACATAGATGTCAATGTACCACACATGGTAACCACTGTCTTAGAGCAGAAGGGGGCCATTGGCTATCCCCAAGCAGGATGATGAAATTCCAGGTAGTCCTGACTGAGCAGGATGATGTCACATTAAAAACAACTAACCTTTTGAATCCAGCTTTGTTCCTAGGTACCACAACTGAAGAAGGCCCATTAGAGCATGACTGTGTGGAGGTAATAGAGTACACCTACTCAGCAAGAGAAGACCTGAAAGACGTCCCACTAGAGCAGCCAGAGTGGGAGCTGTTTACAGATGGGAGCAGCTTCGTGGAAAACGGAACCAGATACGCTGGGTATGCGGTAACAACAGTCAGTACAGCAGTGGAGGCAAAGGCATTACCACCAAATACATCTGCCCAGAAGGCAGAACTGGTTGCTTTAACCAGGGCGCTAGAATTAAGTGAAGGGAAAAAGGGAAATATCTGGACTGACTCAAAATGTGCTTTTGGAGTGGTGCATGTACACGGAGCACTGTGGAAAGAAGGAGGACTATTGTCCTTCTCTGGGTATGCACATTAAACATCAGGATGCAGTCCTGCAATTGATAAAAGCAGTACAAAAACCTGAACAAGTGGCAATCATACACTGTAGAGCACAGCAATCAGGAAAACTCCAAAATCTGTGAGGGAAATCGAAAGGCAGACTGGAGAGCCCGACAGGTTGCTCGAGAGGTGCAAACAACAATGGCATTGATACCTTTAAAGCTTAATGTATCCCAATTCAATTTGCCTCCAGAACCAAAATATTCAGTAGAAGATGAGAGACTGGCACGTTTGCTAAATGCACAAAAGAATTCAGAGGAATGGTATGTGACTGCACAAGGACAGATAGTGGTACTCCCTTGATAATGAGAGAAGTTCTACAAATTAAACATAACGAATGTCATTGGGGTGCAGAGGCATTGGTAAAATTGCTAAAGCAGAGTTTAATTTTGGTACGGATGTTAACAATGGCAAAATCAGTAATGTCAAAATGTGATATCTGCTTGAAAAGCAACCCAGTGGCTGGCGGCAGGCACAGATAGGAAGAATTCGGATAGGAATAGAGCCAGGAGACTATTGGCAGGCAGATTTTGTAGAACTGCCAAGAACTCGAGGATACAAATACCTGTTAGTGGGGGTTGACACATTCTCTGGGTGGCCAGAAGCCCTTCCCTGTCGCACCAACCAAGCAAAGGAAACAGTAAAGTGGTTACTACAGGAGATTATTCCCAGGTTCGGGGTGCCCCTAGGGTATCATCAGATAGGGGGCCCCATTTCATAGCTACAGTAGTAAGAGAGGTAAGTAGATTGCTGGGGATAACTTGGGACCTCCACACACCGTGGAGACCCCAGTCAAGTGGACAGGTAGAGAGGATGAATCAGACACTAGAGAGGCAAATCAGTAAAATATGCCAAGAAGCCACATTGCAGTGGCCCCAGGCTTTGCCAATAGCACTGTTGAGGATTCGGATAAAGCCTAGGAGTGGGATGTCAGTCAGTCCTTATGAGATATTGCATGGGAAACCATATGAATCTCCTGAGCCTAGCCCTAATGTGCACGTCACAGGAAAGCAGGAAGTGTATAATTATGTTCTGTCTCTCGGGAAAACTTTAGCTTGGCTCCGGAGCATCCTCGTGTGGAATAGACCGCTGACTCTCGAGAGCCCAGTTCATAACATACATCCAGGAGACGAGGTGTACATCAAGAACTGGAACGAAGAACCGCTGAAAGAAAAGTGGAGTGGGCCCCACCAGGTACTGCTGACCACCTTTACAGCAGCCAAAGTAGCCGGCGTGGACCCCTGGATTCACTACACCCGAGTGAAGAAAATCCATCCTGGATCACAGACTGTGTAAACTGTGGAACCAACAAGGCTGCAGATAAGATGTGTTTAATCACTTTGAGAATGCTATCAGTAATTGTGGTAACGTTATGGTCATTAATGTCTTTGGGATGTGGAATGCAAAAAGATCAACTAACCACTCTTCATTCTAGAATGAAGAGAGAGGTACAAGCAGAAACACAGGTGATAAAGGTTTCTAATGCAGTTCGGCCTGAGAATGTAATGATTGGATTAGTCAAAGCCTTTGCCAAAATGCAAAACACCTGCAGAATAACTGCCTGTATACCAATACAAAAGGGCAGCAGGAGATCCAGTAAATTGGGGAATCACAACATCAAAACTACCTGAAATACAAAAGAACAAAACAATTGCATGCAAACAGGTACCCGAATCGAGGCAAGTAATCAAGGAAACTTGGGAGAAAATAGGAACATGGATGAGACCCATGGGCCAGAAAGACTGTATTCTAAGTGATGGCACACTAGGAACCCCTATGGGAGAATCAGGAGGCATCACACAATGGCAATGCTATTTGCCACACTATAAAAAGATTATAGAAAATGTTAGAGAAACCACTCTGGTATGGAAGTGTGAGGCCAAGGATCAGGAAGATCAGACAGAGCCTTGGGACAGTGCGTGGTCTGTGAGTATCCTTCAAAGATTCCAATGTATGGCAAACACCCCTTGGTGCATTAAGTGGGAAGGCTCCGAGAATGAAACAGATCCAGCAGTAACAAACACTGCCACCAGTAGCAGAACGAGGGCAGACCAAGTAAGTTGGTGGGCATGTAATAAAACTTATGACTGCACTTCTGATGATGCAGAGATAAAGCAGATGCCACCCCTGGCAATAGCCCTACAAACTGGCTGTGCTTGCAGAGGGATCAAACATAAACAAGGCAGAGTGAATTATAAAGCAGTTGTAGGATGTACCAGGAGTACAGTCCGAGGTCCAGGACAATTTGTATGGGCAGCAAGCGATGGCACCTGGACAACACATCTGCCTGTAGATGGGAAAGTAAAGGAAATTACTTTAGGCCTCCCAACCTCATGTCCAATTTGGAAAAAGTCCCCATTTAACGGAAAAAATGAACTTGTGCAGATAAGAGCAAGAAGAGAAGTTCTAGACAATGAAAATCCAGATGACACTTGGCAAGAACCCTCTGGTGGAGTGAAATTTGGGTGGGCCCGAGAGTCTTTGCTTGGTCCTACAGCAAACTCTCAGAGTAGGGAGATGCTGTACAAACTTACAGGTCAGGTAGATAGACTGGCAAGAGTCACCCGGGAAGGATTTAAAGAATTAAACGTACAATTACAAGCCACCACAAAAATGACTTTACAAAATCGATTAGCCTTAGATTTGTTACTCCTGAAAGAGCATGGAGTATGTGGATTTTTAAAGGGACGGGTTGGTCACTGCTGCGTTCACATCCCAAATGTAACTGCAGATGTAGAATATGACATCAATCAGTTGAAACAAAGAGAGCATGAAGCACAAGAAGAGCAAAAGGATTTGGCTACGACCTGGCTAGGCAAAATCTTTAAAGGGCTAGGGTGGAATGTGCGTTCATGGATTAAATCTATCATTGAGAGTGTGATAATCTTACTAATTGTATTCTTAGCAATTTGGTTAGTTCACAGCATCTTGAAAGGAGAGATACAGAAGAAAACATCCTGGAACCAGAAGATAATAAAGGCTCTGACACGAGATCCACGCCCACCATCTTCTGGTTCTCCAGTTCGTGACAGCATCCACGACAACGTTTACATCAACCATGGACTTGAAGAACGTCAAGAATAAATTGAGAAATAAAGGACTGTATCAAGTGAAAACATTTACACCTATAGTCAAGTGAAAATGCTTTCAAAGGGGGGAGAATGATAGTGGGGCCCTGGAAAAATGTCAAAAATAGACTCTGAAAATGTTAGGCTTTGTGCTTGCCAGATCATGTGAAATTGCACCTGCGTAAGCAGAACATGATAAATGATATAATTGTTAGATGTGATGATTGTTTAGTAATTAAATATAATTATTGTTTAATCATAAGAAGAATCATGAGGAACTATGTTAGAAGTTTGAGGGGGGCCACGAGGAGCCCATGCTTGGCTGAAATCTATGTATACAATAGAACAATTGAAGTTCAATCATTAACATGAAAGTTATATAAGGATAGAATATAAAAACATGTCCATCCCGAACCCATGTCGGAGTCAGATTTGGGCTGGTACCCCTGACACCCAGAGCTCTTCAATAAAAGCACCTGCATATAATCATTCTGGTGATTATGTGTTTCTGAACGCTAATATACCCAGTAAAGTGTTAAACCCTTCCCAGTTGCTGTGCATGAGGCTCTATGAATATGCACCAGGCTGATGTAAGGGGAAAGGTATTTCAGGGGATCCCTGAAGGTAACAGGGTGCTCCTGGCTGAGTGCCAAGATGCACCCGGCCATAATAACCTTTGCTCCATGGTCCTGGTCTCCCATTGTTCTTTATTAAACTTTTTAGATTTTCACAGGAGAGTGAACGCATTTTTCACATTTTTGAATGGTTGAAGTTCTTTAATTTTTCACGGGAGGGAGTTTTGAAGAGCTGCAAGTGGCCAATCTGCCTGCAACAAGGACCATTCCACGGGTTCTTGTCACCTTTCCCGACACGTCTGCTGCAGCTCATGGAGGGTAAAGCCCTGGAGGCTCCTTATGGGCGGTTATGGACGATTGCAGGCAGCGCCTCCATGCCCTGGATCAGCGGTGCCCACTCCTGGGAACCCCCACGTGTTCCAGTTTCTGTGAAGCTGCCTGTGAAAAACACGTTCACTCTCCTGTGAAAATGTAAACAGGTTAATAAAGGACTTTAATAAAAGTTTAATGGGGGACCAGGACCATGGAGCAAAGGTTATTACGGCCGGGTGCATCTTGGCACTCAGGCAGGAGCACCCTGTTACCTTCGGGGATCCCCTGAAATACCTTTCCCCTTACATCAGCCTGGTGCATATTCACAGACCCTCATGCACAGCAAACTTTTCCCCCAAACTAGTTTACGTTCCAAGAACTCGATGACTAAAGTACTTCAGATGAAAAATATCTAAAGAAACTAACATGCAATCTAACACATCTTAGTTAAACAATGCATATTACAAATATACTAAACACAAAACCAAACACCAGTACAATTTTTCAGATATTTCAACCAAAAAATTAAACTTTAATAACATCCTTAAGTACTCTTGAAAAATTAAAATTATTTTCAAAAGATTAATTGTGTGCAGGTGGTTTTATTTTGATATTGGTTTTTGGATTGTTTGGGTTAGATGATTTAAAAAATGGGACTTTTATAGGAATTGAATCAGCTGAGAAGGTGGCACTCTGCAAACAGAACTGACTGAAAATGAACGGGACAGAAATCAGTAACTCTGAAAGTTTTATTTGCTATCAAATACATCCCACACACCCAGCCCCACACAATCCCCATCCCACTGCTCCAAATTGAGATCCCACTTCTCCCAATCTCCTTCCAACTCCATCTCAACTTGACAGCTGTGGAATGGAGTGAGTTTGGCATGGGATCGAGTTTTTTGAGGAAGGAACAAGCAATCTGAGGTGGAATTGAGCCCTTTGGGGTTAAAATTCAGTTATTTTCAGTGGAATTAGAGTGGTTTTGAGGTGACTGTTCCATCCCAATGGACTTTTGGAGGACAGAGAGATGGAGAAGAGAAAAAAATTCAGGCCAAACCAAAGGACAAGCAGGCAGGTGTGTTCCCAACATGGATCACAGGGAATGTGAGTGACCAGGGCTGTGCCCAAAGTGCCTCCTCCAGTGGGGGATGGAGCTGCAGCAGCGCACGAAGCTCTTCCCGCACTCGGGGCACTCGCAGGGCTTCCCTTACCGGTGCCTCCGTTGGTGTCGGGTCAAGTGAGAGCTCCTGGAGAAGCTCTTCCCACACTGGGGACACTCGTAGGGCCTCTCCCCAGTGTGGATGCGCCGGTGCCTGACGAGGTGGGAGTTGCGCTGGAATCCCTTCCCACAGTCGGGGCATTGGAAGGGCCTCTCATCTGTGTGAATCCGATAGTGCCGGAGGAGCTTGGAGCTGGTCAGAAACCTCTTCCTGCATTTATCACACTCGTAGGGCCTCTCCCCAGTGTGGATGCGCCGATGGGTGACGAGGGTGGAGTTACGCTGGAATCCCTTCCCACAGTCGGGGCATTGGAAGGGCCTCTCCTCTGTGTGAATCCAATAGTGCTGGAGGAGACTGGAGCTGGTCTGAAACCTCTTCCCACACTTGGAGCACTCATAGGGCCTCTCCCCAGTGTGGCTCCTCTGGTGGCTGATCAGGCTGGAGCTGCCGCTGAAGCTCTTCCCACACTCGGAGCACTCATAGGGCCTCTCCCCTGTGTGGGTCCTCTGGTGCAGGATCAGGCTGCAGCTCCGGCTGAAGCCCTTCCCACACTCCCCACACTCGTAGGGCCGTTCCCCAGTGTGGATCCTCTGGTGCCTGATCAGGTCGGAGTTCCACCTGAAGCTCTTCCCACACTCCACGCACGTGTGGGGCTTCTCCCCATCATGGAGCTGCTCATGGAGCACCAGCTCCGAGCTCTGGCTCCATCTCCGGCCGCCTTCCCGGCCCAGGCTGGCTCTTTCCCCCTCACATCCCCGCCATCTGCGTTTGCAGCCCCTCATCGTGCGGCATCTCCGGGCCTTTTCCTCCCCGTTGGCTTCCTGCGCCGTGGAGCTGCTCAAAACGGCCTCTGCCACCAGGTTCTGCCGCGGGCATTTGTCCTCCCTGCTCTCCATGCTCAGCTCCTGCTCTGGGCGAGGAAGGACAAGGACAGCATGGGATTTGCCTCCGTGTCACAGGCAAGGCCAACCAGATCCCCCCAGGCCGTCTCTGGGGACGCACTGCCCCCTCTTGGCTCTCCCCATTTCAGGATGCTGGGGCTGTTTGGGCTCCCGGGCTCCCTTCTCCCCTCATTCTCTGCTCTGGGCTGCAGCGGCTCCAAGGAGTCCCCCCTGCCCCTCTCCAGGCTCTTGAGGCTCCCGCCAATGGCGGCGCTCCCCCCTCTCTGGCCTCCCCACTTTGGCCTCCTGGGGCACACAGGGCTCTGCTCCTCCAGGCTGCCTCTGCCGGCAGCCGCCACCGCCACCCCCCGATGTCTCCCCGAGGGGCCTTTTCCGCTCAGCCTTGGACTTCTCCATTCTCCAAACATCCCCCCAAAAACCCAACCCAGGGACCCCCCGGGATATCCGGGCCGGGCTCCCCCTGCCCGCTCACCTGCGCCATGGGTGGGGGGGGCGATGATCCCCCAGGTGGGGGCTGCGAATTCAGGCAGGGCTCGAGACCGCGTGGTTCCCTCAGCTCAACCTCGATCCACCCCTCTCCCTCCTCTTCCATCCCCGCTCCTCCTCCTCCTCCTCGCTAACCCCACCTCCTTCTCCTTCTCCCCTCCTCCTCTTCCATAGCCCCATCTCCCCCTTCCTAACCCCGCCTCCTCCTCCCCCTCCATCCCTGCCCTCCTCCTCCTGCTCAGCCTTGATCCACCTTCGTCCCTCCTCTTCCTCTCGCTCCTCCTGTCTTATCTCCACCTCCTTCTTCTCCTCCATCCTTCCTCCCTCTCCTCCTCCCCCTCACACTGCCTCCTTCACTGCTTTCTCCTCCTGCTCCTCCTCTTCCATCCCCCCTCACCCTCCTCTCTGTTATCTCCACCTCCTTCTCCTCTTCCATCCCGCCCCTTCCATCCCTTCTCCTTCTCCTCCTCCTCCCTAACCCCTCCTCTTTCTCCTCCTTCCATCGCTGCTCTCTCTCTGCCTTCATCCCTCCCCCTGCTCCTCCCCCCTTACCCCGCCTCCTCCTCCCCCTCCATCCCTGCCCTTCCCTCCCTCCTCCTCCTCCCGCAGCAGCAGCCACACCCTCGGTGCCCCGTTCCCGCAGCCCTCGCAGCCCGCGGCAGCAGCGGCCATGGAGCCGGGACAGGTCGGCATGGGCAGCGCGGGGCTCTCGGCTGCTCCCAGCCGCTGCGGGCGGGGGGAACCCGGCCCGGGCCAAAGGAGAGGCAAACTGGGCAAACTGGGGGCACATCACAAAGCTAAGGATGCAGCAGAAAATGGAGCTGAAAGAGTTATTTTAATATTAACTCCAAACGAGGAAAAACTGGAAATTCCAAAATTTAGGGAAGCCGAGAAAAAACAATTAAACAAGATAGGAAATGAACAAGATAAATCAGGGTAATAGAAACTTCTACATGACTTAATAAAATGTGCTTGCTAGGAAAAGATTAGAAGACGTGCATCAGAAACCCCACTGGCGTACTCAAGCTTTGTGTGATCATTTTTTAAGGAATTTTGGGTGCACTGGGATTTTTGGTGTAGCAAAGCAAGTCACTGAAAGATGCTTAATTTGCCAAAGGATAAATAAAAAGGTGATGAGAAAAACAACATTAGGAGGTCATGAGTTAGCTCGTCGACCATTTCAAAATATCCAAGCAGAAGTTTAGATTTGTTAGGTTCTGGATTTATTTGGAAAAAAACCCATTTAATCTAGAAGAAAGAGAATATGCCATATGTTAGACAGGAGATTTTAGGAGAATAAAAATCTTTGAAGTATCAGAAACAGCCGAGGAAAAAACCAAGAAAATAAAAAGGGGAAATGAAAGGGAGGGGAACAAGAGGAAAAGTCAGAAAGAGAGTGGGATCCTCTGCAGCTCTTGCCCCCTCCGTTCGCGGCCGAGGCGCCTGTCCCGGGTCCCGGCTCGCTGCCCGCCTCAGCTCCGCCTGCCCCGGTTTCCATCCCAGGTGCGGGCTCACTGCCCAGGGCAGCTCCACCTGCCCCGGCGCTGGCGGTGAATTTGTGTGCCCTGGCCCCACTGCCCGGCCCGCGGCCGCTCTGCCGGCCATGCTGGGCAAGATGGGGTTGCTCTGTCCTGCCGCGTGGGCCGAGGTCACCGCGCCGACCGCACCGAGGGCGGGTCCCAGCCATCCCATCCCCGGCTGCCCTGCCCGTGCCAGCTGCGCTGGGCAGCGCCGCTGCTACTGCCGGGGTCTCCCACCTGCCTTTTCTCTGCTGGGAGCTGCCGGATCAGCCGCCATAAGCCATGTGGGGGCTGCCCACGCTCCGGCTCGGCCTCCACGGGAAGATCCCCCTCTGGCGATTCCGGCAGCAGACCCTGCCCACACTCCGACCGAGCCTCGGCGGGATATCCTCCCCTGACCCCTCCTGCTCTGAGTTACGTCCCCTTGGTAACCACAGCTCCTGCTGTTCAGGGAAAATCCCTCTCTCTACAGGAAGCACCTTATCGAAACACGAGGAGCTCAGTTAAAAGGCAGCCCTCTCCAAATTCTTTCCCAAAACACGGGAGAAAGGCTACAGAAGGTAAAAAAGTGAAAGAGTTAGATGAAGGGATTGCTCTATTGCCGTTAAGAGAGGTTCCCATGGCAGGGATGCGCTGCCCCGCCCCGCGGGAGCCACCGGCGCCCCTGCCGGCCGTGCCCGGAACTGCACCCAAGGGGAAAGCGCCGCGGCCGAAAGGCCGGGACCGGCTCCGGGCTCTGTTTGTTGGCACTGCCGGAGCTGTTGATACACACTACTATTATTATATTATACACACTAGTAAAGAACCGTTATTCCTAATCCCATATCTTTGCCTGAGAGCCCCTTGATTTCACTATCCTAAAAATTAAGAGGGAGGGGGTTTGCATTCTCCATTCCAAGAGAGGCTTTTTCTGCCTTCCCAAGCAGACACTGTCTTGTAACGCAAGACAAGCACCCACAGGCACTGAGGGGGGCTGCAGGAGGGGCAGAAGAAGGCCCTGCAGCACTTGGGCACAAAAGCCCAGCAGGTGAATGCAAGAAGGGAGCAGCAAAAGGCCAAGCTGAAGGCAAAGGCCAGGGCAGAGCTCCTACAGCCCCTGAGGGATCAGCCCCAGGGCCCAAGGGGGCCCCAGCACCCAGGGCACGGCTCGGCCACAAGCACCCGGCAGAGGCATTGCCCTCCTCGGCAGGGCACAGCCCACCCAAACAGCCCCTGGCAAGGAATCAGGGCTCCGGCTGCAGGGCACAAGGACACTGCAAGCAGAGACAGCAGCACCCTCAGGACCAGCAAGTCCAGCCCGTGATGGACATGGATTGGCAGGGCTGTCACAGCTCCCATCACACCAGGGACCCTCCACACTGGAGCCCTTGAGAACATTCAGGTGGGTCTGCATTGAGAGGAGGCATTTCCTGATGGACACAGGGGCCTCTCAATCTGCTCTGAATCTTAGACCTAAAGGGGAAAATAGTAAAGGAATATTTTAATTTTTAAGGGAATGAGTGGGAAAGATGAGCAGGTATGATTTGTTCAACCACTATTAGAAGCTGTGGGGGATAGGTTTGAAATAAATGAATTTCTTTTTCTTCCTCCTGTGATTGTAATTAACTAGGAAGGAGATTGAGAGCTGGATTTTAATACTGTAAAAAGGGATACAGAGGCTAGTTCTGTTGTACCTCTGTGTCAAAAGTCTGACAAGGCCTATGCTGAAGTGAACCCAGAAGTGTGGGCAGCCCCAGGGAAGTACAGAAAATTAGATATGGAGCCTCTACAAATTAAAGCAACCAGGACAAGCAATACCCTGTTCCAAGAGAGGGAAGGAAGGGCTCACAGCCTGGTATTGAGTCCCTGTTAAAGGCAGGGCTTTTGGAGCCAAGGATGTCTCCCTGCAACACTCCTATCTTGCCAGTCAACAAACTGGATGGATGGACACAAGGAGGAAACACAGAATTTTCAAGTGTTAAAATTAAGATTAACTGAGGCGAGTGGCCTGGGCCTTCCAGACAGGGAAAAAGAATTTGAATTATAGGTGGACGTTAAACAGGGTCTTGCCAAAGGAATTCTTGTGCTAAAATGTTTAACCCAGTGGCCAGAGAGCAGCCTCATTGTCTGCAGAATTGTGCAGCCACAGCTTCCGTGGGAGCAGAGGCCTGAAAACTGATGACAACAGGAGGATCTCCTAGAGTTCAAGTCTGGCATCAAGTTAAAGCTTTGACAACCAAAAGAGCCTCTAAATGGATGAGCAGGGCTCGGTGATTACAGTATGAAACTTGTTCAGTGGCACAGGAGGATTCAGAACTGAGGACAGGGCAAGGGTTTAACCCAGCCTCCTGTTTGAACAGCCTGGAGAGGGGCTGGCAAGGAACCCAGGACTGCACTCAAGGGACAGAGCTCCCGAGCCAGGCTGGGAGAGATTGATGGGACATTCCCTGGCCTGAGGGAGACAATGTGTTTGTGGATGGCTCTGCAAGGGCAGCAGAAGGGAAAAGAGCTACAAGACAGGCTGTTATTAAGGAAGGGGAATCAGACAAAGCGCAGGTCACCGGCCCATGCTCAGCTCAACCCGCGGAGCTCTCGGTGCTTGTAAGAGCCTGGCACTGAAATGCCCTGAGCAGGAAGGCTTCAAAATCTTCTGCTGACACCATGGCACCTAACAGGGGGGCAAAAGCAATTCTGACTGCTTCAGCAAGCACTGGATCACTTATTAACCTATTGCTAAAGCAAATAATTCAAAGATAATGGATTGTGGAAGCAATAGATTCAGATGGGGAACTCATTTTACAGGAAAGACCCTTCAGGGGGTTATGGCAGCTTTAGGAATACAATGGGACCTCCATAACCCCTGGCAAGCCCAGAGCTCGGGTTGGGTAGAAAGAATGAATGGGGAAATAAAGAAACACCTTTGGAAGCCGGAGATGGAAACCAAGATGCCATGGGTACAGCTTTTGCCATTGGCCTTGGCAAGAAAAAGAGCCAGACCCAAGGCAGATATTCAATTATCTCCCTTGGAATTCATGTCTGGAATTCCTTACCTGGGCAATTCTCCACCTAGTGCAGGGTGGAAATAAGGGATGTAAATGTAAGGCAGGCTGTAGCCAGGATCCTGTCTCCTGTGGAATCTCTCCCCCAGGAAGCTGGGCTGGCACAGAGCCTGCCCTGGGACTTTGCTGTTGCCAACACCCAGCCAGGCCATCGGCTCCTGCCTAAGGAGTGCAAAGCAGCACCACTGGTGGCCAAGGGGCCCACGCCAAGTGTCCCTGAGGCCAGAAACAGCCGCCAGCACAGCTGAGCACGGGGGGACCCCTCAGCCTGGCCTCAGGGGCTCTGAAGCCCCGGAGATTTGCACTTCCCGCCTGCAGCAGGACCATGGGAGCCCCACTGAGCCTGCCCTGAAGGCAACGCAGCAGCAGCCAGGGCTCCACAGCGGGCCAAGCCCCTGGGCCTGCCCACAGATCCTCTGCTCAAACCCTCGGGAATCCTGGCCACCCTCCCCTGGCACCTCCAGCCACTGCGGCCAAGCCTCGCTGCCGCTGCTGCAGCTCCAGCGCTGGCTGGGCCTGCACTGCCACAGCTGCTGGGGAGCACCGCGGCACAATTCCACCCTGGGGCTCACTCACACCCACACTCTGGGCTGACTGCGACTGCACTGCTGCAAAATGTACCCATTCTGCTTCTTTTAAATCTTATTTCTCTGCTCAGAAAGGTTTCTCTACTCAAAGGTTTGCCTTTGGGAAAGAAATTTTAAAGGTTTTATTTAAGGGGTTCCCAGTCTGTTCGGATGTTAAACTCATCTCCACCACTCAATGGAGATGAGTTTAACATCCGAACAGACTGGGAATAGCCCAAAAGACACCCACAGAGATAAGGACCAGCAACAAAACATCAACGCCCCGCAGCAAACAGCAACCAACAGCTACCCCAGACACTGCCCCCGCACAGCTGGAGACACCTGGTCTGGAAAAGGCTGAGAAGGAAATCCAGGAGTGTGGGCGGAATTCACATCAGAGGGGAAGAAATCCGAGACTAATAGGAAACCAAATACTAAAAACTTACACGACTTGGAAGCAATGAACATTAAAGCAGTGGATTTAGATTGGTTCAGACCACGTAAAGTTTAGGAAAAATCGGGTAAAACTGACATGTCATGGAATGATGTTTTCTGCACAGCTGGGCTATGTGTGGATGAAAGTATTTCTGTTGCCCATCCTGGCCAGAACCAAGTAATGCCTTGACTCTCTCACACTAAAGAGATTCTTGGAGAGTTTTTGTTTTCCCTACAGTTTCAGTGATAAGATTACAACATGAGAAACATTTGTTATAATAATCCTACTTTATATTGTCAGGTAGGTTTGGGACAGAAGGGTGAGAATCAATTTTTGGTCTGGGTTTTTCCATGTTCGCCTTTATGTTGCATTTTGCAAAATTGAAGAGCTTTAACCGTGATACTTTTAACTCTTAAATAGTTAATACTTTTTTTAAAAAAAGCAGATTCCGGGGGGCCACATGTGACTCACCAGATGGCTGCCCTGGAAGAAAAGCTTTGGTTCTAGTCAGCCAGGAGAGGAGCTTTAGGAATGCAAATGAACCCTGCTGGGCAAAGCCTGGCCAATGTACCTGGGTCTCTTGCCTGGGGCAGGAATTGGGCTGGTTCCCCCTGCCCCTCACCCCGAGCTCTGCCTGCTTGCACTGATGGAATTTGCACAGCTCAAGGCAGAGCCCGGGGTGAGGATATCTGACCCTGCAACAGAAACGGGTGAAGCTGCACAGGGAAACAGCAAATGGAGAATGTTGGGAAAACTTCACTATAAATAAATGGGGGGAATCATCCCTCTGCCCACTCCAACGTGTGCTGTCACTGTCTATGTTATATAGGGTGGATTAGAGCACTGAGATGTTCTTGCTACCACAAGTTCCGGGAAATCAGTTGGGAATCCAAGTATTTGATGATTTAATTAGAGACAAATGGTCAATTGATGCAGCCCTGGCTGGAGAGAGCGGCCAAAGATGGGGAGAAGATGAACGGCCAGCAGAACAAATCCTACAACACCATGGACCAGCCCCTGGGAACCCGAACCAATTCATATCAGGAGCCACAGAACCCATTCCTCATTTCAATGGCACCATTAGATTACAAGCTGCCCTCGGAATAACCAACCAGACAGCTCCAGCTCCTGACCTTCCTGCTGAGCAATCCACTGAAATGAGGAACACAACATTTCACCATGGGACGGGATCAGATCATCTGTTAGCAGAGAAAAGAGGAGTTTGTGGAAAATCAAATGACTCAAACTGGTCTTGGCAAATAGAGACAAAGCAAAAGTGGTGAAACAGATAACAAAGGAAACAAAAAAGCAGCTCATGTACCAGTCCAAACGTGGAAAAGATGGGAATGGGACATGGTTTTGTGGTTCCCTGGCAGACCATGGGTTAAACGAATGCTGCTTCTGCTCTGATGTGCTACAGCACCTCTCACCTTTTTACCGTGCTCCACACCTTGAGAGTGCAGCTCATTCAGCAGCTGAGCGAGGGGCCAGGGACTTGTAGATAAGGAAGTAACGGGCGAAACCACCAGCTTCAATAAATGTTATTAATTAACATGGACTGCTGCTCACAGAAAGTCCCGCTAAATTCCTGAACGTCGAGAACAAAAAAGACTTAACAGAGCCGTGAATATCGGCTGTTCTACAAAAGTGGGGGTGCACATTAACGAGGACGTGCAGTTGGCAGATCGGGAGGTCTGAACCTTCCAAGTACCTCAGCCAGTGGGCAAAGGGAGAGGGAGATGAGCCGGGAAAATGAGGATAAAAAGGAGGCTGCGAACTACAACAATGGCAGCGAGCGCACGGCAAATGCGCCACGGCCTCTCCCTCTGCTCAGCAATAAAGTCACTTGTACAGGACTCCTCTGTCTCCTCGGGGCACGGAAACCTCCGGCCACGTGAATTTCCCCGCACAGCCCCGGGCACGGGGCAGCCGCCCCTGTGCCAGCCACAGGAACCGGGCCGAGCCAGCGCTGCTCCGGCAGCGGCTCCTGCCGAGGCAGCGGCCGCAAGGAGACCGCGGGCAGCCGCTCCCGCAGCGCCCTCACGGCAGCGGCACCACGGGCCGGACACGGCACAAGGAACCCGCCTGAGCCCCCTGCCGCCCCCGAGGCCCGCAGCGAGCCCCGAGCCCCCGCACAACCCAGCGCGGCTCCCACCTGCGCTGCGGCCGCCTCCCAGCTCCGCCGCCGCCTCACCGGTGGCTCCCGCTCGCTCCCAGTATGGTCCAAATCACTCCCGGTAGGATCCCAGTTGCCCCCGACACGGTCCCAGCGGCTCCCAGTCATGCCCTGTATGGTTCCTTTCACTCTCAGTCCCTCTCAGTAAGAGCCCAGTGTGGCCCCAGGCACTTCCAGGATGAGCCCGGTCACACCTTACCCGATGCCATTTGCCCCCGCTGTGGTCCCAGTTGCTGCCAGTATAAGTCCAGTCACCTCCAGTTTGATCCCAGTTACTCCCAGACACTCCCAGTACTATGCCAGTCACTCCAAGTGTCACCCCATCAGTCCCAGTATGATCCCAGTATGACCCCAGCATGGGGCAGCTGCTCCCAGTATGATCCCAGTTGCTCCCTGCATTATTCCAGTTTCTCCTCTTCACCCCTACTACAGATCTGATCACTCCCAGTATGATTCCAGTCAGTCCCAGGATGATCCAAACCATTCCCAGTCCCTCCCAGTCCAATCTCAATTGTCCCCTGCATGTTCCCAGTAGCCCTCAGTGTGGTCCCAGTATATCCCAGTATGATCTCTGCTGCCTCAGTTCTGCTCCCAGTGGGTTCTTTTCCCAGTCTGTCCCAGTCCATTCCAGTCTGTCCCAGTCTCTCTCCAGCAGCTGCTGCCCACCCCCCCCCTCCCAACCCCATTCCCGGGCACTTGGACCCCCCCCTGCACCCCCTTATCCTGCACCAACACCCCCCTGCACCCCCTTTCCCGGGTATCCTCCTCTCCCAGCCCCTGGATCCCCCATTTCCGTGAGCCCAGGGAGCCCCGGGCCCCCATTCCCGGCCAGCCCGGGGCACCTCAGCCCCAGCCTCCCTTTGCTGGGAAACCCGGCCTGGGCACGGGGCTCTGCGGCCGCTCTGGGATTTATGATCCCCCAAAGGAAAGGGAGAGAACAGCAGAGAGAGAGAGCGAGAGAGAAGGAGATTGGGAATCAGGGATCGGGTCCCAGCGCCCAGCCCTGCTCCGCCGGGGGTGGGACCCGCACCCGCAGCAAAAATTGGCTCCGCTGCTCCCGCTGCTTGCCCGGCTTTGGGCCGAGCCCAGCGGGGTCCGGGCAGAGTTTGAGCGCAGGGCCGGGAGTTCAGCAGAGCCCGGCCCGGGGGTCCCGCAGGGCGCGGCCCTGGAGGGTCCCAGACGGATCGCCGAGGGATCCAGAGGGGTGCCAGGAGGGGATCCAGGTGAATTCCTTGGAATTCGCCCTTTCCCCCTCCCCCCGCGCTCCCTCGGGCACTTTCGCTTTCGCGTCTCTGCAGCCGCGATCGGGGACGGCTGCGATGGCCCCAGCGCTGGGGCTGGGGGTGCTCCGGGGGCTCCTGGGGCTCCTGGGGGACCCGGGGGCCGCGACCAAAGGTGAGTGGGACCCCCCCGAAACCGGGACCCCCCTGAACCGCAATTCCCGGGCACCGGGACCCCCTTGATCTTCCATTCCCGGGCAGGGGAACCCTCTAAACCTCCATTCCCGGGCAGGGGAACCCTCCTGAACCCCCATTTTGGGTCATGCCACCCCCCCTCACTCCACTTCCCCAGCACCGGGACCCCCCTGTACCCCCTCATCTGGCATCGAGATCCCCTGAACCCCCATTTCTGTTCACCGGGACCCCCCTGAACCGCAATTCCTGGGCACCGGGAACTCCCTAAACCTCCATTCCCGGGTACCGGGACTCCCCTGAACCCCCATTTTCGGTCCTGTGACCCCCTCAGCACCCTTTTTCAGCACCGGGACCCCCCTGAACCCCCATTCCTGAGCACGCGGACCCCCTTGAGCGCCCATTTCTGGGCACAGGGACCCCCCTGTACCCCCTTGCCCAGCATTGGCACCGCCCTGTACCCCCTCATGTGGCCCCAGGACCCCCCTGAATCCCCATTTCTGGTCACCGACGCCCCCGGAACCGCAATTCCCGGCCACCGGGACCCCCTTGAATCCCAAATTCCTGGAAGGAAACTCCCCCCGAACCCGCATTCCCCGGCACGGGAACCCCCTGAACCCCAATTTTTGGGCACTGGGACCCCCATGCCCCCCCTAATCCGGGCCTAGGATCCCTCCGCACCCCTGTCAGTGCTCTGGGACGCCCTGCACGCCCATTCCCGGCCACCTCGTCCTTCCCAGACCCCAGACCCGCCCTTTTCCTCGGCTTTTGGACCCCCAGATCTCCCAAATTTTGGCGTCCCCCCAGTTCCTCATTCCCGGCGCTTCCTGGAAGGGGTTCCAGGGGATCCCGGAGGGTCCCCTGGGGTTCCAGGGGGTCAAGAGACCCCCCTTGAACGTTCATTTTGGGGCACTGGGACCCCCCCCTGTACCCCCTTCCTCAGCCCCGATAACCCCTGCACCCCCTTATCTGCAGCCTGGAACCCCCTGAGCCCCCATTCCCGGGCAGGGAAACCACCCTGAACCCCAAGTTCTGGGCACCGGGATCCACTACATCCCCTTATCCGGCACCGGGACCCCCTGAACCTCAATTTTCAGGCACCAGGACCCCTTGAACCCCGGAACTCGGGAATGGAACCCCCCGGAACCCCATTCCTGGGCACCGGGACCCCAGTGCATCCCGTTATCTGGCCCTGGGACCCCCTGCACCCCTTTTCCCAGCACCAGATCCCAGCCAGGCCATTATCTGGCACCGGCACCCCTGAACCCCCATTCCTGGGCACCGGGACCCCACTGCATCCCCTTATACAGCACCAGGACCCCCTGAACCCCCATTCCACTGCACCAGGACCGCCGTGCACCCCCATATCCGAGACTGGAACCCTCCCAAACCCTCCGTTCTCAGGCACAGGGACCCCCCCTGCACCCCCTTATCCAGCACGGGGACCCTCCTGCACCCCCTCATGCAGCACCAATGCCCCCCCGCACCCCCTTTGCCGGCCCTCCCCCTCTCAGACACCCCAGCCCCCGCTTTTCCTTGACCCCAGCACCCCCTGGACCCCCACTCCTGCCTTCCACAGCCCCCACCCACCACCTTCCTCAACACCGGGGCCCGTGCACCCCCTTTCCTGGGCACAGGGACCCCCTGGACACCCCATTGTTATAAAATTGACTCAAAACGAGTAATTTCCAATCAAAGAATTTATTAATTATTGAAGCAGTTATACTACGTAAGCAAAGGCTCAGCGCTGGGCGACAGGGGAGTCTCCGCTCCACCTACTGCCGCCCCAACTAGTTTCTGATTCAGTCCTTTTATCCTCTCCATCCTTCAGGAGTCCATGTTATCTCAGAGTTCTCTGCGCCTGCGCTGGTTGTTGCTAGGGGGTCATCCTTCTGTCTCCTGGTGGTCGGTGATAAAGGCTGCGGAGTCTTCCTCAGCCACGTCTTCTTCACCCTATGTCCTTATTTGTCGGGTCCGGCTGTCTGTCTGTCTGTCTGTCTGTCTGTCTCTGCCCCGACACGGGTAGGGCGGTTCTTGGGTGGCACGCAATGCAAAGGACGAGTCTGGACTCTTCAGCTTTCGGTCTTCAGGTTGTTTATTATTTCTTATCTACAAAATTTTTCTGTCTGCCCAACAGAGGTCTGATCTGCAAGCAGTCACAGGCACTCTCTGACCACCCATGGGGCGGTCATGTCTTTTTATACTAAAACCTACGTATACAATATTTACCTTTATTTCCCAATGCTTTTCACCCATGTTAGCAAGTGCACCTTCACCATAAACCAATCTCCAAGTGCCAACATCATCACAGGAGATGGAGGACAAGAAGAAGAAAGAAGAAGGACAAGACACGCCCTGATCCCTCCATCTTGTCTCCATAATCCCCCTATACCAAAAACCTTAAAGTCTGTATCTCACCCTCTAAATGTGTCTCTTTTACACCTTGTACTCTAAAGTGATTCTCTTGTCCTCAAACTCTTGTTACTTCTGTGGATGGATCAAAATCAAGCCACCAAACACTCTTGGCAACATTCCAGGATTTTCGAGACCCCCAAGGGTTCTCCTGGCATCTCTGGACATCGGGAACGATGTGCTGAGATCCCACACTTATTTGGTGACTTCTCCATGGAAAATTACCAAAATCTTATGATTAACGCAATATGTGCCCTATCAAGCTTAAGCAAGCAAATGTCCTGCCTTGCAAACTGTGCCCTATCAAGCTTAAGCAAGCAAATATCCTGCCTTGCAGACTGTTTATCTGCCCCTGCCCCTTCCCCAGCCTTTCCCTGGTCGTTATTTCTGTGAGTTATCTGTTTGTACCATTTGCTGGGTGGGACTATGTGTGGGCTCCTGCAACCCCTTCCCTGGTATCCTTGTGGCTCATATCTCATGAAGTAGTACAGAAATAGTCAGCAGACAACTCTTGTAACACACTGGTCTCTTTTTCGTGACGAACAAAATGTAGTCCCTCATCTCAATCCCCCCTTTGTTTTGATACTCAATTTTGTTCGTCAAAACACTCTAATTCCCTTTTGCTGAGCTCCAGAGATTCTTCTGGATCATCCATCTTCAAGGTTTCGTATTTTGCTCGTGTGAGCATAAGGTGAGCAGCTTCTAATCTGCCTTTTACAATGCTAATCAATTTATTAAAAATACAAGGGCCAAACGTGAGTCCCAATAGTAAGAGAAGTAGTGGACCCGCTATCGTTGATAATAAAGTTGTAAGCCAAGGAGAATAGTTAAACCAAGATTCATAGCAGCTTTGGTGTTTTTCCCTTTCTCTTTGTCTTCTTTCTAGCCCCTCCCTTAGTTTTGCCATTGAGTCCTGTATAATTCCACTCTTGTTTACATATGTGCAGCATTCTTCTCTTAAAGCAGCACATAGTCCTCCTTGTTGCAGGAATAATAGATTTAACCCCCTTCGATTTTGTAAGGCTACCTCTGCTAGGGAATCTAATGATTCTGTGAGGTCTTTGATGGAGGTTTCGATCCTCCTGAGGTCTTCATCTACAGAGGCTCTTAGTTCTTGGAATCCTCGGTGTTGCTGTATGAGTGAGGCTATTCCTGTTCCTGTCCCGGCTGCACCTATTCCTAGTAACATTGCTACAGTGAAGGTTGTGAATATTTCTCGTTTCACTATGTGGGGTCCTATATTTTGATATTGTTCATAAACATACTCTACGGGGTGGTAAAGGACTCTGGGTACTATCAATACTTGAATACAAAAGTCACTGGATTCATTAAATCGGTCTATATTTATACATGGGGTGACTCCGAGAGTGTTACAGACCCATTTAGTATTTGCTGCTGGCAGTATCCAGCTGGCAGGTTTCTTAGGGTCACTCAAATTCCCCATAACCTGACATAGATGTCGTTTTTCCACTGGTACTCGTCCTATACATCTTCCTCTCCCCGTTACCCTTGCCAAGGTTATCCCTCTCGATTCTTCTCCTTCTTTTTTCCATAGGCACCTAGCTGGGTTGGTCCCATTTACTCGTCTGCTTTTTGCTGTTACCCCTAGGGCTTCATAGAACGGGGGGTTTACGGTGTAACACAGCCAACATTCCTCAGTTAGATTTGGATGGGTCTCATTCAGGACTAGGAAAGTGGCCTGTAATATTTTCCACAAGTCCCCTTCTCCCGGGTTTTCAGGTCCTCGGGTCGAATCAGTAAAGTTTTGCTTATACATTTCTGGAAAACTAGTGGTTGGGGCTGTTTCTGATTCATTTCCATTATTTTCTCCTAGCGTTAGTTCTCCAGCTATCGCCTGGTTTGGTCCAATTGGTTCGGGGTCGTGTGGCACGGTTGTCTTTTGGATTATAAAGTGCCCCCTTCTGTCTGTCCCTGGTTCCCATAATCGGGCTCCCCACATTTTCCCTAATAACCAGACTTGGTCATATGGTTTTGTCACATTAATGTAAATCATATTGCATGTTCCATCTAACCCGCCTTCTTTCTGGGTATATGTGGAAGTGGGCTGTGTACACCCGTATGGACCCCATCCAGTTCTAATAAACCCGTCCTCGTTCCCCCCAAAGGAGCTTACTGATACACAGTCCCAATAAGCACAGTAAAAGTGTCCTGGATAGTTACAATACCCTTTTCCCGGGTTTGAGCTTGGACAAAAATAACATCCAAACTGATTTAAACATGGATTTACAGGTATTAAATCACACAAAGTACATAAAAAGCTGGGTGCGCCAGACGTGATTTTGGTCTGGATAACATACTGGTCTTCCCATCTAATCAGTGACCATTTGAAGGGTTGATGTGAATACCCTTCTGCCCCTGAACTTGTTATGATGCACCAGAAAAGAATTAAGGCTTGTAATTTGGGGCTGTCATTGTCGGAGCTCAGGTTGAATTTTACCTTTGGTTTCCCCAGTGGTGGGTTACCAATCCTGGGGCAGGACGGCCAACATTTCCTGGACATCTCATATGGGGGTCGGGGCTTCCGATGGACTCCACTGGTTATTACCTCTCTGCCTCGCCCGACGACTCGTTTGCTGCGAGCCTCGGGGTTTACCATCTTCTCGGCAGCAGGGGTATTCTTCAGGAGCCGGATAAACCTCCCGTTTCCACTTTTTAGCACTGGCGGCCCAGTTATCAGCTTTTATTAATGAGAGGTCACGCCGCAAATTGGGGGCTTTCTTCCGACACACCACTTCCAGGATGTCCAGGAGAAAGGGGATCGGTTCGTTAGGGTGGTAGCAGAACCGATCAGGATTTACCCCTTTGGAAAAGGTTTCCCACCACTCGTCAGATCCAAGCTTTACCTCCCCCGTAGCAACTCTGCTACTAAGAATGATAGAAGTTAGTCTCCTCTCTTTCTCATAGCACGGCGTACAAATTCCCCTAGGTGTTCTACCACTCCGACAATGAGACCACCAAGGTTCATGACACAATTTACAGGAAAAGCATACAAGGGGGTGACAGTCACAATCTAACCAGTTACACTTTAACCTAATATCTTTGTTTTGTGCTTTTTCCCCCTCCCATGTGTGCCCTTTATGTTCTAATCTTGGGGACTTAAAGTAGGGCTTTCTCAACTCGTCCTCTAAGAGTTTGCAATATCCAAGAGCCTCCCGATTCCCTATTAGCTGGGTTTGGAGATAATGGTTATCTCCAACCCAGATTATTATCCAAATCATTTATCAGTTCGTTTCAGCTTTAATTTGGTTTCTCCCGGGAGACTGCAAACCTCCCAGCTGTGAGGGGGTTTTACCGGTCCTTTTATGCGACTAGCATGAGTCCATCCTTTTTCAGCGGTTCGTATGGCTGCTTCTGTGCTGAGGAGTACTTGGAACGGTCCTTCCCACCTTGGAGTCAAGGGGTTTTCTTTCCAGCTTTTCACGAGCACCCAATCTCCTGGCTGTACCTGGTGTAAGATAAAATCTAAAGGAGGCCGTTGTGCTAACATACCTTTTTCCCATAATGCTTTTCTGTACTTTGTCAATTCCACCAAATATTTTTGCGTACATGTGTCATTAATGACAGGATGTTCGTTAGGATTTTCTAGGTTATACGGCATCCCATACATCATTTCAAAGGGTGATACCCCTAAATCAGCTCTAGGTCTTGTTCTTATATTTAGCAACGCTAGAGGAATACATTTAACCCAGGTCAAATTGGTTTCTGCTACCAGTTTGGTCAATTGCTTTTTTATTTCCCCATTTATTCGTTCAACTCGTCCAGAGCTCTGGGGATGCCAGGGGGCATGTTGTTCCCACCGTATGCCCAGAGCTGTTGCTAAGTTTTGGGTAACTTGGGAAATAAAATGCGGCCCTCTATCTGAGTCAATGACTTCTGGGACCCCATATCTCGGGATTATCTCTTCCATCAATATTTTCGTAACTACTTTGGCTGTTTCTCTTACGGTTGGGAAGGCTTCCACAAAATGTGTTAGGTGGTCCACCAAGACCAATAAATATTTGGTTCTCCCTACTTTGGGGAGCTCGGTGAAATCTATCTGAATGTGGGAGAAAGGCCTTTTCGCTAGCGGTCGGCCTCCCTCCGGTAATTTTCTCAAATTTTTTCTATTTACTTGTAAGCAAATTAGGCATCCTCTGGTTACTTGTTTGGCAATGTCCCAGATTCCCACACTCACATACTTTGCAGCAAAATAATCTACCAGTCCCTGTGATCCCCAATGTGTTTTTTGATGTATCTTAGTCAGTAATCTATGTGCCAATGCTCTAGGTATTATTTCTCTGCCATCTGCTAATTTCCATGCTCCTTGTGCATCCCTTTTAGCTCCTAGTTTTTGTATTTTATTCTCTTCCTCTTTATTAAACTTGATGTCGGGGTCAGGTTCTGGTGTTTGGGAGTGTTCTATGTTTTCCTGCAAGGTGAGGAGTCTCAGGGCAGCCCGTTTAGCCTCCTGGTCAGCTGCATTATTTCCCCTACTTCTCAAATCCAGTCCTTTCTGGTGACCTTTCAGGTGAACTATAGCTATTTTTCGGGGTTTTCGTAGGGCACTGAGCACGTCTAATATTAATTTACGGTGAACTAAATCTTTCCCTTGTGAATTTATTAGTCCTCTTTCCTCCCATATTTTGCCAAATGTATGGACTACCCCATAGCTATATTTCGAGTCCGTCAAAATAGTCCCATCTTTTCCTGTTAACCATTCCAGGGCTCGTAGTACAGCATATAGTTCACATGCTTGGGCGGACCAGGATCCACTAAGGGGTCCCGATTCTATCACTTCCAGGTTGGGTCCCCTTATGATAGCATATCCTGATTTTCTCCTTCCCTCAACTACTCTGGAGGATCCATCCACAAACAGTCTTCCTCCTTTTTCCAATTCTTCTTCTTCCAAATCTGGTCTGATTTTTGTCTGTTCTTCTATAGTCACTATACAATCATGTGTTAGTGCTTCTTCTGGTCCTCCATATAAGAAGGAAGCTGGATTTTGGATATTAGTAGTTTCTAGAGTTAAATTTGGAGCCTCAATTAATATTCCTTCATATTTTAGAAGCCTTGCGTCTGAGATCCATTTTTCAGCCTTTTGCTGTAAGACTCCCTGTATGTTATGGGGGGACAGCACTTTCAGGCTGCTATTAAATGTAATTTTCCGGGCTTCTTCTACCAAAAAAGCACATCCTACAATTGCTTGTAAGCACGTAGGCCATCCTCTGCTTACTGGGTCCAAGATCTTTGATAGATAAGCCACCGGTTTCCTTTTCTCTGCCCATTCTTGAGTAAGGACCCCATATGCGACCCCCTTGTCTACGTTTATGAACAAAAAGAAGGGTCTAGTAGTATTAGGTAAACTTAATACCGGGGCATGGATTAGGCTCTCTTTAAGCTCTTGCAGCCTTTCAGTGTCCTCCTGATCCCATTTTAGGAGTCCCTCTTGAGTAAGTTTCTGATACAAGAAAGTCGCCTTACTACTGTAGTTTTCAATCCATTGTCGACAATAACCAGTTAGTCCAAGTATTTGCCTGATTTGTCTCTTATTTCTTGGAATTGGTAATGCTAAAATCGCCTGTATTCGTTCGGGGTCTATTCTCTTCTCTCCTTTCTTTAGATAATGGCCTAGGTATTTTACTTCTTCTTCGACAAATTGTAGTTTTGCCTTGGAGACTTTCAATCCCTTTAAGCCTAAAAAGTTCAATAACTTAATACTTTCTTTCCGTACATTCTCTTCCTGCTGCCCCGCCAGGAGTAGATCATCTACGTATTGGATTAATGTAACCCCTGGCCCCGCTTGGTAATCCTGTAAAATTTGCTCTAAAGCCTGCCCGAAGAGATTAGGGGACTCAGTGAATCCTTGAGGGAGTACCGTCCATCTTAATTGTTGTCTCCTTCCCGTATCGGGGTCTTCCCATTCAAATGCAAAATAATCCCGGCTTTCTTTAGCCAAAGGGCATGCCCAAAAGGCATCTTTGAGATCTATAACACTGTACCATAAATTCTCAGGCCCCAGTTTAGTCAAGAGGGTATAAGGATTTGCCACCACCGGGAACCGGGCTACATTCGCTTGTTTATTTCCCTTAAATCATGCACCAATCGATAGGTGCCGTTTGGCTTTTTAACTGGTAGGATGGGAGTATTGAACGGAGACATGCAGGGTTCTAACAATCCATTATCCAACAACCTTTCTATTTCTGGTTTTAATCCTCGTCTCCCTTCTGGGGATAATGGGTATTGCTTAATTCGGACGGGGACATCCGGATTTTTGATAGTTACCGAAAATGGAGTGATTTTTAGCTGTCCCACGCTCTCAGGCGTGTACCAGACTTCGGGGTTAATTTGCTTTTCATCTTCTACCCTTAAAGGGCATAATTTAATTTTTAATTCCTTATTATCTACACCTATACTAATCCCTAATTCTATAATCATGTCTCGCCCGAGCAGATTATAATCTGACTCGGGTACCAATAATAGATTTCCCATCCCTATTTTGGATCCTGATTCTATAGTCACATTTTTTATGATTTGTACTTCAAAAGGTTCCCCTTTTGCCCCTATGACAGTGGCAGTTTCTTTAGAGATGGTACATCCTTTTGGTAGGTTCTGTACCGTGGATCTTTCTGCCCCCGTATCTACCAAGAATTCAATTTCTTGGTTGTGGGGACCCACTTTAAGTTTTATCAAGGGCTCTTTATGATTTTTCCGGGTCCCCACCAAATAGAGCCCCTGACCCCCCTAGTCCATTTGGAACTGCTTCTCGTCTCTGATTCGGACTCTACATTCTTGCTTAAAATGCCCTTTTTTTCCGCAATAAAAACACACCTTCACCCCTTCTGACTCCCCTATACTTTTCTCTTTTTGTTCACTCGAACCTCCCTTTCGCCCTTCTCTTTGGTACCTCCCCCCACCTGTTGCTGCGACCATCAACCTTACTTGTCTGCGGTCTCTTTCGTCGTCCCTACGGACATATACTTTCTGTGCCTCCCTAAGCAGTTCATCCAGCCCCCTGTCCTGCCAGTCCTCTAACTTCTGGATTTTCTTCTTTATGTCGTCCCACGATTTTAAAACGAAATGGACTTTCAGCATTGACTGTAAAGTTTGGCTATCAGGGTCCATTCTGGAGTACAATCGTAAGTTCCGCCGTAATCTCTCGAGCCATTCCGTAGGCGACTCGTCCTTCTTTTGCCTATCGTTGAATGCCCGATCTATATTTTGCCCCCTCGGGACTGAGTCCCTAATCCCCTGAATAATTATGGTCCTTAAATCCTGCATATGTGTTCTATGTGCCGCATTTTGGTGGTCCCAATGGGGGTTCTGTAGGGGCCATTTAGCGTCCACAGCCGGGCCTTGGACATGCTGCGTGTCCCAAATACACATTCCTTCCCTTCTTATCATATTCCGTTCTTCAGTAGAGAACAGAATGCCCAAAATGGACTGCATTTCTTCCCAGGTATAGATGTTTGGTCCTAAGAACTGGTCGACCCTCTCGGCTACCCCAAAAGGGTCCTCTAATAAATGTCCCATGTCCTTCTTAAAGTCTCGTACATCTGCCAAACTCAAGGGGACAGTAATAAATCCTATACCCGCCTGTGGTCCACCCATGGGCATCTCCCGTAGAGGGAATAACCCCGTCTCAACCCTACTGCGGCTCCTTGTAATCGGGCCTTGGTAACCGGTTTGGTTAACCTCCCCTTGGTTACCCTCTTCATCATTGTTCGGTGCAGGTGGTTGTGGAGGTGGTGGGGCATTGGGTGCTAGCGGTGGGACATATGGGGGCGGTGCTTTAATTAAGTCGCCCAAATTATTGTCCCTCTTCCCCTTTTTGTCCGGATCCCCTTTCCCTTCTCTTAATTGGAAAACATACACTTCGGGTCTTGCTACCCATATTTTGGCATAATCACTCTCCTCTTGCGAGAAGGGCTCTTTAGAATTTACCCATAGGTTCGAGTCCTGTCGAACCCAGTCTTCAGATGATCCAAACATGGGCCAAAAAACTTTTTTGGAAATCTCTTTCCAACCCCATACTTCCATGCAATAATGTATCATTCTGGCCCTATCCTTAGTCTCGGTCCCCGGGTAATGCTTCCAATTACTAAGCATAAATCCTAGGGGACTGTCCCTTGGAATGGGGGGAGTTTGACTTGGGTTGGGGTCTTGCTTTTCCCCTGCCCCATTTGTCTGGAGTGCCTTCTTTCACTCTCAAATTCCTTTCACTTCCCCTTTTTTGTGGCCCGAGCCCTCGCGGGTCTACGGGAACCGCACTACTCAAGGGTCCGCACTCACTTGGAGAGTCCGGCTGCCGGCCCTCCTCTCATTCACACTTGTCCACCGCCACACTCCGGGATCCCAACCCCGCCCGAACGGATTCCCTTTTATACTTACGCGTCCTGCGTCTTCGTCCGGACTCCGTGCACAGATTATTAAGGGGTTCACCGGTATAATTTGTCCCGTTTGCTTACTAGTATATATTTTAGGGTCGTCGGTGAGAGTGGCGGAGGTTCTCCCAGAGGGGCCACCCGGAAAGCACTGGATGAGGCGCCCCCCACTCTGGGTAGATCTTACCCGATCCAAACTCTCATCCGAGTCACGGCACCAAACTGTTATAAAATTGACTCAAAACGAGTAATTTCCAATCAAAGAATTTATTAATTATTGAAGCAGTTATACTACGTAAGCAAAGGCTCAGCGCTGGGCGACAGGGGAGTCTCCGCTCCACCAACTGCCGCACCAACTAGTTTCTGATTCAGTCCTTTTATCCTCTCTATCCTTCAGGAGTCCATGTTATCTCAGAGTTCTCTGCGCCTGCACTGCTTGTTGCTAGGGGGTCATCCTTCTGTCTCCTGGTGGTGGGTGATAAAGGCTGCGGAGTCTTCCTCAGCCGCGTCTTCTTCACCCTATGTCCTTATTTGGTGACTTCTCTGTGGAAAATTACCAAAATCTTATGATTAACGCAATATGTGCCCTATCAAGCTTAAGCAAGCAAATGTCCTGCCTTGCAAACTGTGCCCTATCAAGCTTAAGCAAGCAAATATCCTGCCTTGCAGACTGTTTATCTGCCCCTGCCCCTTCCCCAGCTTTTCCCTGGTCGTTATCTCTGTGAGTTATCTGCTTGTACCATTTGTCAGCGGGAAAGGTTTCCCTGCTGGGTGTTTATCTGCCCCTGCCCTTTCCCCAGCCTTTCCCTGGTCGTTATTTCTGTGAGTTATCTGTTTGTACCATTTGCTGCGTGGGACTATGTGTGGGCTCCTGCAACCCCTTCCCTGGTATCCTTGTAGCTCATATCTCATGAAGTAGTACAGAAATAGTCAGCAGACAACTCTTGTAACACACTGGTCTCTTTTTCATGACGAACAAAATGTAGTCCCTCATCTCAATTCCCCCCCATTTATTTATAGTAAAGTTTTCCCCACATTCTCCATTTGCTGTTTCCCTTTGCAGCTTCACCCTGCTTTTTTTAAAAAAAGTATTAACTATTTAAGAGTTAAAAGTATCACGTTTAAAGCTCTTCAATTTTGCAAAATGCAACATAAAGGCGAACATGGAAAAACCCAGACCAAAAATTGATTCTCACCCTTCTGTCCCAAACCTACCTGACAATATAAAGTAGGATTATTATAAAAAATGTTTCTCATGTTGTAATCTTATCACTGAAACTGTAGGGAAAACAAAAACTCTCCAAGAATCTCTTTCGTGTGAGAGAGTCAAGGCATTACTTGGTTCTGGCCAGGATGTGCAACAGAAATACTTTCATCCACACATAGCCCAGCTGTGCAGAAAACATCATTCCATGACATGTCAGTTTTACTCGATTTTTCCTAAAATTTACCTAGTCTGAACCAATCTAAATCCACTGCTTTAA
Source organism: Agelaius tricolor (assembly GCF_023055355.1). Classification (NCBI taxonomy): domain Eukaryota; kingdom Metazoa; phylum Chordata; class Aves; order Passeriformes; family Icteridae; genus Agelaius; species Agelaius tricolor. The sequence goes on along the minus strand of NW_027269321.1, from coordinate 1,820,661 downwards.
TGTTCATTGCTTCCAAGTCGTGTAAGTTTTTAGTGTTTGGTTTCCTGTTGGACCCGGATTTCTTCCCCTCTGCTGTGAATTCCGCCCACACTCCTGGATTTCCTTCTCAGCCTTTTCCAGACCAGGTGTCTCCAGCTGTGCCGGGGGCAGTGTCTGGGGTAGCTGTTGGTTGCTGTTTGCTGCGGGGCGTTGATGTTTTGTTGCTGGTCCTTATCTCTGTGGGTGTCTTTTGGGCTATTCCCAGTCTGTTCGGATGTTAAACTCGCCTCCATTGAGTGGTGGAGATGAGTTTAACATCCGAACAGACTGGGAACCCCTTAAATAAAACCTTTAAAATTTCTTTCCCAAAGGCAAACCTTTGAGTAGAGAAACCTTTCTGAGCAGAGAAAGAAGATTTAAAAGAAGCAGGATGGGTACATTTTGCAGCAGTGCAGTCGCAGGCAGCCCAGAGTGTGGGTGTGAGTGAGCCCCAGGGTGGAATTGTGCCGCGGTGCTCCCCAGCAGCTGTGGCAGTGCAGGCCCAGCCAGCGCTGGAGCTGCAGCAGCGGCAGCGAGGCTTGGCCGCAGTGGCTGGAGGTGCCAGGGGAGGGTGGCCAGGATTCCCGAGGGTTTGAGCAGAGGATCTGTGGGCAGGCCCAGGGGCTTGGCCCGCTGTGGAGCCCTGGCTGCTGCTGCGTTGCCTTCAGGGCAGGCTCAGGGGCGGCTCCCATGGTCCTGCTGCAGGCGGGAAGTGCAAATCTCCGGGGCTTCAGAGCCCCTGAGGCCAGGCTGAGGGGTCCCTCCGTGCTCAGCTGTGCTGGCGGCTGTTTCTGGCCTCAGGGACACTTGGCGTGGGCCCCTTGGCCACCAGTGGTGCTGCTTTGCACTCCTTAGGCAGGAGCCGATGGCCTGGCTGGGTGTTGGCAACAGCAAAGTCCCAGGGCAGGCTCTGTGCCAGCCCAGCTTCCTGGGGGAGAGATTCCACAGGAGACAGGATCCTGGCTACAGCCTGCCTTAAATTTACATCCCTTATTTCCACCCTGCACTAGGTGGAGAATTGCCCAGGTAAGGAATTCCAGACATGAATTCCAAGGGAGATAATTGAATATCTGCCTTGGGTCTGGCTCTTTTTCTTGCCAAGGCCAATGGCAAAAGCTGTACCCATGGCATCTTGGTTTCCATCTCCGGCTTCCAAAGGTGTTTCTTTATTTCCCCATTCATTCTTTCTACCCAACCCGAGCTCTGGGCTTGCCAGGGGTTATGGAGGTCCCATTGTATTCCTAAAGCTGCCATAACCCCCTGAAGGGTCTTTCCTGTAAAATGAGTTCCCCATCTGAATCTATTGCTTCCACAATCCGTTATCTTTGAATTATTTCTTTTAGAAATAGGTTAATAAGTGATCCAGTGCTTGCTGAAGCAGTCAGAATTGCTTTTGCCCCCCTGTTAGGTGCCATGGTGTCAGCAGAAGATTTTGAAGCCTTCCTGCTCAGGGCATTTCAGTGCCAGGCTCTTACAAGCACCCACAGCTCCGCGGGTTGAGCTGAGCATGGGGCGGTGACCTGCGCTTTGTCTGATTCCCCTTCCTTAATAACAGCCTGTCTTGTAGCTCTTTTCCCTTCTGCTGCCCTTGCAGAGCCATCCACAAACACATTGTCTCCCTCAGGCCAGGGAATGTCCCATCAATCTCTCCCAGCCGGGCTCGGGAGCTCTGTCCCTTGAGTGCAGTCCTGGGTTCCTTGCCAGCCCCTCTCCAGGCTGTTCAAACAGGAGGCTGGGTTAAACCCTTGCCCTGTCCTCAGTTCTGAATCCTCCTGTGCCACTGAACAAGTTTCATACTGTAATCACCGAGCCCTGCTCATCCATTTAGAGGCTCTTTTGGTTGTCAAAGCTTTAACTTGATGCCAGACTTGAACTCTAGGAGATCCTCCTGTTGTCATCAGTTTTCAGGCCTCTGCTCCCACGGAAGCTGTGGCTGCACAATTCTGCAGACAATGAGGCTGCTCTCTGGCCACTGGGTTAAACATTTTAGCACAAGAATTCCTTTGGCAAGACCCTGTTTAACGTCCACCTATAATTCAAATTCTTTTTCCCTGTCTGGAAGGCCCAGGCCACTCGCCTCAGTTAATCTTAATTTTAACACTTGAAAATTCTGTGTTTCCTCCTTGGGTCCATCCCTCCAGTTTGTTGACTGGCAAGATAGGAGTGTTGCAGGGAGACATCCTTGGCTCCAAAAGCCCTGCCTTTAACAGGGACTCAATACCAGGCTGTAAGCCCTTCCTTCCCTCTCTTGGAACAGGGTATTGCTTGTCCTGGTTGCTTTAATTTGTAGAGGCTCCATATCTAATTTTCTGTATTTCCCTGGGGCTGCCCACACTTCTGGGTTCACTTCAGCATAGGCCTTGTCAGACTTTTGACACAGAGGTACAACAGAACTAGCCTCTGTATCCCTTTTTACAGTATTAAAATCCAGCTCTCAACCTCCTTCCTAGTTAATTACAATCACAGGAAGAAGAAAAAGAAATTCATTTATTTCAAACCTATCCCCCACAGCTTCTAATAGTGGTTGAACAAATCATACCTGCTCATCTTTCCCACTCATTCCCTTAAAAATTAAAATATTCCTTTACTATTTTCCCCTTTAGGTCTAAGATTCAGAGCAGATTGAGAGGCCCCTGTGTCCATCAGGAAATGCCTCCTCTCAATGCAGACCCACCTGAATGTTCTCAAGGGCTCCAGTGTGGAGGGTCCCTGGTGTGATGGGAGCTGTGACAGCCCTGCCAATCCATGTCCATCACGGGCTGGACTTGCTGGTCCTGAGGGTGCTGCTGTCTCTGCTTGCAGTGTCCTTGTGCCCTGCAGCCGGAGCCCTGATTCCTTGCCAGGGGCTGTTTGGGTGGGCTGTGCCCTGCCGAGGAGGGCAATGCCTCTGCCGGGTGCTTGTGGCCGAGCTGTGCCCTGGGTGCTGGGGCCCCCTTGGGCCCTGGGGCTGATCCCTCAGGGGCTGTAGGAGCTCTGCCCTGGCCTTTGCCTTCAGCGTGGCCTTTTGCTGCTCCCTTCTTGCATTCACCTGCTGGGCCTTTGTGCCCAAGTGCTGCAGGGCCTTCTTCTGCCCCTCCTGCAGCCCCCCTCAGTGCCTGTGGGTGCTTGTCTTGCTTTACAAGACAGTGTCTGCTTGGGAAGGCAGAAAAAGCCTCTCTTGGAATGGAGAATGCAAACCCCCTCCCTCTTAATTTTTAGGATAGTGAAATCAAGGGGCTCTCAGGCAAAGATATGGGATTAGGAATAACGGTTCTTTACTAGTGTGTATAATATAATAATAGTAGTGTGTATCAACAGCTCCGGCAGTGCCAACAAACAGAGCCCGGAGCCGGTCCCGGCCTTTCGGCCGCGGCGCTTTCCCCTTGGGTGCAGTTCCGGGCACGGCCGGCAGGGGCGCCGGTGGCTCCCGCGGGGCGGGGCAGCGCATCCCTGCCATGGGAACCTCTCTTAACGGCAATAGAGCAATCCCTTCACCTAACTCTTTCACTTTTTTACCTTCTGTAGCCTTTCTCCCGTGTTTTGAGAAAGAATTTGGAGAGGGCTGCCTTTTAACTGAGCTCCTAGTGTTTCGATAAGGTGCTTCCTGTAGAGAGAGGGATTTTCCCTGAACAGCCGGAGCTGTGGTTACCAAGGGGACGTAACTCAGAGCAGGAGGGGTCAGGGGAGGATATCCCGCCGAGGCTCGGTGGGAGTGTGGGCAGGGTCTGCTGCCGGAATCGCCAGAGGGGGATCTTCCCGTGGAGGCCGAGCCGGAGCGTGGGCAGCCCCCACATGGCTTCTGGCGGCTGATCCGGCAGCTCCCGGCAGAGAAAAGGCAGGTGGGAGACCCCGGCAGCAGCAGCGGCGCTGCCCAGCGCAGCTGGCACGGGCAGGGCAGGCGGGGATGGGATGGCTGGGACCCGCCCTCGGTGCGGTCGGCGCGGTGACCTCGGCCCACGCGGCAGGACAGAGCAACCCCATCTTGCCCAGCATGGCCGGCAGAGCGGCCGCGGGCCGGGCAGTGGGGCCAGGGCACACAAATTCACCGCCAGCGCCGGGGCAGGTGGAGCTGCCCTGGGCAGTGAGCCCGCACCTGGGATGGAAACCGGGGCAGGCGGAGCTGAGGCGGGCAGCGAGCCGGGACCCGGGACAGGCGCCTCGGCCGCCAACGGAGGGGACAAGAGCTGCAGAGGATCCCACTCTCTTTCTGACTTTTCCTCTTGTTCCCCTCCCTTTCATTTCCCCTTTTTATTTTCTTGGTTTTTTCCTCGGCTGTTTCTGATACTTCAAAGATTTTTATTCTCCTAAAATCTCCTGTCTAACATATGGCATCTTCTCTTTCTTCTAGATTAAATGGGTTTTTTTCCAAATAAATCCAGAACCTAACAAATCTAAACTTCTGCTTGGATATTTTGAAATGGTCGACGAGCTAACTCATGACCTCCTAATGTTGTTTTTGTCATCACCTTTTTATTTATCCTTTGGCAAATTAAGCATCTTTCAGTGACTTGCTTTGCTACACCAAAAATCCCAGTGCACCCAAAATTCCTTAAAAAATGATCACACAAAGCTTGAGTATGCCAGTGGGGTTTCTGATGCACGTCTTCTAATCTTTTCCTAGTAAGCACATTTTATTAAGTAATTGTCTTCCATGTAGAAGTTTCTATTTCCCTGATTTATCTTGTTCATTTCCTATCTTGTTTAATTCTTTTTTCTTGGCTTCCCTAAACTTTGGAATTTCCAGTTTTTCCTCGTTTGGAGTTAATATTAAAGAAACTCTTTCAGCTCCATTTTCTGCTGCATCCTTAGCTTTGTGATCTGCCCCCAGTTTTCCCAGTTTGCCTCTCCTTTGGCCCGGGCCGGGTTCCCCCCGCCCGCAGCGGCTGGGAGCAGCCGAGAGCCCCGCGCTGCCCATGCCGACCTGGCCCGGCTCCATCGCCGCTGCTGCCGCGGGCTGCGAGGGCTGCGGGAACGGGGCACCGAGGGTGTGGCTGCTGCTGCGGGAGGAGGAGGAGGGAGGGAAGGGCAGGGATGGAGGGGGAGGAGGAGGCGGGGTAAGGGGGGAGGAGGAGGAGAAGGAATGGAAGGGGCGGGATGGAAGAGGAGCAGGAGGTGGGGATAAGACAGGGGAGGAGGAGGAGGGGGGATGGAAGAGGAGGAGCGGGAGGAGAAAGAGCAGTGAAGGAGGCGGGGTTAGGGGGAGGAGGAGAGGGAGGTGGAGATAGGACAGAGGAGGAGCGGGAGGAAGAGGAAGAGGAGGGACAAAGGCGGATCAAGGCTGAGCTGAGGGAGCCACGCGGTCTCGAGCCCTGCCTGAATTCGCAGCCCCCACCTGTGGGATCATCGCCCCCCCCCCCATGGCTCCGGTGAGCGGGGAGGGGGAGCCCGGCCCGGATATCCCGGGGGGTCCCTGGGTTGGGTTTTTGGGGGATGTTTGGAGAATGAAGAAGTCCAAGGCTGAGCGGAAAAGGCCCCTCGGGGGGACATCGGGGGGTGGCGGTGGCGGCTGCCGGCAGAGGCAGCCTGGAGGAGCAGAGCCCTGTGTGCCCCAGGAGGCCAAAGTGGGGAGGCCAGAGAGGGGGGAGCGCCGCCATTGGTGGGAGCCTCAAGAGCCTGGAGAGGGGCAGGGGGGACTCCTTGGAGCCGCTGCAGCCCAGAGCAGAGAATGAGGGGAGAAGGGAGCCCGGGAGCCCAAACAGCCCCGGCATCCCGAAATGGGGAGAGCCAAGAGGGGGGAGCTTTTTGGCATTGCTGGCACTGCCAGCAGCCTGGGCAGGGCGGGCACCCAGGAGAAGGGGGACCCCCAATCCAAGCGTGACCCCAGCAGCTGGGACAGGGTAGAACCCCTGAACACCAAAGGGGAGGGACCAGGGACGGGGAACTCCTGGGAGGCTTTTTCAGGGCTGCATCTTGGTGTTTGGGAGGGTTTACTGGAGCCCAGATGGCCGGTGACTTGTAGAGATGGACTTGGGCAGAGGGACCTTGAAACTCAATGTGCTCATCCCTTGTTTTCTCCAAACCAGGATTTCCCATTGCCAACCCCTGGGAGGCTGTGAGGAAGAGGAAGATGCTCCAGGGCACTGAAGCAGGTGAGGAGGAAGTCAGTGTCTCTGGAATGCTTAAATTTAGAGGGTTTTGGGAAAGCTTCAAAAGACAAGCCTCAGAGACAGGAGAACTGTGATTATAGCTTTGCAGCAGCCATAAGATTGGTCAGCAAAAAAATTATAAAAAAGTAGAAAGTAAGGAGCATTAGAACAACGGTCTGTGCATTAACACTTATCTATACTAACTCCCTAACCTGCAGAAAAGTAGATATAGCAAGATATCAGGAAGTTCCAAGCTTAATAATGGAGCTCTGTTCATCGTGTTTTAAGGCTTACAAATAGGTATTGTGTTTGAAGTAATGGAGCATGGTTTTAACCAATAGTGCTTGGATGGAACCACTGTCAATATGCTTTTGCTTTGTGTGATTGGTGAAAAACCTTTTAAAGTAAGTTTTAACATTAAGGTTTTTTTCTGCTACCTGGGATGTGAGCTGCTGGCATCTTCCCATTGGCATAACCAAGAAATGAGACTGATGCTGAAAAATAAAACAGCTCAAGACGCGTTCCTAGCAGTCCAGTCCTGTTTGTGATGTGTGCACAGCCACGAGCTGGCGATGAATGCCCCTTTCCCCTCTGTGCTGCTCCATCTCCCAGCCCAGCAGGGCCCCCAGCTGCAGCACAGCCCTGGGGGGATCTCGTTGCCCTTGCCTGTGGCACGGAGGCAAATCCCATGCTGTCCTTGTCGTTCCTCGCCCAGAGCAGGAGCTGAGCATGGAGAGCAGGGAGGACAAATGCCCGCGGCAGAACCTGGTGGCAGAGGCCGTTTTGAGCGGCTCCACGGCGCAGGAAGCCAACGGGGAGGAAAAGGCCCGGAGATGCCGCACGAGGAGGGGCTGCAAACGCAGATGGCGGGGATGTGAGGGGGAAAGAGGCAGCCTGGGCCGGGAAGGCGGCCGGAGATGGAGCCAGAGCTCGGAGCTGGTGCTCCATGAGCAGCTCCATGATGGGGAGAAGCCCCACACGTGCGTGGAGTGTGGGAAGAGCTTCAGGTGGAACTGCCACCTGATCAGCCACCAGAGGATCCACACTGGGGAACGGCCCTACGAGTGTGGGGAGTGTGGGAAGAGCTTCAGCCAGAGCTCCAACCTGATCAGCCACCAGAGGATCCACACTGGGGAACGGCCCTACGAGTGTGGGGAGTGTGGGAAGAGCTTCAGCCAGAGCTCCAACCTGATCAGGCACCAGAGGACCCACACTGGGGAACGGCCCTACGAGTGTGGGGAGTGTGGGAAGAGCTTCAGCCAGAGCTCCAGCCTGATCAGCCACCAGAGGACCCACACTGGGGAGAGGCCCTATGAGTGCTCCAAGTGTGGGAAGAGGTTTCAGACCAGGTCCCATCTTCTCCTACACTATCAGAGTCACACAGAGGAGAGGCCCTTCCAATGCCCTGACTGTGGGAAGGGATTCAAGCGTAACTCCGCCCTCGTCACCCACCGGCGCATCCACACTGGGGAGAGGCCCTACGAGTGTGATAAATGCAGGAAGAGGTTTCAGACCAGCTCCACTCTCCTCCTGCACTATCAGAGTCACACAGATGAGAGGCCATTCCAATGCCCCGACTGTGGGAAGGGATTCAAGTACAACTCCCACCTCGTCAGGCACCGGCGCATCCACACCGGGGAGAGGCCCTACGAGTGTCCCCAGTGTGGGAAGAGCTTCTCCAGGAGCTCTCACTTGACCCAACACCAACGGAGGCACCGGTAAGGGAAGCCCTGCGAGTGCCCCGAGTGCGGGAAGAGCTTCGTGCGCTGCTGCAGCTCCATCCCCCACTGGAGGAGGCACTTTGGGCACAGCCCTGGTCACTCACATTCCCTGTGATCCATGTTGGGAACACGCCTGGCTGCTTGTCCTTTGGTTTGGCCTGAATTTTTTTCTCTTCTCCATCTCTCTGTCCTCCAAAAGTCCATTGGGATGGAACAGTCACCTCAAAACTACTCAAATTCCACTGAAAATAACTGAATTTTAACCCGAAAGGGCTCAATTCCACCTCAGATTGCTTGTTCCTTCCTCCAAAAACTCAATCCCAGGCCAAACTCACTCCATTGCGCAGCTGTCAAGTTGAGATGGAGTTGGAAGGAGATTGGTAGAAGTGGGATCCCAATTTGGAGCAATGGGATGGGGATTGTGTGGGGCTGGGTGTGTGGGATGTATTTGATAGCAAATAAAACTTTCAGAGTTACTGATTTCTGTCCCGTTCATTTTCAGTCAGTTCTGTTTGCCGAGTGCCACCTTCTCAGCTGATTCAATTCCTATAAAAATCCCATTTTTAAATCATCTAACCCAAACAATCCAAAAACCAATATCAAAATAAAACCACCTGCACACAATTAATGTTTTAAAAATAATTTTAATTTTTCAAGAGTACTTAAGGATGTTATTAAAGTTTAATTGTTTGGTTGAAATGTCTGAGAAATTGTAGTGGTGTTTGGTCTTGTGTTTAGTATATTTGTAATATGAATTGTTTAACTAAGATGTGTTAGATTGCATGGTAGTTTCTTTACATATTTTTTATCTAAAGTACATTAGTCATCGAGTTAAAATTTTCAAAAGGTATTTCCTGATATATAATTTGTTTATTTATATGCATTGGTAATATTATAGTAATAGTTATTGTTGGTTGGAGTTAAATCATTGTTGGAGTTGAATCATTGTAAAGAAGAGTTGAGATTTTTATATTTTATTTTTATTATAATTTATTTAATTTCAATTATTATTTCTTTGTTTATAGTTTTATTGCAATTTGTTGAGGGGATAGGAAGGAAGTTCAAGGGCAGGAACATTTTTTCCTGGCTGGGAACTGGAATTCCAGACCCAGGGAGTGTGTGCGGGACCCCACAGACTGGGATCTAAGATGGGCTGGGATCAAATATGGGCTGGGATCAAATATGGACTGGGATCACATGGACGGGGATCACATGGATGGGGATCGTGTGGATCAGAACCCTCCAGACCAGGATAGCCTGGAGTGGGATCAAATATGGACTGGGACTGTATGGACTGGGATCCCAGGGACTGGGACCATATGGATCAGGACCACACAGACTGGGAGCAAATATGGGCTGGGACTGTTTTTTAAAGTAGCTTTGTTCTATAGTTTTTATTTCTGTCGTTAATTAAGCTCAGTGAAATACCTGCTTGTGTTAAACTGCCTGCTTGGGTGGGATAACATCCAATGCACCCAGGATGAGGACACCTGTACAGATCTGCCAACTATCAGCACTCCCTGTCTGAAGGCAGAGTGCACCAAGGCCCAAAACCTGGAGGTGATAAAGAGAATGGACTAAAACCACAGCCAAGGAATCTGCATGCTCTAAAAAGGCAGATCCAGGGCAGAGCCATGCTAAACAGTTCTTGGAAGATGTAAACTGGGTGCATCTTGGCACTGAGGCAGGAGCACCCTGTTACCTTCAGGGATCCCCTGAAATACCTTTCCCCTTACATCAGCCTGGTGCATATTCATAGAGCCTCATGCACAGCAGCTGGGAAGGGTTTAACACTTTACTGGGTATATTAGCATTCAGAAACACATAATCACCAGAATGATTATATGCAGGTGCTTTTATTGAAGAGCTCTGGGTGTCAGGGGTACCAACCCAAATCTGACTCCGACATGGGTTCGGGATGAACATGTTTTTATATTCTATCATTATATAACTTTCATGTTAATGATTAAACTTCAATTGTTCTATTGTATACATAGATTTCAGCCAAGCATGGGCTCCTTGTGGCCCCCCTCAAACTTCTAACATAGTTTCTCATGGTTCTTCCTATGATTATACAGTAATTATATTTAATTACTAAACAATCATCACATCTAACAATTATATCATTTATCATGTTCTGCTTACGCAGGTGCAATTTCACATGATCTGGCAAGCACAAAGCCTAACATTTTCAGAGTCTATTTTTGACATTTTTCCAGGGCCCCACTATCATTCTCCCCCCTTTGAAAGCATTTTCACTTCACTATAGGTGTAAATGTTTTCACTTGATATAGGCCTTTATTTCTCAATTTATTCTTGATGCTCTTCAAGTCCATGGTTGATGTAAACGTTGTCGTGGATGCTGTCACGCACTGGAGAACCAGAAGATGGTGGGGGTGGATCTCGTGTCAGAGCCTTTATTATCTTCTGGTTCCAGGACGTTTTCTTCTGTATCTCTCCTTTTAAGATGCTGTGAACTAACCAAATTGCTAAGAATACAATTAGTAAGATTATCACACTCTCAATGATAGATTTAATCCATGAACTCACATTCCACCCTAACCCTTTAAAGATTTTGCCTAGCCAGGTCGTAGTCAAATCCTTTTGCTCTTCTTGTGCTTCATGCTCTCTTTGTTTCAACTGATTGATGTCATATTCTACATCTGCAGTTACATTTGGGATGTGAACGCAGCAGTGACCAACCCGTCCCTTTAAAAATCCACATACTCCATGCTCTTTCAGGAGTAACAAATCTAAGGCTAATCGATTTTGTAAAGTCATTTTTGTGCTGGCTTAATTCTTTAAATCCTTCCCGGGTGACTCTTGCCAGTCTATCAACCTGACCTGTAAGTTTGTACAGCATCTCCCTACTCTGATAGTTTGCTGTAGGACCAAGCAAAGACTCTCGGGCCCACCCAAATTTCACTCCACTAGAGGGTTCTTGCCAAGTGTCATCTGGATTTTCATTGTCTAGAACTTCTCGTCTTGCTCTTATCTGCACAAGTTCATGTTTTCCGTTAAATGGGGACTTTTTCCAAATTGGACATGAGGTTGGGAGGCCTAAAGTAATTTCCTTTACTTTCCCATCTACAGGCAGATGTGTTGTCCAGGTGCCATTGCTTGCTGCCCATACAAATTGTCCTGGACCTCGGACTGTACTCCTGGTACATCCTACAACTGCTTTATAATTCACTCTGCCTTGTTTATGTTTGATCCCTCTGCAAGCACAGCCAGTTTGTAGGGCTATTGCCAGGGGTGGCATCTGCTTTATCTCTGCATCATCAGAAGTGCAGTCTTAAGTTTTATTACATGCCCACCAACTTACTTGGTCTGCCCTCGTTCTGCTACTGGTGGCAGTGTTTGTTACTGCTGGATCTGTTTCATTCTCGGAGCCTTCCCACTTAATGCACCAAGGGGTGTTTGCCATACATTGGAATCTTTGAAGGATACTCACAGACCATGCACTGTCCCAAGGCTCTGTCTGATCTTCCTGATCCTTGGCCTCACACTTCCATACCAGAGTGGTTTCTGTAACATTTTCTATAATCTTTTTATAGTGTGGCAAATAGCATTGCCATTGTGTGATGCCTCCTGATTCTCCCATAGGGGTTCCTAGTGTGCCATCACTTAGAATACAGTCTTTCTGGCCCATGGGTTTCATCCATGTTCCTATTTTCTCCCAAGTTTCCTTGATTACTTGCCTCGATTCGGGTACCTGTTTGCATGCAATTGTTTTGTTGTTTTGTATTTCAGGTAGTTTTGATGTTATGATTCCCCAATTTACTGAGTCTCCTGCTGCCTTTGGTATTGGCAGACAGGCAGTTATTCTACTGGTGTTTTGCATTTTGGCAAAGGCTTTGACTAATCCAATCATTACATTCTCAGCCCAAACTGCATTAGAAACCTTTATCCCCTGTGTTTCTCCTTGTACTTCTCTCTTCATTCTAGAATGAAGAGTGGTTAGTTGATCTTTTTGCATTCCACATCCCAAAGACATTAATGACCATAACATTGGCACAATTACTGATAGCATTCTCAAAGTGATTAAACACATCTTATCTGCAGCCTTGTTGGTTCCACAGTTTACACAGTCCGTGATCCAGGATGGATTTTCTTCACTCGGGTGTAGTGAATCCAGGGGTCCACGCCGGCTACTTTGGCTGCTGTAAAGGTGGTCAGCAGTACCTGGTGGGGTCCACTCCACTTTTCTTTCAGCGGTTCTTCGTTCCAGTTCTTGATGTACACCTCGTCTCCTGGATGTATGTTATGAACTGGGCTCTCGAGAGTCAGCGGTCTATTCCGCACGAGGATGCTCCGGAGCCGAGCTAAAGTTTTCCCAAGAGACAGAACATAATTATACACTTCCTGCTTTCCTGTGACGTGCACATTAGGGTTAGGCTCAGGAGATTCATATGGTTTCCCATGCAATATCTCCTAAGGGCTGACTGACATCCCACTCCTAGGCTTTATCCAAATCCTCAACAGTGCTATTGGCAAAGCCTGGGGCCACTGCAATTTGGCTTCTTGGCATATTTTACTGATTTGCCTCTCTAGTGTCTGATTCATCCTCTCTACCTGTCCACTCGACTGGGGTCTCCATGGTGTGTGGAGGTCCCAAGTTATCCCCAGCAATCTACTTACCTCTCTTACTACTGTAGCTATGAAATGGGGCCCCCTATCTGATGATGCCCTAGGGGCACCCCGAATCTGGGAATAATCTCCTGTAGTAACCACTTTACTGTTTCCTTTGCTTGGTTGGTGCGACAGGGAAGGGCTTCTGGCCACCCAGAGAATGTGTCAACCCCCACTAACAGGTATTTGTATCCTCGAGTTCTTGGCAGTTCTACAAAATCTACCTGCCAATAGTCTCCTGGCTCTATTCCTATCCGAATTCTTCCTAGCTGTGCCTGTCGCCAGCCACTGGGTTGTTTTTCAAGCAGATATCGCACTTTGACATTACTGATTTTGCCATTGTTAACATCCGTACCGAAATTAAACTCTGCTTTAGCAATTTTACCAATGCCTCTGCTCCCCAGTGACATTCATTATGTTTAATTTGTAGAACTTCTCTCATTATCAAGGGGGTACCACTATCTGTCCTTGTGCAGTCACATACCATTCCTCTGAATTCTTTTGTGCATTTAGCAAACGTGCCAGTCTCTCATCTTCTACTGAATATTTTGGTTCTGGAGGCAAATTGAATTGGGATACATTAAGCTATAAAGGTATCAATGCCATTGTTGTTTGCACCTCTCGAGCAACCTGTTGGGCTGCCCAGTCTGCCTTTCGATTTCCCTCACAGATTTTGGAGTTTCCTGATTGCTGTGCTTTGCAGTGTATGATTGCCACTTGTTCAGGTTTTTGTACTGCTTTTATCAATTGCAGGACTGCATCCTGATGTTTAATGTGCATACCCAGAGAAGGACAATAGTCCCCTTTCTTTCCACAGTGCTCCGTGTACATGCACCACTCCAAAAGCATATTTTGAGTCAGTCCAGATATTTATCCTTTTCCCTTCACTTAATTCTAGTGCCCTGGTTAAAGCAACCAGTTCTGCCTTCTGGGCAGATGTATTTGGTGGTAATGCCTTTGCCTCCACTGCTGTACTGACTGTTGTTACCGCATACCCAGCGTATCTGGTTCCGTTTTCCACGAAGCTGCTCCCATCTGTAAACAGCTCCCACTCTGGCTGCTCTAGTGGGACGTCTTTCAGGTCTTCTCTTGCTGAGTAGGTGTACTCTATTACCTCCACACAGTCATGCTCTAATGGGCCTTCTTCAGTTGTGGTACCTGGGAACAAAGCTGGATTCAAAAGGTTAGTTGTTTTTAATGTGACATCATCCTGCTCAGTCAGGACTACCTGGAATTTCATCATCCTGCTTGGCGATAGCCAATGGCCCCCCTTCTGCTCTAAGACAGTGGTTACCATGTGTGGTATATTGACATCTATGTGCCTTCCCATCGTGAGCTTCCTGGCTTCTTGTATCAGCATCACAGTGGCTGCGACTGCCCGCAGACATGGAGGCCACCCGGCACTTATGCTGTCAAGTTGTTTGGAAAAGTAGCCCAGCGGCCTTTTCCAGCTTCCCAGACCTTGGGTCAGGACTCCTAGTGCTAGGCGCAGCCTTTCATGGACAAACAGCTGAAAATCTTTAGACAGATCAGGTAAGCCTAATGCTGGAGCAGTTGTCAGTGCTTCCTTTAATTTTAGGAAGGCTTCTTTCTGTGGCTTGCCCCAGGTGAATGGCTGCATCTTCTGAGCTTCACACAGGGGTTTCGCAATCAGTCCATAGTCCATGATCCACAGGTGACACCATCCTGCCATCCCGAGGAAGACTCGCAGCTCATGTAGATTCTGGGGCTCTGGAATAGCACAAATGGCTTGGATACAGTTAGTGCCTAGTTTTCATTGCCCTTGTGAAATTTCATATCCCAGGTAGATCACAGTCTGTTGGGCAATTTGTGCCTTTCCTCTGGATACTTTATAACCTCCCATTCCCAGGGAATTTAAAATCTCAATGGTTACCTTTATACAGGTTGCTTTTCTTCTGTAGCTATTAGTATATCATCAACATACTGCAACAACAGGTATTGGTCTCTTGGTACTTGCCCACTCTCGGTGCAAATCTCCAGCTCCTTTGCCAGTTGGTTTCCGAATAGGGTCGGCGAGTTCTTATATCGTGTCCAGGTGAGCTGGGTCTTTCTCCCATTCCCTGGGTTTTCCCACTCACAGGCAAACAGTTTCCTACTTTCTTTGTCAAGGGGGGATGCAGAAAAAGGCATCTTTTAAATCAATTACACTAAACCACTTATATATCTCCTTTACGGATGTTAGCAATGTGTAAGGATTTGTTACCACTGGATAAATGTCCTTTGTGATTTTATTTATTGCTCTCAAATCCTGCACTAATCTATATTCACCATTTGACTTCTTTACTGGAAATATTGGTGTATTAAATTCTGATTCACATTCTTCTAAAATTCGGTATTTCAAGAATTTCTCAATAATCTTTACTATTCCTTGCTGTGCTTCTGGTTTTATGGAATAGTGTTTGACTTGTACAGCCCTCGCCCCTTCTTTTAACTCTACATGCACTGGTTGTGCCAATTTAGATTTCCCTGGTATATCTGTCTCCCATACAGAGGGAATCACTGCATCTCCTACCTCCCTAGGGATAGACGGAACAGGTTTTTCTTTGATCATTAATATCTGTCCCGTCTTTGATTCAGGTATTTTCATTATAAGCTCCCCATTTTCAAAGGTTATTACCGTATCAAGTTTCTCTAGCAAATCTCTCCCTACAAGCGGAATTGGACCCTCAGATACGTATAGGAATTCGTGTGTTATAACTTTGTTCCCAAAACACAAATCTAGGGGTTGCAAGAATGGCCGTTTTTCCTCTTTCCCTGTAGCGCCGACTATTGTTGTTTGCTTGTCCCCAATTTGTCCTTGCAGATCATTCAATACCGAGTAAGTAGCTCCTGTATCTATTAGAAATTTGACCTCTTTATGTCCTAATTGTTTATTTATAACAGGTTCCTTAACTTGTTCTACTGGCTCTGTGTCTAGTCAGCTGGTATACTCCCCCAAAACCATCCCCTTGGTAACCTGCTGGCACTGATTGCCCTGGTGAAACTGGTTGTTCAAGTCTGGACATTGTCTCTTCCAATGCCCCTCCCGCGTGCAATACGCACATTGATTTAGGTTTAAGCCCTGCCTGACTGGTCTCCTATTTTGACTATTCCTGTTACATCCCCTGAAATTTGGGTTCCCTTTTCCTTGTATTACTGCCAACAGATTCTGCTGCTGCCTTTTACTAGCTTCTCTTTCGCGATTGTTATATACCTTCCAGGCTACCTCAAGTAGCTTATCCAAATTCCTTAGTTCTTCCCCTTCTAATTTTGCAATTTTCTACGAATATCGTCCTGTGACTGGCCCAAGAATATGAGAGCGAGCTGAACCTTTGCTTGTTCTGTGTCCATTTGGAGATCTGTATATTTTCTTGCTACTCCTTAAGCCTCTCCAAAAACGCAGTGGGAGATTCCTTCTTTTCCTGCCAAACTTCATATAGTTTAGACCAATTTATAGTTCTGGGCACAGCATTCTGAACTCCTATTTGGATCCACTCTTGATATTTCCGTAGTTTCCCCATATCGCAAAATAAATTAGGGTCCCAATTTGGATCCTCAATTGGGAAATTCTCATCTCAATTCCCTGTTACGAGTCCATTTCTGATGTCCTCTCTTGCCCTTTCTTTGTCTGCCTTAAGTACTATCTGTTTCTCAGTAGAATCCATCAAAGTGTCCAATATTAATATATTAGATATATTAATATACTAAATATAAATATAAATATATATATATATATATATATATATGTATTAATATACATATTATTTTATGTCATCCCAGTCAGGATTTTGAGGTTTTTATAACCATTTTTACTGCTCATGCCATTTTATCAGGATTTTCTCTATAAATTCTGGCTGATTGCTTCCAAATAACTAAATCTGCAGGAGAGAAAGGCACTTTTACAAATACTGGCCCTTCCACTCCTACACTTTGTTGCAAGGGGGCAATTACAGTCCGTTTTTGTCTGCCTATGTCTTTTCTATCCATAACTGGGGCAAGGTTAGACCGACTCCTGGTTCTGGGGGCTACCCCATCATTGATTTTCTCTCTCTCCTTCCTGCCACAGTTGGGTTTTGCTCATCTTCTGAGGAAGAAGGATCAGGTGACGATGGGAGAGGAGAATAAAGAGGGAAAGGTGCACTAGACGAGACAGGTTCAGGATTAGGTGGGGTAGGAGCAGGCAGTGGGATAGGGACAGATGGAACAGGTGGGATAGGGTTAGGTTCTCTTGTTCCTATTGGAGCTACCTGTAAATCAATATCTGTGTAATTTTCCCTACTCAGGCTTTCTTTCAATGCCAAGTTCCAAACAACGTTCCTCACAAACCCCACACTTATTGCTTGCAGATGTTTTAACCATCATTAATCCACATTCATCCTGCCATTCTGGCTTTGCCCGTAAATAGAAAAACAAATCAACATACGGAACCTCATCCCATTTTCCTTCTTGTTTACAAAACGACATTAACTGCGAAATAGTGTTATATTGCAGAGTCCCGTATTTTGGCCATTTGTCACCATTCTCCAAGTCATATTCTGGCCACCATGTATTACAATAATCAATCAACTTAGCTTTACGTAATTCTTCCCCAAAATTACCCTGTTTCCAACGTGCTAATAAGCACCCCAAAGGAGAACTTTGCGGGATAGAGGTGTTGCCGCCCAAAATCCCTTTTAGTTTCTCCATTCCAAATATACCACAAATTGCCGAACCCGCAACGCTCTCGCGATTGTCTTATGGAACGGCGCCTGGGCTTGTACCAGCAGGAATTCCTTTAGCCCAACCAAGCGTAGCTTTCACTGCGTCTCATTGGCAGGCACCCAAACCAAAGTAAAAAGCGCCTTACCTTTCTCCCGGGGACGTGGCGAGCGGCAGAAGCGGTCGCGGCCGATCGAGCTCCCCGAGAATCCCTCGGTGCCGGCTGGAGCGCGGTCGAGTCACGAAACTCGCTCAGCAGCACCCGCAGGGTCCCCTCCGGGGTGGCCAAAATGTTAGCATTCAGAAACACATAATCACATCAGCGATTATATGCGGTGCTTTTTATTCAAGAACTCTGGGAATCGGGGTAGTTTCCACCCAAATCTGATTCCGACCATACATTTGAGGTGAACGTGTTTTATCCTCTATCATTACATAACTTTCATGTAATTATTAAACCTATATTGTTCTATTGTATACACAGATTTCAGCTAAACATAGCCCCCTTTAAATTTCCAACAGAGTTTCTCACGATTCTTCTTATGGTTATATAATAATTATATTTAATTACTAAACAATCACCACATCTAACAATTATATCTTTTATCATACTGCTTAGGCAGGTGCAGTGACCTGAGAAAACACAAAGCCCAATATTTTCAAAGACTATTTTTAACATTTTCCAGGGCTCCACTATCACTTTTATTTCTTGTGGGAAAAAACCCTCCATCTCAACCAGGCACTCATGGCCAAAACTGGATAGCTCCCAGACAAAAGCTGCCAGGAGTGACAAGTCTGGCTGGCCTTGGCTTCCTGAGGGCAGGCCCTCATCTGCCTCTGAAACACTGGGGCTGGGTGCTTTCCTTCCTTATAAAAAGAGCTCTTCTTCCTGTCCAGGCACCCACAGCCAAAACTGAGATTGCACCTCCAAAATGCCCAATGTCCAAGGAAAGCCCCTAGACAAAAGGTGCCAGGAGAGACAGGGCTGGCTGGCTTGGCCTGAGGGTGGCCACCTCTCATCTTCTTCCTAAACACTTGGACTTTGTGCTTTACTTTCCTATGGGCAAAAACACCCATCTTGACCATGGCCAAAACTGGGATTCCACCTCCAAAACTCCGTACATCCAAGGATTGCTCCCAGGTGAAAGCTGCCAGGACAGACAGGTCTGGCTGCCCTTGGCCTCCTGGGGGTGCCCCTCCCCTGCTGTCCAAACACTGGGGCTGGGTGCTTTCCTTCCTATAGAAAAGAACCGTCCTTCTTATCCATGCAGAAACGGCCGAAATTGGGGTTCAACCTCCCAAATTCCCAATATCCAAGGGTTGCTTTCAGACAAAAGCTGCCAGGACAGAGAGGTCTGGCTGGCCTTGGCCTCTGATGGCCGCCTTTCATCTGCCCCGGAGACACCACCGGTGTTCTGTGCTTTCCTTCCTATGGAAAAGAACCATCCTTCTCCTCCAGTGTCCATGTCTGAAATTGGGATTCCACCTCTGAAATTCTCAATATCCAAGGGTTGTTCCCAGGCAAAATCTGCCAGTACCGTCAAGGCTGGCTGGCCTTGGCCTCTGGTGGCTGCGCCTGCAACAGTGGGGCTGGGTTCTTTCCTTCCCATGGAGATCCCTGGGACACTGTGGGGACCTCATGGAACCAAGGGGATCATTGTGGCCCCACTGGAGCCCATGGAACCAAGGGGATCATTGTGGCCCCACTGGAGCCCATGGAACCAAGGGGATCATTGTGGCACCACTGGAGCCCATGGAACCAAGGGAATCATTGTGGCACCACTGGAGCCCATGGAACCAAGGGGATCATTGTGGCACCACTGGAGCCCAGGGAACCAAGGGGCCATGGTGACACAGAGGGGCTCCATGGACCCAGAGACCATTGTGGCTCTGTGGGGTCTGATGGAACCATGGAGACCATTCCAACCTTCAGGGCCTGGTGTCACCAAGGGGGCATTATGACACCTCAGGGCCCCATGGAAGCAAGGGACCATTGGGACACTGTGGGACCCCATGGAACCCAGGGAACATGGAACAGCTCTGGCTGGCTTGGCCTCCCAGGGGCCACCTGACAGCTCTGACTGATCTTGGGGTGTCAAGGGCTGCCTCTCATCAGCTCCTGGAGCACTGGGGCTCTCTGCTTTCCTTGCTATGGAAAAGAGCTGTCTGACTTTTCAGATGCCCATTGCCAAAACGGGTACTCTGCCTAAAATATTTTCCTCTATGCAAGGGTATCTCACAAAACAAAACCTGCCAGCTCTGGCTGGCCTTGGCCTCTGGTGGTCACCTCTCATCTGTCCCTGAAACAGAGGGGCTCTGTTCCTTCATTCCTATGGAAAAGAACCAGCCTTCTTGTCCAGGGACCATGGCCAAAATTAGAATTTGGCCTCCCAAATTCTGTATATCCAAGGATTGCTCCCAGATAAAAGTAGCCAGGACAGACAGGTCGGGCTGGCCCTGTCCTCTGGTGATTTCTTTAGACTCTGAACTGAATGTTTTCATTTGGAAACACCTTGGAGAGGGCCCAGAGATGTCACAAGGAGGAGGGGTTTGGAGGCCTTGGGCCCATGAGCACTGTATAGGGACAAAGGAGCTCTGTGCTCAGTGGGGTGGAGCCTGAGGACAGTGGAGCAGAGCCATGAGAGTGTTTAAAGAGCAATTTCAGGGCTGGTGGATCCTTTTGACATAGTGGAAAACAGCCAGAGAGAGAAAGAATTAATGCCAAGGGCAGCTGGGGAGGCCCAGAGTGGCTGCAGGAGAAAGGAATTTCCCTGTCAGGGCAGGGCTGTGGTGCAGCACGTCCCCAGCAGGAGCCTGGAGCAGCCCCAGGCTTTGTGTGGGCAGGCAGGGGCAGGCAGGAGGCAGAGCTGTCAGCAAAGGAAGGGCCCAGCCAGGTGGGGCAGCCGGGGGATGCCCAGAGCCTGCAGGGACAGAGGCCGGGGCAGGGACACCGTGGGACAGCCTGGGCTGCACAGGGCACAGGGATGGGCAGCAGCTGCAAGACAGCCCTGACAGAGCCAACCTGGGCAGCGCTTTGGCCATGGCTGCTGGCCCTGGGCCTGAGCCAGGAGGGGACAAGTGACCCTTGCAGGCCTGGGGCCTCATTGCCTCCTTGTCCCTGCTCAGCAGCCTGGCAGGGGCCGCCCCACGCTCCTGCCCTTGGCATTGCCCATCCCCACATGCCAGTGCCCATCCCGGGAAGAGCCCTGAGCAAGGAGGGAGGGACAGGATCTGCCTGGCCAGGCCCTGGGGCTCAGGCCTTGGCCCTTTACATTCCTGAAACAAATCCAGGTTTGCTCAGCACCAGAGACACCTTTGCCTTGTTTGTCCCCAGCTGCCATCAGTGCCTCCAGTGTTCTGCTCTCCCTGGAACCCGGGGACACTTTCTCAGTGCTGTCCCTCACAGGGATCTCTTTAAAGTACAAGAAACTTCAGTATTTCAATCTCACTGTGAGCTCTTGAGAAGTCTTTGAGCCCACTCTGAGGGACTGGGTGTGATGCAAAGAGCAGCAAAGGCCCAGAGGGTGATTAAAGTCCTTGTGCTGTGTCTGTGCTGCTGAGCTGGGCCGGGCTCCTGGCCCAGAGGCAGCTCCTGGCAAGGGCAGCAGAGCTGCAGAGAGACAGCTCTGGCCAGGAGCAGCTCCTGTGCACAGCCCAGCAGGGCTGGGGCACTGCCAGGGCCCCTCAGGGACACGAGCAGGGCACAGACAGAGCTCCCAGGGGCTCAGCACTGGCCGGGGCTGTGGGATGTCCCCGCGGGGGCTGTGTCACAGCAGCACCTCTGGGGCTGTGTCCCAGAGCCACAGAGCAGCTGGGATGGCAGCAAGGGGCTGTGTGACAGCACAGAGTGGGCTGTGTGACAGCACTGAGGGGCTTGTGACATCACAGAGCTAGCTGTGACATCAGAGAAGGTGGCTCTGGGTCATCACAATGTGGGTTGTGACCCAGAGTCACAGAGCAGCTGTGTGATGTCACAGAGAAGGCTGAATGACATCATATGGAGGTTGTGTCACATCACAGGCGCTGTGTTAATAAAGCCTCTTATCTGGCCTTATTATCAAGCAATGGAAGTTATTCCATGGGGTTTACTAAACTGTGTGACATCCCAGGGGCTGTGTGACATCATGGGAATGTTGTGACATCACAGGGGCTCTGTTACATCACAGAGGCTGAGTGACATCACGGGGTCAATGTGACATCACAGAGGCTGTGTGATATCACGAGGGCTGTCTGACATCACAGGGGCTTTGTGACGTCACAGGGGTTGTGTGATATCACAGATGGCTGTGTGACATCACGAGGGCAGTGTGACATCACGAGGGCAGTGTGACATCACGAGGGCAGTGTGACATCACTGGGGCTGTGTGACATCACAGAGATTGTGTGACATCACACATGTCTGTGTGACATCACAGGGGCAGTGTGACATCCCGGGGGCTGTGTGAGGTCACTGGGTAGGTCACTCTGCCCCGGCCCCCTCACAGTTCCCCCCAGAGCAGTCCAACCCTGCTCGTGCACAGCGGGGTCCCCTGTCCCCCCGGGTCCCCCCGCCCCCGGCCCCACAGCCTCCCCCAGAGGATGTTCCACGAGATCGACCCCAGAGCCTGACACGGGGACGGGGGCCGGGGCCCTGGGGGTGGCACAGGGGGACAGGGACCCCCCGGCAGCGTCCCCGTGTGCCCCAGGGCCAGAGCCTGGGCCAGGGCTCCTTCACCCTGTTATAGATAAACATCGTAATATTGGCTTTTTGCAAATATTAAAATGGATTTTATATGTGTGGTGTCAAAGTAACTTTGTTCTAAAGATATAGGTTTTATTTCTGTTGTTAATTGAGCTTAGACATAGTAGTGAAATAGCTGATAGAAGTGTGCTTGTGTTAAACTGCCTGCTTGGATGGGATAACATCCAATGCACACAGGATGAGGACACCTGTACAGATCTGCCAACTATCAGCACTCCCCGTCTGAAGGCAGAGTGCACCAAGGCCCAAAAACTGGAGGTGATAAAGAGAAGGAGCCAAAACCACAGCCAAGAAACACACATGCTCTGAAAAGGCAGACCCAAGGAGGGGCCATGTAAAATCATTCCTGAAATATGTAAAGTAGTTTATGGGTATGCATGAGGGTCTATGAATATGCACCAGGCTGATGTAAGGGGAAAGGTATTTCAGGGGATCCCCGAAGGTAACAGGGTGCTCCTGGCTGAGTGCCGAGATGCACCCGGCCGTAATAACCTTTGCTCCATGGTCCTGCTCTCCCATTGTCCCTTGTTAAACTTTGTACATTTTCACAGGAGAGTGAACGTGTTTTTTACAAATGGAATCTCAAGGAAACAAGGGTCAGTTGTTAAGCCAAGGCTCTGCTTTGACCAAGTGGGGCCTCATGGGACACAGGTGCCACTGGGACATTGCCAGGTCTGCTTGGAACAAGGCTCCATTATTGCACAGTGTTACAGATGA
The DNA here is from genome assembly GCF_023055355.1 of Agelaius tricolor. NCBI lineage: Eukaryota > Metazoa > Chordata > Aves > Passeriformes > Icteridae > Agelaius > Agelaius tricolor. The sequence continues at coordinate 1,798,069 of NW_027269321.1, read as the reverse complement.
GTAATGTCATAGTTGGGTCTCACAGTGAGGAGATAGATCCTATGTGTGTGTTAAGATGTGTAGTGATTTTATTGTCATCTGTCCCCCATAGTCCTCTTTCCCCTCCCCTTGTAATGGCCTTGGTGGTTGGGGCATTTGGGGAGGGCAGGTTTGTCACTGGAAGGCAGGCATGGCAACACCTGCTCTCCAGTCAGGGTGCAAGAAAGCATTCTCCACCAATGGACGGCCACAAAGAGTTACCTGACAGACTTTGGGTGGGGCTAGGATTACCTGATGCAACACCAAAGTCTAAAAGGAGGAGCAGCCAATTTGTGAAGGAGCCATGTGGCTGATAGCCACGGGGTGGGGAAGGGCTCCCAGTGCTGTGATTTCTCCTGTTTCAGTCCTTTGTTGTCATTTTTTTCAAGGTTGAATCAACTCTAAAATTTTAAAAGTAGCGGTCATTTCTCACACACAGCAAGGCCTCAGGGCACCCAGGAGAGCGGCGTGACAATGACATCTTGGGGAACCAAGTGTCACCTGCAAACACAACGGGGCCTCATGGAAGCCAGGGGCCACTTGGATATTGCCAGGGCAGGTGGAACTCAGTGTCCATTGTGACACAGCACAGCCTCGTGGAACTCAGCAGAGCATTGGGACAGCCTGGAATCTCATGGAGCCAAGGCTCTGCTTTGGCAAAGTGGGGCCCACAGGACACAGGTGCCCCTGGGACATTGCCAGCTCTTGTGGAACCCAGTGTCCACTGTGACACAGCAGAACCTCATGGAAACATGGGGGCCACTGTGACGCAATGGAATCCCATGGAAGCAAGTGTCAGTTGTGAACGCAGCAGGGCCTCACAGAACCCAGGGGCAACGGGGACCGTGCCGTGGCTCGTGGGAGCAAGGGGCCATTGTGACCCAGCGGGGCCTCCTGGGACCCAGGAGAACATTGTGGGCCCATGGATCCTCATAGAAGCACGGCCCTGTTGTGACAAAGTGCAGCATCCCAATGGTCTCCTGGGTTCCATGAGTCCTCGCTGTGTTTAGAATTGACACTTGGTTCCCCAAGATTCCATGGCTCCATCCCTCTGCTCTCCTGTGATTTGAGGCTGTGCTGTGTCACAATGGACACTTGCTTCCTCCAAGGCTGGAGATGTCCCAGTGGCACTGGGCTTCCATGAGGCCGCGCTTTGTCACAATGGGGCCTTGCTTCCATGAGATTCCATTGTCCCACAGTGGTCTCCTGGGTGCCACAAGGCCTGCCTTTGTCACAGTGGAACCTTGCTTGCACCAGCCCTGGCAATGTCTCAGTGGCACAGGGGTTCCATGAGACCCTGCCGTGTCACAATGGGCCCTTGGTTCCATCAGGTTCCATTGTGTCCCAGGGCTCTCCTAGGTCCCATGAGGCCTTGGTCTGCCACAGTGGTGTCTTGTTCCTACCAGGCCTGACAATGTCCCAGTGGCACCTGTGTCCCATGAGGCCCCACTTGATCAAAGCAGAGCCTTGCTCCCATGAGATTCCCCTGTGTCACAATGTTCTGCTTGGTTTCATGAGAACCTGATGTGTTGACAATTGATCCTTGGATCCTAGAGATTCCATTGCATCACGGCACTGTCCTTGGTTCCATGAGGCCCAGCTTTGCCACAACTGGACCTTGGTTCCATGAGATTCCATTGTATCACAGCGGTGTCCTTGGTTCCATGAGGCCCTGCTGGGTCACAGTGGAGCCTTTGTGCCATTCGTTTCCATGGTGCCACAATGGTCTCCAGCATTCCATGAGGCCACACAGCAAAAGAGTGGACCCTTGAATCCATGAGTTCCCATTCCATCAGGATGATCTCTTGCATTCCATGAGGCCCTGCTGTGTCACTAAGGAGCCTTTGTTCCATGTGTTCCCTTTGGGACACCATGGTCTCCAGCGCTCCTTGAGGCTGAGCCGTGAAACTCTGGGCTCTTGGTTCCATGAGATCCCACCACGGTGTCACCATGGTCTCCTGGATGCTGTAACAATTCACACTTGGTTCCATGAGATCCCACCACGGTGTCACCATGGTCTCCTGGGTCCTGTAACAATTCACACTTGGTTCCATGAGATCCCACCACGGTGTCACCATGGTCTCCTGGGTCCTGTAACAATTCACACTTGGTTCCATGAGATCCCACCACGGTGTCACCATGGTCTCCTGGGTCCCATGAGGGCCCCTCTCTGTGTCACAGTGTTTGCCTTGGTTTCCTGAGAAGCTGATGTGTTGACAGCTGACCCTTGGTCCCCTGAGATTCCATTGCATCCCAGTGGTGTCCTTGGTTTCATAAAGCCCAGGTTTGTCACAAGGGAGCTGTGGTTTCAGGATATTCCATGGTGCCACAAGGGTCTCACCACTCTCTGAGGCTGCACCGTCAAACAGTGGACACCTGGTTCCATGAGATTCCGTGGGGTAACAGTCAATTCTTTTGCTTCTTTTCTGCCAAGGTTGGGATGAAGTCCCAAGACAGCATTTCTTGTTTGGACTCAGGTGTTCATTAGCTCTTGTCTCTAGAACAGTCTCACAAGCTGTGAGTTCTGCAGCACTTTGCTAACAAGGTAAAAATGGAGCCCCGTCTCTCTCTCTGCAAGGTCTTTTGAGGATAAACTGTCCAATTAAGAAATGACACCTAAATTGTTTTTACTTTTAACCCAATAACCAATCACCCGTGCCCAACATAAGGGACGAGGAGGAGGAGAAGGAGGAGGAGAAGAAGAAGGAGAAGAAGAAGAAGAAGAAGAAGAAGAATCAGCCTCCACCCTAAAACCTCCATCTTGCTTTATATATATTACTATATTCTAAAACCTTCAACTCCAAGTTGTCCACCATGTGATATTACACCCTTCTATTCAAACTCCACACCCATAATCCCAGTTCCATCATTCCATTTTGGAAGCCTTCTCCACAGCCTCAGGTCAAATGCAGTGTTCTCTTGGGGGTCAGTGTGTGTCAGCTCAGAAAGTCCAAAATTCTCAGCAGCCCGGGTTCCAACAGGTAACAATGTTCTCCTGTGTTCCAGTAGGTTCCATTGGGCCTGGCTCTGTCACCATGGACACCTGGTTCCATGGGATTCCATGGGGTGACAATGTTCTCCAGTGTCACCATGGACACCTGGTTCCATGGGATTCCATGGGGTGACAATGTTCTCCAGTGTCACCATGGACACCTGGTTCCATGGATTCCATGGGGTGACAATGTTCTCCAGTGCCACCATGGACACCTGGTTCCATGGGATTCCATGGGGTGACAATGTTCTCCAGTGTCACCATGGACACCTGGTTCCATGGGATTCCATGGGGTGACAATGTTCTCCAGTGTCACCATGGACACCTGGTTCCATGGATTCCATGGGGTGACAATGTTCTCCAGTGTCACCATGGACACCTGGTTCCATGGATTCCATGGGGTGACAATGTTCTCCAGTGTTCCATCAGGCCCGGCTCTGTCCCCATGGACACTCGGTTCCATGGGCAGTGTCCGTGTCCCAGTGGCACCTGTGTTCCATGGCACCCCTGTCTGACCAGGGACAGTTTGTTCCAGGACATTCCATGGAGTCCCAGCGGTCACTTGGGTTCCATGCAGGTGCCTGGGCAGCGAGAGCTCAGCCCAAATATCCTGGGGGTCCCTGGGCTGGTGTTTTTTGGGGGAACCTTTGGATCTTGCAGGGCTCCAAAGCTGAGCCACGGATGCCCCTTGGGACAGAGTGGAGCATCATGGAAGCCAGGAGAGCCTGATGGAGCCAGGAGACCCTGATGGAGCCAGGAGACCCTGATGGAGGCCAGGAGACCCTGATGGGACCCAGGAGACCCTGATGGAGCCAGGAGACCCTGATGGAGCCAGGAGACCCTGATGGAGCCAGGACAGCCTGATGGAACCAGGAGACCCTGATGGAGACCAGGAGACCCTGATGGAGCCAAGGCTGCAGCGGAACCCAGAGGGACCTCACAGGAGCCAGGAAAGCGTTGTGAGGCTGTGGAACAATGTGGCACCGAGGTTTCACTGGGGCTTGGCAGAAGCTCTCGGAGACCAGGAAGCGCTGGGAGCCTCCGGCATCAGCGTCTGCAGGAGGATTTTCTGCTCCCTCCTGGGATGCTGGTGGACAATAAAGCCTGAGGCAGCCTCCCAAGGGTCTGGCTGTGCCACCAGCGGGGGCCACATCTGGGGGGACGCCCTGCCAGCCCTGGCCCTACTGCTCCTCCTGGCCGGGCCTGGAGCTGCTGGGAGCCCGGGCTGGGGGAATCCTCAGGGCTGTGCAAGGAAAGGTTCAGCACAAGCAGCCCTGGAGCGAGATGTGCAGGGTGAAACACGCCAATCACTTGATTTTGAAATTTTTAAAGTTCATTAGTAATAAAATGGTTATAAAAATTGCAATGCAATTAGAGAAATAATAATTTGGACAATTTGAATTAGGACAATATGAGACAATAGAGAGAAAGGGTTATGGAGGTCCAGGTACCTTTTTCTGGGCAGCACGAGTCCGAAAAAGGACACCCGTTAACAAAGGATTAACCCTTAAAAACAACAGCCTGTTGCATATTCATACACTTCATCCATGATGCATAAATTCCATTCAAACACAGGATTCTCTCTGGGCAGTGCCACCTTCTTCCTCCGAATCCTAACAGCGCCTTCGAGGCGGGAAGAAATTAATTTCTTCTGATAAGAGGGCAAGAAATTCTTTTTCTCTGAAAGATTTAGGTGTCCTGTGGCTGCTATCTCACTGCAAGTCCTTTCTTTAAAACAAGAATCCTACATAGCATCGTTTCTATTTTAACAATTTTTATAACCTAAAACTATATTTAACACAGTACTTAAGAGAATTAATACAGCATTACTTTCTAACACCAGACATATAATATTCATTTTAATATTTGCGAAAAGCCAATCATAAAATACATGCATTTTTCACATGCAGGCAAAGCCAGCGAGGCAGCAGAGCAAGAGAGAGAGCAGAGCCAGCGACACAACAAACGCACCGAGAGCGAGAGAGCAAGTTTGAACAGAGCTTGCAAAGGGCAAAATCAGCTCAGACCAGGTTAGACTGAAGAACAAGGAGCACCAGGCATGGGCTGATGGTCCAGGTAAAAAGTTCCAGCGTGAGGAGGACGACAGAAGCCTTCATCAAAAGAGCACCAGAAGACTGAGGGCCGCCACAGGAGGAACGGACGCAGGCGCTGAAGCCACACACGGCTGTAAAACCGGGACACAGCTTTATGCAAATGTGAGTATGCTAATGAAGTGTTGTAATTGTGACTTTTAAAATGGAGCTGAAGGCCAAAGGAGACCGAGTGGGTTTTTGCCAGAGAGATCCCCCTCACTCCCAGCGCTGGATACACAAATCCCTGCTCTGTCTGACTGCAGAGTTTGATTTCCTCGCCCAGTTTGCCCCACTCCCCCTTTCCCTGCCCTCTCCTCCCCTCTCCCAGTCCCATTTATGGGATTTGGGGTCATTTATGGGATTTGGGGTCATTTATGGGATTGGGATCATTTGGGGCATTTGGAGTCATTTGGGGGATTTGGGTTCTTTGTGTGCCTTTGGGGTTATTTGGGGTTTTTTGGGGGGTTATTCAGGGTAAATTTGGGATAATTTCGGGTAACTTTTCACATTGTTGGGTTTTTAGGGCTGTGTGTGTCCGGGGTAATTCAGGGCCAATTCTGTGTGAGTTTGGGATCATTTTATGGGATGGATGCGATTTTAATGGATTTTAATAGGAATTTAGTAGGATTTTTATAGAATTTAATGGGATTTTTATGGGGTTTTAATGGGATCTTAATGGGCTTTTCCCCCAGTCCACAGCTCCCTCCCACCTCAATTTGGGGGTCCCATCCCCCTCTTCCCCCCGCTCTCCCGCCCCATCCCCATCGTTCCCCCAGTCCCCAATCCCCTCCCCCGTGCTTGGTTTTGGGGGTTCCAGGCCCCTCCTGCTCCCTTTGGGGGTCCCGACCCCCCTTTGGTTCAATTTGGGGACCCCCGCCCCCTTCTCCCCGCGCCCCCCGCTCCCCCCGCGGCCGGGGGGCTCCCAGCGCCCCCAGTGCCACCAGTGCGGCCCCAGCTGCCCCCGCACGCCCCATCCCCATCGCCGGGGTCACCGCCCCCCGCCCCAAATTCCGCTCCTGGACACTGAGAGCCATCAGCGACGAACGCTCTGATTGGCTGGGAATGGCCCCGCGCAGTCTCTGATTGGCCAGCGCTGGGAGAGGCCCTGGGTTCTGCCCGGCACCCGATGAGTCACAGCCGAGCCGGCCGCTGATTCGCTGGAAATCGCCGGGCGGGGCCAGTGCGCCGAGTTTCTGCCCGGCAGCAGGATCGTCATCAGCGCCCCGCGCTCTGATTGGCCAGGGTCTGTTTCGGGCTGGGGACGGGAGGAACTGGGCACCCCCAGGAGCCACTCGGGTTTGGGGCTTTCGATCCCCCCTCGGCCCTCGGGGCGGCCCTGGGGCCACCCCAACACCCCCAAAATGGGGAGGGTCCGCGGGGCCCTTTGGAACCCCCAGAAATGGGCGGGGAGCGGCAGGAGCCGCCCCAAAAAGGGATGGAAGGGTCCGGGCCGGGAATGGGGGAGGCTCTGGGGATGGCTCCAGCCCGGATCGGGGCGGGCTGGGATTGAGGGAGGCTCCGTTCAGCGGCTGGGGAGGGGCTGGGCCTGGGGAGGGCTCCGGGATTGTGGGGATGGGGCCATTCCGGGACTGCGGCGGGGCCTCTCCCTGGGGTTGGGGTCCGGCTTTGGCTCAGGGACCCTCCCCGTTCCTGTTCCGCTTCCCGGTCCCGTTCCCGATCCCGATCCCGCCGCTGGCTCCAGGGAATGTCCCTGATCTCAACCCCGACCCCAAACCCGAGGTGTGGTCAAACATTGGGGTCAAACACCCCAAATCCTGGGGTCAACTCCCCCGGACCCCAAATCCTGGGGTTCAAACACTGGGGGGGGCCAAACACCCCCAGACCCAAACTCTGGGATCTCAACTTCCCCCCTGCCCCTCAGCCCGAACCCCAAATTTTAGGCCTTAAACCCCCCAAATCCCAGATCCTGGGGTGTCAAACACTCTGCAATTTGCAAATGTTGGGGTTAAATCCCCCTGACCCCAAATGCTGGGGTTTGAAACATTTGGGGTGTCCAACACCCCCCGTTCCCAAAGTCTGGGGTCAAACCCCCCCAAATCCCAAATCCTGAGGTGTCAAACACCCCCAACCCCCAAAGATTGGGGTCTAAAGCCCCAATCCCCAACTCCTGGGGTTTGAAACATCTGGGGTGTCCAACCCTCCTCATCCCCAAAGTTTTGGGTCAAAGCCCCCAATCCCCAAACTTTGGGGTCAAAGGCCCCCCGATCCCAAACTCTGGGGTGTCAAATCCCCCTGCTCCCCCAACTTTGGGGTTAAATCCCCCCAAATCCTGGGCTCAATCCCCCCAATTCCCAAACTTTGTGATCAAAACCCCCAGACCCCAAATCCTGGGGTTTGAAACATCTGGGGTGTCCAACCGCCTTGATCCCAAAGTTTGGGGGTCAAACCCCCTGATCCCCAAATCCTGGGGAAAAAAACTCCCAAACCCCAAATCCTGGGAACAAAAACCCCCAAATCCGAAACCCAGGGGTGTCAAACATCCCCAATTCCCAAAGTCTGGGGTCAAAAATCCCCAAACCCTGAGGTGTCAAAATCCCCTAAACCCCAAATTTTTGGATCAACCCCACCCAACCCCCAAAGTTTAGGATCAAACCCCCCAATTCCCAAAGTTTGGGGTCAAACATCCCTAAACCTCGAATTTTATTATCACACCCCCCCCCACCCCCAGTCCCAAAATTTGGGGTTATTTGGGGTTTATTTGGGGCAGTTCCAGGTGCAATGTCTGCAGAGAGACCCTGGGTACAATGCTGGGAAAAACCCCAATAACCCCTCAGGAGCCCCAAAATCCCTGGGGCTGGGAAAGGGGATTTGGGGTGAAAGAAGAAGGATTTGGAATGCACAAAGAAGGATTTGGGATGGAGAGAGGGGATTTGGGTGGGAAACTGGGTCCCTTTTTGGCGCAGGAGATCTTCCTGGCGCTGCTCTGGGTGATGCTGAAGCCCTGCAGGGCCTCGCGGGCGGCACCCGCCTGCACCTCGGGCTCCAACTGCACCCAGGCGATGTCGCTGGGCCCGGGCACCAGGGCAGCTCCTGAACCCCGGGAACCTGGGCTGGGAACGGGGCCAGGAGAGCCCCAGACACCCGGGGGTGTTCCCCAGACACCCGGGAATGTTCCCCAGACACCCGGGAATCTTCCCCAGAAACCCGGGAATGTTCCCCAGAAACCTGGGAATGTTCCCCAGACACCCGGGAGTGTTCCCCAGACACCCGGGAATGTTCCCCAGACACCCGGGAATGTTCCCCAGAAACCCGGGAATGTTCCCCAGACACCCGGGAATGTTCCCCAGAAACCCGGGAATGTTCCCCAGAAACGCAGGTATGTTCCCCCCCAAAAATCCAGAAATGTTCCCCCCCAAATGGAGAAATGTTCCCCAAAAAATCCAGAAATGTTCTCAAAAGAACACCTGAAACATTCCCCCAAAAATCCAGAAACATTCCCAAAGAAATCCAGAAATGTTCCTCCAAAAATCCTGGAACATTCCCAAAACATGAGGAACTTGCCCCAGAAAATCCAGAAACATTCCTCCCCAAACTATATAAAACCAACCCCATTCTCCATGCAGAAACATTCCCAAAAATCCAGAAACCCCTCCCCAAAAAATCCAGAAGACCTCCGCAAAAAATTCAGAAATTCCTCCCTAAAATATCCAGAATTTCCTCCCCCCCAAACCCTGGTCTTTCCCAAAACTCCAGACATTCCCCCAAAATCCCGATCCTTTCCCCAGACAATCCAGCCCCAAGCCCCCCTCACCCCTCTCGCCCCCCAAGCCCCAGAATCCCCCAATGCCCAAAGGGCCCGGAATGCCCGGGATGCCCGGGATGCCGGGATTGCCCCAGATCTCCCTGGGTGCAGAGCATGGGGAGCAGCAGCTCCTTGGGCTCCTCAGGGAGCGGGGCAGGAACAGGATGTGCTTCGGGGCTCTGCCCACAGCTGGGGAAACGGGAGAAAAACCCCAACAGCAGCAACAAATCTGCCCCAAACCTGCCCCAAGCAGGCCCCAAATCTGCCCAAAGTCACTCTGGATACACACCAAACCATCTGCCCAAAATCCCACCAAAATCCTCCATGCTTTGACCCAGGGCTGTCTCATCAGTTTTAAGTCTTTTTCACAGTTCCAAGAAATGATATCTCAGCTTGGTGGGAAGCCTCCTCTAAACTGATGGCATTGTGACATCTACTCTCAGCAATCAGATGCAGCCCCAATGATTATTACAGAACCACTCCAACAGTTTGCTGGGTTTAAAGCATCTCTGTGCTGAGGGGATTTTGGAGGAGACAGCTCTTGCATGGTTCATTAGTCTGTCACCCCCAGACCTTTACTCCTCAGCGCTGTTCTCAAGAGCCTTGTTTTCAATGACGTTCAGGGAATTCTCTCCCACTTAGAGCTTGGGTGGGGGCCAGGCCTTGGCTCTGCCTGGACGGGAATTTGCCAACAGACCCAGATGTTTTCTGCATCAAAACTGGATTTGAGTTGCTTTGACTTGGCCATCTGACCCTCTAGACATGACAGTTGAACTCTTTTTAAAGGCAGCTTGGGAATTATTATCTGGAAATAATGATCCAGGTCCCCCCTGAATCGAGGTTTGTCAGCTGTTTGCAGACTCTGGGATGATGGTACATTATTGCAGAGATTGCTATTTACCTCATTCCACCTACGTTGTTAGCTTTGTCTGCTATTTGAAATGTTCCTGATTGTTGTATCCAAATTATTCCTAATTGCTGTAAGTTTCTTGTCCACTGCATGTATTATTTTACTGTGATGTTGCTTCATGCTCATAACAAAAGACATGCATCTCATTCCTAAAAAACAAAAAAAGAAGAGGAATGAACGCCTTAAGAACGTTCAAATAATGCAACATGTACATGAGAAATTTGGACAAGGAATCATTTTGAACAATGCAATATTTACATGAGGAATTTGGAAACAAGATCATCCCATCTAAATCCCAATGGAGTGTACCACAGTGCAGCCTGATTGATTCATTCCCTTCAGGAGAAGATGTGCCTGTGTTTCATCATCAGCAGCTCAAAGCAGTCACCTGTTCATTCCATCAGATACTGATCAGCTCTGAAGAAATGAGGCCCAGTGCAGAGAGAAATAACCTCATCCCCTTGCAGCCTTTGTGGCCAGAGCAGGAGCAGGAGGAGGCCTGGCCAGACACGGCTGTGTCTGGGCACTGACAGAGGCAATTTGCCAGCAAAGCCTCCTGGCATCCTCATGGTACAGAGCTCCTACAAACCTTCTCCAGTTATTCCCTGTTCCAGCTGCCAGGGGACATTCAGTGGTGTCAAAGATCAACATTTCCAGCTCAAAGACTTTCTCACACTTCTCAACTCATTGGAAACAATGGTCATTTCTTTCCATTTCCCCAAGAGACATTGGACATTATTCTTTTGTCTTCTCCTGCTGCAAAACCCTGCGTCAATGACTTGATGGAATTTGGTAAGTTTTGTTGATTGTAATTGGTCTTTTATCTCTCTTATCCCATATCTAACAGATAACCAGTGATAACCTTGATGAGATAATGCCCTGACAAGAGTGAGCTGTTTCAGCATCAGAACATAGGAGCCTTTTTTAAATGAACGAGAAGGGGGAGATGTCACAGGCAGGTAGGATAATGATAAAAGAAAGGCCTTATGAAATCAGGCCTTGTTCTGCCACATTAACAGCTGGCCTGCCATCTCTTCTGAGTGCAGCTAAGCAGTTACAAGTTCCCATGGGAAGCTCTTGTGAGAATGAGACTTTGTGAACAATCTGTTCTGAGGGTGAAAAACAAATGCACCTGCAACAACAAGGGATTTGTCCGTGAGAATCAGTGCAGAGAACAGGTAAACAATACAACAGAGAGATTTGATGCACAAGTAAAATCTATTTTATTAACCAGTAATAGAATAACTGCTAAGAAATCTATGAACTAACTAAAGCTGCACACGGGGTCTGTCAAACTGTGTAAAATGAGTTGTGTGAATAAAGAGTAAAGAGTTCTTCTCCATCTCATCTGTGTCCTCTGGGATTTGAGTTCCCCCCTTCTTTGGGGCTTTGGGTTCCCCCTTCTTTGAGGCTTTGTTTTCTTCTTCTCTGGGATTTTGGTTTCCTTCTTCTCTGGGGCCTTGGCTTCCTTCTTCTCTGGGGCTTTCTTTTCCTTCTTCTCTGGGGCCTTGGCTTCCTTCTTCTGTGGTTGTTTGCTTTTCCCCTTCTCTGGTTTGGGGGGTTGCTTCCCCACAGAGACACCCTTCTTTTCCTTCTTCTGCCTCTCTTCCTCCTTCCCCCTCTCTCCCTCCTCTAAGGCTTTTGCCTCCTCCTCAAGCTTTTGAGCCGGCTGCTTCAGCTCCCTTGTGCAGACAAAACAGAAGCCATGGCTGAGAGTCCCCACCAGAAACTTGGGCTCCCCAGTCCTGGCTGGCCCTGCACTTCATTCCTTGACCCCGAGGCCATTCCCGTGAATTCTCCTCAAGCCACAGGGCTTGGGAACATCCCAAGGGAGGCCATTGGTGGAAGGGGACCTCCAGGCCCAGCCAAACCTCAGCTTTGCCATCAGAGGCTCTTGACTGTGCCAGCTCCCTCTGAAGGCACAGCCAGACCCCTCCAGGCCCTGCCCAAGGCTGATCCAGCAGCTCTCTGTGCTGCTGCCTGAAAACGCCCTTTGTCTCTTGGCTTCCCAGTTTAGAGCAGAGCACAGATTGCTGACATCTGCTCATCTCCCCTACAGTTCTTACTCAGCTCATTCAGCCCCCTTCCCCCTGGGCATGGCTGAAGCATGATTTTCAAGAGTTCAGATTTCAGCTGAGGCTTAGAAGCAATTCCCATTGATCAGGATGTAAGTTAGACAGGCAGACCATAGGTTAATGATTGTGAGATGCTTAAGCTGGAGCTGATTGTTCTATTGTTTACCATTAGGAGCTCCTTTCTAGAGGAAGTGGAGTCAGTGAACTGTTATAAGAACATCTTGAAACCAGGAGAACAATGGTTTAGCACCTGGGCTTGATGTCAATCAGTCACTAAGCAGGGGACCTTGGATGGTGCCAGAGGGTCACAGAGACCTGATGAAGACATTCCTGACTTCATCCCTTAAGACCACGGACCCAATTTGAGACCACGGACCCAATTCAAGGGAAGAATTGCACAGGTGTGAAGGACCAATGAGCTCATTTGAATACAGAGCGGGGATGGGAGGTGCTGGGCTTGTGCAGATGTATTGTATGTAAGATCTTGGGCAATAAAGAGAGGGCAAAGAACCTTGGGCAGCGCGGTCGCGCCTTTTAGGGACGGCTCTGGTGCTGCCCGCCGGTGTTAATAAACACACCACTGTCTAACTCTAATTAGTTAGAGAGTCTCTGCCCGTGATCTTGGGCTTTAACGACCCATAGCCTGCTCCTTCATGAGAGCAATGCTGTCAGTCAGAAAGCAGAGGCTGCAGGAACTCCTCTCCTGCAAGGCAGGCTCTTGTCAGGCAGATTTCCTGCTGGAGCCCAGCTGGGACCAAGCAAACCAGTGCTGGCTGCCACGGAAACCATTGGAAGCAGCCTCGTCCCTCTCCTCCCCATGAAACCAACTCCAGCCTGGCCTGAAGAAGTCCTGATGCACAGGCTGGCTTGGAGCACCTCCACTCCCAGCTCCAGCCTGGGCCTGTGTGTCCTGAGCTGGGCTGCCTTGCTGGAGCTGAGCTTCTCCTGTGCTTGCCCACGGCTGCAGCTGCAGGGGAGCCTAAAGGACAGGAGCTTTTCTGGCTGCTGTCCCAGCATAAGGAGAGCCCTGGCACATCAGCAGTGCAAGGGCTTCATCTGGGGCAGGAGCAGGGCCCAAAGCAAGGTTTGCTCTGTGCCCCATGCCTGCCCATAGCACAATCCCAGTGCTTTGGTGAAGAAGGGAGATGATGGAGAAGATGCCACTCAACACCATGGACTTGCAGACCCCTCTAGAGGCAGTGCCAAGGCAAGCCCAGAGCCCAGCTCCCTGCAGGCAGCAGCTGAGCCAGGAGGGCTCAGCACTCAGATAGAGAAGAAGATGTTGTGTCTCAACAGGAGAAGGTCCTTCCTCTCTTGGCAGCCAGGGAGCTCAGAGTGGCCATGCCTGTGTTGCTGCTGCCTTTGCTGTGCGGCACCTCTGAGCTCAGAGTCCTTGGAGCAGGGGAGCCCTGCAGGGACAATAACCCATGGCAGAGCAGGAGCCCATGGAAGGCTGACTCACCTGTCCCTGAGAGGGGCCTGGGAGCCACAGTTGATCTCGGGGGGCTCAGGGAGGAGCTGACACGTGAGGCCTCCCCGGGCACCAGCCCCTCGTAGCTGGGGCCTCCCTCCACGTGGCACAGCTCCGGGACACTGCAGGTGCTGCTGAGGTGGCCAGAGAAGGTGGAGGAGACCTGCTGGCTCTCTCCTGGCTGCAGCACACCTGGCAGGGGCAGGATACTGAAAGCCTGGGGGGAAGACAGGAGAGATTGAGGTGCTGAGCATGGGAATGGATGCAGAAGAGCATCTTGGAGCAAAGGGCAGCTGTAGCCAGAGGGGCCTATTCCCCAAACACTGCCAGAATCACCCTCATCTCATCCTGCATCCATGCCACTGACCAGGGCAGGGACCATGGGCAAAATCTTCTCCCACACTCACTGGCCAATGCATTAATTAGTACATGACATGAAAGGGAACTGGGATGTCTCCTGGCAGTAGAAATTCTCTCTGATGCACAATTTGCCTTTAAAAAGTAAAAAAGCTTCCTGCTTTTAGAAAAGGAGGAGACTCAGAGTGAGAGCTCCTGGAGCTGAGGGAAGGAGTCCAGCCCAGCTCATCTGACTCCTGAGGCTCTTGCCCTCTCTCTCTGATTTAAATGCTGCTCTCTCAAGGTGCTGCAGCAAAAGCTCCTGCCAAAATTTCCTGTGGAGCACCTGAGGAGTTCCAGGGGGAGCAGTGCCCTGCACAGGTGCTGCCCAGCGTCCTTGGGCAGCCCTGCAACGTGTCCTGCACGGCCTCTCCAACAAGCAGCTGCTCCAGCAGCCCTTTGTGATGGGCCTGCAGGGATGGGAGGCCCCTCTGTGGCCAGTGCTGAGGGCCCCCAGCGGCACTGGCAGCTCCAGCCCTGCTGGCCACGCTGACAATGGGCAGGGAGACAGATTCCCTCCTGCCTTCTCCGCTCCCAGGGGAGCGTGCGCCACGTCCAGGGAGCACCTGAACCCCTCCGAGCCTCGTGGCAGGTGAGGGTGCTCAGGAGTTGGTGCTGGCACCTGGAAAACAAGCCATTTTCTGTGCTGGGAGGCAGAGACAGCCACTTTGCAAAGTCTCCCTTTGTCAGACAGCTCCAGGGCCAGCAGGGCAGCAGCAGCTCTGGGGGAAAGCAGAGCCCTGCAAACAGGGAGTCTGGCTGCCTTGGGAAGAGGCTCCATGGAGATCAGGATCATCCCAGCCGGCTCTGGGAGGGAAGCTGGAGATCTGACCAGGATGATGCAGGGAAAAGCCTCATCTTACACTGGGAAGGAAACAAGGCACAAAATCCCACACTCAGCACAGGCCTGTAGGATCTGAGTCAGCTTCTCCAAGGAAAACTCTCCTGTTTCTCCCTCCCCCTCAGCCCATGTCCAGCCACTGGCCCTGCTGCCCAGCCCACTGTCAGGGCACAGCCCAGCAGGGCAGCAAAAAGGGAGCTCAGCATGAGCAGGACTTGGTGCTGGCAGGCTGGGGAGGCAGCACAAGCACGGCATGGACAAGAAAATCCACCTCTGCTCCTGAAGAGTGGGGAAAATCCTGCACTTCTTTCAGGGCTGCGACTGGCTCCTCCACATTTCTGACCTTGAAATGCCTCCATTGAGATGCCAAGGAACCCAAACTGCTTCTCTTCCCCTTTGGTGGGTGGGGTTTGACTTTAGGAGGGTAAAGCTCATCTCTGGAAAATAAGATAACCATGAACAGGGACCTGCAGTGGGAGGGAGGGACACCTGCACCAGCAGGAGCTGTTTGTGCCTCCCATCCCTCCTGTCCTTCTCCCCAGCAGCCTGGGCCTGTTTTCCCCGGCAGAATCCCTGTCCCTGTGCACCCTGCCAGGAGCAGCTGCACACAAAAAATCCAGGGGGGTCTGAGTGGGATTTTTTGGGATTTTTGAGGGGCGATCTCACCTGTTTTTTGTTTTATTTTTGGGGGTTTCTCCTGTTTTTTTTTGCAGTGGGTTTGGGATTTATTTGGGTTTTTTTGGGGGGGGGGAATCTCACCTGTTTTTTTGGCATTTTTGTGGGATATCATCTAGATTTCTGGGGAATTTTTTTTGGGGTCTCACCTGGATTTTTTTGGGGGTCTCACTTTTTTTCTGGGATTTTTGGGGGGGGTCTCCCTGAGATTTTCGGGGGGGGGGGGCTCTCACCTGAATTTTTAAAAATTTTTTTGGGGAGTTGTCTCACCTGGACTTTGGGGTTTTTTGGGGATTCTTTTTGGGAGGATCTCACTTGGTTTTTAGGAGATTTTTTGGGGAGGATCTCACCCGGATTTTTTGGCATTTTTTGGGGGAATCTCACCCAGATTGTTTGAGATTTTTCAGGGGGGTCTGACTGGGATTTTTTGGGATTTTGAGGGGTCTCCCCTGGATTTTTTGGGATATTTTTGGGGTGTCTCACCTGTTTTTTGGGGATATTTTGGGTCTCAGCAGCCGCAGCTCTGCCGGGCGGGGGCCGGAGCCCTCCGGGGCTGCCGGGGCTGCCGGAGCGACGCGTCCCCGTATTGGATCCCCGAGCCACCCGCTCGGGACCCAGCTCATTCCCGAACACGCCGGTGACAGCGCTGGGGCCGTGAGTGCCCAGGGCCTGCACTGCCACCACAGCTGGGATCTCTGCTGAGCTCTGGGGCTGCACAATCCCACAGGGCTTGGGGCTGGGGTCGAGCACAGCAGAGTCCTCCTTGCGTTTCTGGCAGGGACAGAATGAAATGCAGCTTCAGAGGCACCTCTGGAGAAACTTTAGACTCCTCAACATGCACCGCAACAGCAACTTACACACACGTTTACAACTGCCCAGGACAAAGGTAAAAGGCACAAACAAGATGCAAGAATTGTAGGCTCAGCACTCCCAGGGGATCCTGCAAGGAGGCTGCCAGCACAGGCACTGGTGTCTGTGGATGCAGCAGCTTTTCACAACCCTCTCAGATCTCCCACAAGAAAAGCCCCTGAAGACCAGAACATCAACTGTTTCCTCAGGAGCTTCAACTGCCTCCTAAAGTTTACATTCGGGTAGGATCCTGTTCTCAGCAGATCTTTAAGGCTGAATAGAAACCAGCAAGGTCTTATCCAAACCCTTTTTTCCCTTAGTAATCTCCTCAGTAATATTTGACAGGAGGAGGTGGATGTGATGCCAAACCTGGGGAATGAGCCCGTAGCAGCCAGGAAGGTGGCTGGGATTCCTCATGAGGATCTTCCTCTCCTAGGGCACCTTCAGGTGGCACTCATGGTACAGCAGCACTTGGGGGGACACTTGGAGCTCAGGAACGAGACATCTGGGCAGAGAGATGACCCCAGGGCAATCAGAGATCCTGAGAGAATGGAGAACGTTTCCCCCCAGAGATTGTGCAATGGAGCAGAACACATTGGTCACTGTCCAATGCACATTGAACAACCCTACAGGGATAAATTGCCTTCTACCTCTGCCCACTCCAACACGTCTTGTCAAGGAGGCCCAAACCCTGAGAGGCAGCACCCAGAGGCTGCCCAGTGCCCCAGGCAGAGCCCTTTGCCCCACAGCTGCCTCAGCCCCTCCTGTACCCCAGAAGGCTTGCAAGGACTCCTGGAACAGTCCCAGTGAGCCACGAGCTCTGGGGGAGCCTTCCCAACAAGGATCAGGGCTCCCCAAGGCCCAAGGAACACACAACCCCAGTGTCTCAGTACAAATGACTCCCTTCTCTGCCATGGTGCTGCTGCCCTGCCTGAGAACTCAGCTCTTTGCCCCAGCCCTGGAGGGCACGAGACAGCAGCTGCCCCACAGAGGGGCTGATCAGCCCCTGCCAGGCCCTGCAGCTCCCTGGCTCCTGCACTGCACAGCTCCAGGCCCTGCCTGGCCCCAGCTCCACCTGCTTTACAGAATGGCAGCCCAGGCACTGCCTGCATGGCTCTGCCTGGGACAGGGAACAGCCCCAGGGAGCTGCATCCCTCTGGGCATCACACTGACACCCACAGCAGCACAGCAGCATGGAATTCTGCTGCAGCAACAACGACTTTTGGGCTCAGCTCTGACAACATTAAAGCTCAAATTGGGAAGCAGAGGGAAGGAGAAAAACTGGAGCTGACCTGCCCCACCAAGGGCTGCTTTCCCCTCATCAGACCTTGCCCTCCCCACTCTTGCTGGGAGCCACTTCCCCCCTGCCATGGGCCCTCATGGACAGAGCCAGACCCTGACTCTCAGCAGCTGCTTGGTGTGGCCCAAACCCGTGCACGGTGCTCACCACCAGCACAACTCCACCTCTTGCAGGAAGAAGGAGAGGAGGCCCTCGGGAAATTTGTTCCCCCTCACGCACCAAAGCCCAGGCCAATCAATGATATCATTCCTGGTGCCTTTAGAAGAGGGCCCAGG
The DNA here is from genome assembly GCF_023055355.1 of Agelaius tricolor. NCBI lineage: Eukaryota > Metazoa > Chordata > Aves > Passeriformes > Icteridae > Agelaius > Agelaius tricolor. The sequence continues at coordinate 1,780,411 of NW_027269321.1, read as the reverse complement.
CCTGTGCTGGGCTGTGAGCAGGGGTGCTTTTCACCACAGGCTGCTGCCCAAGCACTGCTGTTCCCATGTCCAGCTGGCACAACATGAGGGCATCCAGCAGCACTTCTCCTTGGCACTGCAGCCAGCAAAGCCTGGGCAAGGCAGTGCCTGGGGGAGCCAGGCAAGGGCTGGGACCTGGCTGTGATGATCAGGGTTGCCCCTCCCTTGCCAACACCCTCCAGGTGCACCAGCATTCTCTGGTAGAACTCCATCACCGTCTTGGAGCACAGGGTCACCTGGTGGAAGAGAAGAACAGTCAATTCTCCCTTACAAAAGCTCCTTACCCACGTGTGATATCCTCCAGATCCTGAGGGAGGATTTGGCCTTAATTCTTCTGCTGCTCCATGTGCAGAGCACAGTCTGAGAGTCACAAAAGCCTTCTGGCAATACCAGATTTGTTAAACACCCCTTGCTATCAGGGCACAGGTCAGCTACATTAAAACATTAGACTACAGCTCTATGCACCACTGCATTCCAATTAAGGGGCCAATTTCTCATCCGTCTACAATGACATCTGTGCAGAGGAAATCTGATTGAACACAATGAGTTCAGCTGCACAGCAGGAACCAGCTCACCTTGCTGTTCATTCAAATCAGCCTGGCCATTTTCTTCTTGATCATCTTCATGGTCCTTCACATCTCCTTCAAGTCTTTGCATGTGCTCTTGAAGCGAAGCCTTCTCTGCTCCATTTCCATCCTGTGCCTTCTGGCCTCTTCTTCAGCTCTCCGGGCCTCTTCTCTCCGCTTCATGGCCGCCCTTCTGGGCCTGAGGCAGAGGAAGAAAGGCAGGAAGAGCAGCTCAGCAGCAGCCCAGTAGGGCCCCTGCTGCACGGCTGCCCAGAGCAGGGGTCCCCAGGCAGGCTCGGGTGCCTCTGGGGTAGCCTGCTCCAGGCCCTCTTTGCCCAGCTCTGCATCCTCATCCAAACTGATCACCACGGGCCGAGGGAAGCGGAAGAGGAGCAGCACCAGCAGGGCAGGGACTGATTTGGACACCATGGTCTGCAGGAGGAGAGAGACAATTTGTGCTGCTTTGCACAAGAGTTGCAAACCCGTGTGTTATTAGGGAATGGCTGCTCCTGCTGTGCCAGAGCGCTCGAGCAGGGCTGAGAATCTGGTGTCAAAGTGCATTCATGTGCTCCATGTTGCACGGGGCACCCGTGTGCAGGAATAGAGAACACCTTCCCTCAGATGGGATCTGCTGTGGCAAGGCCCCTCTGGTTTTCTCCTCCACACAGCAGTTTGCATGCAGAATGTGGGCAGATGTGACTTGGAGGTCCTCCTGCTCACCCTTGGGTTCCCCTTGCAGAGCCTCAGCCCCTGCGTTCTGTCAGGGCCCCTGGGCAGGTGGGATATTCCCAGAGGAGAGGGGCCGGCTGTGTCCCCATTGCCCCTGTCCCTTATGTGCCTGTGCTCAGGAGGGCACAGAGAGGATGGGGACTCCTGCCTGCCCCGTGTCCTGTCCGCCTGCCGGGCCTGTCCCAGGGCAGCCGGGCTGTGATTGCTGTGCTCTGTCCCCCTTGTCCCTGCTGTCCCTGCTGTCCCTGCTGTCATGGCCCACTGCAGGCTCCACACCTACACAGCCATGGTGGCTCCTGAGCTCTGCAGGGACCCGAGTGACAGTCTGAGTGGTGGCACTCCTGGTTTTCTTGCATTTGGCATCGCGCAGAGCAGAGGCTGGATCACAGCACCAAAGGAGCAGCTGCTGCAGGGGAGGAAAGGAGCCTCTGCATGGCCAAGGGCTGCTGTGGTGCCCCTGTGTCAGGAATTCCCCACAGCTGACACCTGAGTCCAGCATGGACACTCACAGACACAGCGTTTGTTCAGGCATTGCCTTTATTGCATCTTGACAGGGACTGCAGCTGCCTGAGGGAAGTCACCCTCCCGAGACAGGAGGGCAGAGAGTGTAATTGAAATTAACCAATTGTGATTATAGGCATTCGTAGCGACAGTCTATATACTGTATATATGAATATTAAACAAGACACAAAATAATTATTAGACCATGGAGATTAAGCATCATTTGCTGGTTTAGATAAAAAGTAAGTATACTTCAGTTTTGGTTAACTGCAATAATTCTTGGTAATTTTGAAGAATTATAAGTTCTATGTAATCTAAAGAAAAGTGCCATTATTTAATTCCTACTTATTATTAAAATATTTATGATCTCTTACAAGAGTATTAATCTACATTATAGTAATAAAAAGTTTGGAAAATGTTGCTAAAGACAACTATTTTTAAATAAGCTATTTTAAATATTTCAAAACTATTGAAGAATCTGAATCAATCTCCAATCATTGGGCCCGATGCCTTCAGATGGTGCTTTCCTTCAAGCAGATGCAAAGGCTCTGTATGGGAAAGGGTTAAAATAGATGCAGTTACTACAGATCCCGTGAGGAGAGAGAGGGCAGAGGGGCAGGGTGTGTCAGGAGCCCGGAGCCTGTGCCCCGGCGCAGGGCTGTGCTGGGCAGCAAGCGCAGCTCTGTGCGCCGGCTGCTCACAAAGATGTGCGGCTCACCTTGGCCGGCCCAGAGAGCATCTCCAGCAGGAAGCTTTTCTTCACACAGGGCCACTGCCTGTGCTCCTCCAAAAGCCTGCCCTGCCTACCTTCAGCATCCTGTTTGTATCCCTATTCATTCCAATCAGCCTGGCCATTTGCTTTTCTATTTCTTTCGTGGCCCGGCGCATTTGCTCCATGTCTTTGAATCTCTTCCTAAGGAGCCGCCTTCTCCGCTCGCTTTCCACCTTCCTCCTTCTGGCCTTTTCCTCAGCTCTCTGGGCCGCTGCTCTCTGCCTCGTGGCTGCCCTTCTGCACCTGAGCCACCAGCCCAAAAGCAGGAGCAGCGGCTGAGCAATTTGCCAGAGCTGGTGCAGGTAGCGCAAGGCAGCCAGGAGCCAGGGTCCCCAGCCAGGCTCAGCTGGCTCTGGGGGGGCCGGTTTCATCTCCTCTGCACGGGGCTGCCCATCCCCGTGAAATCTGTCCACCACGGAAAGTGGGAACAGGAAGAGGAGCAGCACAAGCCCAGCCAGGACTGCTCTGTGCGCCATGGTCTGCAGGAGGAGAGAGACAAGGCTTTCACTGGGGCTGCCAAGGGAGCTTGTGGGGGCTGAAGTGAGGCCCAGAGGCGCAGGGATGTGAGGGCAGAAGCAGAGGGCCCCGGGCAGCTGGCAGGCAGCAGGGCCTGTGCCAGTGGGCCAGCAGCAGCAGCCCCGTGCCCCGGCCAAGGCGCCGGCCCCAGGGGCTGGCCCTGGGTGCAGGGGGACAATGCAGGCCCGGGTGCGGCGCTTGTGGCCCGGCCCTGGCCCGGCCCAGCCCCGCCACGTGCGCACTCACCGCTTGCCCAGGCTGTGCTGGGCCAGCGTTACCTGCGGGGGCCTTTTCCAGCTGCCCCCATTGTGACACGCTGCCCCTGGTGTCACAGGGGCCAGAGGCATCACAGCCGGGCCAGCCCTGCCCTTGGTGCCCAGCCCAGCTCAGGGGCTCCCAGTGGGCCCAGCAATGAAAGCCCCGGCAGGCAGCAAGTGCAGCCCCTCTGGGAGGGGATGGGCCCCAGGGGCTCCCTTCACAAAGCAGGCAGAAGTCCCCACTGATAAGTTTCCAAAGGGAAAAGATTACAATCAATAATGTTGAGTAGGATACATATTATCAACTATGAAAACACCTGAGGTGCTTTTCCTAATGGGACTTGTTCTTCTGTCAGTGGGGTTGGGTGATGGTTGCTCAGTTTTTCTTGCCTGAATATTCCCTGATCCAGTCCATCCAAGACTTCTGTGAAACCTTCCCATTGTCAGACAGCAGAAATAAAGAACTGCAGTGAAACCACTTCTAGTCCCCTTCAGATCAAGAAGGTGCAGGGGGGTGGTTCTGGCAGAGAGTTTGAGCTGCTCTGGACAGAGTCGCACTGCTGTGTTAGCAGGGACTGGCTGCTTGTGTTTTCCTTTGGATGAAAAGATTCTTCCTTGTGTCCCCAGTGAACACATGGAGCTCACACCAGCAGTGCCTCTTGCCTGTTCCCTGCCCAGCCAGACCTTCCAGCCCAGCTGAAATGCCCAGCGTGGCCTTTGAGCACAAAGGGATTGCAGAGCCAAAAGCATCTGTGTAGCCACCATGGTGTTCAGTGGCTGCTGCTCGGGGAAGGGCACTGAGAGGAGGCCACTGCTGCTCTTGTCAGAGCGCTGCTGTGCAGGGATGTCCCTCGCCCTGCTCAGTCCCACATCTGCCCATCTTTTGGCCTGCTCTGAGCTCAGGTGGATGCCATCTGCTCCCAGCAGACCCAGCTGCTCCACGGTAGATGCACAGGCATGGAATCCAAAACCTTGAGTATCCCCTGAGTAGCCAGGCATTCAGCTGTTCAGTTTGTCACGGCCCACATCAGGGGTTAGAACAAGATGGTTTTTCAGATCCCTTGTGACCCAAACCATTCCAGGCTTCTAGGATTTCTCCATGACTGACTTTGGTCCCCTCAAAAGACCTCCTCTCTCCTCTCTTCCCTCCACCTGTGGAGAATGCATTCTGATGCTGCTGGTGCTGTTGGACAGGTTGGTGGATACTCTTCCTGCCATCCCATGGGTGCAAGCATGACTCCTCTCTGAAGTCTTTGTCCCTGAATCAGTGCCTTCAAAGAACAGTTATCTCCCCTCCTTCCTTTTCCATTCAGCACTTGAGCAGACACAGCATTTCTCATCGTTTTCCACAGAACAGCACAGGTGCCAGTTCCCATCTTGTGGAGCCCTCTGCCATAAATCAGCCTGACAGGTTTATTCTCTACGTAATGGGAAATGATGACAAATGCAGCTGCATAATCTAGTTAGTAACTCACCATAATGACTGCTTCTGGGGGGATTTATGGGTTTTGTCACATGTGAGCTTTCAGAACTTTAGAGATTACATTTTTCACACTTTTTTGTTGGAATCTCAGTTTATCAGACTTTACTGCAGCATTATCACTTGCAGTACAACCCTGGACTTCACAAATGTATCACATCAGCATGAAACAGGCAGAGAAAACAAGAACTGTTGTGAATTAATGAGCCAGGTAACACATGTCTCACAACAGCGATGAAACAACCTGTGTTCTTCTTCAAGCCACAACAGAAAGTCCCAAAGTCTGGTTATTTAATTTTTTTTTCACAAAAAACAAGCAGCAGCAAAGAACTGAAACAACACAGCCAGGTTTGAAACCTGACAGATCTGCAAGGCTGAGTCTATCCTAGTTAATGGTGAAATGATGTGTGAATCTGTCCTAGATGTTCAAATGAAGAAGATTGATTCCCAGTTATAATATGGCTTCTAAGCAAAACACTGGGATTATATAGGAGAAATGCATGTGTCATGAAACAACCAAGAAATCAGAGAGACAGTTCCAAGCTCTACTGTGAAGGTCTGGGAAATGTTCAGAGTTACCATCTGTGGAGTTTGGTGCAGGATAAGCTGGAACAAAAGGCCATAATTACCCAAATTGATTTCCTTTGGGTTGGTTTGTTGGCTTTTTTTGGTTTTGGGGTTTTTTTGTTTTGTTTTGGTTTTGGGGTTTTTTGTTTCTTTTGCTTTTTGTCAGATAATGTTTTATAATACTCCAAGAAATAAGTTGAAAAGGTCAGCATGATCCATCAGACACAAGCAGGGGGCTGGGGTAGATGCAACATGTTCCTTGCACTGGAGGGTAGACAGAGGCAAGATCTGGTTTGGGGTCAATCCCACATGGATCAGGGAGGTGGCTGAAACCTGGGCTGGCCAAAGCCTTAGAATCACAAAATATCCTGGGCTGGAAAGGACCCCCAAGCATCACCAAGTCCAGCTCCTGGCCCTGCAGAGGACACCTCCCCAAGAATCCCACGCTGTGCCTTGGCATGTGCTGGTGGGCAGGAGCACACAGCTGGCCGTGGCTTTGGGTGCATGGGTAAGATGAGATGGTGAGGAGCATCCCTGCTCCCTGAGCTCCTGGAGAGCTGCAGACACTGATCACTGGTAAGGACAGCACCAGGGCCATGGCCTGGGGCTGGTGATCTGGTGTCTCCTTCCTGCTGCTGCTTTCTGCTACAGATAACAGCCTGGTACCAAGGTCTTGTTGCTGAGGTGATAAACGGCTGGGGAGATTCCCTCCCTGCTCTTGTCTGCACGAGTTCTTATGCTCAGCACCAGGAAGGATTGGGCCAGAATGGAGGCATTTGGGGTCTCAGGGCTGAGGCTGAGACAGACAGGCAGGCAGAGCAGCTCCTCCTGGCTGATGCAAACATTAGCCCTGTGCTGGCCAGGCCAGTGATCCATAGCTATGGGTCCACAGTGATGGTGGTGCTGGGTATTCACTGGGAGAAGAGGAGGTGTAAAATGAAGCTTCTGAAGCTGCTTGGGATCCTGGAAGCTGCTCAGACCCCACTTGACCACAGTGGTTGTTTGGCCAGCTGAAGTGATGGAATTTATTGGGCTGTGCAGGGACAGTTTTCTGTGCAAACATGAAGGGCTTTCAGGGGGGATGAAATACGGCCTCATAGTAGAAACAGCTGGGCTGAACACTCTTTATTCCAGCTATGAATCTTTGCCCTTAAGGGCAACGGATTCCACCTTTCATTAAACCAGAACTTGTTGTTGTTGTTGTTGTTGTTATTTTGAGGAACATAAATGACCTTTCTTGTTTATTTTATGAGCATTTTAAATCATCTTGTCACTTACTGCATGCATGAAACATGAGATGTTACCAAAGTGTAGCTCACTTCAGACAGGGAGTGCTGATAGTTGGCAGATCTGTACAGGTGTCCTCATCCTGGGTGCATTGGATGTTATCCAATCCAAGCAGGCAGTTTAACACAAGCAGCTATTTCACTGAGCTTAATTAACAACAGAAATAAAAACTGTATCTTTATAACAAAGTTAGTTTGACATCTACCATCACTCAGCAAGAGGTTTATTGTTATGGACACATAATATTGGCTTTTTGCAGAGATTAAAATGGATTTTCTATCTGTGGTGTTCAAGTAACTTTGTTATTGTCTTGGTTTGAAAATGCCAGGTGTCTGCTAAGGAAGGCAGGAGCCTCCCCTGGAATGGAAAATGTAAACCCCTCCCTCTGAATTGTTATAGTTTTGAAATTAAGGAGCTTTCAGGCAAAGATATGGGAATAGGAATAACAGTTCTTTTTTAGGAAAAATTAAAAATATAAATGCAGTAGTACAAACGAAAAAAACCCCACTGACAGAGTCAGAACAGGACCTGACCCCCTGTGGGTCAGGGTGCTGGCAGCAGTCCCATTCAGTGGTGGCTGCAGCCCTCCTGCAGTGCCAGGTGTGGCTCTGTTGGAGCAGGGATCCTGGAGAAGGGTGGAGTTTCCCTCTGAAGGTCCAGAGCTGCTGTAGATGGGCCTGGGAATCTTCCTTCCTCTGGGAATCCAGGAGGAAAAGGCTGATCCTCTGGGAATCCTGTGGAGAAGAAAGACAGCTGCTCCTCTGGGAATCCAGGAGGAAAAGGCTGCCTACAGTGTTCCAAATCTCAGATTCTATCCAGGTAGGAATGCTTGGCTCCTCCCCCTGGGCGGAGCATCTCCCAATGGGATGATGTCATTTAATCAGCCATGCAGTGACACTCAGTGGCCCATTACCAGAAGATTAATAATTAATAATTAATGGCCTATTAATGGAACACACCTCCCCAGAGGGAGGATTGGTTGTGGAAGAGAGAAACTGCCCCATGAACAGAAGATAACTGCCCCACCACTGACAGATGGCAAACAGAACACACACTTATCTTGCACTCCAGGACCTGTCCCCACTGGCTGTCCCCATTCTCCAGAGTTCATGGTGTCCAGGGAGGCTGCAGCTGCCGGTGCCGGGAACAAACGAGACGGGTCTGGGTTTCAGAAAGCTCCAGAATCCATTTCTGACCCCTGAAAGACAGGGCAAAGGCAGGGCTGTGGGGCTTTTATAGGGTATCCCAGGGCTGGAGTTTGGGTTTGTGTTGGATCGGCGGGAGAAATGTGGCATGCAATATGACTGATCAGCAAGTCTCGAACTTTACTGACAGTCACACATATTTATATTGGATTTAATAAAGCTCATACATATTGCAAAGGAGTGCTCATTATTGGTTAGTTACTTATCGGCCAACTACGCCTCCTTCTGCATTCTTGTGGTTATTCTGTTGAAACTATTCTTCATATTTTTGGCAAAAGAGCCTCTTCCCTATCCTGTTGTTGCATCAAGGGCATAATGTCCTTGCCTTATATGGACACTGACTGCTGACTTCTAGACTTCTCTCCTTCTTGCTTAACCAGGGGTATTATGTCGACGTGACCTTTCTCAGCCAGCCAACTGTCCACAAAGCTCAGCGGGACAAGGCTCCTGTCCATGCTCTCCCACATTCCACAGTGCCCAGGCCACACCAGCTCAGAGCTGCAGCCAAAAGCTTCCTATCGATCCTCTCTTGCAGAGGACACCAGCACAGAGGCACAGGTGCCACCTCCTCCAGCTAAGCCCAGGAGATCCACCTCCTCACCAGCTGCAAGAGCAGGACGCTTATGTGCCAGCTGCCCCTCCCAACCCCGTTCTTCCCCTCGTGCCTTGAAGGCGCATCCCCACCTTGAGACACCCGGGACAGGAAGAAGAGCTGGCCCCGGACGATGTCCTCGTTGGTGTGGAAAGGAAGGTGCCCACAGAGCAGCTCATAGAGCAGGATGCCCAGGGACCAGATGGTGGCTGGCTGGCCATGGTAGCAGCCAAAGAGGATCCACTCCGGTGGGCTGTACTCCAGCATTCCTATGGGACACGGGCAAAGCTCATCAGGCCCATGCTGCTCCCTCCCTCCCAGCCAGCTCCCGTTCCACAACAGCCAGCCCCTGCCCTGCCACAAAGCAACTTGGCTGCAGCTGGCTGAAGAAGGATTCCCCCTCCTTCCTTCCCTCCTTCCTTCCCTCCCTCTTCCCCCTCTGCCAGCCAAGGGGGGAACTCCACTGCGAAGCTGGGCCCCGGCTTTGGGCTCACCTGACATCCGGGTGTAGAACGTGTCCTGGAGGATCGTGCCGCAGCCGAAGTCGATGAGCTTCGCCTCGCCCGTGGCCAGGTCGACGAGGACGTTCTCGGCCTGGATGTGGGGGTGCAGGACGCCGCGGCTGCTGCAGTGCCCCATGGCCTCCAGCACCTGGCGGAACAGCCCCCGCCCCACGGGCTCCGTCAGGAACCGCCGCTCGTGCAGGAAGTACCAGAGGTGCTGACAGCGCTGCGGACGCTCCATGAGCAGTGCGAAGCCCTCGGGCACCTCGAACCAGTCCAGGAGCCGCACGACGCCGGGGAAGCCAGGCCGCGACACCTTCCACAGCAGCGCCAGCTCCAGGGGCACAAGGGCGCCCTTGCGCTGCGGGGGGACCGCGATGCCGTCAGGAATGAAAGAGAGAAACAAACAAATCACACCCCAAAGTCATTCCTATTAGAGAAGCAACCAAAGAAAACAACATAGCAATAACGAAGACTGTTGGCTTCTGGCTTCTTTCTTCTTTGCATGAGACCAAGCATTTCATGGGGAACAATTGCCTCTTGTGACAGTTTTGCCAGAGTGGACTGGAGCAGAGCATTTACTTTTCAAATAGAAAAGGAAAATCGTGTCAGTAATGTCATCTCTTTTCATCCTCTGTTGACACAGTTGCAGGCTGCCAAAAGACATGGTCTGCAGTGTGGAACTTGGGGCCAAGTTTCTTTTTCTGCCAGAGGATGAGGAGGGGAAGTATCCCAGAATCATGGAGTCGTGGCATGGTTTGGCTTGGAAGGGATCTGGAAAATCCCATGGCTGCAACCCCCCTGCTGTGGCTGGGGACCCCTTGCACTGGACCGGCTTGTCTAGAGCTCCATGCAGCCTGGCCTGGAACACTGTCAGGGATGGGACATGCCCACCTTCTCTGGGCAACCTGTTCCAGGAGAGTCTTTTTTCTGAATCCCTTACCTAAACCTAATCTCTCTCCATTTGGATCCATGCTCCCTTGTCCTGTCCTTGCCTGCCCTCGTACAAAGTCCCTGTCCAGCTTTCTTGTGTGTTGCCCTCAGGTACTGGAAGGCCACAGCTGGATCAAGGCTGGGTCTCTTTCCCAGGCTGAAGAAGCCGAGCTGTGTCAGCCTTTCCTTGCAGGAGAGGAGCTGCAGCCCCGGCACCATCTGGGTGTCCCTGCTGGGCCCCTGCTGCAGCGTGTCCACGTCCTTGCCGTCCGTGCCGGGGAGCCCGGCAGAGGCGGAGGCAGCGCTGCAGGTGCAGGGTCAGCGGCGGGGAGGAGACCCGGCCCTGGCAGCGGCTCCGGGAGCAGCAATCGGCGCTGGGCCGCCCGCACTGCAGAGAGCCGGGGCCCTTGTGCCTGCCCTTGTGCCCAGGGCGCCTTTCCCCGCCGCCCGCCCGCCCGCCCGCTCGGGGGAAATGCCCCCTGTGCCGCCCCTCAGGGCCGCCCCTCGCCGCTGCCCCGGGCGCTCCCGGCGCCGCCTGGAGGGGCCCAGGCCTCGGCCTCACCCTGCTCAGCCCGAGGCCTGGAAAAGCAGATTCAAACACCCACCCAGAAAGTGCCCCAGGATGCCAAGGTCAATCTTTTGTCACCAGCACGGCTTTGCTATCAGAGTCTGGACGGGAGTAGAAAATCACCAGGGGAAAAGAGCATGAACAAGTTCTGCCTTGGCACTACCTCAAGGCTTTGAGGGAGAGGCTCTGTGGTGCTTTCTTGCTTGCAGGGACACACAGAAAGTGTTGAAATGGTAAAAATAATCAAAACCCCTTAGAAAGAGACCCTAGGGAGCCTGGCCCCCCAGAAATGATGCTGAAGAGAGGCCCTTTTGCTGACCCGCAAGCTCAAGCACGTTTGCATACTGCTATTTTGCAACAGTCTCAGAAACTTGCATGAGAGGCTTCTCATGCATTTCCAGATATGGGACTAGCACCTCCATCTTATACCCCCATTGGACAAGAGGCAAATGAGACTTGTATGAGTTTCCTAGATCGCCTCAGAAATGCAGTAGTTTGGGCTCCAGGAATGTGCCCAGAGGTTAAAGCTGTGCTAGGAATGCAATTAGCAGTAGAAAATGCAAATCTCACCTCCAAAAGGATCCTGCAAACTTTGCCTAGAACAGCTAATGTGGCAGACATGACAGAAGCTTGTTTGGGAGTAGGAGCTCCAGAGGACAAGGCCACCTATCCAGCAACGCAATGGCAACTGCCCTTGAGCCACTTGTGCAGCACAGAGAAAACGGCCCCGACCGAGTTTGCCTTCGGTGTGGCAGCCACAGGTGCAAAGTTAGAGCCGTAAAGAAAAGTAACAAACAGCAACAGCTACTGGTTCCAAGGGAAAGTGCAGCAGATGTGACAAGCACGGGCACCGAAGCGGCGAATGCAAATCCACAGACGAGAGAGACGGAGCCGCTGGGACCCGCGGAACCGAGCGCTAAAGGGGGCGCGCCGTGACACAAATGCTCCCCGACAACCTGGACATTCTTCAATCAGCCACAGCCGGGAGCGCAGGAGTCGGTGTGGCAGCAGCAGCAGAAGCTACCTTGGAAAACACTGACGTGCAAGTCATCCCATCTACAGCAAACGGACCTTTGGGACATTGTCCTAGGGTGACGTTATGATGCTTGTATCCCCATTCATGTCTTCTGTTCATGCTGGATATTATGTTCTGTGCCTTCAAGACTGGCTCTGAAGAGTGAAAGTTTTGTTTTGGTTTCTTATCAGCCTGCTCCTCCACAGCTGGTGGGACACAGAGACGGGGCAGTACATGGTGCTGCTTTTGCTTTTTGCTGGGCTTTTTGCTTTGCTCTTGCTCCTGCTTTGCTCTCGCTTTTTGCTTCTGCTCATTAGTTAGTTTAGCTAAGCAGTCTGAATTTTTCCCTGGACTGTTTTTCCTTTCCTTTTTTCAGAATTACTTGAACCTGCTCTGGACTGGGAGCTGGGAAACACCGAGTGTTTGCACCTTGTGGCTGCAGCAGCTGCCCCAGCGCCGGAGGGACTGAGAACAGAGCGACCACCCCCAAGAGAGGCTTTCTGAATTTGTCATCCTTTTCAGAGCCGGGAAAGAGCGGTGTCATGGGTATTGTTCATTTTGTGTGCTGGGGGTGCTGTGCCTGTTAAATGAACAGGTTCTTTCCACTTCTCTCTGAGCAATCCCTCCCGAACCGGTTGGGGGGAGGGCCCTGTGGCTTTGCTTTCTGGAGGGTCCCCCGGGGAGGTTTTCTCTCAAATTTGCCCTAAACCAGGACACATCTCAAAAAAATTAGAATTATAAATAAAGAAATAATAATTAAAATTAAATAAATTATAATAAAAATGAAATATAAAAATCTCAAGTCTTCCTTACAATATTCCAATGGTTCAACCCAAAAAAACAACAATTGTTGCTATAATATTACCAATGCATATAAATAAACAAGTTATATACCAAGAAATCCCTTTTGAAAGTTTTAACTCAATGACTAATATACTTTAGATAAAAAACATCTAAAAAAGCTAGCATACAATCTAACACACCGTAGTGAAACAATTCATATTACAAATATACTAAACGCAAAACCAAACAGCAGTATAATTTCTCAGACATTTTAACCTAACAATTAAACTTTATCACCCTTAGATACTCAAAAACAATTAAAATATTTTTTAAAAATTTAATTACAGGTGAGTGGCTTTACTTGGATATTGGTTTTTGGATTGTTTGGGTTAGATGATTTAAAAATAGGACTTTTATAGGAATTTAATCAGCTGACAAGGTGGCACTCTGCAAACAGAACTGACTGAAAATGAACGGGACAGAAATCAGGACTGCTTGAAAGTTTTATTTGCTATCAAATACATCCCACAATGCCAGCCCCACACAATCCCCATCCCACTGCTCCACATTGGGATCCCACTTCTCCCAATCTCCTTCTAACCCCATCTCACCCTGATGGGTGTGGAACTGAGCAAGTTTATCCTGGGATGGAGTTTTTTTGAGGAAGGAACAAGCAATTTGAAGTGGGATTGAGCATTTATGGCTTAAAATGTAGCTGTTTTCAGTGGGATTTGAGTGGTTTTGAGGTGACAGATCAATCCCTCTTGGTTTTTGGAGTGCAAAGATATTGAGAAGAGCAAAAATTAAAGCCAAACAAAGGAGAAGCAGCCAGGTGTGTTCCCAACATGGATCACAGGGAATGTGAGTGACCAGGGCTGTGCCCAAAGTGCCTCCTCCAGTGGGGGATGGAGCTGCAGCAGCGCACGAAGCTCTTCCCGCACTCGGGGCACTCGCAGGGCTTCCCTTACCGGTGCCTCCGTTGGTGTTGGGTCAAGTGAGAGCTCTGTGAGAAGCTCTTCCCACACTGGGGACACTCGTAGGGACTCTCCCCTGTGTGGATGCGCCGGTGCCTGACAAGGGTGCAGTTGTATTTGAATCCCTTCCCGCAGTCTGGGCAGTGGAAGGGCCTCTCATCTGTGTGAATCCGATAGTGCAGGACAAGATCAGGGCTGGTCTGAAACCTCTTCCTGCATTTATCACACTCGTAGGGCCTCTCCCCAGTGTGGATGCGCCGGTGCTTGACGAGGGTGGAGTTGTACTTGAATCCCTTCCCACAGTCGGGGCATTGGAAGGGCCTCTCCTCTGTGTGACTCTGATAGTGCCGGAGGAGATGGGAGCTGGTCTGAAACCTCTTCGCACACTTGGAACACTCATAGGGCCTCTCCCCAGTGTGGGACCTCTGGTGCTTGATCAGGCTGGAGCTCCGGCTGAAGCTCTTCCCACACTCCTCACACTCGTAGGGCCGTTCCCCAGTGTGGATCCTCTGGTGCACGATCAGGTGGCAGTTCCACCTGAAGCTCTTCCCACACTCCACGCACGTGTGGGGCTTCTCCCCATCATGGAGCTGCTCATGGAGCACCAGCTCCGAGCTCTGGCTCCATCTCCGGCCGCCTTCCCGGCCCAGGCTGGCTCTTTCCCCCTCACATCCCCGCCATCTGCGTTTGCCGCCCTTCCTCGTGCGGCATCTCCGGGCCTTTTCCTCCCCGTTGGCTTCCTGCGCCGTGGAGCCGCTCAAAACGGCCTCTGCCACCAGGTTCTGCCGCGGGCATTTGTCCTCCCTGCTCTCCATGCTCAGCTCCTGCTCTGGGCGAGGAAGGACAAGGACAGCATGGGATTTGCCTCCGTGCCACAGGCAAGGGCAACGAGATCCCCCCAGGGCTGTGCTGCAGCTGGGGGCCGTGCTGGGCTGGGAGATGGAGCAGCACAGAGGGGAAAGGGGCATTCATCGCCAGCTCGCGGCTGTGCACACATCACAAACAGGACTGGACTGCTAGGAACGCGTCTTGAGCTGTTTTATTTTTCAGCATCAGTCTCATTTCTTGGTTATGACAATGGGAAGATGCCAGCAGCTCACATCCCAGGTAGCAGAAAAAAACCTTAATGTTAAAACTTACTTTAAAAGGTTTTTCACCAATCACACAAAGCAAAAGCATATTGACAGTGGTTCCATCCAAGCACTATTGGTTAAAACCATGCTCCATTACTTCAAACACAATACCTATTTGTAAGCCTTACAACACGATGAACAGAGCTCCATTATTAAACCTGGAACTTCCTGATATCTTGCTATATATACTTTTCTGCAGGTTAGGGAGTTAGTATAGATAAGTGTTAATGCACAGACCGTTGTTCTATTGCTCCTTACTTTCTACTTCTTCTATAATTTTTCTGCTGACCAATCTTATGGCTGCTGCAAAGCTATAATCACAGTTCTACTGTCTCTGAGGCTTGTCTTTTGAAGCTTTCCCAAAACCCTCTAAATTTAAGCATTCCAGAGACACTGACTTCCTCCTCACCTGCTTCAGTGCCCTGGAGCATCTTCCTCTTCCTCGCAGCCTCCCAGGGGTTGGCAATGGGAAATCCTGGTTTGGAGAAAACAAGGGATGAGCACATTGAGTTTCAACGTCCCTCTGCCCAAGTCCATCTCTACAAGTCACCGGCCATCTGGGCTCCAGTAAACCCTCCCAAACACCAAGATTCAGCCATGAAAAAGCCTCCCAGGAGTTCCCCATCCCTGGTCCCTCCCCTTTGGTGTTCAGGGGTTCTACCCTGTCCCAGCTGCTGGGGTCATGCTTGGATTGGGGGTCCCCCTTCTCCTGGGTGCCCGCCCTGCCCAGGCTGCTGGCAGTGCCAGCAATGCCAAAAGCTCCCCCCTCTTGGCTCTCCCCATTTCGGGATGCTGGGGCTGTTTGGGCTCCCGGGCTCCCTTCTCCCCTCATTCTCTGCTCTGGGCTGCAGCGGCTCCAAGGAGTCCCCCCTGCCCCTCTCCAGGCTCTTGAGGCTCCCGCCAATGGCGGCGCTCCCCCCTCTCTGGCCTCCCCACTTTGGCCTCCTGGGGCACACAGGGCTCTGCTCCTCCAGGCTGCCTCTGCCGGCAGCCGCCACCGCCACCCCCCGATGTCCCCCCGAGGGGCCTTTTCCGCTCACCCTTGGACTTCTTCATTCTCCAAACATCCCCCCAAAAACCCAACCCAGGGACCCCCCGGGATATCCGGGCTGGGCTCCCCCTCCCCGCTCACCGGAGCCATGGAGGGGGGGGCGATGATCCCACAGGTGGGGGCTGCGAATTCAGGCAGGGATCGAGACCGCGTGGCTCCCTCAGCTCAGCCTTGATCCGCCTTTGCCCCTCCTCTTCCTCTTCCTCCCACTCCTCCTCTTCCATCCCCCCTCCCGGTCCTCTGTTATCCCCACCGCCTTCTCATCGTCCATCCCTCCCCTTCCATCCCTTCTCCTCCTCCTCCTCCCCCCTAACCCCACCTCCTTCTCCTCCTTCCATCGCTGCTCTCTCTCCACCTCCATCCCGCCCCTTCCATCCCTCCTCCCTTTCCTCCTCCTGCCCCCTAACCCCGCCTCCTCCTCCCCCTCCATCCCTGCCCTTCCCTCCTCCTCCTCCTCCCCCAGCAGCAGCCACACCCTCGGTGCCCCGTTCCCCCAGCCCTCGCAGCCCGCGGCAGCAGCGGCGATGGAGCCGGGACAGGTCGGCATGGGCAGCGCGGGGTCTCGGCTGCTCCCAGCCGCTGCGGGCGGGGGGAACCCGGCCCGGGCCAAAGGAGAGGCAAACTGGGCAAACTGGGGGCTGCACATCCAAACTGGGCCTTGCTGGGGACCCTGCCTGGCCCCTGCCAGCCCTTGGGGCTCCTCTCGGCACATCCGCCAGGGGGGAACGCACACAGGCCTGGGGGATCCCAGCAGTGGCAGCACTGCCAGGGACTGGGCTGCACTGGGATCGTACTGGGAGCGACTGGGGCTGTACTGGGTTTATATTGATATCATACTGGGATCATACTGGGATCATACTGGGAGAGAGCAGGAGCCTGCAGGAGGCAATTGAGACCACGTTAGGGGCAAATGGGATATACTGGGAGTGACTGGGATGGTGCTGAGTGTTACTGGGAGTAGCTGTGAGCAACTGGGATCATGCTAGGAGGAACTGGAAGGAACTGGGAGTGACTGGGAGCCTGCTGGGGGTGATTGGAAACTGCTGGGCTTATACTAGAATGAACTGGGATCATGCTGGAGGTGACTGGGATCATTCTGGCAGTGAGTGCCACTACACTGAGGCTGACTGGGAGTGCTTGGGAGCAAATGGGATCATACTGGAAGGAACTGCAAAGATGCTGGAGGGAACTGGGCTACACTGGGGGATACTGGGAGTGACTGGAACAAAAGTGAGGGGAAAGAGAGCAACTGGAACCATGTGGAGCACAACTGGTTCATACTGGCAGGGACTGGGAGCACACTGGGGCCATATTTGGATCATACTGGGAGGGACTGGACTAATACTGGGAGGATCTGAGAGGGACTGGGAGCACACCCTGCACATCATCCCCCAGACTGGGCCTGACTGGGAGCAACTGGGAGCACGCTGGCAGCAAATGGCATCATACTGGGACTGACTGGGCTGATCTAGGGAGCAACTGGAACCACACGGGAGGCAGCTGGGACCATACTGGGAGAGATTGGAAGCAACTGGGATTATACTGGGACCACACTGGGAGGGCTGGCATGTGACTGGGATCAAACTGGAGCTTACTGGGATCATATTGGGGTTGAAAGGGAGCGACTGGGATCACACTTTGGGCTACTGGGAGCAGCTGAGGGAAACTGGGATGATGCTGCAAGCAAACTGGAGGAACTGGGAAGGACTGGATGCATGCTGGGGGCAACTGGGATATACTGGGCATGACTGGGGGATCATACTGGGATAACTGACACCTTACTGGGGCCACTGGCAGTGCCTGGGAATGACTGCAGACATGCTGGGGGCAACTGGGATATACTGGGAGTGTCTGGAACCATCCTGGGGGGACTGGAACCACACTGGGAACAACTGGGACCATGCTGGGGACAACTGGGACCACACTGGGGGCAACTGGGAGTGAGTGGGACCAAGCTGGGAGGGACTGGGATCATCTGGGGAGGGACTGGGACTAGAGCAGGGGCAACTGGGTTCAACTGGGACCATCCTGGGAGTGTCTGTAACCATAGGGGAGTGATGGAAGCACACTGGGAACAGCTGGGCCCATGCTGGCAGCAACTGGGATCCCACTGGGGGCACTGGCATCAGACTGGGAGTGACTGGGAGCAACTGGGATTAGACTGCAAGGGACTGGGATCATACTGGGAGTGGCTACACTCATACTGGGATTATACTGGGTGTGAATGGAACCCGACTGGGGCTTACTGGGAGCTACTGGGCCCATGTTGGGAGGAAAATGTGACCCACTGGGAGCAACTGGGATCGGCTGGAAGGTTCTGGAACCATGCTGAGAGGACTGAGACTACAACTGGGGCAACTGGGATCATACTGGGAGCAACTGGGGCCACCCTTTGAGCAACAGATGGAAACTGGGATGATGCCAGAGGAAACTGGGAGGAACTGGGAAAGACTGGGATCATTCTGAGGTAACTGAAACATACTGGGAGTGTCTCTAACCATCCTGGGGGCACTGGAACCACACTGGGAACAGCTGGGATCATGCTGGGAGCAACTGGGACGATGCTGGGGGAAACTGAATCTACCCTGGAGGCAACTGGGCATGACTGGGACCCTGCTGGGAGGGACTGGGACTATTCTTGGGGCAACTGGGATCATCATGGGAGGAACTGGGAACAGCTGGAATTATGCTGGGAGCAACTGGGATCACACTGGGATCCCAGTGAGAGCAGCTGAGTCCATGCTGGGTTACACTGGGATCTCACTGAGAGCGACTGGAATCACACTGGGATTGACTGGGAGTGGCTGGTTTTGTGGATTTGGGGGGTTTGGATTTTGGGGGTTTTCTTGGCATTTTGAGGGGGAGTTTCTCTGGGGGTGGTTGGGGGTTTATTGAAATTTCTTGTGGCTTTTTTTGAATTTTGGGGATTTTACTGGGATGTTGTTGGGATTTTTTGGGATTCTCAGAAATTCCTGGGGTTTTATTGGGATTTTTAGGAGATTTTGGGGCATTTTAATGGAATTGTGGTGGCATTCAGAGGGATTCATTGGGGATTTGGGGTTTTTGGGGATTCTTGGTGGGATTTGGGGGGTTTTGGGGGATTTTTTGGGTCTTGCCAGGATTTCCTTGGATCTTGCAGGAGATTTTGTGGGGCTTTTAATGGTTTTGGGGATATTTTGGGGGGATTTGCAGAGTTTAATCTGGATTTTTGGGGTTTTTGGGATTCCAAAGGATTTTGTGGGCTTTTATTGGGATTCTAGGGTGTTCTAATGGGATTTTGAGAGATTTAATTGGGATTTTGTGGGTTTTATTGGGGCTTTCACGGCTTTTAAGGAGATTTTGGTGCCTCTCAGCCCTTCCCCACACCCAGGGAATGCCCCAAAGCCCCCCTAAAATTCCACTAAAACCCCACAAAATCCCCAAAAATTACAAGATAACCCTCAAAAACCCCAGAGAATCACCAAACATCCCAGTGGAACTCACCAAAATTTAAAAAACTCCCCAATTTTTCAATAAATCCTTCCCCAAAAAACCTACACAACCCCAACAAAACACCAAAAATCCAAAACACCCCAAATCAACAAAACCCCCCAAAATCACATAACCATCTCAAACCCCAACAATTCTCCCCCAAACCCCCAATAATCCCTCCTAAACTCCCAACAAAATCCCAAAAAAGCCCAAAAAAGCCACCCCCAAATCCCCAAAACCCCTCTCAGAACCCCAAAGTCCCCACAAACCCCCCCAGACTCAGTGGGGCCATCCTGGATCAGGGGGCACCGGCCGGTGGAAAGGAGCCACTTCAGGGGGCCCTGGGAGCTTTTTGGGGAGGGGGCACCATGGGAGACCCCCCAAAAACGGGGGGGGGGGAACCCCTGCAGTGCCCCCTCCCCCCGAAACCCCCAGACCCCGGTTCAGGGTGGGCCTGGGACCCCCCGGGACGCCCAAATCTCCCCCAGGCCCCCCAGAGCCCCCCAAAGGTTTGCCCAGGACCCCCCTGAGAGCCCCCAGACCCCAATGGGGCCCAGCCCAGGATGTCCCCTGAGACCCCCCCCCCCCCAGACCCTTCCCAAGACCCCACCCAGGACCCTCCAGACCCCTCCCCAAACCCAACTCAGGCTCCCCCAGCCCCTCCCCAGATCGCGCCGGGACCTCTCCCCAAAACTCCCCAAATCCCCCCCCCCACCAGACCCTCTCCCAAAACCCTTCCAGACCCCCAAAGCCCCTCCCCAAACCTCCAAAACCCTCCAGGACACCCTCAGGACCCCCCAGAGCCCTCCCCAAATTCCCCCAGGACCATCCCAACACCCCCAGACCCTCCCAAGACCTTCCTACGACCCCTCCCCAAAACCCCCCCAGACCCTCCCACGACCCCCTCCCCCTCCCGAGACCCCTCTTAGGACCCATCCGCACCCCCCAGGTCCCCCCACAGTGCCCCAGGACCCCTCCCCAGACCCCCCCAAACCCCCGGACCCCTCCCCAAAGCCCCCCCAGACCCCCCGGACCCTCCCCCGCCCCCCCCCGATCCCCTCTCAGGCCCCTCCCGCTCCTGTCCCGAGCCCGGGGGGTCCCGGCGGCGGCGGGGAAGGGGGTGCCGCTTCCGGTCGCCTCTGATTGGCTGGGACGGCGCAGGGGAGGCGGGCCTTGCTGGGGGATCCGCGCCGTGATTGGTTAGTTCAGGGATGTGCAGCGCGCTGATTGGTTGGTTCGGGGCGGGGCGCGCCGCCATTGCTGGGAGCCCGCACAGGCGGTGGAGGCGCGCGATTCTGAGGGAGAGCGGAGCTGAGGTGGGGCCGGGGGCAAACTGGGGGGGTTTGGGGCGGGTCTGAGGGGAAATTGGGGATTTTTGGGGGCATCGACGGGAAACACGAGGGTGTGCGGTGGGTTTGGGGGGAATGAGGGGGTCTGAGGGGGCTTTGGTGGGTCTGAGGGGGCTTTAGGGAGCTTTGGGGGGAGCTTGAGAGCGTCTGGAGCGTTCTCAGGTGGGTTTAGGGGGAACTGAGAGGAATTGGGAGAGTCTGGGGGGATTTTGGGGGATTGCGAGAGGAACTGGGCGGTTGTGAGTGGATCTGGGCGGTTCTGAGGTGGGTCTGGGGAACTTCGAGGAGTCTGAGGCGATTTCATGAGGTTTGGGGGAATTGAGGGGTCCGAGGGGGATTTGGGGCAGTCTGATGGATTTGGGGGCGTCTCAGGTGGGTCTGGGGTGAATTTTGGGGAGAACTGGGGGGGGTTGAGGGTCCTGGGGAGGTTTTTGGGGTCCTGGGGAGGGTTTGGGGGTCCAGAGAGGTTCTGGGCCAACACTGGGGGACTCTGGGGAGTTTGGGGTTCCTGGAGGGGTCCTGGGGGAGATTTGGGGGTCCCGGGGGGTCCCAGGCCCACCCTGAACCGGGGTCTGGGGGTTTCGGGGGGAGGGGGCACTGCAGGAGTTCCCCCTCCCCCGTTTTTGGGGGGTCTCCCATGGTGCCCCCTCCCCAAAAAGCTCCCAGGGCCCCCTGAAGTGGCTCCTTTCCACCGGCCGGTGCCCCCTGATCCAGGACGGCCCCACTGAGTCTGAGGGGGTTTGTGGGGATTTTGGGGTTCTGAGAGGGGTTTTGGGGATTTGGGGGTGGCTTTTTTGGGCTTTTTTGGGATTTTGTTGGGAGTTTAGGAGGGATTATTGCGGTTTTTGGGAAGAATTATTTGGTTTTGGGATGGTTATGTGATTTTGGGGGGTTTTGTTGATTTGGGGGATTTTGGATTTTTGGTGTTTTGTTGGGGTTGTGGGGGCTTTTGGGGGGAGATTTATTGAAAATTTAGTGAGTTTTTTAAAATTTTGGTGAGTTCCACTGGGATGTTTGAAGATTCCCTGGGGTTTTTGAGGGTTATCTTGTAATTTTTGGGGATTTGTGGGGTTTTAGTGGAATTTTAGGGGGGCTTTGGGGCATTCCCTGGGTGTGGGGAAGGGCTGAGAGGCACCAAAATCTCCGTAAAAGCCTCGAAAGTCCCAATAAAACCCACAAAATCCCAATTAAATCTCTCAAAATCCCATTAGAACACCCCAGAATCCCCATATAAACCCACAAAATCCTTTGGAATGCCAAAAACCCCAAAAATCCAGATTAAACTCTGCAAATCCCCCCAAAATGTCCCCAAAACCATTAAAAGCCCCACAAAATCTCCTGCAAGATCCAAGGAAATCCTGGCAACACCCAAAAAAACCCACAAAACCCCACAAATCCCACCAAGAATCCCCAAAAACCCCAAATCCCCAATGAATCCCTCTGAATGCCACCACAATTCCATTAAAATGCCCCAAAATCTCCTAAAAATCTCATTAAAACCCCAGGAATTTCTGAGAATCCCAAAAAATCCCAACAAAATCCCAGTAAAATCCCCAAAATTCAAAAAAAGCCACAAGAAATTTAAATAAACTCCCAACCACCCCCAGAAAACTCCCCCTCAAAATGCCAAGAAAATCTCTCAAAATCCAAGCCCCCCAAATCCACAAAACCAGCCACTCCCAGTCAATCCCAGTGTGATTCCAGTTGCTCTCAATGAGATCCCAGTGTAACCCAGCATGGACTCAACTGCTCTCACTGGGATCCCAGTGTGATCCCAGTTGCTCCCAGCATAATTCCAGATGTTCCCAGTTCCTCCCATGATGATCCCAGTAGCCCCAAGAATAGTCCCAGTCCCTCCCAGCAGGGTCCCAGTCGTGCCCAGTTGCCTCCAGGGCAGATTCAGTTTCCCCCAGCATCGTCCCAGTTGCTCCCAGCATGATCCCAGCTGTTCCCAGTGTGGTTCCAGTGCCCCCAGGATGGTTAGAGACACTCCCAGTATGTTTCAGTTACCTCAGAATGATCCCAGTCTTTCCCAGTTCCTCCCAGTTTCCTCTGGCATCATCCCAGTTTCCATCTGTTGCTCAAAGGGTGGCTCCAGTTGCCCCAGTTGTAGTCTCAGTCCTCTCAGCATGGTTCCAGAACCTTCCAGCCGATCCCAGTTGCTCCCAGTGGGTCACATTTTCCTCCCAACATGGGCCCAGTAGCTCCCAGTAAGCCCCAGTCGGGTTCCATTCACACCCAGTATAATCCCAGTATGAGTGTAGCCACTCCCAGTATGATCCCAGTCCCTTGCAGTCTAATCCCAGTTGCTCCCAGTCACTCCCAGTCTGATGCCAGTGCCCCCAGTGGGATCCCAGTTGCTCCCAGCATGGGCCCAGCTGTTCCCAGTGTGCTTCCATCACTCCCCTATGGTTACAGACACTCCCAGGATGGTCCCAGTTGGACCCAGTTGCCCCTGCTCTAGTCCCAGTCCCTCCCCATATGATCCCAGTCCCTCCCAGCATGGTCCCACTCACTCCCAGTTGCCCCCAGCGTGGTCCCAGTTGTCCCCAGCATGGTCCCAGTTGTTCCCAGTGTGGTTCCAGTCCCCCCAGTATGATCCCCCAGTCATGCCCAGTATATCCCAGTTGCCCCCAGCATGCATCCAGTCCTTCCCAGTTCCTCCAGTTTGCTTGCAGCATCATCCCAGTTTCCCTCAGCTGCTCCCAGTAGCCCAAAGTGTGATCCCAGTCGCTCCCTTTCAACCCCAATATGATCCCAGTAAGCTCCAGTTTGATCCCAGTCACATGCCAGCCCTCCCAGTGGGGTCCCAGTATAATCCCAGTTGTTCCAATCTCTCCCAGTATGGTCCCAGCTGCCTCCAGTGTGGTTCCAGTTGCTCCCTAGATCAGCCCAGTTAGTCCCAGTATGATGCCATTTGCTGCCAGCGTGCTCCCAGTTGCTCCCAGTCAGGCCCAGTCTGGGGGATGATGTGCAGGGTGTGCTCCCAGTCCCTCTCAGATCCTCCCAGTATTAGTCCAGTCCCTCCCAGTATGATCCAGAGATGAGCCCAGTGTGCTCCCAGTCCCTGCCAGTATGAACCAGTTGTGCTCCACATGGTTCCAGTTGCTCTCTTTCACCTTCACTTTTGTTCCAGTCACTCCCAGTATGTCCCAGTGTAGCCCAGTTCCCTCCAGCATCTTTCCAGTTCCTTCCAGTATGATCCCATTTGCTCCCAAGCACTCCCAGTCAGCCTCAGTGTAGTGGCACTCACTGCCAGAATGATCCCAGTCAGCTCCAGCATGATCCCAGTTCATCCCAGTATAAGCCCAGCAGTTTCCAATCACCCCCAGCAGGCTCCCAGTCACTCCCAGTTCCTCCCAGTTGCTCCTAGCATGATCCCTGTTGCTCAGAGCTGCTCCATCCCAGTCACTCCCAGTATATCCCATTTGCCCCTAACGTGGTCTCAATTGCCTACTGCAGGCTCCTACTCTCTCCCAGTATGATCCCAGTATGATCCCAGTGTCCATCAGTGCAATCACAGTCTGCCCTGGCATGGCAGTATGATCCCAGTATGATGTCAGTACAAACCCAGTCCCGTCCCAGCATGATACCAGTATAATATCAATAGAAACCTATAATTGTCCCAGTCACTCCAGTATGATGCCAGTATATTCCCAGTCACTCCCAGTACGATCCAAGTACACAGCCAGTACATCCCCAATACACTCCCAGTACGATCCCAGTCTGATGTCAGTACAAAGCCAGTACAGCCCCAGTCGCTCCCAGTACGATCCCAGTGCAGCCCAGTCCCTGGCAGTGCTGCCACTGCTGGGATCCCCCAGGCCTGTGTGCGCTCCCCCCTGGCGGATGTGCCGAGAGGAGCCCCAAGGGCTGGCAGGGGCCAGGCAGGGTCCCCAGCAAGGCCCAGTTTGGATGTGCAGCCCCCAGTTTGCCCAGTTTGCCTCTCCTTTGGCCCGGGCCGGGTTCCCCCCGCCCGCAGCGGCTGGGAGCAGCCGAGAGCCCCGCGCTGCCCATGCCGACCTGGCCCGGCTCCATTGCCGCTGCTGCCGCGGGCTGCGAGGGCTGCGGGAACGGGGCACCGAGGGTGTGGCTGCTGCTGGGGGAGGAGGAGGAGGGAGGGAAGGGCAGGGATGGAGGGGGAGGAGGAGGCGGGGTTAGGGGGGAGGAGGAAATGGAGGAGGGATGGAAGAAGATGGATGAAGGCGAATGAAGAAGTCCAAGGCTGAGTGGAAAAGGCCCCTCGGGGGGACATCGGGGGGTGGCGGTGACGGCTGCCGGCAGAGGCAGCCTGGAGGAGCAGAGCCCTGTGTGCCCCAGGAGGCCAAAGTGGGGAGGCCAGAGAGGGGGGAGCGCCGCCATTGGTGGGAGCCTCAAGAGCCTGGAGAGGGGCAGGGGGGACTCCTTGGAGCCGCTGCAGCCCAGGGCAGAGAATGAGGGGAGAAGGGAGCCCGGGAGCCCAAAGAGCCCCGGCATCCCGAAATGGGGAGAGCCAAGAGGGGGCAGTGCGTCCCCAGGTGTGCCCTGGGGGGATCTCATTGCCCTTGCCTGTGGCACAGAGGCAAATCCCATGCTGTCCTTGTCCTTCCTCGCCCAGAGCAGGAGCTGAGCATGGAGAGCAGGGAGGACAAATGCCCGCGGCAGAACCTGGTGGCAGAGGCCGTTTGGAGCGGCTCCACGGCACAGGAAGCCAACGGGGAGGAAAAGGCCCGGAGATGCCGCACGAGGAGGGGCTGCAAACGCAGATGGCGGGGATGTGAGGGGGAAAGAGGCAGCCTGGGCCGGGAAGGAGGCCGGAGATGGAGGCAGAGCTCGGAGCTGGTGCTCCATGAGCAGCTCCATGATGGGGAGAAGCCCCACACGTGCGTGGAGTGTGGGAAGAGCTTCAGGTGGAAGTACAACCTGACTGTGCACCAGAGGACCCACACTGGGGAAAAGCCCTACAAGTGTGGGGAGTGTGAGAAGAGCTTCAGCCAGAGCTCCAGCCTGATCAAGCACCAGAGGAGCCACACAGGGGAGAGGCCCTATGAGTGTGGGGAATGTAGGAAGAGCTTCAGCGAGAGCTCCACCCTGATCAAGCACCTGAGGAGCCACACAGGGGAGAGGCCCTATGAGTGTGGGGAATGTAGGAAGAGCTTCAGCCGGAGCTCCAGCCTGATCAAGCACCAGAGGACCCACACTGGGGAGAGGCCCTATGAGTGTTCCAAGTGCGGGAAGAGGTTTCAGACCAGCTCCCATCTCATCCAGCACTATCAGAGTCACACAGAGGAGAGGCCCTTCCAATGCCCCGACTGTGGGAAGGGATTCAAGAACAACTCCGACGTTGTCAAGCACCGGCGCATCCACACTGGGGAGAGGCCCTACGAGTGTGATAAATGCAGGAAGAGGTTTCAGACCAGCTTCAGTCTCCTCCGGCACTATCGGATTCACACAGAGGAGAGGCCCTTCCAATGCCCCGACTGCAGGAAGGGATTCAAGTACAACTCCACCCTCATCACCCACCGGCGCATCCACACCGGGGAGAGTCCCTACGAGTGTCCCCAGTGTGGGAAGAGCTTCTCCAGGAGCTCTACCTTGACCCGACACCAATGGAGGCACCGGTAAGGGAAGCCCTGCGAGTGCCCCGAGTGCGGGAAGAGCTTCGTGCGCTGCTGCAGCTCCATCCCCCACTGGAGGAGGCACTTTGGGCACAACCCTGGTCACTCACATTCCCTTTGATCCATGTTGGGAACACACCTGCCTGCTTGTCCTTTTGTTTGGCATTTTTTTCTGATTCATCTTCATCCCTTAAAAACAGCCAAAACAGTGTTTAAAGAAAAAAATTGATCACAGATGTCTAAAGTCCCACAATTTCAGAGTTTTTTAATGGGAAATTGATGGTTTGGAGAGAATATTCTGGAGGATTTGTGTAGTCTGGGGGGGGATTTTGTGCAGTGTTCTCCATCTCTTTGCACTCCAAAAGCCAAGAGGGTCACCTCAAAACAACTGAATCCCACTGAAAACAACTGAATTTTAATTCATACAGGCTCAATCCCACATCAAAATGCCTTGTTCCCACCCTAAAAAACTCAGTCCCATGCCAGACTCACTCCATTCCACAGCTGCCAGAGTGAGATGGGGTGTGAAGGAGATTGGGAGAAGTGCAATCCCAATTTGGAGTGATGGGATTGGGATTGTGTGGGGCTGGGTGGGTGGGATGTATTTGATAGCAAATAAAACTTTCAGAGTTAGTGCCACCTTCTCAGCTGATTGTGTTTGTGTCCTCCTTTCTCTCCTGCCTCTCTTTGCCTGCTCTGTTTCTCTCTCAGTGTCTCCCTTGAGCCAGGGCAGCTGCCACCAAAGACCCTGCCCTGATTTAATTCCCAGTGCAGGAGCTACAATGGCCATGGGTGAAGTTCTGAAGGCTGGCAGTGAAATGTCACTGTAGGATCCACTTGGCTTTCGGCCCCTTCTTAGGAGCTTTGCCTTCAAGGGCAGGAACATCTTTTCCTGGCTGGGAACTGGAATTCCAGGTCCTTGGAGTGTGTGCCATGCAGGACCATACAGACTGGCATCATGTAGACTGGGATTGTATGGCTTGGGATTGTACAGACTGGGATCATGTGGACTGGGATTTCACAGGCTGGGACTGTGGGGATTAGGAGCCAAGACTGGGATCATACAAACTGGACCATATGGACCGGGATGGCTGCACCGGATCAATGTGAACCAAGGGGGTCCCGCCCTGCCCAGGGGTCCCTCCCCATCCTGCCCGGGGGCGCAGCCAAAGCTCCCCGGAACGAATGCAGAGATCCAGGAGGGATCCCAGTGCCAATCCCATTTCCAATCCCATTTCCAGTCCAGTTCCTGCTCCTTGTGCTGGTCCCAGAGTGATCCTGGTGCTGATCCTGGTTCCGGTGCCTGCCTCAGTCTCCATCTCAGTCCCGGAGCACTCCTGGGGCTGATTCTGGTTCTCATGTTGATCTCGATACTGGAGCAGTGCCAGTCCCAGTCCCAGTCTTGGTACCAGAGCGGTGCCAGTCCCAGTCTCAGTCCCAGTCTCGGTCCTGGAGCGGTGCCATTCTCGGTGCCGGTGCTGGTGCTGGTTTCAGTGCTGGTCTCAGTCTTGGTCCCAGAGTGGTTCTGGACCCAGTGCTGCTACTGGTGCTGGTCTGGGTCCTGGAGTGCTCCCAGTGCCAATCTCAGTCTCAGTCCCAGTCCCAGAGCGCTGCCACTCTCGGTGCTGGTTCCGGTGACGGTCTCGGTCTCAGTCCTGGAGGGCTCCCGGTCTCGGTCCTGGTCCCGGTCCCAGAGCAGTCCCGGTGCGGGTGCCGGGTTCCAGTCTCGGTCCTGATCCCAGTCCTGGAGCGCTGCCGGTGCCAGTCCCAGTTCCAAAGCGCTCCTGGTGCCGGTCCCAGTGTCAGGCTTGGTCCCAGTCTTGGTCCCAGTGCCAGTTCTGGTGCAGGTTCTGGTCTGGGTCTTGGTCCTAGTCCCGGTGCCGGTCCTGTGGCGCTGCCATCTCAGTTCCAGTGTCAGTCTTGCGGCTGGTGCCACTTCTGCTGCTGGGTTTGGTCTTGGTCCTGGAGAATTTAGGTCCATTTGTGTGATTTTAGGCCAAACTGGACAGGTTTAGGGTGGGTTTCAGATCCCTTGCAGTGATTTCAAGCCTTTTAGGGTGGATCTTAGGCCCCTTTGCAGATTTTAGGCCAAATCTGTTGGGTTTGAGGGTGGATTTTAGATCCCTTTGAATGATTTAAGCCCATTTGGGTGGGGTTTGGGCCTGTTTGGGCGATTTTAGGATAAACTGGGCAGTTTTAGAGTGGATTTTAGATGCCTTTGGCTGATTTTAGGCCCATATGGGTGGATTTTAGTCTTTGGGTAATTTTATCTTGTAACGGTGATTTTAGGTCCCTTTGTGTTGTAGATGGCTAATGAGATGATTGGCTCCTGCAATTAAGGGATGGATACTGTGTGAATATTAAGAGAAGCTTTATTGATGTGTCATTATGTTATTGCAGTCTGTTGTTTAGATGTCCTCTGTTCTCCCCACAGTCCCTTTCCCCCCGTTGTTACCATCAGACAGCCTGAGCCATCCAGGACAGGTAGAAAGAAGGCGAGAACAAAGACTTGTTCCTAGGGGAGGGGGCGTGGCATGACAGCACCTGACCCTCCAATCAAGCTGCAGGAAAGCAGACTCCACCAATAAACATCAAAGAAGAGTTGACTGACAGACTGTGGGAGGGGCCAGGTTTGGCTGAAGCAATCCCGGGGTATCAAAGGTGAAGCGTCCATCTTGAGGACGAGCCAGGCACGTGGTAGGCGGCCATGAGGGGAGCTCCCAGGCCTGTTCTTCCTTATTTAGTCCTTTTCTTGTCATTTTTGTTAAGGTTGAATAAACCTTTTAAAATTTTCAAAGTCTGCAGTCGTTTCTCACAGTAACCAAGGGTTCCTTTCCTGGAGTTTGGTGCACAGGAGAAACACCAACCATATATTCTCAAGAGGACAAAATGGCACAAAATTTTCCTGGCAAAGATCAGAAAATCAAGAAACTTTGGAAAAAGATTTACTAAAACATCCAATTCAACATAAAACACCATAGCAGTAACTTCATTAACTCAGCCTGTTGCACCCAGAAACGTTTAATCACTTCAGTTGTTGAGGTATCAAAAAATGTTCCATATCAAGAGCATTAGAAGGAGAAGACAGAGAGACAGGAAGACAGAAGCTCTATAGAAAGAAACGCACATGGCTACCAACTGCTGGGGTTCCAGCGTGGGTGAGACACAAACCCCAGCCACGGAGCCCTTGTGACACATCAAGGCCCCTCTGGAGCAAAGAAACCATTGCTGACAGTCCAGAAACTCATGGAACCAAGGGGCCCTTGTGACAACGCAGATCCAAGGACACCATGGTGGCACTATGGAACCTCATGGGAGCAAAGAGACCATTGTGACACTCTGGTGCCTCACGGAATCAGAGGGACCATTGTGAAACTCAGGCCCCCTCTGGAACCAAGGGCCAAGGATGAAGCTATGGCACCCGTGGAACCAAGGAGCCGTTGTGACACAGCGGGGCCACAGGGAGCCAAGGGGCCACGGGGACATTGCAAGGGCTCAGGGAAGCCAAGGGGCCGTTGTGACACTGCAGAAGAAAGGAGAACATTGTGACACTGCAGGGACTCCTGGAATAAAGGAGACCATGGGGACACTGTGGGGCCTCATGGAACCAAGGGCACAGGGAGCAGGTGTGGCTGGTTTGGCCTTCTGGGGGCTGCTGGACAGGTCTGGCTGACCTTGGCATGTCGAGGGCTGCTCCTCAACTGCCCCTGAAGCACTGGGGCTCTGGGCTCTCCTTCCTATGGGACAGAACTGTCCTGATCCTCCTCCAGGGCCCTATGGCCCAAACTGGGATTCCTTCTCCAAATTCCCTTACATGCAAAGATTGTTCCCAGATGAAATCTGCCAGGAGGAACAGATCTGGCTCCCTTGCCTACCTGGGGGCACCTCTCATCTGCCTTTGAAACGCTGGGACCATGTGCTTTTATTTCTTGTGGGAAAAAACCCTCCATCTCAACCAGGCACTCATGGCCAAAACTGGGCAACTGCCTCTGGAATTCCTTATATCCAAGGATAGCTCCCAGACAAAAGCTGCCAGCACTGACAAGTCTGGCTGGCCTTGGCTTCCTGAGGGCAGGCCCTCATCTGCCTCTGAAACACTGGGGCTGGGTGCTTTCCTTCCTTATGAAAAGAGCTCTTCTTCCTGTCCAGGCACCCACAGCCAAAACTGAGATTGCACCTCCAAAATGCCCAATATCCAAGGAAAGCCCCTAGACAAAAGGTGCCAGGAGAGACAGGGCTGGCTGGCTTGGCCTGAGGGTGGCCACCTCTCATCTTCTTCCTAAACACTTGGACTTTGTGCTTTAATTTCCTATGGGCAAAAATACCCATCTTGACCATGGCCAAAACTGGGATTCCACCTCCAAAACTCCGTACATCCAAGGATTGCTCCCAGGTGAAAGCTGCCAGGACAGACAGGTCTGGCTGCCCTTGGCCTCCTGGGGGTGCCTCTCCCCTGCTGTCCAAACACTGGGGCTGGGTGCTTTCCTTCCTATGGAAAAGAACCGTCCTTCTTATCCATGCAAAAATGGCTGAAATTGGGGTTCCACCTCCCAAATTCCTGATATCCAAGGGTTGCTTTCAGACAAAAGCTGCCAGGACAGAGAGGTCTGGCTGGCCTTGGCCTCTGATGGCCGCCTTTCATCTGCCCCGGAGACACCACCGGTGTTCTGTGCTTTCCTTCCTATGGAAAAGAACCATCCTTCTCCTCCAGTGTCCATGTCTGAAATTGGGATTCCACCTCTGAAATTCTCAATATCCAAGGGTTGCTCCCAGGCAAAATCTGCCAGTACCATCAAGGCTCGCTGGCCTTGGCCTCTGGTGGCTGCGCCTGCAACAGTGGGGCTGGGTCCTTTCCTTCCCATGGAGATCCCTGGGACACTGTGGGGACCTCATGGAACCAAGGGGATCATTGTGGCACCACTGGAGCCCAGGGAACCAAGGGGATCATTGTGGCCCCACTGGAGCCCATGGAACCAAGGGAATCATTGTGGCCCCACAAGAGCCCATGGAACCAAGGGGATCATTGTGGCACCACTGCAGCCCAGGGAACCAAGGGGATCATTGTGGCACCACTGGAGCCCAGGGAACCAAGGGGATCATTGTGGCACCACTGGAGCCCAGGGAACCAAGGGGATCATTGTGGCACCACTGGAGCCCTTGGAACCAAGGGGCCATGGTGACACAGAGGGGGTCCATGGACCCAGAGACCATTGTGGCTCTGTGGGGCCTGATGGAACCATGGAGACCATTCCAACCTTCAGGGCCTGGTGTCACCAAGGGGGCATTATGACACCTCAGGGCCCCATGGAAGCAAGGGACCATTGGGACACTGTGGGACCCATGGAACCCAGGGAACATGGAACAGCTCTGGCTGGCTTGGCCTCCCAGGGGCCACCTGACAGCTCTGGCTGATCTTGGCATGTCAAGGGCTGCCTCTCATCAGCTCCTGGAGCACTGGGGCTCTGTGCTTTCCTTGCTATGGAAAAGAGCTGTCTGACTTTTCAGATGCCCATTGCCAAAACGGGTACTCTCCCTAAAATAATTTCCTCTATGCAAGGGTATCTCACAAAACCAAACCTGCCAGGTCTGGCTGGCCGTGGCCTCTGGTGGTCACCTCTCATCTGTCCCTGAAACACTGGGGCTCTGTTCCTTCATTCCTATGGAAAAGAACCAGCCTTCTTGTCCAGGGACCATGGCCAAAATTAGAATTTGGCCTCCCAAATTCTGTATATCCAAGGATTGCTCCCAGACAAAAGTAGCCAGGACAGACAGGTCGGGCTGGCCCTGTCCTCTGGTGATTTCTTTAGACTCTGAGGTGAATGTTTTCATTTGGAAACACTTTGGAGAGGGCCCAGAGATGTCCCAAGGAGGGGGGGTTTGGAGGCCTTGGGCCCATGAGCACTGTATAGGGACAAAGGAGCTCTGTGCTCAGTGGGGTGGAGCCTGAGGACAGTGGAGCAGAGCCATGAGAGTGTTTAAAGAGCGATTTAAGGGATGGTGGATCCTTTTGACATAGTGGAAAACAGCCAGAGAAAGAATTAACGCCAAGGGCAGCTGGGGAGGCCCAGAGTGGCTGCAGGAGAAAGGAATTTCCCTGTCAGGGCAGGGCTGTGGTGCAGCACGTCCCCAGCAGGAGCCTGGAGCAGCCCCAGGCTTTGTGTGGGCAGGCAGGGGCAGGCAGGAGGCAGAGCTGTCAGCAAAGGAAGGGCCCAGCCAGGTGGGGCAGCCGGGGGATGCCCAGAGCCTGCAGGGACAGAGGCCAGGGCAGGGACACCGTGGGACAGCCTGGGCTGCACAGGGCACAGGGATGGGCAGCAGCTGCAAGACAGCCCTGACAGAGCCAACCTGGGCAGCGCTTTGGCCATGGCTGCTGGCCCTGGGCCTGAGCCAGGAGGGGACAAGTGACCCTTGCAGGCCTGGGGCCTCATGGCCTCCTTGTCCCTGCTCAGAAGCCTGGCAGGGGCCGCCCCACGCTCCTGCCCTTGGCATTGCCCATCCCCACATGCCAGGGCCCATCCCGGGAAGAGCCCTGAGCAAGGAGGGAGGGACAGGATCTGCCTGGCCAGGCCCTGGGGCTCAGGCCTTGGCCCTTTACATTCCTGAAACAAATCCAGGTTTGCTCAGCACCAGAGACACCTTTGCCTTGTTTGTCCCCAGCTGCCATCAGTGCCTCCAGTGTTCTGCTCTCCCGGGAACCCGGGGACACTTTCTCAGTCCTGTCCCTCACAGGGATCTCTTTAAAGTACAAGAAACTTCAGTCTTTCAATCTCACTGTGAGCTCTTGAGAAGTCTTTGAGCCCACTCTGAGGGACTGGGTGTGATGCAAAGAGCAGCAAAGGCCCAGAGGGTGATTAAAGTCCTTGTGCTGTGTCTGTGCTGCTGAGCTGGGCCGGGCTCCTGGCCCAGAGGCAGCTCCTGGCAAGGGCAGCAGAGCTGCAGAGAGACAGCTCTGGCCAGGAGCAGCTCCTGTGCACAGCCCAGCAGGGCTGGGGCACTGCCAGGGCCCCTCAGGGACACGAGCAGGGCACAGACAGAGCTCCCAGGGGCTCAGCACTGGCCGGGGCTGTGGGATGTCCCCGCGGGGGCTGTGTCACAGCAGCACCTCTGGGGCTGTGTCCCAGAGCCACAGAGCAGCTGGGATGGCAGCAAGGGGCTGTGTGACAGCACAGAGTGGGCTGTGTGACAGCACTGAGGGGGTTGTGACAGCACAGAGCTAGCTGTGACATCAGAGAAGGCGGCTCTGTGACATCACAATGTGGGTTGTGACCCAGAGTCACAGAGCAGCTGTGTGATGCCACAGAGAAGGCTGTGACATCACAGGGTGACTGTGACACCACAAATGTGCTGTGTGACATCACATAGCAGCTGAATGACATCATATGGAGGTTGTGTGACCTAACAGAGTGGTTGTGTGACATCACAGGGGCTGTGTGACATCACAGGGGCAGTGTGACATCACAGGGACAGTGTGACATCACGAGGGCTGTGTGACATCACAGAGGCTGTGTGACATCACGGGGGCTGTGTGACATCACAGAGATTGTGTGACATCACATGGGGCTGTGTGACATCACAGGGGCTGTGTGACATCACGGGGGCTGTGTGAGGTCCCTGGGGAGGTCACTCTGCCCCGGCCCCCTCACAGCTCCCCCCAGAGCAGTCCAATCCTGCTCGTGCACAGCGGGGTCCCCTGTCCCCCCGGGTCCCCCCGCCCCCGGCCCCGCAGCCTCCCCCAGAGGATGTTCCACGAGATCGACCCCAGAGCCTGACACGGGGACGCGGGGCCGGGGCCCTGGAGGTGGCACAGGGGGACAGGGACCCCACGGCAGCGTCCCCGTGTCCCCAGGGCCAGAGCCTGGGCCAGGGCTCCTTCACCCTGTTATAGATAAATATCATAATATTGGCTTTTTGCAAATATTAAAATGGATTTTATCTGTGTGGTGTTAAAGTAACTTTGTTCTAAAGATATAGTTTTTATTTCTGTTGTTAATTGAGCTTAGACATAGTAGTGAAATAGCTGATAGAAGTGTGCTTGTGTTAAACTGCCTGCTTGGATGGGATAACATCCAATGCACCCAGGATGAGGACACCTGTACAGATCTGCCAACTATCAGCACTCCCTGTCTGAAGGCAGAGTGCACCAAGGCCCAAAACCTGGAGGTGATAAAGAGAAGGAGCCAAAACCACAGCCAAACACACATGCTCTGAAAAGGCAGACCCAAGGAGGGGCCATGTAAAATCATTCCTGGAATATGTAAAGTAGTTTATGGACATGCATGAGGCTCTATGAATATGCACCAGGCTGATGTAAGGGGAAAGGTATTTCAGGGGATCCCCGAAGGTAACAGGGTGCTCCTGGCTTAGTGCCAAGATGCACCCGGCCATAATAACCTTTGCTCCATGGTCCTGCTCTCCCATTGTCCTTTATTAAACTTTGTACATTTTCACAGGAGAGTGAACGCATTTTTCACAAATGGAATCTCAAGGAAACAAGGCTCAGTTGTTAAGCCAAGGCTCTGCTTTGACCAAGTGGGGCCTCATGGGACACAGGTGCCACTGGGACATTGCCAGGTCTGGTAGGAACAAGGCTCCATTATTGCACAGTGTTACAGATGAGTAATGTCATAGTTGGGTCTCACAGTGAGGAGATAGATCCTATGTGTGTGTTAAGATGTGTAGTGATGTTATTGTCATCTGTCCCCCATAGTCCTCTTCCCCTGCCCTTGTAATGGCCTTGGTGGTTGGGGCATTTGGGGAGGGCAGGTTTGTCACTGGAAGGCAGGCATGGCAACACCTGCTCTCCAGTCAGGGTGCAAGAAAGCATTCTCCACCAATGGACGGCCACAAAGAGTTACCTGACAGACTTTGGGTGGGGCTAGGATTACCTGGTGCAACACCAAAAGTCTAAAAGGAGGAGCAGCCAATTTGTGAAGGAGCCATGTGGCTGATAGGCACGGGGTGGGGAAGGGCTCCCAGTGCTGTGATTTCTCCTGTTTCAGTCCTTTGTTGTCATTTTTTCAAGGTTGAATCAACCTTAAAACTTTAAAAGTAGCGGTCATTTCTCACAGACAGCAAGGCCTCAGGACGCCCAGGAGAGCGGCGTGACAATGACATCTTGGGGAACCAAGTGTCACCTGCAAACACAACGGGGCCTCATGGAAGCCAGGGGCCACTTGGATATTGCCAGGGCAGGTGGAACTCAGTGTCCATTGTGACACAGCACAGCCTCGTGGAACTCAGCAGAGCATTGGGACAGCCTGGAATCTCATGGAGCCAAGGCTCTGCTTTGGCAAAGTGGGGCCCACAGGACACAGGTGCCACTGGGACATTGCCAGCTCTTGTGGAACCCAGTGTCCACTGTGACCCAGCAGAACCTCATGGAAACATGGGGGCCACTGTGACGCAATGGAATCCCATGGAAGCAAGTGTCAGTTGTGAAGGCAGCAGGGCCTCACAGAACCCAGGGGCAACGGGGACCATGCTGTGGCTCGTGGGAGCAAGGGGCCATTGTGACCCAGCGGGGCCTCCTGGAACCCAGGAGAACATTGTGGGCCCATGGATCCTCATAGAAGCACGGCCCCATTGTGACAAAGTGCAGCATCACAATGGTCTCCTGGGTTCCATGAGTCCTCGCTGTGTTTAGAATTGACACTTGGTTCCCCAAGATTCCATGGCTCCATCCCTCTGCTCTCCTGTGATTTGAGGCTGTGCTGTGTCACAATGGACACTTGCTTCCTCCAAGGCTGGAGATGTCCCAGTGGCACTGGGCTTCCATGAGGCCGTGCTTTGTCACAATGGGGCCTTGCTTCCATGAGATTCCATTGTCCCACAATGGTCTCCTGGGTGCCACAAGGCCTGCCTTTGTCACAGTGGAACCTTGCTTGCACCAGCCCTGGCAATGTCCCAGTGGCACAGGGGTTCCAGGAGACCCTGCCGTGTCACAATGGGCCCTTGGTTCCATCAGGTTCCATTGTGTCCCAGGGCTCTCCTAGGTCCCATGAGGCCTTGGTCTGCCACAGTGGTGTCTTGTTCCTACCAGGCCTGACAATGTCCCAGTGGCACCTGTGTCCCATGAGGCCCCACTTGATCAAAGCAGAGCCTTGCTCCCATGAGATTCCACTGTGTCACAATGTTCTGCTTGGTTTCATGGGAACCTGATGTGTTGACAATTGATCCTTGGATCCTAGAGGTTCCATTGCATCACGGCTGTGTCCTTGGTTCCAGTAGGCCCAGCTTTGTCACAACTGGAACTTGGTTCCATGAGATTCCATTGTATCACAGCACTGTCCTTGGTTCCATGAGGCCCTGCTGGGTCACAGTGGAGCCTTTGTGCCATTCGTTTCCATGGTGCCACAATGGTCTCCAGCATTCCATGAGGCCATGCAGCAAAAGAGTGGACCCTTGAATCCATGAGTTTCCATTCCATCAGGATGATCTCTTGCATTCCATGAGGCCCTGCTGTGTCACTAAGGAGCCTTTGTTCCATGTGTTCCCTTTGGGACACCATGGTCTCCAGCGCTCCATGAGGCTGAGCTGTGAAACTCTGGGCTCTTGGTTCCATGAGATCCCACCACGGTGTCACCATGGTCTCCTGGGTCCTGTAACAATTCACACTTGGTTCCATGAGATCCCACCACGGTGTCACCATGGTCTCCTGGGTCCTGTAACAATTCACACTTGGTTCCATGAGATCCCACCACGGTGTCACCATGGTCTCCTGGGTCCCATGAGGCCCCTCTCTGTGTCACAGTGTTTGCCTTGGTTTCCTGAGAAGCTGATGTGTTGACAGCTGACCCTTGGCTCCTTGAGATTCCATTGCATCCCAGCGGTGTCCTTGGTTTCATAAAGCCCAGGTTTGTCACAAGGGAGCTGTGGTTTCAGGATATTCCATGGTGCCACAAGGGTCTCATCGCTCTCTGAGGCTGCACTGTGAAACAGTGGGCACCTGGTTCCATGAGATTCCATGGGGTAACAGTCAATTCTTTTGCTTCTTTTCTGCCAAGGTCGGGATGAAATCCCAAGACAGCATTTCTTGTTTGGACTCAGGTGTTCATTAGCTCTTGTCTCTAGAACAGTCTCACAAGCTGTGAGTTCTGCGGCACTTCGCCAACAAGGTAAAAATGGAGCCCTGTCTCTCTCTCTGCAAGGTCTTTTGAGGATAAACTGTCCAATTAAGAAATGGCAGCTAAATTATTTTTACTTTTAACCCAATAACCAATCACCCATGCCCAACATAAGGGACGAGGAGGAGGAGGAGGAGGAAGAGGAGGAGGAGGAGGAGGAGAAGGAGAAGGAGAAGAAGAAGAAGGAGAAGAAGAAGAAGAAGAAGAAGAAGAAGAAGAAGAAGAAGAAGAAGAAGAAGAAGTAGAAGAAGAAGAAGAAGAAGAAGAAGAAGAAGAAAAAGAAGAAGAAGAAGAAGGATCAGCCTCCACCCTAAAACCTCCATCTTGCTTTATATATATTACTATATTCTAAAACCTTAAACTCCAAGTTGTCCACCATGTGATATTACACCCTTCTATTCAAACTCCACACCCATAATCCCAGCTCCATCATTCCATTTTGGAAGCCTTCTCCACAGCCTCAAGCCAAATGCAGTGTTCTCTTGGGGGTCAGTGTCTGTCAGCTCAGAAAGTCCAAAATTCTCAGCAGCCCGGGTTCCAACAGGTAACAGTGTTCTCCTGTGTTCCAGTAGGTTCCATTGGGCCTGGCTCTGTCACCATGGACACCTGGTTCCATGGATTCCATGGGGTGACAATGTTCTCCAGTGTCACCATGGACACCTGGTTCCATGGATTCCATGGGGTGACAATGTTCTCCAGTGTCACCATGGACACCTGGTTCCATGGGATTCCATTGGGTGACAATGTTCTCCAGTGTCACCATGGACACCTGGTTCCATGGATTCCATGGGGTGACAATGTTCTCCAGTGCCACCATGGACACCTGGTTCCATGGGATTCCATTGGGTGACAATGTTCTCCAGTGTCACCATGGACACCTGGTTCCATGGATTCCATGGGGTGACAATATTCTCCATTGTCACCATGGACACCTGGTTCCATGGATTCCATTGGGTGACAATGTTCTCCAGTGTCACCATGGACACCTGGTTCCATGGGATTCCATGGGGTGACAATATTCTCCATTGTCACCATGGACACCTGGTTCCATGGATTCCATTGGGTGACAATGTTCTCCAGTGTCACCATGGACACCTGGTTCCATGGATTCCATGGGGTGACAATGTTCTCCTGTGTTCCATCAGGCCCGGCTCTGTCCCCATGGACACTCGGTTCCATGGGCAGTGTCCGTGTCCCAGTGGCACCTGTGTTCCATGGCACCCCTGTCTGACCAGGGACAGTTTGTTCCAGGACATTCCATGGAGTCCCAGCGGTCACTTGGGTTCCATGCAGGTGCCTGGGCAGCGGGAGCTCAGCCCAAATATCCTGGGGGTCCCTGGGCTGGTGTTTGTTGGGGGGAACCTTTGGATCTTGCAGGGCTCCAAAGCTGAGCCGCGGATGCCCCTTGGGACAGAGTGGAGCATCATGGAAGCCAGGAGACCCTGATGGAAGCCAGGAGACCCTGATGGAAACCAGGAGACCCTGATGGAGCCAGGAGACTCTGATGGAGCCAAGGCTGCAGCGGGACCCAGAGGGACCTCACGGGAGCCAGGAGAGCGTTGTGAGGCTGTGGAACAATGTGGCACCGAGGTTTCACTGGGGCTTGGCAGAAGCTCCTGGAGACAAGGAAGCGCTGGCAGCCTCCAGAATCAGCGTCTGCAGGAGGATTTTCTGCTCCCTCCTGGGATGCTGGTGGACAATAAAGCCTGAGGCAGCCTCCCAAGGGTCCGGCTGTGCCACCAGCGGGGGCCACATCTGGGGGGACGCCCGGCCAGCCCTGGCCCTGCTGCTCCTCCTGGCCGGGCCTGGAGCTGCTGGGAGCCCGGGCTGGGGGAATCCTCAGGGCTGTGCAAGGAAAGGTTCAGCACAAGCAGCCCTGGAGCGAGATGTGCAGTGTGAAACACGCCAATCACTTGTTTTTAAAATTGTAAAAGTTCCATAGTAATAAAATGGTTATAAAAATAGCAATACAATTAGAGTAATAATAATTTGGACAATTTGAATTAGGACAATATGAGACAATAGAGAGAAAGGGTTATGGAGGTCCGGGTACCTTTTTCTGGGCAGCACGAGCCCGAAAAGGGACACCCGTTAACAAAGGATTAACCCTTAAAAACAACAGCCTGTTGCATATTCATACACTTCATCCATGATGCATAAATTCCATTCAAACACAGGATTCTGTCTGGACAGTGCCACCTTCTTCCTCTGAATCCTAACAGCGCCTTCGAGGTGGGAAGAAATTCATTTCTTCTGATAAGAGGGCAATAAATTCTTTTTATCTGAAAGATTTAGGTGTCCTGTGGCTGCTATCTCACTGCAAGTCCTTTAATTAAAACAAGAATCCTACATAGCATCGTTTCTATTTTAACAATTTTTATAACCTAAAACTATATTTAACACAGTACTTAAGAGAATTAATACAGCATTACTTTCTAACACCAGACATATAATATTCATTTTAATATTTGCGAAAAGCCAATCATAAAATACATGCATTTTTCACATGCAGGCAAAGCCAGCGAGGCAGCAGAGCAAGAGAGAGAGCAGAGCCAGCGGCACAACAAACGCACCGAGAGCGAGAGAGCAAGTTTGAACAGAGCTTGCAAAGGGCAAAATCAGCTCAGACCAGGTTAGACTGAAGAACAAGGAGCACCAGGCATGGGCTGATGATCCAGGTAAAAAGTTCCAACGTGAGGAGGACGACAGAAGCCTTCATCAAAAGAGCACCAGAAGACTGAGGGCCGCCACAGGAGGAACGGACGCAGGCGCTGAAGCCACACACGGCTGTAAAACCGGGACACAGCTTTATGCAAATGTGAGTATGCTAATGAAGTGTTGTAATTGTGACTTTTAAAATGGAGCTGAAGGCCAAAGGAGACCGAGTGGGTTTTTGCCAGAGAGATCCCCCTCGCTCCCAGCGCTGGATACACAAATCCCTGCTCTGTCTGACTGCAGAGTTTGATTTCCTCGCCCAGTTTGTCCCACTCCCCCTTTCCCTGCCCTCTCCTCCCCTCTCCCAGTCCCATTTATGGAATTTGGGGTCATTTATGGGATTTGTGGTAATTTATGGGATTGGGGTCATCTGGAGAATTTGGGGTCATTTATGGGATTTGGGGTCATTTGGGGGATTTGGGTTCTTTGTGTGCCTTTGAGGTTATTTGGGGTTTTTTGGGGTTATTCGGGGTAAATTTGGGATCATTTGAGGTAATTTTTCACATTTTTTGGTTTTTAGGGCTGTGTGTATGGGGGGTAATTCAGGGCCAGTTCTGTGTGGGTTTGGGATAATTTTATGGGATTGGAAGGGATTTTAATGGATTTTAATAGGAATTTAGTAGGATTTTAATAGAATTTAATGGGATTTAAAAGGAATTTTAATAGGATTTAATGGGATTTTAGTGGGATTTTATGGACTTTTAATGGGATTTGATGGGATTGTAATAGAATTTTATGGGATTTTAATGAGATGTCATGGGATTTTAATGGAATATAATAGGATTTTAATGGGATTTTAATGGTGTTTAATGGGAATTGAGTGGAATTTAATGTGATTTTTATGGGATTTTAATGGGATTTGATGGGGGTTTCCCCCAGTCCACAGCTCCCTCCCACCTCAATTTGAGGGTCCCATCCCCCTCTTTCCCCCCGCTCTCCCGCCCCTTCCCCATCGTTCCCCCAGTCCCCAATCCCCTCCCCCGTGCTTGGTTTTGGGGGTTCCAGGCCCCTCCTGCTCCCTTTGGGGGTCCCGACCCCCCTTGGGTTCAATTTGGGGCCCCCCCGCCCCCCCTTCTCCCCACGCCCCCCGCTCCCCCCGCGGCCGGGGGGGCTCCCAGCGCCCCCAGTGCCACCAGTGC
This sequence comes from Agelaius tricolor, assembly GCF_023055355.1. NCBI lineage: Eukaryota > Metazoa > Chordata > Aves > Passeriformes > Icteridae > Agelaius > Agelaius tricolor. Next base: position 1,739,546 of record NW_027269321.1, on the reverse strand, counting down.
GGCCCCAGCTGCCCCCGCACGCCCCATCCCCATCGCCGGGGTCACCGCCCCCGCCCCAAATTCCGCTCCTGGGCACTGAGAGCCATCAGCGACAAACGCTCTGATTGGCTGGGAATGGCCCCGCGCAGTCTCTGATTGGCCAGCGCTGTGAGAGGCGCTGGGTTCTGCCCGGCACCCGATGAGTCACAGCCGAGCCGGGCGCTGATTCGCTGGAAATCGCCGGGCGGGACCAGTGCGCCGAGTTTCTGCCCGGCAACGGGATCGTCATCAGCGCCCCGCGCTCTGATTGGCTAGGATCTGTTTCGGGCTGGGGACGGGAGGAACTGGGCACCCCCAGGAGCCCCTCGGGTTTGGGGCTTTCGATCCCCCTTCGGCCCTCGGGGCGGCCCTGGGGCCACCCCAACACCCCCAAAATGGGGAGGGTCCGCGGGGCCCTTTGGAACCCCCAGAAATGGGCGGGGAGCGGCAGGAGCCGCCCCAAAAAGGGATGGAAGGGTCCGGGCCGGGAATGGGGGAGGCTCTGGGGATGGCTCCGGCCCGGATCGGGGCGGGCTGGGATTGAGGGAGGCTCCGTTCAGCGGCCGGGGAGGGGCTGGGCCTGGGGAGGGCGCCGGGATTGTGGGGATGGGGCCATTCCGGGACTGCGGCGGGGCCTCTCCCTGGGGTTGGGGTCCGGCATTGGCTCAGGGACCCTCCCCGTTCCTGTTCCGCTTCCCGATCCCGTTCCCGATCCCGATCCCGCCGCTGGCTCCAGGGAATGTCCCTGATCTCAACCCCGACCCCAAACCCGAGGTGAGGTCAAACATTGGGGTCAAACACCCCAAATCCTGGGGTTCAAACACTGGGGGGGGCCAAACACCCCCAGACTCAAACTCTGGGATCTCAACCTCCCCCCCGGCCCCCAGCCCGAACCCCAAATTTTAGGCCTTAAACCCCCCAAATCCCAGATCCTGGGGTGTCAAACACTCTGCAATTTGCAAATGTTGGGGTTAAATCCCCCTGACCCCAAATCCTGGGGTTTGAAACATTTGGGGTGTCCAACACCTCCCGTTCCCAAAGTCTGGGGCCAAACACCCCCAAATCCCAAATCCTGAGGTGTCAAACACCCCCAACCCCCAAAGTTTGGGGTCTAAAACCCCAATCCCCAACTCTGGGGTCTGAAATATCTGGGGTGTCCAACCCTCCTCATTACCCAAAGTTTGGGGTCAAAGTCCCCAATCCCAAACTTTGGGGTCAAAACCCCCTGACCCCAAATCCTGGGGCTTGAAACATCTGGGGTGTCCAACCGCCCTGATCCCAAAGTTTGGGGCTCAAACCCCCTGATCCCCAAATCCTGGGGAAAAAAACTCCCAAACCCCAAATCCTGGGAACAAAAACCCCCAAATCCGAAACCCAGGGGTGTCAAACATCCCCAATTCCCAAAGTTTGGGGTCAAAAATCCCCAAACCCTGAGGTGTCAAAATCCCCTAAACCCCAAATTTTAGGATCAACCCCACCCAACGCCCAAAGTTCAGGATCAAACCCCCCAGTTCCCAAAGATTGGGGTCAAACACCTTAAAACCCCGAATTTTAGTATCACCCCCCCCCCCCCCCCCCCAACCCCCAGTCCCAAAATTTGGGGTCATTTGGGGTTTATTTGGGGCAGCTCCAGGTGCAATGTCTGCAGAGAGACCCTGGGTACAATGCTGGGAAAAACCCCAATAACCCCTCTGGAGCCCCAAAATCCCTGGGGGCTGGGAAAGGGGATTTGGGGTGAAAGAAGAAGGATTTGGAATGCACAAAGAAGGATTTGGGATGGAGAGAGGGGATTTGGGTGGGAAACTGGGTCCCTTTTTGGCGCAGGAGATCTTCCTGGCGCTGCTCTGGGTGATGCTGAAGCCCTGCAGGGCCTCGCGGGCGGCGCCCGCCTGCACCTCGGGCTCCAACTGCACCCAGGCGATGTCGCGGGGCCCGGGCACCAGGGCAGCTCCTGAACCCCGGGAACCTGGGCTGGGAACGGGGCCAGGAGAGCCCCAGACACCCGGGGGTGTTCCCCAGACACCCGGGAGTCTTCCCAAGAAACCCGGGAATGTTCCCCAGACACCCGAAGCCTTCTCTGCTCCATTTCCATCCTGCGCCTTCTGGCCTCTTCTTCAGCTCTCCGGGCCGCTGCTCTCTACTTCATGGCCGCCCTTCTGGGCCTGAGGCAGAGGAAGAAAGGCAGGAAGAGCAGCTCAGCAGCAGCCCAGGAGGGCCCCTGCTGCACGGCTGCCCAGAGCAGGGGTCCCCAGGCAGGCTCGGGTGCCTCTGGGGTAGCCTGCTCCAGGCCCTCTTTGCCCAGCTCTGCATCCTCATCCCAACTGATCACCACGGGCCGTGGGAAGTGGAAGAGGAGCAGCACCAGCAGGGCAGGGACTGATTTGGACACCATGGTCTGCAGGAGGAGAGAGACAATTTGTGTTGCTTTGCACAAGAGTTGCAAACCCGTGTGTTATTAGGGAATGGCCGCTCCTGCTGTGCCAGAGCGCTCGAGCAGGGCTGAGAATCTGGTGTCAAAGTGCATTCATGTGCTCCATGTTGCATGGGGCACCCATGTGCAGGAATAGAGAACAACTTCCCTCAGATGGGATCTGCTGTGGCAAGGCCCCTCTGGTTTTCTCCTCCACGCAGCAGTTTGCATGCAGAATGTGGGCAGATGTAACTTGGAGGTCCTCCTGCTCATCCTTGGGTTCCCCTTGCAGAGCCTCAGCCCCTGCGTTCTGTCAGGGCCCCTGGGCAGGTGGGATATTCCCAGAGGAGAGGGGCCGGCTGTGTCCCCATTGCCCCTGTCCCTTATGTGCCTGTGCTCAGGAGGGCACAGAGAGGATGGGGACTCCTGCCTGCCCCGTGTCCTGTCCGCCTGCCGGGCCTGTCCCAGGGCAGCCGGGCTGTGATTGCTGTGCTCTGTCCCCCTGTCCCTGCTGTCCCTGCTGTCCCTGCTGTCCCTGCTGTCATGGCCCACTGCAGGTTCCACACCTACACAGCCATGGTGGTTCCTGAGCTCTGCAGGGACCCGAGTGACAGTCTGAGTGGTGGCACTCCTGGTTTTCTTGCATTTGGCATCGCGCAGAGCAGAGGCTGGATCACAGCACCAAAGGAGCAGCTGCTGCAGGGGAGGAAAGGAGCCTCTGCATGGCCAAGGGCTGCTGTGGTGCCCCTGTGTCAGGAATTCCCCACAGCTGACACCTGAGTCCAGCATGGACACTCACAGACTCAGCGTTTGTTCAGGCATTGCCTTTATTGCATCTTGACAGGGACTGCAGCTGCCTGAGGGAAGTCACCCTCCCGAGACAGGAGGGCAGAGAGTGTAATTTTAATTAACCAATTGTGATTATAGGCATTCGTAGCGACAGTCTATATACTGTATATATGAATATTAAACAAGACACAAAATAATTATTGGATCATGATGATCAAGCAACATTTGCTGGTTTAAACAGAAATAAAGTATACTTCAGTTTTTGTTAACTGTAATAATTCTTGGTAATTCTGATGAATTATAAGTTCTATGTAATATAAGGAAAAGTGCCATTATTTATTACTACTTAATATTAAAATATTTATGTTATCTTACAAGACTAGTAATCTACATTATAGTAATAAAAAGTTTTGAAAATGTTTCTAAAGACAACTATTTTTAAAGAAAACATTTTACATATTTCAAAACTATTTAAGAATTTGAATCATTCTCCAATCATTGCGCCTGATGCCTTCAAATGGTGCTTTCCTCCGAGCAGATGCAAAGGCTCTGTATGGGAAAGGGTTAAAATAGATGCAGTTACTACAGATCCCGTGAGGAGAGAGGGGGCAGAGGGGCAGGGTGTGTCAGGAGCCCGGAGCCTGTGCCCCGGCGCAGGGCTGTGCTGGGCAGCAAGCGCAGCTCTGTGCACCGGCTGCTCACAAAGATGTGCGGCTCGCCTTGGCCGGCCCAGAGAGCATCTCCAGCAGGAAGCTTTTCTTCACACAGCCACTGCCTGTGCTCCTCCAAAAGCCTGCCCTGCCTACCTTCAGCATCCTGTTTGTATCCCTATTCATTCCAATCAGCCTGGCCATTTGCTTTTCTATTTCTTTCGTGGCCCGGCGCATTTGCTCCATGTCTTTGAATCTCTTCCTAAGGAGCCGCCTTCTCCGCTCGCTTTCCACCTTCCTCCTTCTGGCCTTTTCCTCAGCTCTCTGGGCCGCTGCTCTCTGCCTCGTGGCTGCCCTTCTGCGCCTGAGCCACCAGCCCAAAAGCAGGAGCAGCGGCTGAGCAATTTGCCAGAGCTGGTGCAGGTAGCGCAAGGCAGCCAGGAGCCAGGGTCCCCAGCCAGGCTCAGCTGGCTCTGGGGGGGCCACTTTCATCTCCTCTGCACCGGGCTGCTCATCCCCGTGAAATCTGTGCACCACGGAAAGTGGGAACAGGAAGAGGAGCAGCACAAGCCCAGCCAGGACTGCTCTGTGCGCCATGGTCTGCAGGAGGAGAGAGACAAGGCTTTCACTGGGGCTGCCAAGGGAGCTTGTGGGGGCTGAAGTGAGGCCCGGAGGCGCAGGGATGTGAGGGCAGAAGCAGAGGGCCCCGGGCAGCTGGCAGGCAGCAGGGCCTGTGCCAGTGGGCCAGCAGCAGCAGCCCCGTGCCCCGGCCAAGGCGCCAGCCCCAGGGGCTGGCCCTGGGTGCAGGGGGACAATGCAGGCCCGGGTGCGGCGCTTGTGGCCCGGCCCTGGCCCGGCCCAGCCCCGCCACGTGCGCACTCACCGCTTGCTCAGGCTGTGCTGGGCCAGCGTTACCTGCGGGGGCCTTTTCCAGCTGCCCCCATTGTGACACGCTGCCCCTGGTGTCACAGGGGCCAGAGGCATCACAGCCGGGCCAGCCCTGCCCTTGGTGCCCAGCCCAGCCCAGGGGCTCCCAGTGGGCCCAGCAATGAAAGCCCCGGCAGGCAGCAAGTGCAGCCCCTCTGGGAGGGGATGGGCCCCAGGGGCTCCCTTCACAAAGCAGGCAGAAGTTGCCAGACATGTTGTGGAAGAGAAAAGAATATAACTGATAATCTCGAATAGGATACATAATATCAACTATGAGTGCACCAGAGTTGCTTCTGTGATGGCGCTGGTTTTTCTCTCTTTCTCTGTGGAGTAGGTGAGGGTGGCTCAGTTTTCCTGCCTGAGTCTTCCCAGATGCAGCCCATCCAAGAGCTCTGTGAAACCTTCCCATTATCGGACATCACTGAGATGGAACAGTAGCCAGGCCACCTCCAGGCTCCTCTAGATCAAGAAGCAGCACACGGCTGGTTCTGGCAGAGAATTTCAGCTGTTTTGTACGAGAGTGGCACAAATTGGCCACTCGTGCTGTAGCGGAACAGCTGAGCAAGGGGCAGGAATCTCAGGTCCGAGCGCATTCATGCGCTCCAGCTGGCAGGGCCCCAGCGCCCGCCCTGTGCCCTCGCGCACGGACGGACAGGCCGGGCCCTGCTCGCTGCCCTCACGGGGGCACTGCTGGCCCCAGCGCTCTCCAAGGCCTTCTCCAGGGGCGCCTTCCTGCGGCCTTTCCGTGCCTGCACCAGGCCCAGCAGAGCCCTGCAGAGGGGCTGTGGGCCAGGGCCGGCAGGGCCAGCGCCAGGGCCAATGGCTTCTTCCCCCTGCCACAGGGCAGGCCGAGCTGGGCTCTGGGGAAGGAAGCCTTGGCTGTGAGGGCTGTGAGGCCCTGGCACAGGGTGCTCAGAGCAGCTGTGGCTGCCCCGTCCCTGCAAGTGTTCCAGTCCAGGCTGGATGGGCCTTGGAGCAGCCTGGCCCAGCCAGAGGTGTCCCAGCCCATGGCACAGGGGTAGAACTGGATGGCCTTGGAGGCCACTGTGGACACTCACAGACACAGTGTTTGTTCAAGCACTGCCTTTGTTGGAACTCTGTACTGACTGCAGCTCCAGAGGGAACAGAATGCCACAAGAAATGAGGGCAGGCAGTGTCCTTTTGAAAATCTATCATATACTTTAAACATCCTCAGGAACAAATCACAGTAATAGTCATCCTTACCTTAAGAATTTTTTTCTAGAGCGTTCTAAAAGATATATGAACTAATAGAATGACAATGGTGTTTGGACATTGTAGAGTGTGAAAAGTTACTTAGTATGACAAAGATTCAACACATATCAATTCTGGTTCATTGCCATAATTCGCAGTAATTGTTACAATTAATGATAATTACTATGTAGTAAGTAGAATGTAGAATCATTCTAATAGAATTAGTAGTTGTCTTTTATATAATTCCTACCAAAATGTACAATTTTTATACTATACAATGAAATTCTTTATAGATAAAAAAATAAATTATCTAAATTATTTCTAAACTAAGTATGAAGTTAAATCAATATCCATCTAATGCGTGCCTCGGCCACGTTTCGGGGTATCCCCGTCCGGCTGTGGCTGCTCCGGATAGCACAGTCCTGTCCAGCACAGCCTGCCTGGACTCCCAGGCAGCTTCCAGCTGCAGGCTACCTTAGCAAGCTCAGCTCATGGGGGATATCAGCTCTTTGTGATTATCAGCAAATCATTTGGGATTTCAGCTCTTTGGCTTGCTAAGTGCCTTGGGCAGATGCAGGGAGAGAGAGGAGAAGGCTGTGTGAGGTTCCACAGAGATGTCTTTATTGGGCTCTTCTGCAAAGGTTTTCAGGGACAGCCTCTTCTGCCAATCTGGGTGAAAGTAAAGGTTTTTATAGCATTCAGGGGTTTCAGAAATTGTTCAATAATAAGGGTTGAGGCGAAAGTGACCTATAGTCGTAGAGAGAGATAAGCAGGGGCCCAAAGGCGGAAGAGGGGCATCTTAGGCCCAGCCATCATGACTCGGCATTTCCTGCCTTAGGCTGCTGAACGCCAGGGAGGCCTTGCAGGCCCTGTGCCTGCCCCATCCATCCATCCATCCGGCCCAATCCTGCTTCAAATGCCTCCATCCTCGAGCAAATGCAAAGCTTCTGTATGGAAAAGGGTTACAATAGATACAGTTAACACGGATAAAGTAAGAGAGAGGGCAGAGGGGCAGGGTGTGTCAGGAGCCCGGAGCCTGTGCCCCGGCGCAGGGCTGTGCTGGGCAGCAAGCGCAGCTCTGTGCGCTGGCTGCTGACAAAGATGTGTGGCTCGCCTTGGCCGGCCCAGAGAGCATCCTGCTCACCTTGCTGTTCATTCAAATCAGCCTGGCCATTTTCTTCTTGATCATCTTCATGGTCCTCCACATCTCCTTCAAGTCTTTGCATGCCCTCTTTAAGCGAAGCCTTCTCTGCTCCATTTCCATCCTGCGCCTTCTGGCCTCTTCTTCAGCTCTCCGGGCCGCTGCTCTCTGCTTCATGGCCGCCCTTCTGGGCCTGAGGCAGAGGAAGAAAGGCAGGAAGAGCAGCTCAGCAGCAGCCCAGTAGGGCCCCTGCTGCACGGCTGCCCAGAGCAGGGGTCCCCAGGCAGGCTCGGGTGGCTCTGGGGTAGCCTGCTCCAGGCCCTCTTTGCCCAGCTCTGCATCCTCATCCCAACTGATCACCACGGGCCGTGGGAAGTGGAAGAGGAGCAGCACCAGCAGGGCAGGGACTGATTTGGACACCATGGTCTGCAGGAGGAGAGAGACAATTTGTGTTGCTTTGCACAAGGGTTGCAAACCCGTGTGTTATTAGGGAATGGCCGCTCCTGCTGTACCAGAGCGCTCGAGCAGGGCTGAGAATCTGGTGTCAAAGTGCATTCATGTGCTCCATGTTGCATGGGGCACCCGTGTGCAGGAATAGAGAACACCTTCCCTCAGATGGGATCTGCTGTGGCAAGGCCCCTCTGGTTTTCTCCTCCACACAGCAGTTTGCATGCAGAATGTGGGCAGATGTAACTTGGAGGTCCTCCTGCTCATCCTTGGGTTCCCCTTGCAGAGCCTCAGCCCCTGCGTTCTGTCAGGGCCCCTGGGCAGGTGGGATATTCCCAGAGGAGAGGGGCCGGCTGTGTCCCCATTGCCCCTGTCCCTTATCTGCCTGTGCTCAGGAGGGCACAGAGAGGATGGGGACTCCTGCCTGCCCCGTGTCCTGTCTGCCTGCCGGGCCTGTCCCAGGGCAGCCGGGCTGTGATTGCTGTGCTGTGTCCCCCTGTCCCTGCTGTCCCTGCTGTCCCTGCTGTCCCTGCTGTCATGGCCCACTGCGGGCTCCACACCTACACAGCCATGGTGGCTCCTGAGCTCTGCAGGGACCCGAGTGACAGTCTGAGTGGTGGCACTCCTGGTTTTCTTGCATTTGGCATCGCGCAGAGCAGAGGCTGGATCACAGCACCAAAGGAGCAGCTGCTGCAGGGGAGGAAAGGAGCCTCTGCATGGCCAAGGGCTGCTGTGGTGCCCCTGTGTCAGGAATTCCCCACAGCTGACACCTGAGTCCAGCATGGACACTCACAGACACAGCGTTTGTTCAGGCATTGCCTTTATTGCATCTTGACAGGGACTGCAGCTGCCTGAGGGAAGTCACCCTCCCGAGACAGGAGGGCAGAGAGTGTAATTTAAATTAACCAATTGTGATTATAGGCATTCGTAGCAACAGTCTATGTACTGTATATATGAATATTAAACAAGACACAAAATAATTATTGGATCATGATGATCAAGCAACATTTGCTGGTTTAGATAAAAATAAAGTATACTTCAGTTTTGGTTAACTGCAATAATTCTTGGTAATTTTGAAGAACTATATAATTAATACAATTAATTATAAATTAATTATAATATATTATTATATGTAATCTAAAGAAAAGTGCCATTATTTATTTACTACTTACTATTAAACTATTTATGATCTCTTACAAGAGTATTAATCTACATTATAGAAATAAAAAATTTGGAAAATGTTTCTAAAGACAATTATTTTTAAATAAGATATTTTAAATATTTCAAAACCATTTAAGAACTTGAATCAATCTCCAAACATTGGCCCGATGCCTTCAAATGGTGCTTTCCTTCGAGCAGATGCAAAGGCTCTGTAGGGAAAAGGGTTAAAATCGATGCAGTTACTACAGATCCCGTGAGGAGAGAGAGGGCAGAGGGGCAGGGTGTGTCAGGAGCCCGGAGCCTGTGCCCCGGCGCAGGGCTGTGCTGGGCAGCAAGCGCAGCTCTGTGCACCGGCTGCTCACAAAGATGTGCGGCTCGCCTTGGCCGGCCCAGAGAGCATCTCCAGCAGGAAGCTTTTCTTCACACAGCCACTGCCTGTGCTCCTCCAAAAGCCTGCCCTGCCTACCTTCAGCATCCTGTTTGTATCCCTATTCATTCCAATCAGCCTGGCCATTTGCTTTTCTATTTCTTTCGTGGCCCGGCGCATTTGCTCCATGTCTTTGAATCTCTTCCTAAGGAGCTGCCTTCTCCGCTCGCTTTCCACCTTCCTCCTTCTGGCCTTTTCCTCAGCTCTCTGGGCCGCTGCTCTCTGCCTCGTGGCTGCCCTTCTGCGCCTGAGCCACCAGCCCAAAAGCAGGAGCAGCGGCTGAGCAATTTGCCAGAGCTGGTGCAGGTAGCGCAAGGCAGCCAGGAGCCAGGGTCCCCAGCCAGGCTCAGCTGGCTCTGGGGGGGCCGCTTTCATCTCCTCTGCACGGGGCTGCCCATCCCCGTGAAATCTGTCCACCACGGAAAGTGGGAACAGGAAGAGGAGCAGCACAAGCCCAGCCAGGACTGCTCTGTGCGCCATGGTCTGCAGGAGGAGAGAGACAAGGCTTTCACTGGGGCTGCCAAGGGAGCTTGTGGGGGCTGAAGTGAGGCCCGGAGGCGCAGGGATGTGAGGGCAGAAGCAGAGGGCCCCGGGCAGCTGGCAGGCAGCAGGGCCTGTGCCAGTGGGCCAGCAGCAGCAGCCCCGTGCCCCGGCCAAGGCGCCGGCCCCAGGGGCTGGCCCTGGGTGCAGGGGGACAATGCAGGCCCGGGTGCGGCGCTTGTGGCCCGGCCCTGGCCCGGCCCAGCCCCGCCACGTGCGCACTCACCGCTTGCCCAGGCTGTGCTGGGCCAGCGTTACCTGCGGGGGCCTTTTCCAGCTGCCCCCATTGTGACACGCTGCCCCTGGTGTCACAGGGGCCAGAGGCATCACAGCCGGGCCAGCCCTGCCCTTGGTGCCCAGCCCAGCTCAGGGGCTCCCAGTGGGCCCAGCAATGAAAGCCCCGGCAGGCAGCAAGTGCAGCCCCTCTGGGAGGGGATGGGCCCCAGGGGCTCCCTTCACAAAGCAGGCAGAAGTCCCCACTGATAAGTTTCCAAAGGGAAAAGATTATAATCAATAATGTTGAGTAGGATACATATTTTCAACTATGAAAACACCTGAGGTGCTTTTCCTAATGGGACTTGTTCTTCTGTCAGTGGGGTTGGGTGATGGTTGCTCAGTTTTTCTTGCTTGACTCTTCCCTGATCCAGTCCATCCAAGACTTCTGTGAAACCTTCCCATTATCAGACAGCAGAAATAAAGAACTGCAGTGAAACCACTTCTAGTCCCCTTCAGATCAAGAAGGTGCAGGGGGGTGGTTCTGGCAGAGAATTTGAGCTGCTCTGGACAGAGTCGCACTGCTGTGTTAGCAGGGACTGGCTGCTTGTGTTTTTCTTTGGATGAACAGAATCTTCCTTGTGTCCCCAGTGAGCACATGGAGCTCACACCAGCAGTGCCTCTTGCCTGTTCCCTGCCCAGCCAGACCTTCCAGCCCAGCTGCAATGCCCAGCGTGGCCTTTGAGCACAAAGGGATTGCAGAGCCAAAAGCATCTGTGTAGCCACCATGGTGTTCAGCGGCTGCTGCTCGGGGAAGGGCACTGAGAGGAGGCCACTGCTGCTCTTGTCAGAGCGCTGCTGTGCAGGGATGTCCCTCGCCCTGCTCAGTCCCACATCTGCCCATCTTTTGGCCTGCTCTGAGCTCAGGTGGATGCCATCTGCTCCCAGCACACCCAGCTGCTCCACAGTAGATGCACAGGCATGGAATCCAAAACCTTGAGTATGCCCTGAGTAGCCAGGCATTCAGCTGTTCAGTTTGTCACTGCCCACATCAGGGGTTAGAACAAGATGGTTTTTCAGATTCCTTGTGACCCGAACCATTCCAGGCTTCTAGGATTTCTCCATGACTGACTTTGGTCCCCTCAAAAGACCTCCTCTCTCCTCTCTTCCCTCCACCTGTGGAGAACGCATTCTGATGCTGCTGCTGCTGTTGGGACAGGTTGGTGGATACTCTTCCTGCCATCCCATGGGTGTAAGCATGACTCCTCTCTGAAGTCTTTGTCCCTGAATCAGTGCCTTCAAAGAACAGTTATCTCCCCTCCTTCCTTTTCCATTCAGCACTTGAGCACACACAGCATTTCTCATCGTTTTCCACAGAACAGTACAGGTGCCAGTTCCCATCTTGTGGAGCCCTCTGCCATAAATCAGCCTGACAGGTTTATTCTCTACGTAATGGGAAATGATGACAAATGCAGCTGCATAATCTAGTTAGTAACTCACCATAATGACTGCCTCTGGGGTGATTTATGGGTTTTGTCACATGTGAGCTTTCAGAACTTTAGAGGTTACATTTTTCACACTTTTTTGTCGGAATCTCAGTTTATCAGACTTTACTGCAGCATTAATCACTTGCAGTACAACCCTGGACTTCACAAATGTATCACATCAGCGTGAAAAAAGGCAGAGAAAACAAGAACTGTTGTGAATTAATGAGCCGGGTAACACGTCTCACAACAGTGATGAAACAGTGATGAAACAACCTGTGTTCTTCTTCAAGCCGCAACAGAAAGTCCAAATGTCTGGTTTTTTGGTGTTTTTTTTTGGTTTGTTTTTTTTTGTTTTTTTTTTTTTTTTTTGTTGTTGTTGTTTGTTTGTTTGTTTGTTTGGTTTGTTTGTTTTTTGTTTTTTTTTTTTCCACAAAACACAGGCAGCAGCAAAGAACTGAAACAACACAGCCAGGCTTAAAACCTGAAAGATCTGCAAGGCTGAGTCTATCCTAGTTAATGGTGAAATGATGTGTGAATCTGTCCTAGATGTTCAAATGAAGATGATTGATTCCCAGTTACAATATGGCTTCTAAGCAAAACACTGGGATTATATAGGAGAAATGCATGTGTCATGAAACAACCAAGAAATCAGAGAGACAGTTCCAAGCTCTGCTGTGAAGGTCTGGGAAATGTTCAGAGTTACCATCTGTGGAGTTTGGTGCAGGATAAGCTGGAACAAAAGGCCATCATCACCCAAATTGATTTTGTTTTGGTTGGTTTGTTGGTTTTTTTGGTTTGTTTTTTCTTTTTCTTTTTCTTTTTTTTTTTTTTTTTCTTTTTTTTTTTCTTTTTGTCAGATAATGTTTTCTAATACTCCAAGAAATATGTTGAAAAGGTCAGCATGATCCATCAGACACAAGCAGCGGGGCTGGGGTAGATGCAACATGTTCCTTGCACTGGAGGGTAGACAGAGGCAAGATCTGGTTTGGGGTCAATCACACCTGGATCAGGGAGGTGGCTGAAACCTGGGCTGGCCAAAGCCTTAGAATCACAAAATATCCTGGGCTGGAAAGGACCCCCAAGGATCACCAAGTCCAACTCCTGGCCCTGCAGAGGACACCTCCCCAAGAATCCCACGCTGTGCCTTGGCATGTGCTGGTGGGCAGGAGCACACAGCTGGCCGTGGCTTTGGGTGCATGGGTAAGATGAGATGGTGAGGAGCATCCCTGCTCCCTGAGCTCCTGGAGAGCTGCAGACACTGATCACTGGTAAGGACAGCACCAGGGCCATGGCCTGGGGCTGGTGATCTGGTGTCTCCTTCCTGCTGCTGCTTTCTGCTACAGATAACAGCCTGGTACCAAGGTCTTGTTGCTGAGGTGATAAATGGCTGGGGAGATTCCCTCCCTGCTCTTGTCTGCACAAGTTCTTATGCTCAGCACCAGGAAGGATTGGGCCAGAATGGAGGCATTTGGGGTCTCAGGGCTGAGGCTGAGACAGACAGCCAGGCAGAGCAGCTCCTCCTGGCTGATGCAAACATTAGCCCTGTGCTGGCCAGGCCAGTGATCCATAGCTATGGGTCCACAGTGATGGTGGTGCTGGGTATTCACTGGGAGAAGAGGAGGTGTAAAATGAAGCTTCTGAAGCTGCTTGGGATCCTGGAAGCTGCTCAGACCCCACTTGACCACAGTGGTTGTTTGGCCAGCTGAAGTGATGGAATTTATTGGGGTGTGCAGGGACAGTTTTCTGTGCAAACATGAAGGACTTTCAGGGGGGATGAAATACGGCCTCATAGTAGAAACAGCTGGGCTGAACACTCTTTATTCCAGCTATGAATCTTTGCTCTTAAGAGCAACAGATTCCACCTTTCATTAAACCAGAACTTGTTGTTGTTGTTATTTTGAGGAACAAAAATGACCTTTCTAGTTTATTTCATTAGCATTTTAAATCATCTTGTCACCCACTGCACACATGAAACATGAGATGTTCCCAAAGTGTAGCTCACTTCAGACAGGGAGCGCTGATAGTTGGCAGATTTGTACAGGTGTCCTCATCCTGGGTGCATTGGATGTTATCCCATCCAAGCAGGCAGTTTAACACAAGCAGCCTTTTCACTGAGCTTAATTAACAACAGAAATAAAAACTGTATCTTTATAACAAAGTTACTTTGACATCTACCATCACTCAGCGAGACGTTTATTGTTATGGACACATAATATTGGCTTTTTGCGGAGATTAAAATGGATTTTCTATCTGTGGTGTTAAAGTAACTTTGTTATTGTCTTGGTTTGAAAAGCCAGGTGTCTGCTAAGGAAGGCAGGAGCCTCCCCTGGAATGGAAAATGTAAACTCCCTTCCTCTGAATTGTTATAATTTTGAAATTAAGGAGCTTTCAGGCAAAGATATGGGAATAGGAATAACAGTTCTTTTTTAGGAAAAATTAAAAATATAAATGCAGTAGTACAGACGAAAAAAAACCCCACTGACAGAGTCAGAACAGGGCCTGACACCCTGTGGGTCAGGGTGCTGGCAGCAGTCCCATTCAGTGGTGGCTGCAGCCCTCCTGCAGTGCCAGGTGTGGCTCTGTTGGAGCAGGGATCCTGGAGAAGGGTGGAGTTTTCCTCTGAAGGTCCAGGGCTGCTGTAGATGGGCCTGGGAATCTTCCTTCCTCTGGGAATCCAGTTGGAAAAGGCTGATCCTCTGGGAATGCAGTGGAGAAGAAAGACAGCTGCTCCTCTGGGAATCCAGTTGGAAAAGGCTGATCCTCTGGGAATCCCGTGGAGAAGAAAGACAGCTGCTCCTCTGGGAATCCAGGAGGAAAAGGCTGATCCTCTGGGAATCCTGTGGAGAAGAAAGACAGCTGCTCCTCTGGGAATCCAGTAGGAAAGGGCTGCCTACAGTGTTCCAAATCTCAGATTCTATCCAGGTAGGAATGCTTGGCTCCTCCCCCTGGGCGGAGCATCTCCCAATGCGATGATGTCATTTAATCAGCCATGCAGTGACACTCAGTGGCCCATTACCAGAAGATAATTAATAATTAATGGCCTACTAATGGAACACACCTCCCCAGAGGGAGGATTGGTTGTGGAAGAGAGAAACTGCCCCATGAACAGAAGATAACTGCCCCACCACTGACAGATGGCAAACAGAGCACACACTTATCTTGCAGTCCAGGACCCGTCCCCACTGGCTGCCCCCATTCTCCAGAGTTCATGGTGTCCAGGGAGGCTGCAGCTGCCGGTGCCGGGAACAAACGAGACGGGTCTGGGTTTAGAAAGCTCCAGAGTCCATTTCTGACCCCCGAAAGACAGGGCAAAGGCAGGGCCGTGGGGTTTTTATAGGGTATCCCAGGGCTGGAGTTTGGGTTTGTGTTGGATCGGCAGGAGAAATGTGGCATGCAATATGACTGATCAGCAAGTCTCGAACTTTATTGAGAGTCACACATATTTATATTGGTGTTAATAAAGCTCATACATATTGCAAAGAAGAGCTCATTATTGGTTAGTTACTTATCGGCCAACTACGCCTACTTCTGCATTCTTGTGGTTATTCTGTTGAAACTATTCTTCATATTTTTGGCAAAAGGGCCTCTTCCCTATCCTGTTATTGCATCAAGGGCACAATGTCCTTGCCTTATATGGACACTGACTGCTGACTCCTAGACTTGTCTCCTTCTTGCTTAACCAGCGGTATTATGCCGACGTGACCTTTCTCAGCCAGCCAACTGTCCACAAAGCTCAACACAGGTTTGGGTCAGGGGAGGAGTTCTTAGCAACACAAGAAGGGTGAGATCAAATTCCTGCCTCTTAGCAACAGGGGCACTCCACACAGAATGTGTCCCCAAATCCTAAATTCCCCCTCAAACACCTCTGAAATGGTGGGACTTTAGACATCTTTGGTCAATTTCATTCTCTAATAACACTGATGCTGTTAGTTCCAGAGTGCCCAGGATCCGCCTGGCAAGTCAGCTCTGGCAGGAAGAAGGCGGCTGCCAGGGGGCTGCTTGTGGCCTCTGACAGCCCCATTGCTCAGGGCTTGCCAGCGCCCCAGCCCCTCAGGCCCTGCCCTAGCGCGGCCAAGCTGCCCGGCAGCAGTGCCGCAGCCCCACAGCAGCTCCAGAGCAGCCCCAGGCAGAGGCACCTGGGAGCCCTCAGCAAGGCAGGCAGCAGCAGACGGGCAGGAGGGCACGGATGGCGCTTCCTGCCTGGCACAGGGCTTGTGGCCATCTCCAGGCAGCGCTCTGGCAGGGATCCCCGCAGCTCCGGCCCTGCCCAGCCGCTCTGTGGGCAGCACAAAGGCTTCAGCAGAACCACCAAAGGCCAAGGGCCTTCTGGCCATTTCCCCTTGCCCACTGCACGCCTGGGCAGCTGGCTGAGCACAAGCACCCTTTATCCCCTCTTCCCCTAGGCCCTGCGGAGCCTGGGCAGAAAAAGAAAGATCCTGGCAGTCTGTGTATTAGAACACAGTCTATATTTACATAGTAAAGGGGAAAAAAAAAAAAAAACAAAGAAAAGAACATTCTTGAAGTAAAAGAAAAATCCTCCTGACTCAGGTGGCCCAGCAAAAACAGCTTCTGGGATCAGCTCTCCACAGAGCTGCAGCAGGGCAGGCAGCCGAGCAGCGACAGACAAGGCCGTGTCTTCCATGCCCTGCGCAGGTGATTTCGGAGCCACTGGAAGCTGGAGATGGGAGCCCGCTCTCCTGACTTGAGGATGCAGAGCGTTTGAATTGCCAGGCTTCCGACGGCGAGGCTGATGTCATTTGTTTTGTCTTCAAGGGCTGCAAGAGAGAGCAACAGAGCCACGGTCAGAGGCAGATCTGCGGGGAGCCGAGGAGAGCCCCCTGCAAGGGCCATGCCAGCCGGCTCTTGCCATGGCCAGGAGGGAGCAGGGAGCAAGGCGATCAGGCCGAAGCTGCGGGCCACCAATGGCCCCCGTGGCCCTGAAAGCTCAGTGTGCTCTGGCCACGGGAGCAGAGCCCTCCGCAGCCGGGGCAGGGCTTGCAGCTCCCCCCCGGCAGCCCCCGCTGCCAGCCCGCTGCCCTCACTCACCAGCGCAGATCAGCTGCAGCTCTCGCTGCTGCCCCCTCAGGCGCCGCCCGGCCATGCCTGTGAACACAGAGCCTGTCACGGCGGCAGCGGCACAGCTCCCTGCCAGCGGCGCTGCCGGCGCTGTGGCCACACGGGCTGCTGGCCCGGCAGGGCTCAGCCCGGCCCTTGGCGCACGCTGCCGCCCCAGGGCACGGCTGCCAGAGGGCGGCAGCAGCAATGCCCAGGCCAGGCGGGGCTCCACGGCGCCGGGCCCGGCTGGCGCTGCCGGGGCAGCAGGCGGGGCCGGGGCCGAGCTGCGGCGGGCCGGGCCGGGGAGGGAGCGCGGGCTCGTGGCTCACCCATGAAGCTGATGGCCGCCTCTCGCAGGGGCTCCTGTGGGCTCTGCAGGTAGCGCAGGGCCCGGCGCAGGTGCTCGGCCGCTCGGCTCCTGTCCTCTGCCAGCTGCAGAGAGCGGCAGGAGGGAAGGCTTGGCGCGGGCTCAGCCCCTGAGCCGGGCGCTGCCTGCGCCCAGCCCCGGCCTCCCCTGCCCGCACAGCCCTGAGGCGCGGCCAGCAGCCGCCGGCCAAGGGCTCCCGAGGGGAGGGGGCAGCGGGCCGGCTGCTGCCCGGGGAGCCGCGGTGCCGCCCCGCAGCCCCGCCGGGCCGGGGCTCCACGGGCACCCGGCTCGGGCCCTCGGGAGCCTGGAGAGGAGCCCGCGCGGCCTCTGGCTGCAGCAGCGGGCAGGGGCACAGCTGCCCGGCCCGCACACTGAGCGCCGCCCTCAGGGGCCTTCTCCAGCCTGAGGCTGGGCCTTGCAGGCCCTCCTTACCAGGCACTCGCTGAACTTGCACAGTTTCTGCTCCTTCACCAGCTTCTTGAGATCCCTCCTCTTCATCAACTTGACCGCAGAAAGCAGCGCTTCCCGAGAAGCCTGGAGAGCAGCAGGGACGCGGAGATGGCCCCACAGCCCAGGGCACGGCACCCGCGTCCCCGTGCCATGGCCTGCAGGAGGCTGTGATCCAGCAGGTGCAGGGCAGGAGGCAGCCGAGCCCCCTGCCAGGGGGACAGCAGCAGCCCACGAGTCCTCACCTCTGCCACACGCTGATTCTCATCATGGCAGTGGAAGAAGAGTGCAAGCAAGCTCTGTTGTACAGGGATTTCCAAAGGTTTTTCTCTCTCTTCCAAATACTCCATCATGTCTCGGAAGAGTTTGATGGAGAGCAGCTGGACCTGGCTATTATCCTGTAGGAAAATAAAAAGAAAAACTAGCTCAGCATTGGCTCCTGCAGGCCCCCCTGGGCATAGGGCTGGAAATGCACAGGGCACACAGTTTCCAGGCAGCAGCCGGTGGCTGTGGCTGGGGGCACAGAGCCTTACGTGGTCAAAGAGTGGCAGGAGCGCCTCAGCCAGCTGCAGGGCAATGGGGGTTGACATCAGAATGTGTGATTTGTGCAGGAATAGAAAACTGAGTGTGATGAGGGTCATGCCAGCTATCTCTGCATCACTGTCGCACAGTAGGTCCATGAGGCTTTGGGTCAGGCTCCACATTCTTTGGGCCTGTGCGGAACACAAGTCTGTGAAAGGCCATCCTGCTGCCGCAGGGCCCAGAGGCCAAAGGCCTGTCCCGAAGCACGCGGGCAGCTGAAGCGGGAGGCAGGAGAGCTGGGAGCAGCTGCCCCAGCGCCCCAAGCCCAGGCCAGGCCAAGTGACTGCGTTCCCAGCGCAGCTTCAGCCACCGCCCCCTTCTCACCATTGAGGGATCATCAATGAGCTCCAGCAGGGCCCTGAGCGCCAGGCGACGCCTCTCCCTGCACTCGCTCTGCAGGTACCTTGAAGAGACCTTCACAACACTGGCACCACATTCACTGGCATCCAGGCACTGGAGGAGCTGAAAGGCACAGGCCAGTGATGGGGGAGCCGGCCGGCAGGAGCCCGGAGCCGCACAGGGCTGGGCCCAGGCAGCAGCAGCAGCAGCAGCAGCAGCAGCAGCAGCAGCACAGGGCGCGGGCAGCGTCCCAGGTGGCTGCGGCTCCCAGAGGGCAGAGAGCTGGGAGGCAGCTCAGCCAGGCAGCGCTGCACACCCGGCTCACCTCCACAAGGAACGCCAGGGCGGGCAGATCCCAGTGTGGCTCCTGTGTGCTGAGCAGCCAGAGGAGGTGGAGTGCAATACTGGAACCCAACCCAAGACAAGCATGGCGCATCTCCCTAGGAGGGCGAAAAAGGGACCAGGAACCTGAGCAAATCTCTCCAAGGACAGGCTGGCAGAGCCTGCTGGTCTTTCACCACCGTCCTGCAAGGGGACCTGGGCCCTTTAGGAGGTGTCTCCTCCTGTGCTCTCTCCCCTGCCAGCCTTTTCCAGTCTGCTTGGCCGACCCTCGGTGACAAGGCCCTGTGACCCAGGGCCACAGGGACTGTGTGGGACAGCCCGGGCACAGGGCACAAATGCCGGAAGCAATGGGAAGAAGGGGAGTCTCACCTGGCCAGCAGACCCACGGCATAGTGGCGGGTGTCAGCACAGAGCAGCGTGTCCCAGCCACGCTTGCGTTCCACTGACACCACCACCTCCTTGTACTGCTTTCGGCAGAGCAGGGACTTCAGGGTCTGCACTGCAAACCTGTGTGCACAGCAAAGGCCAGGTCACCCTGGCAGCACTGGCTCCTTGGCAGGCCACGTGGCAGGGACAGGAGGACTGGCATGGAGCACCTGTTGGGGCTGGTGGCAAGGCCGTGCTCTTGCAGGCATTCCTTCCAGAAGGCATCGACCTCCTCTGGCATCTCTTCTGTGCTGAAGAACACTTGGAAGAGCAGATGCACAAATAGCTGGGGGAAATACGACGTCACTACACGTGGCACATGGGGCTCCTGGAGCATCTTCCACATCACCACGGTGGCCTGCAAGGGACAAAGGCCCCCGAGACAGCGCTCAGTGCCCAGGTGTCCCTGGGGCAGGGCCCGAGCAGGGCAGGGAGAGGCCCGCAGAGACCTTGGCAGGGGGAGCACGGGGCCTGGTGGGCCTGAGGCTGCCCCTGGGCCAGGTTTCAGGCCAGCGCCTGAGGCAGGGAGATGCAGTGGGGGAAGGAGGATGGAGAGCTGCTGGAGAGGCGGCCTTGGGGCCAGCAAAGGCCACTTGCTGAAACTCACAGCCAGGCCAAAGACACCCGTTTTGTCCCCATCGGAGGTGCACGTGCTGTGCTTGGGCCAGCTGCCCAGCACATCCAGGAGGATCAGCAGCACTGGCTCTGCAGTCCTGGACGAGCACATGATGGTCTTCCACATGGAGATGGCAGCTCTGAGGGGTTAGAGCTCTGTCTCAGGGGGGTCTCAGACACAGCACCGTGGCCTGGGCATCCCTAGGGGCCCGGGCTGACCGCCGGCTCTTCCTCTGCCCACTGGGCCTGGCCAGCAGCAGCCAGGCAGCCCAGCCCTGTGGGGACAGGCCCCTGAGGGATGGCAAGGGAGCATGGCAGCAGGCTCGGGGGCTGACGTGCCAGGGCTGGGAAAGGCAGCAGCCAGAGGGCCCTGGAACTCTCTGTTGCTCAGACACCTGGGCCAGGCGGTACAGGGTGATGGGCTGGGGAGGCCTGAGCCCTCTGGGCAGGTGGGCCCCATACCTGTCACAGGACGGGGCCGCACGCAGGAGCGTCACCACTGCCTCACCCGGGTGTGCTCTGGTGAGATTCAGCAGGGCCTTGTCCAGCCTGTGCTGGGCAGAATCATTGGCCAGGAGCCATCAGTGAATGGACCTCACCATGGCGGGCACCTGGAGAAGGCACGGGGAGACTTGGAAAGCTGCCAGAGGGAGTGATGTCCCCAGGGTCCCCAGAGAAGTGCTTCCCTTGCCAGCGCACTGCCATGGCCTCAAAGGCTCCCAGGGACCAGCAGGCGTGGCTGGGGAAGCCACGGGACTCATGGGGGAATTGAAGCCTGGCCCCAGGCTGCTCACTTGTTCTGGCCTGGCAACAGCCTTCTCCAGGAGCAAATCCAGCAGGGCGGCACTGGTCTCATGACTGAGGAGCTCTGAGTGAGCTCTGAGCCCAGCGCCCATGGTGCTGGTCTCTTCCTGCCCAATGCTCCGGATAAAGTCGCAGACGAGCTGTAGGAGAAGGGCAAGAGGCCGGGGATGTTGCATGGAGCACTGCACACACGGTGCTGGGCTGAGCAGGGACAGCAGGCCCAGCCCAGGTGGGGGTGGCTGCAGGTACCTGCGCTGTTCTGCGGAAGCGGCCACGGCTGGATTCCTGCTCTTGTGTGCGCTCCAGGGCTGCATCTGGCAAAGAGCAAGCGCAGCCAGAGCTGAGGGGCTGCGGGAGAGGCCGGAGAACAGAGCCCTGCACTGCCCAGGCAGGGAGAGCCCCGGGATGCCCCAGGGGATGGAGCACGGCCACTGCGGGGTGTCTGCCCGGCCCCTCTTCCTTCCTGTCCATGGGCATTTCCCCAGGGGATGGCATGGCATGGCATGGCATGGCATGGCGCCAATTGGCTGCAGGCTCCAGCCCTGCAGCCCAGTTCTTCCACTCACCCTCCTGAGGTGGATGGAACGGCACCACCTCTTCTGTCTCCTGTGCTGGGGCAGCTCCAGGGCCTTCTTCTTCCTCCTCCTCCTCCTCCACCCAGGCCAGCTTGGGCACTCTCGGGGGTCTCTGCTCCATGGCTGTGCCTGGAGCTCCTTGCAGGAGAGATGCCTTGGGAAAGCTCCGGGGCACCAAGTCCCACGCTCTGCCCTTGAGGGCAGCTGCAGAATAGAAGCCTCAGGAAGGCCACAGGTCAGCGAGTCCTGTGCTCTGGCCTCGAGCTCAGCTGCAGGAACAGCGCCGCGGAGAAGCTCCGGGTCAGACGGGAGCGAGTGCGCTGTGCGGGGGCTCCTCACGGCACCGCTCTGTCCCCTTGTGCCCCGTTGCGTGTTGCCAGCAGCCGGGCAAGCTTCTATTTCCCACGTGTCACAAAGGGGCCTTGGACACCGGCTTCCGTTCCATGGCACGGTGACCGTGCTGCAGCGTGCCACCCAGGGCCCTTGCACACACTGCCTTCTGCCCCGGGGCCGCCCCCGGCCCAGCCAAAGTGGCCCAGCTTGGAAGGAATCCCTGGCCCCAGGTGTCTGAGACAGCCCGCACAGGATCTTTAGCAAGGGCTCAGAGCATCAGCAAACGCTGCCCGGCTCTGCGGGCTCAGTCCTATCCCCATATCTTTCCCTGAGAGCATTTGAATTTCTAAATGAGAATCATTTGAAGGGAGGGGATTGACATTTTCCATTTCACAGAAGGCTTCTGCCTTCCTTAGCAGACACCTCTCTTTTCAAACCAAGACAATTGTTTATCATCTTGCAGATCCGCACTTGCTGGGCAGCCCCGTTTTACACCCAGGGCCTGGAGAACCATTCCCAGCAACTGGGAAAATCCTAGCTGCTCCATCCACCCAGAGATGAGGTCTCCAAATTTGCCCCGAAAGTGGCTCCAGCTTTTAGAGGCCAAAAATAGCAAGTCCCAGTGACTTGATGATAGTTTTAGCCCAGAAAGCCCTGCAGCTGATGGCACACTTGACAATCAGCAGGGGACACAGCTAGGCCAAAGCCCAGAGCTCTGCCGGGAGCCTTTCTCCTCAAATACCCTTCAGACAAACCTCCATGCAAGTCAGTTGGGAAAGTTTCTTCAAATGATCCATTTCTGGCACCACAGAACTGCACAGGGTTCTGTGAAAGATTCTAAAGCAGCTGCTCTGGTGTCCAAGAGCCAGCACAAAGTGTCTTTGACACCTATTTGTAGCTAAATTGCACTTTGGGTGATTTGAAGGAGTTTGGAAGGAGCTAGAGAGCGGACCTCTGAGTTTTTCAGATGATGCCATTGCTTTTTCTTCTCTTCTACATAGACAGGAAGGGTGAGTTGGGCTCCCATCTGCACCGCATGGCTCACAGGGCCTCAAGACTTGTAGTTACAAGAGCTTTGAAGGATTTCTTGGTCAAGAAGACATGGCCAACAAGGATATTTATGTTTTGGAGCCAATCCTTCAAGATTTCGTCTTACGGACTCATGCTCTCGGGGTCTCTGGCTGGTCAGAGTGAGCCCGAGATAAGTTCCAAAGTCTCTTTTCCCAGCCTGGTGCTCAAAGAAGGAGTCAGAGCTCTTCATTTCTGGCTCTCAAGGTTGTTTCTTGTATCTTATCTATAAAATTCTTTCTCCTGTCCTGCCAAGGTCTGCTCAGCAAGACATTCTATGGCATTCT
Organism: Agelaius tricolor; assembly: GCF_023055355.1. NCBI lineage: Eukaryota > Metazoa > Chordata > Aves > Passeriformes > Icteridae > Agelaius > Agelaius tricolor. The sequence continues at coordinate 1,716,884 of NW_027269321.1, read as the reverse complement.
GCCTGCCCCAGGGTGGTGTTATCTTTTTATCCTAAAAACTACCTGTACAATATTTACAATGACTTTCCAATACCCATCACCTATGTTAGACATTGTGCTTCTACTCTAAACCAAACTGAAAGTGCCACCATCACAGCAGAAGATGGAGGCCAAGAAGAAGGAGAAAGGCTGGACATGCCCAGATTCCTCCATCTTGCCCCCTGTAGCCCCATTCTAGAAACCCCAACAATCTATATTTCACCCTGTGATAAATTCACTATCATTCTACTTAAACTTTCATGGCTCGCAATTCTTCATGTAAGGTTGTTTTTTCCAAGGGCTAAATCAAAGGCACAGGGGTCTTGGGCTCTGTGCCAGGGTCTCTGAGCGCCCTGGGCAGGGGCTCGAGTCCTCCAGGGCAGCCAGGGGAATTTCCTGGGTTCTGACAAGTAGCCCTGTTGTAGTCCCTGCGTACAAGAGTTTCCTTGATCCCTTTGATGCCAGAGAGCACCAAGAACTTGAACCTTGCTGGAGTCCAGCCCTGCCTGCCTATCATGGAGAAGAGGGAAAAGATGAAGAACCTGGGCGGTGGTTGAGCCAAATTGACATTTTTCCATTTCTGATTTCCTCCCAGCTTTTGCAGCAGGGCAACAACCCCATCACTGCAAAGCACTTCCTTTTGCAAGGCACACACTGACCTTGGTGGAAGCTCAGGGCTCTTGAAGGGGCTGCTGCAGTTGGCAACAGGAACTGTTGTTGAATTTTTCACGTTGCTTAACCCCCCCTGCCAAATGCCGTCAAGCGGTTGAGGAAGGAGAAAAAAGATTACCCTGGAGGAAGGGAGGCCAAGAGCTTGGAAAAGGAGGAAAGAAACGCTCCAATGATGACAATGACAAAAAACCCCAATTTATTTTTGACAGCAAATGAACACTGGCCGCCCTCCAGCCCTCCCAGCCTGGCAGGCCGAGCGGTGCCGTTCCCATGGCATGAGGTGCTGGCAGCCTGCGGAGAGAAACCAGAGAGCCACGGTCAGTGGCAGCAGGCTCCTGTCCCCCTGTCCCGCCAGGGCCTGTGCCCGGGCCAGGCTGCTGGCTGTGCTCAGAGCCCAAACCTCCTGACCCATTCTCTGTTTTTAGAGAAGGGCAGCGGGGCAGGCCACGTTCCACCTCCTCTGCTTAATCCCGGCACAGCAACCTCCTAAGCAGCTGCAAGAGCGGGATGCCCGTGTGCCCGCTGCCGCCTGCCCAGAGCCCTTCTGCCAGCCGAGCTGTGGAGCCGGGTGCCCACCTCTGCGGAGCTGCTGCCAGGAGAGGAGCCGATCCCAAACCAGGTCCTCGTCCTTCTGGAAGGGGCTGTCCCTGCAGACCGTGGCCCCTGGGGCAGCGCTGGCAATGGACGCGCTCCACGGACGCTGCAGGCGCTTCCCCGTCCGGTCCGGGCACCAGGTGTAATCCTCCTGGGAAAAACAAAGAACAATTGCACGAAAGTCAATTCAAAACAAGACCTGGAAACAAGAAAAAGCACAAAGCCTGTCACCGTTTCATGGGCCTGAGGAGGGTCTGACCACTCCATGTGAGAATTAAACCTGTCCACGGGTGGGGAAAATCCCCACCTCTCCCGCCCATAAACGCACCCCTTCCTCAAGGGCCTGCAGAGCAGACCAGCTGGGGCACGGCTTCGGAACCCGTCCCCCTCTGCCGCCCCCATCCACATGGATGGATGCTTTTGTCAGGCTGGCTGCCCCCGCCTCAGCCCGTGCCAGGCTGGCTGGCAGAAGCTGTCAGCAAGGCCAGGAGCCGGCTCCCCTTCCACAACATCCATCCCCTGTCCTGCCAAAAAGCAGCTCGGCGGCCGGCGGAAAAATTAATATTCCCCAGCGCCGCCGAGCGGGGAACCTCTGGCGCGTGGCCAGGCCGAGCCCTGCCGTGCCTGGAAGCACCAGCATCCCCCCGCCCCTGCGCCGGCTGGGGACTCATCTTGATTCCATCGGGGCGCAGAGCGTGTCCTCCAGGCAGGGGCCGCAGCCAAAGCCAATCGGCTCTGCCCCGCCAGCGGCCAGCTCCAGGATGGTGTTCCCAGCTCCACGTCGTGCTCCAGAAGAACGCGCCAGCTGTGCCTCGGCTTGCGGGGACATCACGATGCCATTGAGCTGCAGGGGGATGTTTCCCCTGTCCCAGTCCGTGGCACCTTCACCCCACTGCCACCACTTCTCCAATGGGACGGGCAGCACGGAGCTGCTGCCTCCACAGCTCGCAGGGACCAGCGGAAGCAGCATCTCCTCGGCTGCGCTCTCTCCTCTGCGCCGCGGCCGCAGGGAAACGCTCCGGGGTTTTCTTCCAGCGCCATGAGACGCGTGCCGCTGCTGCTTGCTGGGCTCCTGGATCTCTGCTGTCTCCTGGGCCAGGCAGGGCTCCTGCAGCCAAGAATGCTCAAAAAGGTCCTCCAGTGCTGGCCTGTCTGTGGGCTCCATGCATAAACACCACCTGATGAGGTGTTGGCACTCTGCGGAGAGAAACCAGAAACCGCCGCTCAGCGGGACAAGGCTCCTGTCTGTGCTCTCCCACATTCCACAGTGCCCAGGCCACACCAGGAGTGCTCAGAGCTGCAGCCAAAAGCTTCCTATCGATCCTCTCTTGCGGAGGACACCAGCACAGAGGCACAGGTGCCACCTCCTCCAGCTAAGCCCAGGAGATCCACCTCCTCACCAGCTGCAAGAGCAGGACGCTTATGTGCCAGCCGCCCCTCCCAACCCCGTTCTTCCCCTCGTGCCTTGAAGGCGCATCCCCACCTTGAGACACCCGGGGCAGGAAGAAGAGCTGGCCCCGGACGATGTCCTCGTTGGTGTGGAAAGGAAGGTGCCCACAGAGCAGCTCATAGAGCAGGATGCCCAGGGACCAGATGGTGGCTGGCTGGCCATGGTAGCAGCCAAAGAGGATCCACTCCGGTGGGCTGTACTCCAGCGTTCCTATGGGATACGGGCACAGCTCATCAGGCCCATGCTGCTCCCTCCCTCCCAGCCAGCTCCCGTTCCACAATAGCCAGCCCCTGCCCTGCCACAAAGCAACTTGGCTGCAGCTGGCTGAAGAAGGATTCCCCCTCCTTCCTTCCCTCCTTCCTTCCCTCCCTCTTCCCCCTCTGCCAGCCAAGGGAGGAACTTCTGCTGCCCAGCTGGGCCCCGGCATTGGGCTCACCTGACATCCGGGTGTAGAACGTGTCCTGGAGGATCGTGCCGCAGCCGAAGTCGATGAGCTTCGCCTCGCCCGTGGCCAGGTCGACGAGGACGTTCTCGGCCTTGATGTGGGGGTGCAGGACGCCGCGGCTGCTGCAGTGCCCCATGGCCTCCAGCACCTGGCGGAACAGCCCCCGCGCCACGGGCTCCGTCAGGAACCGCCGCTCGTGCAGGAAGTACCAGAGGTGCTGACAGCGCTGCGGACGCTCCGTGAGCAGCACGAAGCCCTCGGGCACCTCGAAGCAGTCCAGGAGCCGCACGAAGCCAGGCCGCGACACCATCCACAGCAGCGCCAGCTCCAGGGGCACAAGGGCGCCCTTGCGCTGCGGGGGGACCGCGATGCCGTCAGCAGGGCCGAAGCTGCGCCGCGCCTCGGGCAGCTCCTGCCCGGCCCCGCCGCGGCTCGCCATGGCCCGGCCCGGGGCGCTGCGCGGCCCCCGCTCACTCCACGCTCGCTGCCCTCGCAGCGTTCCGGCTGCCGCCCTGCCGGGCCTCGCCTCAGCCCCACCCGGCACGCCCCGCCGGCTCCTCCCGCTGGCCCCGCTCACTCCCCAGCCGCGCCCACTCCGAGATGCGCTCCCGGACACTCGCTTGATGGCCGCCTGCGAGCCAAGGCCAGCGGCGGGCTGAGCTCATCGCCCGCCGCCCGCCGCCGCCCTCCGAGCCGGCCCCGTCTCTTCCCGGGGCGCCATCGGTGAGGCGGGGACCGGAGTAAACGCTGCCGCAGCCGCCGCTGCCCAGCAGCGGGCCCTGCCGCTAGAGCTGCTCTAGGGGAGGCCTCTCCGCCCATGCGGGTGGCACCGCGCTGCCGCTCTTCTGCCCGGGGCACCCGCCCGCCCGGCACGCTGCTGCTTGCCGAACCGCCCCGGGCTGCGGCGGCTCGGGGCCGGAGGCCGAGCTGGCGAGCGGCCGAGCTCGGAGCAGGGCAGCTGCCGGCCACGCTGTCAGCCACGGGGCGGGAGCCGGGCGGCAGCGGGGCGGCCGCCGGCGGAACCGCGGCAGGGGCTTCGTTCGGGTCCGGGGCCTCAGCTGGGGCTGGGCCAGAGCCCGCGCCAGGCGCGGCCAAAAGACCGCACTGCTCCGCCAGCACCAGAGCGAGCGGCTCCTCCAGCGGCGCCACAGACAGGACGGAGAGAGCCCGGCCGAGGCGGAACCACGGCGGGCCGGGCACGGGCGGGCACGGGGAGGCCCCGCCGAGGGGCGCCTTGCGGGACGCGGCATCAGCCGGGCTGGGAGAGGCGGAACACGGACGGCACGGCCCAACACGGGACGGGAGTAGGGTGAGTGTGAGAGGGAGAAGAGGATGGGGAGCGAGTGGGAAGTCGAGTGGAAAACCAATCAAGAGAAGCGCTGCTGCTGCTGCTGCTGCTGCTGCTGCTGCTGCTGCTGCTGCTGCTGCTGCTGCTGCGGAGCCGCCGGAGCTCGCGGCCGTTCCTCTATTGCCCGGGGAACCCAACGGAGGAGCCGCCGCGCGCCCCAAGGAACGAAAGAGAGAAACAAACAGATCACACCCCAAAGCCATTCCTATTAGAGAAGCAACCAAAGAAAACAACGTAGCAATAACGAAGACTGTTGGCTTCTGGCTTCTTTCTTCTTTGCATGAGACCAAGCTTTTCATGGGGAACAATTGCCTCTTGTGACAATTTTGCCAGAGTGGACAGGAGCAGAGCATTTACTTTTCAAGTAGAAAAGGGAAATCGTGTCAGTAATGTCATCTCTTTTCATCCTCTGTTGACACAGTTGCAGGCTGCCAAAAGACATGGTCTGCAGTGTGGAACTTGGGGCCAAGTTTCTTTTTCTGCCAGAGGATGAGGAGGGGAAGTATCCCAGAATCATGGAGTCGTGGCATGGTTTGGCTTGGAAGGGATCTGGAAAATCCCATGGCTGCAACTCTCCTGCTGTGGCTGGGGATCCCTTGCACTGGACCGGCTTGTCTAGAGCTCCATGCAGCCTGGCCTTGAACACTGTCAGGGACGGGACATGCCCGCCTTCTCTGGGCAACCTGTTCCAGGAGAGTCTTTTTTCTGAATCCCTTACCTAAACCTAATCTCTCTCCATTTGGATCCATGCTCCCTTGTCCTGTCCTTGCCTGCCCTCGTACAAAGTCCCTGTCCCGCTTTCTTGTGTGTTGCCCTCAGGTACTGGAAGGCCACAGCTGGATCAAGGCTGGGTCTCTTTCCCAGGCTGAAGAAGCCGAGCTGTGTCAGCCTTTCCTTGCAGGAGAGGAGCTGCAGCCCTGGCACCATCTGGGTGTCCCTGCTGGGCCCCTGCTGCAGCGTGTCCACGTCCTTGCCGTCCGTGCCGGGGAGCCCGGCAGAGGCGGAGGCAGCGCTGCAGGTGCAGGGTCAGCGGCGGGGAGGAGACCCGGCCCTGGCAGCGGCTCCGGGAGCAGCGATCGGCGCTGGGCCGCCCGCACTGCAGAGAGCCGGGGCCCTTGTGCCTGCCCTTGTGCCCAGGGCGCCTTTCCCCGCCGCCCGCCCGCCCGCCCGCTCGGGGGAAATGCCCCCTGTGCCGCCCCTCAGGGCCGCCCCTCGCCGCTGCCCCAGGCGCTCCCGGCGCCGCCTGGAGGGGCCCAGGCCTCGGCCTCACCCTGCTCAGCCCGAGGCCTGGAAAAGCAGATTCAAACACCCACCCAGAAAGTGCCCCAGGATGCCAAGGTCAATCTTTTGTCACCAGCACGGCTTTGCTATCAGAGTCTGGATGGGAGTAGAAAATCACCAGGGGAAAAGAGCATGAACAAGTTCTGCCTTGGCACTACCTCAAGCTGTGGGGTACCAGTTGTTGGTTTCACTGGCTCTGGATTGAAGGCACTTGAGACAGTAATTCATGTTCAGACTCAAGTGTTTATTATTTCTTATCAGTAAAACAGCCTCATTACTGGGAGTTCAGCAGCTTTTCAGTAGAAGGCACAAAATGGCCCACAATCTCTTGTTCCAAGGTCTTTTAAGACTAAACTATCCAATTAGGAACTGACACCTAGATTATTTTCCCTTTTAACCCAATAACTGATCCCAAAGAGCCTGCAATGTGGAATTTCTGCCCAATTACAAAAAGCCACCCAAACCCATGAAGAAGAAGGAAGAAGCATGAAGAAGAAACCCAGGACGAAACACTGTGCCTTCCATTTTGCTTCCATCCACAACATACTAAAAATCCCAAAACCTCAATTTCTCAGAGTCAGAGTAGACCAAAGCCCAAAAACTGGAGGTGATAAAAATGGACTAAAACCACAACCAAGGAATCTGCATCGCCCTGAAATACCTTTCCCCTTACATCAGCCTGGTGCATATTCATAGAGCCTCATGCATACCCATAAACTACTTTACATATTCCAGGAATGATTTTACGTGGCCCCTCCTTGGGTCTGCCTTTTCAGAGCATGTGTGTTTCTTGGCTGTGGTTTTGGCTCCTTCTCTTTATCACCTCCAGGTTTTGGGCCTTGGTGCACTCTGCCTTCAGACGGGGAGTGCTGATAGTTGGCAGATCTGTACAGGTGTCCTCATCCCATGTGCATTGGATGTTATCCCATCCAAGCAGGCAGTTTAACAGAAGCAGCTATTTCACAAGCTTAATTAACAACAGAAATAAAAACTTATAACAAAGTTACTTTAAAAAACAGTCCCAGCCCATATTTGATCCCAGTCTGTGTGGTCCTGATCCATATGGTCCCAGTCCCTGGGATCCCAGTCCATACAGTCCCAGTCCATATTTGATCCCACTCCAGGCTATCCTGGTCTGGAGGGTTCTGATCCACACGATCCCCATCCATGTGATCCCAGCCCATATTTGATCCCAGTCCGTATTTGATCCCAGTCCGTATTTGATCCCAGCCCATCTTTGATCCCAGTCTGTGGGGTACTGCACACACTCCCAGGGTCTGGAATTCCAGTTCCCAGCCAGGAAAAAATGTTCCTGCCCTTGAACTTCCTTCCTATCCCCGCAACAAATTGCAATAAAATTATAAACAAAGAAATAATAATTGAACTTTAAAAAATTATAATAAAAATAAAATATAAAAATCTCAAATCTTCTTTACAATACTCCAACAGTGATTCAAACCAAAGCAACAACTATTACTATAATATTACTAATGTATATAAATAAACAAATTATATATCAAGAAATACCTTTTGAAAATTTTAACTCTATGACTAATGTACTTTAGATAAAAATATCTAAAGAAACTACCAAGCAATCTAACACACCTTAGTAAAACAATTCATATTACAAATATACTAAACACAAAAGCAAACACCACTACAATTTCTCAGACATTTCAACCATACAATTAAACTTTAATAACATCCTTAAGTACTCCAAAACAATTAAAATTATTTTTAAAAGGTTTATTGGGGGTGCGTGGTTTTATTTGGATATTGGTTTTTTAATTGTTAGAGGCTAGATGATTTAAAAAATGGGACTTTTATAAGAATTGAATCAGCTGAGAAGGTGGCACTCTGCAAACAGAACTGACTGAAAATGAACAGGACAGAAATCACTAACTCTGAAAGTTTTATTTGCTATCAAATACAACCCACACACCCAGCCCCACACAATCCCAATCCCATTGCTCCAAATTGGGATCCCACTTCTCCCAGTCCCCTTCTAACCCCATCTCACCCTGGTGGCTGTGGAATGGAGAGTTTAGCATGGGATTGAGGTTTTTTGAGGAGGGAACAAGGAATTTGAGGTAGGATTGAGCCTTTTTGGGTTAAAATTCAGTTATTTTCAGTGGAATTTGAGTGGTTTTGAGGTGACAGATTCATCCCTCTTGGCTTTTGGAGTGGAAACACATGGAGAAGAGAAAAAAATTCAGGCCAAACCAAAGGACAAGCAGCCAGGTGTGTTCCCAACATGGATCACAGGGAATGTGAGTGACCAGGGCTGTGCCCAAAGTGCCTCCTCCAGTGGGGGATGGAGCTGCAGCAGCGCACGAAGCTCTTCCTGCACTTGGGGCACTCGCAGGGCTACCCTTACCGGTGCCTCCGTTGGTGTCGGGTCAAGTGAGAGCTGCAGGAGAAGCTCTTCCCACACTGGGGACACTCGTAGGGCCTCTCCCCGGTGTGGATGCGCTGGTGAAGGACGAGGTGGGAGTTGTACTTGAATCCCTTGCCGCAGTCGGGGCATTGGAAGGGCCTCTCCTCTGTGTGAATCCGATAGTGCCGGAGGAGATGGGAGCTGGTCTGAAACCTCTTCCTGCATTTATCACACTCGTAGGGCCTCTCCCCTGTGTGGATGCGCCGGTGGGTGACGAGGGCGGAGTTGCGCTTGAATCCCTTCCCACAGTCGGGGCATTGGAAGGGCCTCTCCTCTGTGTGAATCCGATAGTGCAGGAGGTGATTGGAGCTGGTCTGAAACCTCTTCCTGCATTTATCACACTCGTAGGGCCTCTCCCCAGTGTGGATGCGCCGATGGGTGACGAGGGTGGAGTTACGCTTGAATCCCTTCCCACAGTCGGGGCATTGGAAGGGCCTCTCCTCTGTGTGACTCTGATAGTGTAGGAGAAGATGGGACCTGGTCTGAAACCTCTTCCCACACTTGGAGCACTCATAGGGCCTCTCCCCAGTGTGGGTCCTCTGGTGGCTGATCAGGCTGCAGCGCTGGCTGAAGCTCTTCCCACACTGCCCACACTCGTAGGGCCTCTCCCCAGTGTGGGTCCTCTGGTGCACGATCACGTTGGAGCTCTGGCTGAAGCTCTTCCCACACTCCCCACACTCGTAGGGCCGTTCCCCAGTGTGGATCCTCTGGTGCTTGATCAGCTCGGAGTTCCACCTGAAGCTCTTCCCACACTCCTCGCACGTGTGGGGCTTCTCCCCATCATGGAGCTGCTCATGGAGCACCAGCTCCGAGCTCTGCCTCCATCTCCGGCCGCCTTCCCGGCCCAGGCTGGCTCTTTCCCCCTCACATCCCCGCCATCTGCGTTTGCAGCCCCTCCTCGTGCGGCATCTCCGGGCCTTTTCCTCCCCGTTGGCTTCCTGCGCCGTGGAGCTGCTCAAAACGGCCTCTGCCACCAGGTTCTGCCGCGGGCATTTGTCCTCCCTGCTCTCCATGCTCAGCTCCTGCTCTGGGTGAGGAAGGACAAGGACAGCATGGGATTTGCCTCCCTGCCACAGGCAAGGGCAACGAGATCCCCCCAGGCCGTCTCTGGGGACGCACTGCCCCCTCTTGGCTCTCCCCATTTCGGGATGCCGGGGCTCTTTGGGCTCCCGGGCTCCCTTCTCCCCTCATTCTCTGCTCTGGGCTGCAGCGGCTCCAAGGAGTCCCCCCTGCCCCTCTCCAGGCTCTTGAGGCTCCCGCCAATGGCGGCGCTCCCCCCTCTCTGGCCTCCCCACTTTGGCCTCCTGGGGCACACAGGGCTCTGCTCCTCCAGGCTGCCTCTGCCGGCAGCCGCCACCGCCACGCCCCGATGTCCCCCCGAGGGGCCTTTTCCACTCAGCCTTGGACTTCTTCATTCTCCAAACATCCCCCCAAAAACACAACCCAGGGACCCCCCGGGATATCCGGGCCGGGCTCCCCCTCCCAGCTCACCGGAGCCATGGGGGGGGCGATGATCCCACAGGTGGGGGCTGCGAATTCAGGCAGGGCTCGAGACCGCGTGGCTCCCGCAGCTGAGACTTGATCCGCCTTTGTCCCTCCTCTTCCTCTTCCTCCCGCTCCTCCTCTGTCCTATCTCCTCCTCCCTCTCCTCCTGCCCTCTAACCCCACCTCCTTCACTGCTCTTTCTCCTCCCGCTCCTCCTCTTCCATCCCCCCTCCTCCTCCTCCCCTGTCTTATCCCCGCCTCCTGCTCCTCTTCCATCCCGCCCCTTCCATTCCTTCTCCTCCTCCTCCCCCCTAACCCTGCCTCCTCCTCCCCCTCCATCCCTGCCCTTCCCTCCCTCCTCCTCCTCCCCCAGCAGCAGCCACACCCTCGGTGCCCCGTTCCCGCAGCCCTCGCAGCCCGCGGCAGCAGCGGCCATGGAGCCGGGCCAGGTCGGCATGGGCAGCGCGGGGCTCTCGGCTGCTCCCAGCCGCTGCGGGCGGGGGGAACCCAGCCCGGGCCAAAGGAGAGGCAAACTGGGCAAACTGGGGGCACATCACAAAGCTAAGGATGCAGCAGAAAATGGAGCTGAAAGAGTTTCTTTAATATTAACTCCAAACGAGGAAAAACTGAAAATTCCAAAGTTTAGGGAAGCCAAGAAAAAAGAATTAAACAAGATAGGAAATGAGCAAGATAAATCAGGGAAATAGAAACTTCTACATGGAAGACAATTACTTAATAAAATGTGCTTACTAGGAAAAGATTAGAAGACGTGCATCAGAAACCCCACTGGCGTACTCAAGCTTTGTGTGATCATTTTTAAAGGAATTTTGGGTGCACTGGGATTTTTGGTGTAGCAAAGCAAGTCACTGAAAGATGCTTAATTTGCCAAAGGATAAATAAAAAGGTGATGAGAAAAACAGCATTAGGAGGTCATGAGTTAGCTCGTCGACCATTTCAAAATATCCAAGCAGAAGTTTGGATTTGTTAGGTTCTGGATTTATTTGGAAAAAAAACCATTTAATCTAGAAGAAAGAGAATATGCCATATGTTAGACAGGAGATTTTAGGAGAATAAAAATCTTTGAAGTATCAGAAACACCCGAGGAAAAAACCAAGAAAATAAAAAGGGGAAATGAAAGGGAGGGGAACAAGAGGAAAAGTCAGAAAGAGAGTGGGATCCTCTGCAGCTCTTGCCCCCTCCGTTGGCGGCCGAGGCGCCTGTCCCGGGTCCCGGCTCGCTGCCCGCCTCAGCTCCGCCTGCCCCGGTTTCCATCCCAGGTGCGGGCTCACTGCCCAGGGCAGCTCCACCTGCCCCGGCGCTGGCGGTGAATTTGTGTGCCCTGGCCCCACTGCCCGGCCCGCGGCCGCTCTGCCGGCCATGCTGGGCAAGATGGGGTTGCTCTGTCCTGCCGCGTGGGCCGAGGTCACCGCGCCGACCGCACCGAGGGCGGGTCCCAGCCATCCCATCCCCGCCTGCCCTGCCCGTGCCAGCTGCGCTGGGCAGCGCCGCTGCTGCTGCCGGGGTCTCCCACCTGCCTTTTCTCTGCCGGGAGCTGCCGGATCAGCCGCCAGAAGCCATGTGGGGGCTGCCCACGCTCCGGCTCGGCCTCCACGGGAAGATCCCCCTCTGGCGATTCCGGCAGCAGACCCTGCCCACACTCCGACCGAGCCTCGGCGGGATATCCTCCCCTGACCCCTCCTGCTCTGAGTTACGTCCCCTTGGTAACCACAGCTCCGGCTGTTCAGGGAAAATCCCTCTCTCTACAGGAAGCACCTTATCGAAACACTAGGAGCTCAGTTAAAAGGCAGCCCTCTCCAAATTCTTTCTCAAAACACGGGAGAAAGGCTACAGAAGGTAAAAAAGTGAAAGAGTTAGATGAAGGGATTGCTCTATTGCCGTGAAGAGAGGTTCCCATGGCAGGGATGCGCTGCCCCGCCCCGCGGGAGCCACCGGCGCCCCTGCCGGCCGTGCCCGGAACTGCACCCAGGGGGAAAGCGCCGCGGCCGAAAGGCCGGGACCGGCTCCGGGCTCTGTTTGTTGTCACTGCCGGAGCTGTTGATACACACTACTATTATTATATTATACACACTAGTAAAGAACCGTTATTCCTAATCCCATATCTTTGCCTGAGAGCCCCTTGATTTCACTATCCTAAAAATTAAGAGGGAGGGGCTTTGCATTCTCCATCCGAAGAGAGGCTTTTTCTGCCTTCCCAAGCAGACGCCTGTCTTGTAAAGCAAGACAAGCACCCACAGGCACTGAGGGGGGCTGCAGGAGGGGCAGAAGAAGGCCCTGCAGCACTTGGGCACAAAGGCCCAGCAGGTGAATGCAAGAAGGGAGCAGCAAAAGGCCAAGCTGAAGGCAAAGGCCAGGGCAGAGCTCCTACAGCCCCTGAGGGATCAGCCCCAGGGCCCAAGGGGGCCCCAGCACCCAGGGCACGGCTCGGCCACAAGCACCCGGCAGAGGCATTGCCCTCCTCGGCAGGGCACAGCCCACCCAAACAGCCCCTGGCAAGGAATCAGGGCTCCGGCTGTAGGGCACAAGGACACTGCAAGCAGAGACAGCAGCACCCTCAGGACCAGCAAGTCCAGCCCGTGATGGACATGGATTGGCAGGGCTGTCACAGCTCCCATCACACCAGGGACCCTCCACACTGGAGCCCTTGAGAACATTCAGGTGGGTCTGCATTGAGAGGAGGCATTTTCTGATGGACACAGGGGCCTCTCAATCTGCTCTGAATCTTAGACCTAAAGGGGAAAATAGTAAAGGAATATTTTAATTTTTAAGGGAATGAGTGGGAAAGATGAGCAGGTATGATTTGTTCAACCACTATTAGAAGCTGTGGGGGATAGGTTTGAAATAAATGAATTTCTTTTTCTTCCTCCTGTGATTGTAATTAACTAGGAAGGAGTTTGAGAGCTGGATTTTAATACTGTAAAAAGGGATACAGAGGCTAGTTCTGTTGTACCTCTGTGTCAAAAGTCTGACAAGGCCTATGCTGAAGTGAACCCAGAAGTGTGGGCAGCCCCAGGGAAATACAGAAAATTAGATATGGAGCCTCTACAAATTAAAGCAACCAGGACAAGCACTACCCTGTTCCAAGAGAGGGAAGGAAGGGCTCACAGCCTGGTATTGAGTCCCTGTTAAAGGCAGGGCTTTTGGAGCCAAGGATGTCTCCCTACAACACTCCTATCTTGCCAGTCAACAAACTGGATGGATGGACAGGAGGAGGAAACACAGAATTTTCAAGTGTTAAAATTAAGATTAACTGAGGCGAGTGGCCTGGGCCTTCCAGACAGGGAAAAAGAATTTGAATTATAGGTGGACGTTAAACAGGGTCTTGCCAAAGGAATTCTTGTGCTAAAATGTTTAACCCAGTGGCCAGAGAGCAGCCTCATTGTCTGCAGAATTGTGCAGCCACAGCTTCCGTGGGAGCAGAGGCCTGAAAACTGATGACAACAGGAGGATCTCCTAGAGTTCAAGTCTGGCATCAAGTTAAATCTTTAACAACCAAAAGAGCCTCTCAATGGATGAGCAGGGCTCGGTTATTACAGTATGAAACTTGTTCAATGGCACAGGAGGATTCAGAACTGAGGACAGGGCAAGGGTTTAACCCAGCCTCCTGTTTGAACAGCCTGGAGAGGGGCTGGCAAGGAACCCAGGACTGCACTCAAGGGACAGAGCTCCCGAGCCAGGCTGGGAGAGATTGATGGGACATTCCCTGGCCTGAGGGAGACAATGTGTTTGTGGATGGCTCTGCAAGGGCAGCAGAAGGGAAAAGAGCTACAAGACAGGCTGTTATTAAGGAAGGGGAATCAGACAAAGCGCAGGTCACCGCCCCATGCTCAGCTCAACCCGCGGAGCTGTGGGTGCTTGTAAGAGCCTGGCACTGAAATGCCCTGAGCAGGAAGGCTTCAAAATCTTCTGCTGACACCATGGCACCTAACAGGGGGGCAAAAGCAATTCTGACTCCTTCAGCAAGCACTGGATCACTTATTAACCTATTGCTAAAACAAATAATTCAAAGAAAATGGATTGTGGAAGCAATAGATTCAGATGGGGAACTCATTTTAGAGGAAAGACCCTTCAGGGGGTTATGGCAGCTTTAGGAATACAATGGGACCTCCATAACCCCTGACAAGCCCAGAGCTCGGGTTGGGTAGAAAGAATGAATGGGGAAATAAAGAAACACCTTTGGAAGCCGGAGATGGAAACCAAGATGCCATGGGTACAGCTTTTGCCATTGGCTTTGGCAAGAAAAAGAGCCAGACCCAAGGCAGATATTCAATTATCTCCCTTGGAATTCATGTCTGGAATTCCTTACCTGGGCAATTCTCCACCTAGTGCAGGGTGGAAATAAGGGATGTAAATGTAAGGCAGGCTGTAGCCAGGATCCTGTCTCCTGTGGAATCTCTCCCCCAGGAAGCTGGGCTGGCACAGAGCCTGCCCTGGGACTTTGCTGTTGCCAACACCCAGCCAGGCCATCGGCTCCTGCCTAAGGAGTGCAAAGCAGCACCACTGGTGGCCAAGGGGCCCACGCCAAGTGTCCCTGAGGCCAGAAACAGCCGCCAGCACAGCTGAGCACGGGGGGACCCCTCAGCCTGGCCTCAGGGGCTCTGAAGCCCCGGAGATTTGCACTTCCCGCCCGCAGCAGGACCATGGGAGCCGCCCCTGAGCCTGCCCTGAAGGCAACGCAGCAGCAGCCAGGGCTCCACAGCGGGCCAAGCCCCTGGGCCTGCCCACAGATCCTCTGCTCAAACCCTCGGGAATCCTGGCCACCCTCCCCTGGCACCTCCAGCCACTGCGGCCAAGCCTCGCTGCCGCTGCTGCAGCTCCAGCGCTGGCTGGGCCTGCACTGCCACAGCTGCTGGGGAGCACCGCGGCACAATTCCACCCTGGGGCTCACTCACACCCACACTCTGGGCTGACTGCGACTGCACTGCTGCAAAATGTACCCATCCTGCTTCTTTTAAATCTTATTTCTCTGCTCAGAAAGGTTTCTCTACTCAAAGGTTTGCCTTTGGGAAAGAAATTTTAAAGGTTTTATTTAAGGGGTTCCCAGTCTGTTCCCAGTCTGTCTGGGAATAGCCCAAAAGACACCCACAGAGATAAGGACCAGCAACAAAACATCAACGCCCCGCAGCAAACAGCAACCAACAGCTACCCCAGACACTGCCCCCGCACAGCTGGAGACACCTGGTCTGGAAAAGGCTGAGAAGGAAATCCAGGAGTGTGGGCGGAATTCACAGCAGAGGGGAAGAAATCTGAGTCTAATAGGAAACCAAACACTAAAAACTTACACGACTTGGAAGCAATGAACATTAAAGCAGTGGATTTAGATTGGTTCAGACTACGTAAAGTTTAGGAAAAATCGAGTAAAACTGACATGTCATGGAATGATTTTTTCTGCACAGCTGGGCTATGTGTGGATGTAAGTATTTCTGTTGCACATCCTGGCCAGAACCAAGTAATGCCTTGACTCTCTCACACAAAAGAGATTCTTGGAGAGTTTTTGTTTTCCCTACAGTTTCAGTGATAAGATTACAACATGAGAAACATTTTTTATAATAATCCTACTTTATATTGTCAGGTAGGTTTGGGACAGAAGGGTGAGAATCAATTTTTGGTCTGGGTTTTTCCATGTTCGCCTTTATGTTGCATTTTGCAAAATTGAAGAGCTTTAACCGTGATACTTTTAACTCTTAAATAGTTAATACTTTTTTTAAAAAAAGCAGTGTGAAGCTGCAAAGGGAAACAGCAAATGGAGAATGTTGGGAAAACTATAAATAAATGGGGGGGAATTGAGATGAGGGACTACATTTTGTTCGTCATGAAAAAGAGACCAGTGTGTTACAAGAGTTGTCTGCTGACTATTTCTGTACTACTTCATGAGATATGAGCCACAAGGATACCAGGGAAGGGGTTGCAGGAGCCCACACATAGTCCCACCCAGCAAATGGTACAAACAGATAACTCACAGAAATAACGACCAGGGAAAGGCTGGGGAAAGGGCAGGGGCAGATTAACACCCAGCAGGGAAACCTTTCCCGCTGACAAATGGTACAAGCAGATAACTCACAGAGATAATGACCAGGGAAAAGCTGGGGAAGGGGCAGGGGCAGATAAACAGTCTGCAAGGCAGGATATTTGCTTGCCTAAGCTTGATAGGGCACAGTTTGCAAGGCAGGACATTTGCTTGCTTAAGCTTGATAGGGCACATATTGCGTTAATCATAAGATTTTGGTAATTTTCCACAGAGAAGTCACCAAATAAGGACATAGGGTGAAGAAGACGCGGCTGAGGAAGACTCCGCAGCCTTTTATCACCGACCACCAGGAGACAGAAGGATGACCCCCTAGCAACAACCAGCGCAGGCGCAGAGAACTCTGAGATAACATGGACTCCTGAAGGATGGAGAGGATAAAAGGACTGAATCAGAAACTAGTTGGTGCGGCAGTAGTGGAGCGGAGACTCCCCTGTCGCCCAGCGCTGAGCCTTTGCTTACGTAGTATAGCTGCTTCAATAATTAATAAATTCTTTGATTGGAAATTACTCGTTTTGAGTCAATTTTATAACAGTTTGGTGCCGTGACTCGGATGAGAGTTTGGATTGGGTAAGATCTACCCAGAGTGGGGGGCGCCTCATCCAGTGCTTTCCGGGTGGCCCCTCTGGGAGAACCTCCGCCACTCTCACCGACGACCCTAAAATATATACTAGTAAGCAAACGGGACAAATTATACCGGTGAACCACTTAATAATCTGTGCATGGAGTCCGGACGAAGACGCAGGACGCGTAAGTATAAAAGGGAATCCGTTCGGGCGGGGTTGGGATCCCGGAGTGTGGCGGTGGACAAGTGTGAATGAGAGGAGGGCCGGCAGCCGGACTCTCCAAGTGAGTGCGGACCCTTGAGTAGTGTGGTTCCCGTAGACCCGCAAGGGCTCGGGCCACGAAAAAGGGGAAGTGAAAGGAATTTGAGAGTGAAAGAAGGCACTCCGGATGAATGGGGCAGGGGAAAAGCAAGACCCCAACCCAAGTCAAACTCCCCCCCATTCCAAGGGACAGCCCCCTAGGATTCATGCTTAGTAATTGGAAGCATTACCCGGGGACCGAGACTAAGGATAGGGCCAGAATGATACATTATTGCATGGAAGTATGGGGTGGGAAAGAGATTTCCAAAAAAGTTTTTTGGCCCGTGTTTGGATCATCTGAAGACTGGGTTTGACAGGACTTGAACCTATGGGTAAATTCTAAAGAGCCCTTCTCGTAAGAGGAGAGTGATTATGCCAAAATATGGGTAGCAAGACCCGAAGTGTATGTTTTCCAATTAAGAGAAGGGAAAGGGGATCCGGACAAAAAGGGGAAGAGGGACAATCATTTGGGCGACTTAATTATAGCACCACCCCCATATGTCCCACCGCCAGCACCCAATGCCCCACCACCTCCACAACCACCTGCACCGAACAATGATGAAGAGGGTAACCAAGGGGAGGTTAACCAAACCGGTTACCAAGGCCCGATTACAAGGAGCCGCAGTAGGGTTGAGACGGGGCTATTCCCTCTACGGGAGATGCCCATGGGTGGACCACAGGCGGGTATAGGATTTATTACTGTCCCCTTGAGTTTGGCAGATATATGAGACTTTAAGAAGGACATGGGACATTTATTAGAGGACCCTTTTGGGGTAGCCGAGAGGGTCGACCAGTTCTTAGGACCAAACATCTATACCTGGGAAGAAATGCAGACCATTTTGGGCATTCTGTTCTCTACTGAAGAACGGAATATGATAAGAAGGGAAGGAATGCGTATTTGGGACACGCAGCATGTCCAAGGCCCGGCTGCGGACGCTAAATGGCCCCTACAGAGCCCCCATTGGGACCACCAAAATGCGGCACATAGAACACATATGCAGGATTTAAGGACCATAATTATTCAGGGGATTAGGGACTCAGTCCCAAGGGGGCAAAATATAGATCGGGCATTCAACGATAGGCAAAAGAAGCACGAGTCACCTACGGAATGGCTCGAGAGATTACGGAGGAACTTACGATTGTACTCCGGAATGGACCCCGATAGCCAAACTTCACAGTCAATGCTGAAAGTCCATTTCGTTTTAAAATCGTGGGACGACATAAAGAAGAAAATCCAGAAGTTAGAGGACTGGCAGGACAGGGGGCTGGATGAACTGCTTAGGGAGGCACAGAAAGTATATGTCCGTAGGGACGACGAAAGAGACCGCAGACAAGTAAGGTTGATGGTCGCAGCAACAGGTGGGGGGAGGTACCAAAGAGAAGGGCAAAAGGGAGGTTCGAGTGAACAAAAAGAGAAAAGTATAGGGGAGTCAGAAGGGGTGAAGGTGTGTTTTTATTGCGGAAAAAAAGGGCATTTTAAGCGAGAATGTAGAGTCCGAATCAGAGACGAGAAGCAGTTCCAAATGGACTAGGGGGGTCAGGGGCTCTATTTGGTGGGGACCCGGAAAAATCATAAAGAGCCCTTGATAAAACTTAAAGTGGGTCCCCACAACCAAGAAATGGAATTCTTGGTAGATACGGGGGCAGAAAGATCCACGGTACAGAACCTACCAAAAGGATGTACCATCTCTAAAGAAACTGCCACTGTCATAGGGGCAAAAGGGGAACCTTTTGAAGTACAAATCATAAAAAATGTGACTATAGAATCAGGATCCAAAATAGGGATGGGAAATCTATTATTGGTACCCGAGTCAGATTATAATCTGCTCGGGCGAGACATGATTATAGAATTAGGGATTAGTATAGGTGTAGATAATAAGGAATTAAAAATTAAATTATGCCCTTTAAGGGTCGAAGATGAAAAGCAAATTAACCCCGAAGTCTGGTACACGCCTGAGAGCGTGGGACAGCTAAAAATCACTCCATTTTCGGTAACTATCAAAAATCCGGATGTCCCTGTCCAAATTAAGCAATACCCATTATCCCCAGAAGGGAGACGAGGATTAAAACCAGAAATAGAAAGGTTGTTGAATAATGGATTGTTAGAACCCTGTATGTCTCCGTTCAATACTCCCATCCTACCAGTTAAAAAGCCAAACGGCACCTATCGATTGGTGCATGATTTAAGGGAAATAAACAAGCGAATGTAGCCCGGTTCCCGGTGGTGGCAAATCCTTATACCCTCTTGACTAAACTGGGGCCTGAGAATTTATGGTACAGTGTTATAGATCTCAAAGATGCCTTTTGGGCATGCCCTTTGGCTAAAGAAAGCCGGGATTATTTTGCATTTGAATGGGAAGACCCCGATACGGGAAGGAGACAACAATTAAGATGGACGGTACTCCCTCAAGGATTCACTGAGTCCCCTAATCTCTTCGGGCAGGCTTTAGAGCAAATTTTACAGGATTACCAAGTGGGGCCAGGGGTTACATTAATCCAATACGTAGATGATCTACTCCTGGCGGGGCAGCAGGAAGAGAATGTACGGAAAGAAAGTATTAAGTTATTGAACTTTTTAGGCTTAAAGGGATTGAAAGTCTCCAAGGCAAAACTACAATTTGTCGGAGAAGAAGTAAAATACCTAGGCCATTATCTAAAGAAAGGAGAGAAGAGAATAGACCCCGAACGAATACAGGCGATTTTAGCATTACCAATTCCAAGAAATAAGAGACAAATCAGGCAAATACTTGGACTAACTGGTTATTGTCGACAATGGATTGAAAACTACAGTAGTAAGGCGACTTTCTTGTATCAGAAACTTACTCAAGAGGGACTCCTAAAATGGGATCAGGAGGACACCGAAAGGCTGCAAGAGCTTAAAGAGAGCCTAATCCATGCCCCGGTATTAAGTTTACCTAATACTAATAGACCCTTCTTTTTGTTCATAAACGTAGACAAGGGGGTCACATATGGGGTCCTTACTCAAGAATGGGCAGAGAAAAGGAAACCGGTGGCTTATCTATCAAAGATCTTGGACCCAGTAAGCAGAGGATGGCCTACGTGCTTACAAGCAATTGTAGGATGTGCTCTTTTGGTAGAAGAAGCCCGGAAAATTACATTTAATAGCAGCCTGAAAGTGCTGTCCCCCCCTAACATACGGGGAGTCTTACAGCAAAAGGCTGAAAAATGGATCTCAGACGCAAGGCTTCTAAAATATGAAGGAATATTAATTGAGGCTCCAAATTTAACTCTAGAAACTACTAATATCCAAAATCCAGCTTCCTTCTTATATGGAGGACCAGAAGAAGCACTAACACATGATTGTATAGTGACTATAGAAGAACAGACAAAAATCAGACCAGATTTGGAAGAAGAGGAATTGGAAAAAGGAGGAAGACTGTTTGTGGATGGATCCTCCAGAGTAGTTGAGGGAAGGAGAAAATCAGGATATGCTATCATAAGGGGACCCAACCTGGAAGTGATAGAATTGGGACCCCTTAGTGGATCCTGGTCCGCCCAAGCATGTGAACTATATGCTGTACTACGAGCCCTGGAATGGTTAACAGGAAAAGATGGGACTATTTTTACGGACTCGAAATATAGCTATGGGGTAGTCCATACATTTGGCAAAATATGGGAGGAAAGAGGACTAATAAATTCACAAGGGAAAGATTTAGTTCACCGTAAATTAATATTAGACGTGCTCAGTGCCCTACGAAAACCCCGAAAAATAGCTATAGTTCACCTGAAAGGTCACCAGAAAGGACTGGATTTGAGAAGTAGGGGAAATAATGCAGCTGACCAGGAGGCTAAACGGGCTGCCCTGAGACTCCTCACTTTGCAGGAAAACATAGAACACTCCCAAACGCCAGAACCTGACCCCGACATCAAGTTTAACAAAGAGGAAGAGAATAAAATACAAAAACTAGGAGCTAAAAGGGATGCACAAGGAGCATGGAAATTAGCAGATGGCAGAGAAATAATACCTAGAGCATTGGCACATAGATTACTGACTAAGATACATCAAAAAACACATTGGGGATCACAGGGACTGGTAGATTATTTTGCTGCAAAGTATGTGAGTGTAGGAATCTGGGACATTGCCAAACAAGTAACCAGAGGATGCCTAATTTGCTTACAAGTAAATAGAAAAAATTTGAGAAAATTACCGGAGGGAGGCCGACCGCTAGCGAAAAGGCCTTTCTCCCACATTCAGATAGATTTCACTGAGCTCCCCAAAGTAGGGAGAACCAAATATTTATTGGTCTTGGTGGACCACCTAACACATTTTGTGGAAGCCTTCCCAACCGTAAGAGAAACAGCCAAAGTAGTTACGAAAATATTGATGGAAGAGATAATCCCGAGATACGGGGTCCCAGAAGTCATTGACTCAGATAGAGGGCCGCATTTTATTTCCCAAGTTACCCAAAACTTAGCAACAGCTCTGGGCATACGGTGGGAACAACATGCCCCCTGGCATCCCCAGAGCTCTGGACGAGTTGAACAAATGAATGGGGAAATAAAAAAGCAATTGACCAAACTGGTAGCAGAAACCAATTTGACCTGGGTTAAATGTATTCCTCTAGCGTTGCTAAATATAAGAACAAGACCTAGAGCTGATTTAGGGGTATCACCCTTTGAAATGATGTATGGGATGCCATATAACCTAGAAAATCCTAACGAACATCCTGTCATTAATGACACATGTACACAAAAATATTTGGTGGAATTGACAAAGTACAGAAAAGCATTATGGGAAAAAGGTATGTTAGCACAACGGCCTCCTTTAGATTTTATCTTACACCAGGTACAGCCAGGAGATTGGGTGCTCGTGAAAAGCTGGAAAGAAAACCCCTTGACTCCAAGGTGGGAAGGACCGTTCCAAGTACTCCTCACCACAGAAGCAGCCATACGAACCGCTGAAAAAGGATGGACTCATGCTAGTAGCATAAAAGGACCGGTAAAACCCCCTCACAGCTGGGAGGTTTGCAGTCTCCCGGGAGAAACCAAATTAAAGCTGAAACGAACTGATAAATGATTTGGATAATAATCTGGGTTGGAGATAACCATTATCTCCAAACCCACCTAATAGGGAATCGGGAGGCTCTTGGATATTGCAAACTCTTAGAGGACGAGTTGAGAAAGCCCTACTTTAAGTCCCCGAGATTAGAACATAAAGGGCACACATGGGAGGGGGAAAAAGCACAAAACAAAGATATTAGGTTAAAGTGTAACTGGTTAGATTGTGACTGTCACCCCCTTGCATGCTTTTCCTGTAAATTGTGTCACAAACCTTGGTGGTCTCATTGTCGGAGTGGTAGAACACCTAGGGGAATTTGTACGCCGTGCTATGAGAAAGAGAGGAGACTAACTTCTATCATTCTTAGTAGCAGAGTTGCTACGGGGGAGGTAAAGCTTGGATCTGACAAGTGGTGGGAAACCTTTTCCAAAGGGGTAAATCCTGATCGGTTCTGCTACCACCCTAACGAACCGATCCCCTTTCTCCTGGACATCCTGGAAGTGGTGTGTCAGAAGAAAGCCCCCAATTTGCGGCGTGACCTCTCATTAATAAAAGCTGATAACTGGGCCGCCAGTGCTAAAAAGTGGAAACGGGAGGTTTATCCGGCTCCTGAAGAATACCCCTGCTGCCGAGAAGATGGCAAACCCCGAGGCTCGCAGCAACCGAGTCGTCGGGCGAGGCAGAGAGGTAATAACCAGTGGAGTCTGTCAGAAGCCCCGACCCCCATATGGGATGTCCAGGAAATGTTGGCCGTCCTGCCCCAGGATTGGTAACCCACCACTGGGGAAACCAAAGGTAAAATTCAACCTGAGCTCCGACAATGACAGCCCCAAATTACAAGCCTTAATTCTTTTCTGGTGCATCGTAACAAGTTCAGGGGCAGAAGGGTATTCACATCAACCCTTCAAATGGTCACTGATTAGATGGGAAGACCAGTATGTTATCCAGACCAAAATCACGTCTGGCGCACCCAGCTTTTTATGTACTTTGTGTGATTTAATACCTGTGAATCCATGTTTAAATCAGTTTGGATATTATTTTTGTCCAAGCTCAAACCCGGGAAAAGGGTATTGTAACTATCCAGGACACTTTTACTGTGCTTATTGGGACTGTGTATCAGTAAGCTCCTTTGGGGGGAACGAGGACGGGTTTATCAGAACTGGATGGGGTCCATACGGGTGTACACAGCCCACTTCCACATATACCCAGAAAGAAGGAGGGTTAGATGGAACATGCAATATGATTTACATTAATGTGACAAAACCACATGACCAAGTCTGGTTATTAGGGAAAATGTGGGGAGCCCGATTATGGGAACCAGGGACAGACAGAGGGGGGCGCTTTATAATCCAAAAGACAACCGTGCCACACGACCCCGAACCAATTGGACCAAACCAGGCGATAGCTGGAGAACTAACGCTAGGAGAAAATAATGGAAATGAATCAGAAACAGCCCCAACCACTAGTCTTCCAGAAATGTATAAGCAAAACTTTACTAATTCGACCCGAGGACCTGAAAACCCGGGAGAAGGGGACTTGTGGAAAATATTACAGGCCACTTTCCTAGTCCTGAATGAGACCCATCCAAATCTAACTGAGGAATGTTGGCTGTGTTACACCGTAAACCCCCCGTTCTATGAAGCCATAGGGGTAACAGCAAAAAGCAGACGAGTAAATGGGACCAACCCAGCTAGGTGCCTATGGAAAAAAGAAGGAGAAGAATCGAGAGGGATAACCTTGGCAAGGGTAACGGGGAGAGGAAGATGTATAGGACGAGTACCAGTGGAAAAACGACATCTATGTCAGGTTATGGGGAATCTGAGTGACCCTAAGAAACCTGCCAGCTGGATACTGCCAGCAGCAAATACTAAATGGGTCTGTAACACTCTCGGAGTCACCCCATGTATAAATATAGACCGATTTAATGAATCCAGTGACTTTTGTATTCAAGTATTGATAGTACCCAGAGTCCTTTACCACCCCGTAGAGTACGTTTATGAACAATATCAAAATATAGGACCCCACATAGTGAAACGGGAAATATTCACAACCTTCACTGTAGCAATGTTACTAGGAATAGCTGCAGCCAGGACAGGAACAGGAATAGCCTCACTCATACAGCAACACCGAGGATTCCAAGAACTAAGAGCCTCTGTAGATGAAGACCTCAGGAGGATCGAAACCTCCATCAAAGACCTCACAGAATCATTAGATTCCCTAGCAGAGGTAGCCTTACAAAATCGAAGGGGGTTAAATCTATTATTCCTGCAACAAGGAGGACTATGTGCTGCTTTAAGAGAAGAATGCTGCACATATGTAAACAAGAGCGGAATTATACGGGACTCAATGGCAAAACTACGGGAGGGGCTAGAAAGAAGACAAAGAGAAAGGGAAAAACACCAAAGCTGGTATGAATCTTGGTTTAACTATTCTCCTTGGCTTACAACTTTATTATCAACGATAGCGGGTCCACTACTTCTCTTACTATTGGGACTCACGTTTGGCCCTTGTATTTTTAATAAATTGATTAGCATTGTAAAAGGCAGATTAGAAGCTGCTCACCTTATGCTCACACGAGCAAAATACGAAACCTTGAAGATGGATGATCCAGAAGAATCTCTGGAGCTCAGCAAAAGGGAATTAGAGCGTTTTGATGAACAAAATTGAGTATCAAAACAAAGGGGGGATTGAGATGAGGGACTACATTTTGTTCGTCACGAAAAAGAGACCAGTGTGTTACAAGAGTTGTCTGCTGACTATTTCTGTACTACTTCATGAGATATGAGCCACAAGGATACCAGGGAAGGGGTTGCAGGAGCCCACACATAGTCCCACCCAGCAAATGGTACAAACAGATAACTCACAGAAATAACGACCAGGGAAAGGCTGGGGAAAGGGCAGGGGCAGATAAACAGTCTGCAAGGCAGGATATTTGCTTGCTTAAGCTTGATAGGGCACAGTTTGCAAGGCAGGACATTTGCTTGCTTAAGCTTGATAGGGCACATATTGTGTTAATCATAAGATTCTGGTAATTTTCCACAGAGAAGTCACCAAATAAGGACATAGGGTGAAGAAGACGCAGCTGAGGAAGACTCCGCAGCCTTTATCACCGACCACCAGGAGACAGAAGGATGACCCCCTAGCAACAACCAGCGCAGGCGCAGAGAACTCTGAGATAACATGGACTCCTGAAGGATGGAGAGGATAAAAGGACTGAATCAGAAACTAGTTGGTGCGGCAGTAGGTGGAGCGGAGACTCCCCTGTCGCCCAGCGCTGAGCCTTTGCTTACGTAGTATAACTGCTTCAATAATTAATAAATTCTTTGATTGGAAATTACTCGTTTTGAGTCAATTTTATAACAATGGGGTGTCCAGGGGGTCCCTGTGCCCAGGAAAGGGGGTGCACGGGCCCCGGTGTTGAGGAAGGTGGTGGGTGGGGGCTGTGGAAGGCAGGAGTGGGGGTCCAGGGGGTGCTGGGGTCAAGGAAAAGCGGGGGCTGGGGTGTCTGAGAGGGGGAGGGCCGGGAAAGGGGGTGCGGGGGAGCATTGGTGCTGCATGAGGGGGTGCAGGAGGGTCCCCGTGCTGGATAAGGGGGTGCAGGGGGGGGTCCCTGTGCCTGAGAACGGAGGGTTTGGGAGGGTTCCAGTCTCAGATATGGGGGTGCACGGGGGTCCCGGTGCAGTGGAATGGGGGTTCAGGGGGTTCTGGTGCTGTAGCACATCAGAGCAGAAGCAGCATTCGTTTAACCCATGGTCTGCCAGGGAACCACAAAACCATGTCCCATTCCCATCCTTTCCACGTTTGGACTGGTACATGAGCTGCTTTTTTGTTTCCTTTGTTATCTGTTTCACCATTTTTGCTTTGTCTCTATTTGCCAAGACCAGTTTGAGTCATTTGATTTTCCACAAACTCCTCTTTTCTCTGCTAACAGATGATCTGATCCCATCCCATGGTGAAATGTTGTGTTCCTCATTTCAGTGGATTGCTCAGCAGGAAGGTCAGGAGCTGGAGCTGTCTGGTTGGTTATTCCGAGGGCAGCTTGTAATCTAATGGTGCCATTGAAATGAGAAATGGGTTCTGTGGCTCCTGATATGAATTGGTTTGGGTTCCCAGGGGCTGGTCCATGGTGTTGTAGGATTTGTTCTGCTGGCCGTTCATCTTCTCCCCATCTTTGGCCGCTCTCTCCAGCCAGGGCTGCATCAATTGACCATTTGTCTCTAATTAAATCATCAAATACTTGGATTCCCAACTGATTTCCCGGAACTTGTGGGAGCAAGAACATCTCAGTGCTCTAATCCACCCTATATAACATAGACAGTGACAGCACACGTTGGAGTGGGCAGAGGGATGATTCCCCCCATTTATTTATAGTGAAGTTTTCCCAACATTCTCCATTTGCTGTTTCCCTTTGCAGCTTCACCCGTTTCTGTTGCAGGGTCAGATATCCTCACCCCGGGCTCTGCCTTGAGCTGTGCAAATTCCATCAGTGCAAGCAGGCAGAGCTCGGGGTGAGGGGCAGGGGGAACCAGCCCAATTCCTGCCCCAGGCAAGAGACCCAGGTACATTGGCCAGGCTTTGCCCAGCAGGGTTTATTTGCATTCCTAAAGCTCCTCTCCTGGCTGACTAGAACCAAAGCTTCTCTTCCAGGGCAGCCATCTGGTGAGTCACATGTGGCCCCCGGAATCTGCCTTTTTTTAAAAAAGTATTAACTATTTAAGAGTTAAAAGTATCACGGTTAAAGCTCTTCAATTTTGCAAAATGCAACATAAAGGCGAACATGGAAAAACCCAGACCAAAAATTGATTCTCACCCTTCTGTCCCAAACCTACCTGACAATATAAAGTAGGATTATTATAAAAAATGTTTCTCATGTTGTAATCTTATCACTGAAACTGTAGGGAAAACAAAAACTCTCCAAGAATCTCTTTCGTGTGAGAGAGTCAAGGCATTGCTTGGTTCTGGCCAGGATGGGCAACAGAAATACTTTCATCCACACATAGCCCGGCTGTACAGAAAAAATCATTCCATGACATGTCAGTTTTACCCGATTTTTCCTAAACTTTACGTAGTCTGAACCAATCTAAATCCACTGCTTTAATGTTCATTGCTTCCAAGTCGTGTAAGTTTTTAGTATTTGGTTTCCTATTAGACTCGGATTTCTTCCCCTCTGATGTGAATTCCGTCCACACTCCTGGATTTCCTTCTCAGCCTTTTCCAGACCAGGTGTCTCCAGCTGTGCCGGGGCAGTGTCTGGGGTAGCTGTTGGTTGCTGTTTGCTGCGGGGGCGTTGATGTTTTGTTGCTGGTCGTTATCTCTGTGGGTGTCTTTTGGGCTATTCCCAGTCTGTTCGGATGTTAAACTCATCTCCATTGAGTGGTGGAGATGAGTTTAACATCCGAACAGACTGGGAACCCCTTAAATAAAACCTTTAAAATTTCTTTCCCAAAGGCAAACCTTTGAGTAGAGAAACCTTTCTGAGCAGAGAAATAAGATTTAAAAGAAGCAGGATGGGTACATTTTGCAGCAGTGCAGTCGCAGGCAGCCCAGAGTGTGGGTGTGAGTGAGCCCCAGGGTGGAATTGTGCCGCGGTGCTCCCCAGCAGCTGTGGCAGTGCAGGCCCAGCCAGCGCTGGAGCTGCAGCAGCGGCAGCGAGGCTTGGCCGCAGTGGCTGGAGGTGCCAGGGGAGGGTGGCCAGGATTCCCGAGGGTTTGAGCAGAGGATCTGTGGGCAGGCCCAGGGGCTTGGCCCGCTGTGGAGCCCTGGCTGCTGCTGCGTTGCCTTCAGGGCAGGCTCAGGGCGGCTCCCATGGTCCTGCTGCAGGCGGGAAGTGCAAATCTCCGGGGCTTCAGAGCCCCTGAGGCCAGGCTGAGGGGTCCCCCCGTGCTCAGCTGTGCTGGCGGCTGTTTCTGGCCTCAGGGACACTTGGCGTGGGCCCCTTGGCCACCAGTGGTGCTGCTTTGCACTCCTTAGGCAGGAGCCGATGGCCTGGCTGGGTGTTGGCAACAGCAAAGTCCCAGGGCAGGCTCTGTGCCAGCCCAGCTTCCTGCGGGAGAGATTCCACAGGAGACAGGATCCTGGCTACAGCCTGCCTTACATTTACATCCCTTATTTCCACCCTGCACTAGGTGGAGAATTGCCCAGGTAAGGAATTCCAGACATGAATTCCAAGGGAGATAATTGAATATCTGCCTTGGGTCTGGCTCTTTTCTTTGCCAAAGCCAATGGCAAAAGCTGTACCCATGGCATCTTGGTTTCCATCTCCGGCTTCCAAAGGTGTTTCTTTATTTCCCCATTCATTCTTTCTACCCAACCCGAGCTCTGGGCTTGCCAGGGGTTATGGAGGTCCCATTGTATTCCTAAAGCTGCCATAACCCCCTGAAGGGTCTTTCCTGTAAAATGAGTTCCCCATCTGAATCTATTGCTTCCACAATCCATTATCTTTGAATTATTTGTTTTAGCAATAGGTTAATAAGTGATCCAGTGCTTGCTGAAGCAGTCAGAATTGCTTTTGCCCCCCTGTTAGGTGCCATGGTGTCAGCAGAAGATTTTGAAGCCTTCCTGCTCAGGGCATTTCAGTGCCAGGCTCTTACAAGCACCGAGAGCTCCGCGGGTTGAGCTGAGCATGGGGCGGTGACCTGCGCTTTGTCTGATTCCCCGTCCTTAATAACAGCCTGTCTTGTAGCTCTTTTCCCTTCTGCTGCCCTTGCAGAGCCATCCACAAACACATTGTCTCCCTCAGGCCAGGGAATGTCCCATCAATCTCTCCCAGCCTGGCTCGGGAGCTCTGTCCCTTGAGTGCAGTCCTGGGTTCCTTGCCAGCCCCTCTCCAGGCTGTTCAAACAGGAGGCTGGGTTAAACCCTTGCCCTGTCCTCAGTTCTGAATCCTCCTGTGCCACTGAACAAGTTTCATACTGTAATCACCGAGCCCTGCTCATCCATTTAGAGGCTCTTTTGGTTGTCAAAGCTTTAACTTGATGCCAGACTTGAACTCTAGGAGATCCTCCTGTTGTCATCAGTTTTCAGCCTCTGCTCCCACGGAAGCTGTGGCTGCACAATTCTGCAGACAATGAGGCTGCTCTCTGGCCACTGGGTTAAACATTTTAGCACAAGAATTCCTTTGGCAAGACCCTGTTTAACGTCCACCTATAATTCAAATTCTTTTTCCCTGTCTGGAAGGCCCAGGCCACTCGCCTCAGTTAATCTTAATTTTAACACTTGAAAATTCTGTGTTTCCTCCTTGTGTCCATCCATCCAGTTTGTTGACTGGCAAGATAGGAGTGTTGTAGGGAGACATCCTTGGCTCCAAAAGCACTGCCTTTAACAGGGACTCAATACCAGGCTGTGAGCCCTTCCTTCCCTCTCTTGGAACAGGGTATTGCTTGTCCTGGTTGCTTTAATTTGTAGAGGCTCCATATCTAATTTTCTGTATTTCCCTGGGGCTGCCCACACTTCTGGGTTCACTTCAGCATAGGCCTTGTCAGACTTTTGACACAGAGGTGCAACAGAACTAGCCTCTGTATCCCTTTTTACAGTATTAAAATCCAGCTCTCAAACTCCTTCCTAGTTAATTACAATCACAGGAGGAAGAAAAAGAAATTCATTTCAAACCTATCCCCCACAGCTTCTAATAGTGGTTGAACAAATCATACCTGCTCATCTTTCCCACTCATTCCCTTAAAAATTAAAATATTCCTTTACTATTTTCCCCTTTAGGTCTAAGATTCAGAGCAGATTGAGAGGCCCCTGTGTCCATCAGGAAATGCCTCCTCTCAATGCAGACCCACCTGAATGTTCTCAAGGGCTCCAGTGTGGAGGGTCCCTGGTGTGATGGGAGCTGTGACAGCCCTGCCAATCCATGTCCATCACGGGCTGGACTTGCTGGTCCTGAGGGTGCTGCTGTCTCTGCTTGCAGTGTCCTTGTGCCCTGCAGCTGGAGCCCTGATTCCTTGCCAGGGGCTGTTTGGGTGGGCTGTGCCCTGCCGAGGAGGGCAATGCCTCTGCCGGGTGCTTGTGGCCGAGCCGTGCCCTGGGTGCCGGGGCCCCCTTGGGCCCTGGGGCTGATCCCTCAGGGGCTGTAGGAGCTCTGCCCTGGCCTTTGCCTTCAGCTTGGCCTTTTGCTGCTCCCTTCTTGCATTCACCTGCTGGGCCTTTGTGCCCAAGTGCTGCAGGGCCTTCTTCTGCCCCTCCTGCAGCCCCCCTCAGTGCCTGTGGGTGCTTGTCTTGCTTTACAAGACAGGCGTCTGCTTGGGAAGGCAGAAAAAGCCTCTCTTGGAATGGAGAGTGCAAACCCCCTCCCTCTTAATTTTTAGGATAGTGAAATCAAGGGGCTCTCAGGCAAAGATATGGGATTAGGAATAACGGTTCTTTACTAGTGTGTATAATATAATAATAGTAGTGTGTATCAACAGCTCCGGCAGTGCCAACAAACAGAGCCCGGAGCCGGTCCCGGCCTTTCGGCTGCGGCGCTTTCCCCTTGGGTGCAGTTCCGGGCACGGCCGGCAGGGGCGCCGGTGGCTCCCGCGGGGCGGGGCAGCGCATCCCTGCCATGGGAACCTCTCTTAACGGCAATAGAGCAATCCCTTCATCTAACTCTTTCACTTTTTTACCTTCTGTAGCCTTTCTCCCGTGTTTTGAGAAAGAATTTGGAGAGGGCTGCCTTTTAACTGAGCTCCTCGTGTTTTGATAAGATGCTTCCTGTAGAGAGAGGGAGTTTCCCTGAACAGCAGGAGCTGTGGTTACCAAGGGGACGTAACTCAGAGCAGGAGGGGTCGGGGAGGATATCCCGCCGAGGCTCGGTCGGAGTGTGGGCAGGGTCTGCTGCCGGAATCGCCAGAGGGGGATCTTCCCGTGGAGGCCGAGCCGGAGCGTGGGCAGCCCCCACATGGCTTCTGGCGGCTGATCCGGCAGCTCCCGGCAGAGAAAAGGCAGGTGGGAGACCCCGGCAGCAGCAGCGGCGCTGCCCAGCGCAGCTGGCACGGGCAGGGCAGCCGGGGATGGGATGGCTGGGACCCGCCCTCGGTGCGGTCGGCGCGGTGACCTCGGCCCACGCGGCAGGACAGAGCAACCCCATCTTGCCCAGCATGGCCGGCAGAGCGGCCGCGGGCCGGGCAGTGGGGCCAGGGCACACAAATTCACCGCCAGCGCCGGGGCAGGTGGAGCTGCCCTGGGCAGTGAGCCCGCACCTGGGATGGAAACCGGGGCAGGCGGAGCTGAGGCGGGCAGCGAGCCGGGACCCGGGACAGGCGCTTCGGCCGCCAACGGAGGGGGCAAGAGCTGCAGAGGATCCCACTCTCTTTCTGACTTTTCCTCTTGTTCCCCTCCCTTTCATTTCCCCTTTTTATTTTCTTGGTTTTTTCCTCGGGTGTTTCTGATACTTCAAAGATTTTTATTCTCCTAAAATCTCCTGTCTAACATATGGCATCTTCTCTTTCTTCTAGATTAAATGGGTTTTTTTACAAATAAATCCAGAACCTAACAAATCTAAACTTCTGCTTGGATATTTTGAAATGGTCAACGAGCTAACTCATGACCTCCTAATGTTGTTTTTCTCATCACCTTTTTATTTATCCTTTGGCAAATTAAGCATCTTTCAGTGACTTGCTTTGCTACACCAAAAATCCCAGTGCACCCAAAATTCCTTAAAAAATGATCACACAAAGCTTGAGTACGCCAGTGGGGTTTCTGATGCACGTCTTCTAATCTTTTCCTAGTAAGCACATTTTATTAAGTAATTGTCTTCCATGTAGAAGTTTCTATTTCCCTGATTTATCTTGTTCATTTCCTATCTTGTTTAATTCTTTTTTCTTGGCTTCCCTAAACTTTGGAATTTCCAGTTTTTCCTCGTTTGGAGTTAATATTAAACTAACTCTTTCAGCTCCATTTTCTGCTGCATCCTTAGCTTTGTGATCTGCCCCCAGTTTGCCCAGTTTGCCTCTCCTTTGGCCCGGGCCGGGTTCCCCCCGCCCGCAGCGGCTGGGAGCAGCCGAGAGCCCCGCGCTGCCCATGCCGACCTGGCCCGGCTCCATGGCCGCTGCTGCCGCGGGCTGCGAGGGCTGCGGGAACGGGGCACCGAGGGTGTGGCTGCTGCTGGGGGAGGAGGAGGAGGGAGGGAAGGGCAGGGATGGAGGGGCAGGAGGAGGCGGGGTAAGGGGGGAGGAGGGGGAGAAGGAATGGAAGGGGCGGGATGGAAGAGGAGCAGGAGGTGGGGATAAGACTGAGGAGGAGGAGGAGGGGGGATGGAAGAGGAGGAGCGGGAGGAGAAAGAGCAGGGAAGGAGGCGGGGTGAGGGGGGAGGAGGAGAGGGAGGTGGAGATAGGACAGAGGAGGAGCGGGAAGAAGAGGAAGAGGAGGGACCAGGGCGGATCAAGGCTGAGCTGCGGGAGCCACGCGGTCTCGATCCCTGCCTGAATTCGCAGCCCCCACCTGTGGGATCATCGCCCCCCCTCCCATGGCGCAGGTGAGCGGGGAGGGGGAGCCCGGCCCGGATATCCCGGGGGGTCCCTGGGGTGGGTTTGTGGGGGGATGTTTGGAGAATGAAGAAGTCCAAGGCTGAGCGGAAAAGGCCCCTCGGGGGGACATCGGGGGGTGGCGGTGGCGGCTGCCGGCAGAGGCAGCCTGGAGGAGCAGAGCCCTGTGTGCCCCAGGAGGCCAAAGTGGGGAGGCCAGAGAGGGGGGAGCGCCGCCATTGGCGGGAGCCTCAAGAGCCTGGAGAGGGGCAGGGGGGACTCCTTGGAGCCGCTGCAGCCCAGAGCAGAGAATGAGGGGAGAAGGGAGCCCGGGAGCCCAAAGAGCCCCGGCATCCCGAAATGGGGAGAGCCAAGAGAGGGGAGCTTTTGGCATTGCTGGCACTGCCAGCAGCCTGGGCAGGGCGGGCACCCAGGAGAAGGGGGACCCCCAATGCAAGCGTGACCCCAGCAGCTGGGACAGGGGGGAACCCCCGAACACCAGAGGGGAGGGACCAGGGATGGGCAACCCCTGGGAGGCTTTTCCAGGGCTGAGTCTTGGTGTTTGGGAGGGTTTTCTGGAGCCCACATGGCCGGACTAGAGATGTACCTGGTCAGAGAGATCTTCAAACTCAACGTGTGTTGGGGTCGATGAAACAGGAAAGCCTTATGAATATTATTGTCTGGCCTTTCATTCCAATCTTGCTTATAGTTACTATATTCTCAAAAGCTTTTGAGAGTATAGGAACTCTAAGCAAGATTGGAATGAAAGCAAGCTTTTAGATACCTTAGTTACTGAACAAAAGGAAAACAATGGTGTGGCCCGACTGAAGGTAATCCTCTTCTGATGAAACAATTCCCTATCCTTGCAGACAGGTCCAAGGGTCACAGCAGACCCTACTAGCTCAGCAGAAGGGCTCCAAAGAGGTGTTTTTAGGGTTGAAAATGTAACACAGTATGGTGATGTAATGATTCTTACAGGCTGTATGTAAATGCTAAAGGATTTGTATCTTGTACTGGACTGGTTAGTGAGAAATAGAATATTTAACACAGAAGAACATTCATTGTATTGTAACAGGAACCTTACTCTCTTACACTCTTACCCTCTTACTCTCTCACCCTCTCATCCTCTCCCTCCCTCTCTTCTCTCAGGCCTGCTCCAAGCTGTGGCTGGCAGCTCCAAGCAGGGCCCTGCACCCAGGCCCTTTGCAATAAACCGCAAGTTCCACGACCTGGCTGCAGAGATCTCTCGTCTCCGTCCGTCCCGACTGTGCTACCCCCGACGCTCCTACAAACGTGTTCATCCCTTGTTTTCCCCAAACCAGGATTTCCCATTGCCAACCCTGAGAGGCTGCGAGGAAGAAGAAGATGCTCCGGGACACTGAGGCAGGTGAGGAGGAAGTCAGTGCCCCTTTCCCCTCTGTGCTGCTCCATCTCCCAGCCCAGCAGGGCCCCCGGCTGCAGCACAGCCCTGGGGGGATCTCGTTGCCCTTGCCTGTGGCACGGAGGCAAATCCCATGCTGTCCTTGTCCTTCCTCGCCCAGAGCAGGAGCTGAGCATGGAGAGCAGGGAGGACAAATGCCCGCGGCAGAACCTGGTGGCAGAGGCCGTTTTGAGCGGCTCCACGGCGCAGGAAGCCAACGGGGAGGAAAAGGCCCGGAGATGCCGCACGAGGAGGGGCTGCAAACGCAGATGGCGGGGATGTGAGGGGGAAAGAGGCAGCCTGGGCTGGGAAGGCGGCCGGAGATGGAGCCAGAGCTCAGAGCTGGTGCTCCATGAGCAGCTCCATGATGGGGAGAAGCCCCACACGTGCGTGGAGTGTGGGAAGAGCTTCAGGTGGAACTCCGAGCTGATCAGGCACCAGAGGATCCACACTGGGGAACGGCCCTACGAGTGTGGGGAGTGTGGGAAGAGCTTCAGCTGGAGCTCCAGCCTGATCCTGCACCAGAGGACCCACACTGGGGAGAGGCCATATGAATGCTCCGAATGTGGGAAGAGCTTTCAGACCAGGTCTCATCTCCTCCTGCACTATCAGAGTCACACAGAGGAGAGGCCCTTCCAATGCCCCGACTGCAGGAAGGGATTCAAGTACAACTCCACCCTCGTCAGGCACCGGCGCATCCACACTGGGGAGAGGCCCTACGAGTGTGATAAATGCAGGAAGAGGTTTCAGACCAGCTTCAATCTCCTCATGCACTATCGGATTCACACAGATGAGAGGCCATTCCGCTGCCCAGACTGTGGGAAGGGATTCAGGCAGAACTCCCACCTCATCACCCACCGGCACATCCACACAGGGGAGAGTCCCTACGAGTGTCCCCAGTGTGGGAAGAGCTTCTCCAGGAGCTCTCACTTGACCCGACACCAACGGAGGCACCGGTAAGGGAAGCCCTGCGAGTGCCCCGAGTGCGGGAAGAGCTTCGTGCGCTGCTGCAGCTCCATCCCCCACTGGAGGAGGCACTTTGGGCACAGCCCTGGTCACTCACATTCCCTGTGATCCATGTTGGGAACACACCTGGCTGCTTCTCCTTTGGTTTGGCCTGAATTTTTTTCTCTTCTCCATCTCTCTCTACTCCAAAAGCCAAGAGGGATAAATCTGTCACCTCAAAACCACTCAAATCCCTCTGAAAATAACTGAATTTTAACCCAAAAAAGCTCAATCCTACCTCAAATTCCTTGTTCCCTCCTCAAAAAAACTCAATCCCATGCTAAACTCTCCATTCCACAGCCACCAGGGTGAGATGGGATTCGAAGGGGACTGGGAGAAGTGGGATCCCAATTTGGAGCAATGGGATGGGGATTGTGTGGGGCTGGGTGTGTGGGTTATATTTGATAGCAAATAAAACTTTCAGAGTTACTGATTTCTGTCCCGTTCATTTTCAGTCAGTTCTGTTTGCAAAGTGCCACCTTTTCATCTGATTCAATTCTTATAAAAGTCCCATTTTTAAAATCATCTAGCCTCTAACAATTAAAAAACCAATATCCAAATAAAACCACGCACCCCCAATAAGCCTTTTAAAAATAATTTTAATTG
This sequence comes from Agelaius tricolor, assembly GCF_023055355.1. Lineage (NCBI taxonomy): Eukaryota > Metazoa > Chordata > Aves > Passeriformes > Icteridae > Agelaius > Agelaius tricolor. The sequence goes on along the minus strand of NW_027269321.1, from coordinate 1,681,749 downwards.
TTTTGGAGTACTTAAGGATGTTATTAAAGTTTAATTGTTTGGTTGAAATGTCTGAGAAATTATAGTGGTGTTTGGTTTTGTGTTTAGTATATTTGTAATATGAATTGTTTTACTAAGGTGTGTTAGATCGCTTGTTAGTTTCTTTAGATTTTTTTATCTGAAGTACATTAGTCATTGTGTTAAAATTTTCAAAAGGTATTTCTTGATATATAATTTGTTTATTTATATACATTGGTAATATTATAGTAATAGTTATTGTTGGTTTGAGTTGAATCATTGTTGGAGTATTGTAAAGAAGAGTTGAGATTTTTTTAATTATAATTTATTTAATTTCAATTATTATTTCTTTGTTTATAATTTTATTGCAATTTGTTGAGGGGATAGGAAGGAAGTTCAAGGACAGGAACATTTTTTCCTGGCTGGGAACTGGAATTCCAGACCCTGGGAGTGTGTGCAGGACCCCACAGACTGGGATCAAAGATGGGCTGGGATCAAATATGGGCTGGGATCAAATATGGACTGGGATCAAATATGGGCTGGGATCACATGGATGGGGATCGTGTGGATCAGAACCCTCCAGACCAGGATAGCCTGGAGTGGGATCAAATATGGACTGGGACTGTATGGACTGGGATCCCAGGGACTGGGACCATATGGATCAGGACCACACAGACTGGGATCAAATATGGGCTGGGACTGTTTTTTAAAGTAAATTATATATATATATTTTTAATATATATATTATATATATATATATATATCTATTTAAATATATATATAAATTATATATATTTTTTGTTATATAGTTTTTATTTCTGTCGTTAATTAAGCTTGTTAAAAGGCTGCTTGTGCTAAACTGCCTGCTTGGATGGGATAACATCCAATGCACACAGGATGAGGACACCTGTACAGATCTGCCAACTATCAGCACTCCCTGTCTGAAGGCAGAGTGCACCAAGGCCCAAAACCTGGAGCTGATAAAGAGAATGGACTAAAACCACAGCCAAGGAATCTGCATGTTCTGAAAAGGCAGATCCAGGGCAGAGCCATGCTAAACAGGTCTTGGAAGATGTAAACTGGGTGCATCTTGGCACTCAGCCAGGAGCACCCTGTTACCTTCAGGGATCCCCTGAAATACCTTTCCCCTTACATCAGCCTGGTGCATATTCATAGAGCCTCATGCACAGCAGCTGGGAAGGGTTTAACACTTTACTGGGTATATTAGCGTTCAGAAACACATAATCACCAGAATGATTATATGCAGGTGCTTTTATTGAAGAGCTCTGGGTGTCAGGGGTACCAACCCAAATCTGACTCTGACATGGGTTTGGGATGAACATGTTTTTATATTCTATCCTTATATAACTTTCATGTTAATGACTAAACTTATATTGTTCTATTGTATACATAGATTTCAGCCAAGCATGGGCTCCTCATGGCCCCCCTCAAACTTCTAACATAGTTTCTCATGATTCTTCTTATGATTAAACAATAATTATATTTAATTACTAGACAAGAATCACATCTAACAATTGTATCATTTATCATGTTCTGCTTACACAGGTGCAATTTCACATGATCTGGCAAGCACAAAGCCTAACATTTTCAGAGTCTATTTTTGACATTTTTCCAGGGCCCCACTATCATTCTCCCCCCTTTGAAAGCATTTTCACTTCACTATAGGTGTAAATGTTTTCACTTGATACAGTCCCTTATTTCTCAATTTATACTTGACGTTCTTCAAGTCCATGGTTGATGTAAACGTTGTCGTGGATGCTGTCACGCACTGGAGAACCAGAAGATGGTGGGCGTGGATCTCGTGTCAGAGCCTTTATTATCTTCTGGTTCCAGGATGTTTTCTTCTGTATCTCTCCTTTCAAGATGCTGTGAACTAACCAAATTGCTAAGAATACAATTAGTAAGATTATCACAGTCTCAATGATAGATTTAATCCATGAACTCACATTCCACCCTAACCCTTTAAAGATTTTGCCTAGCCAGGTCGTAGTCAAATCCTTTTGCTCTTCTTGTGCTTCATGCTCTCTTTGTTTCAACTGATTGATGTCATATTCTACATCTGCAGTTACATTTGGGATGTGAACGCAGCAATGACCAACCCGTCCCTTTAAAAATCCACATATTCCATGCTCTTTCAGGAGTAACAAATCTAAGGCTAATCGATTTTGTAAAGTCATTTTTGTGGTGGCTTGTAATTGTACGTTTAATTCTTTAAATCCTTCCCGGGTGACTCTTGCCAGTCTATCTACCTGACCTGTAAGTTTGTACAGCATCTTCTACTCTGATAGTTTGCTGTAGGACCAAGCAAAGACTCTCGGGCCCACCCAAATTTCACTCCACCAGAGGGTTCTTGCCAAGTGTCATCTGGATTTTCATTGTCTAGAACTTCTCATCTTGCTCTTATCTGCACAAGTTCATGTTTTCCGTTAAATGGGGACTTTTTCCAAATTGGACATGAGGTTGGGAGGCCTAAAGTAATTTCCTTTACTTTCCCATCTACAGGCAGATGTGTTGTCCAGGTGCCATCGCTTGCTGCCCATAGAAATTGTCCTGGACCTCGGACTGTACTCCTGGTACATCCTACAACTGCTTTATAATTCCCTCTGCCTTGTTTATGTTTGATCCCTCTGCAAGCACAGCCAGTTTGTAGGGCTATTGCCAGGGGTGGCATCTGCTTTATCTCTGCATCATCAGAAGTGCAGTCATAAGTTTTATTACATGCCCACCAACTTACTTGGTCTGCCCTCGTTCTGCTACTGGTGGCAGTGTTTGTTACTGCTGGATCTGTTTCATTCTCGGAGCCTTCCCACTTAATGCACCAAGGGGTGTTTGCCATACATTGGAATCTTTGAAGGATACTCACAGACCACGCACTGTCCCAAGGCTCTGTCTGACCTTTCTGATCCTTGGCCTCACACTTCCATACCAGAGTGGTTTCTGTAACATTTTCTGTAATCTTTTTATAGTGTGGCAAATAGCATTGCCATTGTGTGATGCCTGCTGATTCTCCCATAGGGGTTCCTAGTGTGCCAGCACTTAGAATACAGTCTTTCTGGCCCATGGGTCTCATCCACGTTCGTATTTTCTCCCAAGTTTCCTTGACTATTTGCCTCGACTCAGGTACCTGTTTGCATGCAATTGTTTTGTTCTTTTGTATTTCAGGTAGTTTTGATGTTATGATTCCCCAATTTACTGAGTCTCCTGCTGCCTTTGGTATTGGCAGACAGGCAGTTATTCTACAGGTGTTTTGCACTTGGCAAAGTCTTTGACTAATCCAATCATTACATTCTCAGCCCAAACTGCATTAGAAACCTTTATCACCTGTGTTTCTGTTTGTACCTCTCTCTTCATTCTAGAATGAAGAGTGGTTATTTGATCTTTTTGCATTCCACATCCCAAAGACATTAATGACCATAACGTTAGCAAAATTACTGATAGCATTCTCAAAGTGATTAAACACATCTTATCTGCAGCCTTGTTGGTTCCACAGTTTACACAGTCTGTGATCCAGGATGGATTTTCTTCACTCGGGTGTAGTGAATCCAGGGGTCCACACCGGCTACTTTGGCTGCTGTAAAGGTGGTCAGCAGTACCTGGTGGGGCCCACTCCACTTTTCTTTCAGCGGTTCTTCGTTCCAGTTCTTGATGTACACCTCGTCTCCTGGATGTATGTTATGAACTGGGCTCTCGAGAGTCAGCGGTCTATTCCACACGAGGATGCTCCGGAGCCGAGCTAAAGTTTTCCCGAGAGACAGAACATAATTATACACTTCCTGCTTTCCTGTGACGTGCACATTAGGGTTAGGCTCAGGAGATTCATATGGTTTCCCATGCAATATCTCATAAGGACTGACTGACATCCCACTCCTAGGCTTTATCCCAATCCTCAACAGTGCTATTGGCAAAGCCTGGGGCCACTGCAATTTGGCTTCTTGGCATATTTTACTGATTTGCCTCTCTAGTGTCTGATTCATCCTCTCTACCTGTCCACTTGACTGGGGTCTCCATGGTGTGTGGAGGTCCCAAGTCATCCCCAGCAATCTACTTACCTCTCTTACTACTGTAGCTATGAAATGGGGCCCCCTATCTGATGATACCCTAGGGGTACCCCGAACCTGGGAATAATCTCCTGTAGTAACCACTTTACTGTTTCCTTTGCTTGGTTGGTGTGACAGGGAAGGGCTTCTGGCCACCCAGAGAATGTGTCAACCCCCACTAACAGGTATTTGTATCCTCGAGTTCTTGGCAGTTCTACAAAATCTGCCTGCCAATAGTCTCCTGGCTCTATTCCTATCCAAATTCTTCCTAGCTGTGCCTGTCGCCAGCCACTGGGTTTTTTTTCAAGCAGATATCACATTTTGACATTACTGATTTTGCCATTGTTAACATCCGTACCGAAATTAAACTCTGCTTTAGCAATTTTACCAATGCCTCTGCTCCCCAGTGACATTCGTTATGTTTAATTTGTAGAACTTCTCTCATTATCAAGGGAGTACCACTATCTGTCCATGTGCAGTCACATACCATTCCTCTGCATTCTTTTGTGCATTTAGCAAACGTGCCAGTCTCTCATCTTCTACTGAATATTTTGGTTCTGGAGGCAAATTGAATTGGGATACATTAAGCTTTAAAGGTATCAATGCCATTGTTGTTTGCACCTCTCGAGCAACCTGTCGGGCTCTCCAGTCTGCCTTTCGATTTCCCTCACAGATTTTGGAGTTTCCTGATTGCTGTGCTTTGCAGAGTATGATTGCCACTTGTTCAGGTTTTTGTACTGCTTTTATCAATTGCAGGACTGCATCCTGATGTTTAATGTGCATACCCAGAGAAGGACAATAGTCCCCTTTCTTTCCACAGTGCTCCGTGTACATGCACCAGTCCAAAAGCATATTTTGAGTCAGTCCAGATATTTACATTTTCCCTTCACTTAATTCTAGCGCCCTGGTTAAAGCAACCAATTCTCCCTTCTGGGCAGATGTATTTGGTGGTAATGCCTTTGCCTCCACTGCTGTACTGACTGTTGTTACCGCATACCCAGCGTATCTGGTTCCGTTTTCCACGAAGCTGCTCCCATCTGTAAACAGCTCCCACTCTGGCTGCTCTAGTGGGACGTCTTTCAGGTCTTCTCTTGCTGAGTAGGTGTACTCTATTACCTCCACACAGTCATGCTCTAATGGGCCTTCTTCAGTTGTGGTACCTAGGAACAAAGCTGGATTCAAAAGGTTAGTTGTTTTTAATGTGACATCACCCTGCTCAGTCAGGACTACCTGGAATTTCATCATCCTGCTTGGCGATAGCCAATGGCCCCCTTCTGCTCTAAGACAGTGGTTACCATGTGTGGTACATTGACATCTATGTGCCTTCCCATCGTGAGCTTCCTGGCTTCTTGTATCAGCATCACAGTGGCTGCGACTGCCCGCAGACATGGAGGCCACCCGGCACTTATGCTGTCAAGTTGTTTGGAAAAGTAGCCCACCGGCCTTTTCCAGCTTCCCAGACCTTGGGTCAGGACTCCTAGTGCTAGGCGCAGCCTTTCATGGACAAACAGCTGAAAATCTTTAGACAGATCAGGTAACCCTAATGCTGGAGCAGTTGTCAGTGCTTCCTTTAATTTTAGGAAGGCTTCTTTCTGTGGCTTGCCCCAGGTGAATGGCTGCATCTTCTGAGCTTCACACAGGGGTTTCGCAATCAGTCCATAGTCCATGATCCACAGGCGACACCATCCTGCCATCCCGAGGAAGACTCACAGCTCATGTAGATTCTGGGGCTCTGGAATAGCACAAATAGCTTGGATACGGTTAGTGCCTAGTTTTCATTTGCCCTTGTGAAATTTCACATCCCAGGTAGATCACAGTCTGTTGGGCAATTTGTGCCTTTCCTCTGTGTACTTTATAACCTCCCATTCCCAGTGAATTTAAAATCTCAATGGTTACCTTTATACAGGTTGCTTTTCTTCTGTAGCTATTAGTATATCATCAACATACTGCAACAACAGGTATTGGTCTCTTGGTACTTGCCCACTCTCGGTCCAAATCTCCAACTCCTTTGCCAGTTGGTTTCCGAATAGGGTCGGCGAGTTCTTATATCGTGTCCAGGTGAGCTGGGTCTTTCTCCCATTCCCTGGGTTTTCCCACTCACAGGCAAACAGTTTCCTACTTTCTTTGTCAAGGGGGATGCAGAAAAAGGCATCTTTTAAATCAATTTCAGTAAACCACTTATATATCTCTTTTACGGATGTTAGCAATGTGTAAGGATTTGTTACCACTGGAGAAATGTCCTTTGTGATTTTATTTATTGCTCTCAAATCCTGCACTAATCTATATTCACCATTTGCCTTCTTTACTGGAAATATTGGTGTATTAAATTCTGATTCACATTCTTCTAAAATTTGGTATTTCAAGAATTTCTCAATAATCTTTACTATTCCTTGCTGGGCTTCTGGTTTTATGGAATAGTGTTTGACTTGTACAGACCTCACCCCTTCTTTTAACTCTACATGCACTGCTTGTGCCAATTTAGATTTCCCTGGTATATCTGTCTCCCATACAGAGGGAATCACTGCATCTTCTACCTCCCTAGGGATAGAGGGAACAGGTTTTTCTTTGATCATTAAAATCTGTCCCAACTTTGATTCAGATATTTTCATTATAAGCTCCCCATTTTCAAAGGTTATTACCGTATCAAGTTTCTCTAGCAAATCTCTCCCTAAAAGCGGAATTGGACACTCAGGTACGTATAGGAATTCGTGTGTTATAACTTTGTTCCCAAAACACAAATCTAGGGGTTGCAAGAATGGCCGTTTTTCCTCTTTCCCTGTAGCGCCGACTATTGTTGTTTGCTTGTCCCCAATTTGTCCTTGCAAATCATTCAATACCGAGTAAGTAGCTCCTGTATCTATTAGAAATTTGACCTCTTTATGTCCTATTTGTTTATTTATAAGAGGTTCCTTAACTTGTTCTACTGGCTCTATGTCTAGTCAGCTGGTATACTCCCCCAAAACCATCCCCTTGGTAACCTGCTGGCACTGATTGCCCTGGTGAAACTGGTTGTTCAAGTCTGGACATTGTCTCTTCCAATGCCCCTCCCGCTTGCAATACGCACATTGATTTAGGTTTAACCCCTGCCTGACTGGTCTCCTATTTTGACTATTCCTGTTACATCCCCTGAAATTTGGGTTCCCTTTTCCTTGTATTACTGCCAACAGATTCTGCTGCTGCCTTTTACTAGCTTCTCTTTCGCGATTGTTATATACCTTCCAGGCTACCTCATGTAGCTTATTCAAATTCCTTAGTTCTTCCCCTTCTAATTTTTCAATTTTCTACGAATATTGTCCTGTGACTGGCCCAAGAATATGAGAGCGAGCTGAACCTTTGCTTGTGCTGTGTCCATTTGGAGATCTGTATATTTTCTTGCTACCTCCTTAAGCCTCTCCAAAAACGCAGTGGGAGATTCCTTCCTGTCGAACTTCGTATAGTTTAGACCAATTTATAGTTTTGGGCACAGCATTCTGAACTCCTATTTGGATCCACTCTTGATATTTCCGTAGTTTCCCCATACCGCAAAATAAATTAGGGTCCCAATTTGGATCCTCAGTTGGGAAATTCTCATCTCAATTCCCTGTTACGAATCCATTTCTGATGTTCTCTCTTACCCTTTCTTTGGCTGCCTTAAGTACCATCTGTTTCTCAGTAGAATCCATCAAAGTATCTAATATTAATATATTAGATATATTAATATATTATATATAGATATATATTAGATATATTATTATACTATATATAATTTTATATATATATAATATTAATATACATATTATTGTATGTCATCCCAGTCAGGATTTTGAGGTTTTTATAACCATTTTTAATACTCATGCCATTTTATCAGGATTTTCTCTATGAATTCTGGCTGATTGTTTCCAAATAACTAAATCTGCAGGAGAGAAAGGCACTTTTATAAATACTGGCCCTTCCACTCCTACACTTTGTCGCAAGGGGGCTATTACAGTTCGTTTTTGTCTGCCTATGTCTTTTCTATCCATAACTGGGGCAAGGTTAGACCGACTCCTGGTTCTGTGGGCTACCCCATCGTTGATTCTCTCTCTCTCCTTCCTGCCACAGTTGGGTTTTGCTCATCTTCCGAGGAAGAGAGATCTCAGGTGACGATGGGAGAGGAGGATAAAGAGGGAAGGGTGTACTAGACGAGACCGGTTCAGGACTAGGTGGGGTAGGAGCAGGCAGTGGGATAGGGACAGATGGAACAGGTGGGATAGGGTTAGGTTCTCTTGTTCCTATTGGAGCTACCTGTAAATCAATATCTGTATAATTTTCCCTACTCAGGCTTTCTTTCAACGCCAAGTGTTCTAAACAACGTTCCTCACAAACCCCACACTTATTGCTTGCAGTTGTTTTAACCATCATTAATCCACATTCATCCTGCCATTCTGGCTTTGCCCGTAAATAGAAAAACAAATCAACATACGGAACCTCATCCCATTTTCCTTCTGGTTTACAAAACGACATTAACTGTGAAATAGTGTTATATTGCAGAGTCCCGTATTTTGGCCATTTTTCACCATTCTCCAAGGCATATCCTGGCCACCATGTATTACAATAATCAATCAACTTAGCTTTACGTTATTCTTCCCCAAAATTCCCCTGTTTCCAATGTGCTAGTAAGCACCCCAAAGGAGAACTTTGCGGGATAGAGGTGTTGCCACCCAAAATCCCTTTCAGTTTCTCCATTCCAAATATACCACAAATTGCCGAACCCGCAACACTCTCGCGATTGTCTTATGGAACGGCGCCTGGGCTTGTACCAGCAGGAATTCCTTTAGCCCAACCAAGCGTAGCTTTCGCTGCGTCTCATTGGCAGGCACCCAAACCAAAGTAAAAAGCACCTTACCTTTCTCCCGGGGACGTGGCGAGCGGCAGAAGCGGTCGCGGCCGATCGAGCTCCCCGAGAATCCCTCGGTGCCGGCTGGAGCGCGGTCGAGTCGCGAAACTCGCTCAGCAGCACCCGCAGGGTCCCATCCGGGGTCGCCAAAATGTTAGCATTCAGAAACACATAATCACAGAAGCGATTATATGCGGTGCTTTTTATTCAAGAGCTCTGGGAATCGGGGTAGTTTCCACCCAAATCTGATTCCGACCATACATTCGAGGTGAACGTGTTTTATACTCTATCATTACATAACTTTCATGTTAATTATTAAACTTATATTCTTCTATTGTATGCACAGATTTCAGCTAAACGTAGGTCCCTTTAAATTTCCAACATAGTTTCTCACAATTCTTCTTATGGTTATATAATAATTATATTTAATTACTAAACAATCACCACATCTAACAATTATATCTTTTATCATACTGCTTAGGCATCTTTTATCATACTGCTTAGGCAGGTGCAGTGACCTGAGAAAACACAAAGCCCAATATTTTCAAAGACTATTTTTAACATTTTCCAGGGCTCCACTATCACTTTTATTTCTTGTGGGAAAAAACCCTCCATATCAAGCAGGCACTCATGGCCAAAGCTGGGCAACTGCCTCTGGAATTCCCTATATCCAAGGATAGCTCCCAGACAAAAGCTGCCAGGAGTGACAAGTCTGGCTGGCCTTGGCTTCCTGAGGGCTGGCCCTCATCTGCCTCTGAAACACTGGGGCTGGGTGCTTTCCTTCCTAATATAAAGAGCTCTTCTTCCTGTCCAGGCACCCACAGCCAAAACTGAGATTGCACCTCCAAAATGCCCAATGTCCAAGGAAAGCCCCTAGACAAAAGGTGCCAGGAGAGACAGGGCTGGCTGGCTTGGCCTGAGGGTGGCCACTTCTCATCTTCTTCCTAAACACTTGGACTTTGTGCTTTACTTTCCTATGGGCAAAAACACCCATCTTGACCATGGCCAAAACTGGGATTCCACCTCCAAAACTCCGTACATCCAAGGATTGCTCCCAGGTGAAAGCTGCCAGGACAGACAGGTCTGGCTGCCCTTGGGCTCCTGGGGGTGCCTCTCCCCTGCTGTCCAAACACTGGGGCTGGGTGCTTTCCTTCCTATGGAAAAGAACCGTCCTTCTTATCCATGCAGAAACAGCCGAAACTGGGGTTCCACCTCCCAAATTCCCAATATCCAAGGGTTGCTTTCAGACAAAAGCTGCCAGGACAGAGAGGTCTGGCTGGCCTTGGCCTCTGATGGCCGCCTTTCATCTGCCCCTGAGACACCACCGGTGTTCTGTGCTTTCCTTCCTATGGAAAAGAACCATCCTTCTCCTCCAGTGTCCATGTCTGAAATTGGGATTCCACCTCTGAAATTGTCAATATCCAAGGGTTGCTCCCAGGCAAAATCTGCCAGTACCGTCAAGGCTGGCTGGCCTTGGCCTCTGGTGGCTGCGCCTGCAACAGCGGGGCTGGGTTCTTTCCTTCCCATGGAGATCCCTGGGACACTGTGGGGACCTCATGGAACCAAGGGGATGATTGTGGCCCCACTGGAGCCCAGGGAACCAAGGGGATGATTGTGGCCCCACTGGAGCCCAGGGAGCCAAGGGGATCATTGTGGCACCACTGGAGCCCAGGGAACCAAGGGGCCATGGTGACACAGAGGGGCTCCATGGACCCAGAGACCATTGTGGCTCTGTGGGGCCTGATGGAACCATGGAGACCATTCCAACCTTCAGAGCCTGGTGTCACCAAGGGGGCATTATGACACCTCAGGGCCCCATGGAAGCAAGGGACCATTGGGACACTGTGGGACCCCATGGAACCCAGGGAACATGGAACAGCTCTGGCTGGCTTGGCCTCCCAGGGGCCACCTGACAGCTCTGGCTGATCTTGGGGTGTCAAGGGCTGCCTCTCATCAGCTCCTGGAGCACTGGGGCTCTGTGCTTTCCTTGCTATGGAAAAGAGCTGTCTGACTTTTCAGATGCCCATTGCCAAAACGGGTGCTCTCCCTAAAATAATTCCTATTTGCAAGGGTATCTCACAAAACCAAACCTGCCAGCTCTGGCTGGCCTTGGCCTCTGGTGGTCACCTCTCATCTGCCCCTGAAACCCTGGGGCTCTGTTCCTTCATTCCTATGGAAAAGAACCGGCCTTCTTGTCCAGGGACCATGGCCAAAATTAGAATTTGGCCTCCCAAATTATGGATATCCAAGGATTGCTCCCAGACAAAAGTAGCCAGGACAGACAGGTCGGGCTGGTCCTTTCCTCTGGTGATTTCTTTAGACTCTGAGCTGAATGTTTTCATTTGGAAACAGTTTGGAGAGGGCCCAGAGATGTCCCAAGGAGGGGTTTGGAGGCCTTGGGCCCATGAGCACTGTATAGGGACAAAGGAGCTCTGTGCTCAGTGGGGTGGAGACTGAGGACAGTGGAGCAGAGCCATGCGAGTGTTTAAAGAGCGATTTCAGGGCTGGTGGATCCTTTTGACATAGTGAAAAACAGCCAGAGAGAGAAAGAATTAATGCCAAGGGCAGCTGGGGAGGCCCAGAGTGGCTCCAGGAGAAAGGAATTTCCCGGGCAGGGCAGGGCTGTGGTGCAGCACGTCCCCAGCAGGAGCCTGGAGCAGCCCCAGGCTTTGTGTGGGCAGGCAGGGGCAGGCAGGAGGCAGAGCTGTCAGCAAAGGAAGGGCCCAGCCAGGTGGGGCAGCTGGGGGATGCCCAGAGCCTGCAGGGACAGAGGCCAGGGCAGGGACACCGTGGGACAGCCTGGGCTGCACAGGGCACAGGGATGGGCAGCAGCTGCAAGACAGCCCTGACAGAGCCAACCTGGGCAGCGCTTTGGCCATGGCTGCTGGCCCTGGGCCTGAGCCAGGAGGGGACAAGTGACCCTTGCAGGCCTGGGGCCTCATTGCCTCCTTGTCCCTGCTCAGCAGCCTGGCAGGGGCCGCCCCACGCTCCTGCCCTTGGCATTGCCCATCCCCACATGCCAGGGCCCATCCCGGGAAGAGCCCTGAGCAAGGAGGGAGGGACAGGATCTGCCTGGCCAGGCCCTGGGGCTCAGGCCTTGGCCCTTTACATTCCTGAAACAAATCCAGGTTTGCTCAGCACCAGAGACACCTTTGCCTTGTTTGTCCCCAGCTGCCATCAGTGCCTCCAGTGTTCTGCTCTCCCTGGAACCTGGGTATTTTTTCTCAGTCCTGTCCCTCACAGGGATCTCTTTAAAGTACAGGAAACTTCAGTATTTCAATCTCACTGTGAGCTCTTGAAAAGTCTTTGAGCCCACTCTGAGGGACTGGGTGTGATGCAAAGAGCAGCAAAGGCCCAGAGGGTGATTAAAGTCCTTGTGCTGTGTCTGTGCTGCTGAGCTGGGCCGGGCTCCTGGCCCAGAGGCAGCTCCTGGCAAGGGCAGCAGAGCTGCAGAGAGACAGCTCTGGCCAGGAGCAGCTCCTGTGCACAGCCCAGCAGGGCTGGGGCACTGCCAGGGCCCCTCAGGGACACGAGCAGGGCACAGACAGAGCTCCCAGGGGCTCAGCACTGGCCGGGGCTGTGGGATGTCCCCGCGGGGGCTGTGTCACAGCAGCACCTCTGGGGCTGTGTCCCAGAGCCACAGAGCAGCTGGGATAGCAGCAAGGGGCTGTGTGACAGCTCAGAGTGGGCTCGGTGACAGCACTGAGGGGGTTGTGACATCACAGAGCTAGCTGTGACATCACAGAAGGCAGCTCTGTGACATCACAATGTGGGTTGTGACACAGAGTGACAGAGCAGCTGTGTGATGTCACAGAGGAGGCTGTGACATCACAGGGTGACTGTGACATCACAAATCTGCTGTGTGACACCACATAGCAGCTGAATGACATCATATGGAGGTTGTGTGACATAACAGAGTGGTTGTGTGACATAACAGAGTGGTTGTGTGACATCATGGGGGCTGTATGAGGTCCCTGGGGAGGTCACTCTGCCCCGGCCCCCTCACAGCTCCCCCCAGAGCAGTCCAACCCTGCTCGTGCACAGCGGGGTCCCCTGTCCCCCCGGGTCCCCCCGGCCCCGGCCCCGCAGCCTCCCCCAGAGGATGTTCCACGAGATCGACCCCAGAGCCTGACACGGGGACGGGGGGCCGGGGCCCTGGGGGTGGCACAGGGGGACAGGGACCCCACGGCAGCGTCCCCGTGTCCCCCATGGCCAGAGCCTGGGCCAGGGCTCCTTCACCCTGTTATAGATAAATATCATAATATTGGCTTTTTGCAAATATTAAAATGGATTTTATATGTGTGGTGTTAAAATAACTTTATTCTAAAGATGTAGTTTTTATTTCTGTTGTTAATTGAGCTTAGACATAGTAGTGAAATAGCTGATAGAAGTGTGCTTGTGTTAAAATGCCTGCTTGGATGGGATAACATCCAATGCACCCAGGATGAGGACACCTGTACAGATCTGCCAACTCTCAGCACTCCCCGTCTGAAGGCAGAGTGCAACAAGGCCCAAAACCTGGAGGCGATAAAGAGAAGGAGCCAAAACCACAGCCAAGAAACACACATGCTCTGAAAAGGCAGACCCAGGGAGGGGCCATGTAAAATCATTCTTGGAATATGTAAAGTAGTTTATGGATATGCATGAGGCTCTATGAATATGCACCAGGCTGATGTAAGGGGAAAGGTATTTCAGGGGATCCCCGAAGGTAACAGGGTGCTCCTGGCTGAGTGCCAAGAGGCACCCGGCCATAATAACCTTTGCTCCATGGTCCTGGTCTCCCATTGTCCTTTATTAAACTTTGTACATTTTCACAGGAGAGTGAACGCGTTTTTCACAAATGGAATCTCAAGAAACAGGGTCAGTTGTTAAGCCAAGGTTCTGCTTTGACCAAGTGGGGCCTCATGGGACACAGGTGCCACTGGGACATTGCCAGGTCTGCTAGGAACAAGGCTCCATTATTGCACAGTGTTACAGATGAGTAATGTCATAGTTGGGTCTCACAGTGAGGAGATAGATCCTATGTGTGTGTTAAGATGTGTAGTGATGTTATTGTCATCTGTCCCCCATAGTCCTCTTTCCCCTCCCCTTGTAATGGCCTTGGTGGTTGGGGCATTTGGGGAGGGCAGGTTTGTCACTGGAAGGCAGGCATGGCAACACCTGCTCTCCAGTCAGGGTGCAAGAAAGCATTCTCCACCAATGGACGGCCACAAAGAGTTACCTGACAGACTTTGGGTGGGGCTAGGATTACCTGATGCAACACCAAAAGTCTAAAAGGAGGAGCAGCCAATTTGTGAAGGAGCCATGTGGCTGATAGACATGGGGTGGGGAAGGGCTCCCAGTGCTGTGATTTCTCCTGTTTCGGTCCTTTGTTGTCATTTTTTTCAAGGTTGAATCACCCTTAAAATTTTTAAAGTAGCGGTCATTTCTCACAGACAGCAAGGCCTCAGGGCGCCCAGGAGAGCGGCGTGACAATGACATCTTGGGGAACCAAGTGTCACCTGCAAACACAACAGGGCCTCATGGAAGCCAGGGGCCACTTGGATATTGCCAGGGCAGGTGGAACTCAGTGTCCATTGTGACACAGCACAGCCTCGTGGAACTCAGCAGAGCATTGGGACAGCCTGGAATCTCATGGAGCCAAGGCTCTGCTTTGGCAAAGTGGGGCCCACAGGACACAGGTGCCACTGGGACATTGCCAGCTCTTGTGGAACCCAGTGTCCACTGTGACACAGCAGAACCTCATGGAAACATGGGGGCCACTGTGACGCAATGGAATCTCATGGAAGCAAGTGTCAGTTGTGAACGCAGCAGGGCCTCACAGAACCCAGGGGCAACGGGGACCGTGCTGTGGCTCGTGGGAGCAAGGGGCCATTGTGACCCAGCGGGGCCTCCTGGAACCCAGGAGAACATGGTGGGCCCATGGATCCTCATAGAAGCACGGCCCCGTTGTGACAAAGTGCAGCATCACAATGGTCTCCTGGGTTCCAGGAGTCCTCGCTGTGTTTAGAATTGACACTTGGTTCCCCAAGATTCCATGGCATCCCTCTGCTCTGCTGTGATTTGAGGCTGTGCTGTGTCACAATGGACACTTGCTTCCTCCAAGGCTGGAGATGTCCCAGTGGCACTGGGCTTCCATGAGGCCGCGCTTTGTCACAATGGGGCCTTGCTTCCATGAGATTCCATTGTCCCACAATGGTCTCCTGGGTGCCACAAGGCCTGCCTTTGTCACAGTGGAACCTTGCTTGCAGGAGCCCTGGCAATGTCCCAGTGGCACAGGGGTTCCAGGAGACCCTGCCATGTCACAATGGGCCCTTGGTTCCATCAGGTTCCATTGTGTCCCAGGGCTCTCCAGGGTTCCATGAGGCCTTGGTCTGCCACAGTGGTGTCTTGTTCCTACCAGGCCTGACAATGTCCCAGTGGCACCTGTGTCCCATGAGGCCCCACTTGATCAAAGCAGAGCCTTGCTCCCATGAGATTCCACTGTGTCACAATGTTCTGCTTGGTTTCATGAGAACCTGATGTGTTGACAATTGATCCTTGGATCCTAGAGATTCCATTGCATCACAGCTGTGTCCTTGGTTCTATGAGGCCCAGCTTTGCCACAGCTGGACCTTGGTTCCATGAGATTCCATTGTATCACAGCACTGTCCTTGGTTCTATGAGGCCCTGCGGGGTCACAGTGGAGCCTTTGTGCCATTCATTTCCATGGTGCCACAATGGTCTCCAGCATTCCATGGGGCCACGCAGCAAAAGAGTGGACCCTTGAATCCATGAGTTCCCATTCCATCAGGATGATCTCTTGCATTCCATGAGGCCCTGCTGTGTCACTAAGGAGCCTTTGTTCCATGTGTTCCCTTTGGGACACCATGGTCTCCAGCCCTCCATGAGGCTGAGCTGTGAAACTCTGGGCTCTTGGTTCCATGAGATCCCACCACGGTGTCACCATGGTCTCCTGGCTCCTGTAACAATTCACACTTGGTTCCATGAGATCCCACCACGGCGTCACCATGGTCTCCTGGGTCCCATGAGGGCCCCTCTCTGTGTCACAGTGTTTGCCTTGGTTTCCTGAGAAGCTGATGTGTTGACAGCTGACCCTTGGTCCCTTGAGATTCCATTGCATCCCAGCGGTGTCCTTGGTTTCATAAAGCCCAGGTTTGTCACAAGGGAGCCCTGGTTTCAGGATATTCCATGGTGACACAAGGGTCTCACCACTCTCTGAGGCTGCACCGTGAAACAGTGGACACCTGGTTCCATGAGATTCCGTGGGGTAACAGTCAATTCTTTTGCTTCTTTTCTGCCAAGGTCGGGATGAAATCCCAAGACAGCATTTCTTGTTTGGACTCAGGTGTTCATTAGCTCTTGTCTCTAGAACAGTCTCACAAGCTGTGAGTTCTGCAGCACTTTGCTAACAAGGTGAAAATGGAGCCCCGTCTCTCTCTCTGCAAGGTCTTTTGAGGATAAACTGTCCAATTAAGAAATGACACCTAAATTATTTTTCCTTTTAACCCAATAACCAAGCACCCGTGCCCAACATAAGGGACGAGGAGGAGGAGGAGGAGGAGGAGGAGAAGGAGAAGGAGAAGGAGAAGGAGAAGGAGAAGGAGAAGGAGAAGGAGAAGGAGAAGGAGAAGGAGAAGGAGAAGGAGAAGGAGAAGGAGAAGGAGAAGGAGAAGGAGAAGAAGGATCAGCCTCCACCCTAAAACCTCCATCTTGCTTTATATATATTACTATATTCTAAAACCTTAAACTCCAAGTTGTCCACCATGTGATATTACACCCTTCTATTCAAACTCCACACCCATAATCCCAGTTCCATCATTCCATTTTGGAAGCCTTCTCCACAGCCTCAGGTCAAATGCAGTGTTCTCTTGGGGGTCAGTGTCTGCCAGCTCAGAAAGTCCAAAATTCTCAGCAGCCCGGGTTCCAACAGGTAACAATGTTCTCCTGTGTTCCAGTAGGTTCCATTGGGCCCGGCTCTGTCACCATGGACACCTGGTTCCATGGATTCCATTGGGTGACAATGTTCTCCAGTGTCACCATGGACACCTGGTTCCATGGATTCCATGGGGTGACAATGTTCTCCAGTGTCACCATGGACACCTGATTCCATGGATTCCATGGGGTGACAATGTTCTCCAGTGTCACCATGGACACCTGGTTCCATGGATTCCATGGGGTGACAATGTTCTCCAGTGTCACCATGGACACCTGGTTCCATGGATTCCATTGGGTGACAATGTTCTCCAGTGCCACCATGGACACCTGGTTCCATGGATTCCATGGGGTGACAATGTTCTCCAGTGTTCCATCAGGCCCGGCTCTGTCCCCATGGACACTCGGTTCCATGGGCAGTGTCCGTGTCCCAGTGGCACCTGTGTTCCATGGCACCCCTGTCTGACCAGGGACAGTTTGTTCCAGGACATTCCATGGAGTCCCAGCGGTCACTTGGGTTCCATGCAGGTGCCTGGGCAGCGGGAGCTCAGCCCAAATATCCTGGGGGTCCCTGGGCTGGTGTTTTTTGGGAGGAACCTTTGGATCTTGCAGGGCTCCAAAGCTGAGCCGCGGATGCCCCTTGGGACAGGGTGGAGCATCATGGAAGCCAGGAGAGCCTGATGGAGCCAGGAGACCCTGATGGAAGCCAGGAGACCCTGATGGAGACCAGGAGACCCTGATGGAGCCAGGAGACCCTGATGGGAGCCAGGAGACCCTGCTGGGAGCCAGGAGAGCCTGATGGAGCCAGGAGACCATGATGGGAGCCAGGAGACCCTGATGGAACCAGGAGAGCCTGATGGAAACCAGGAGACTCTGATGGAGCCAGGAGAGTCTGATGGAAGCCAGGAGACCCTGATGGAAGCCAGGAGACCCTGATGGAGCCAAGGCTGCAGCGGGACACAGAGGGACCTCACGGGAGCCAGGAGAGCGTTGTGAGGCTGTGGAACAATGTGGCACCAAGGTTTCACTGGGGCTTGGCAGAAGCTCCTGGAGACAAGGAAGCGCTGGGAGCCTCCGGAATCAGCGTCTGCAGGAGGATTTTCTGCTCCCTCCTGGGATGCTGGTGGACAATAAAGCCTGAGGCAGCCTCCCAAGGGTCCGGCTGTGCCACCAGCGGGGGCCACATCTGGGGGGACGCCCGGCCAGCCCTGGCCCTGCTGCTCCTCCTGGCCGGGCCTGGAGCTGCTGGGAGCCCGGGCTGGGGGAATCCTCAGGGCTGTGCAAGGAAAGGTTCAGCACAAGCAGCCCTGGAGCGAGATGTGCAGTGTGAAACACGCCAATCACTTGATTTTGAAATTGTAAAAGTTCCATAGTAATAAAATGGTTATAAAAATAGCAATACAATTAGAGTAATAATAATTTGGACAATTTGAATTAGGACAATATGAGACAATAGAGAGAAAGGGTTATGGAGGTCTGGGTACCTTTTTCTGGGCAGCACGAGTCCGGAAAAGGGACACCCGTTAACAAAGGATTAATCCTTAAAAACAACAGCCTGTTGCATATTCATACACTTCATCCATGATGCATAAATTCCATTCAAACACAGGATTCTGTCTGGGCAGTGCCACCTTCTTCCTCCGAATCCTAACAGCGCCTTCGAGGCGGGAAGAAGTTCATTTCTTCTGATAAGAGGGCAATAAATTCTTTTTCTCTGAAAGATTTAGGTATCCTGTGGCTGCTATCTCAGTGCGAGTCCTTTCTTTAAAGCAAGAATCCTACATAGCATCGTTTCTATTTTAACATTTTATAACCTAAAACTATATTTAACACAGTACTTAAGAGAATTATTACACCAGACATATAATATTTATATATATATAAAATATATAATATATAATATATATAATATATATAATATACAATATATAATATATGATTTTTAATATAAGTAATATATAATATATAATGTATAATATATAAAATATATAATATATAAAATATATATAATATATTATTATACATTATATATTTTATATATGTAATATTATTATATAATATAATATATATTATATTATATATAACATATATAATATTATATATAATATATTTTTATATATAGATATATATAATATTATCCATAATTCATTATATATAATATATAATATATAATAATATATAATATATAACCATATTATATATAATATATATTATATATATATAATATATATATGATATATATAATATATACATATACGTATATATATATATATATATAAAAAATATTCTAACACCAGACATATAATATTCATTTTAATATTTGCGAAAAGCCAATCATAAAATACATGCATTTTTCACATGCAGGCAAAGCCAGCGAGGCAGCAGAGCAAGAGAGAGAGCAGAGCCAGCGACACAACAAACGCACCGAGAGCGAGAGAGCAAGTTTGAACAGAGCTTGCAAAGGGCAAAATCAGCTCAGACCAGGTTAGACTGAAGAACAAGGAGCACCAGGCATGGGCTGATGGTCCAGGTAAAAAGTTCCAGCGTGAGGAGGACGACAGAAGCCTTCATCAAAAGAGCACCAGAAGACTGAGGGCCGCCACAGGAGGAACGGACGCAGGCGCTGAAGCCACACACGGCTGTAAAACCAGGACACAGCTTTATGCAAATGTGAGTATGCTAATGAAGTGTTGTAATTGTGACTTTTGAAATGGAGCTGAAGGCCAAAGGAGACCGAGTGGGTTTTTGCCAGAGAGATCCCCCTCGCTCCCAGCGCTGGATACACAAATCCCTGCTCTGTCTGACTGCAGAGTTTGATTTCCTCGCCCAGTTTGTCCCACTCCCCCTTTCCCTGCCCTCTCCTCCCCTCTCCCAGTCCCATTTATGGGATTTGGGGGATTTGGGGGATTTGGGGTCATTTGGGGGATTTGGGTTCTTTTTGTGCCTTTGGGGCTATTTGGGGGTTTTTGTGGTTATTCAGGGTAAATTTGGGATCATTTGGGGTAATTTTTCACATTGTTGGGTTTTTAGGGCAATGTGTATGTGGGGTAATTCAGGGCACTGTATGGGTTTGGGATCATTTTATGGGATTTGAGGGAATTTTAATGGATTATAATAGGAATTTAGAGGGATTATAATAGAATGTAATGGGGTTTAATAGAAATGTAATCGGATTTAATGGGATTTTCTTTGGATTTTAGGGACTTTTAATGGAATTTGATGGGATTGTAATGGAATTTTATGGGATTTTAATGACATGTCATGGGATTTTAATGGAATTTAATAGTATTTTATTGGATTTTAATGGTGTTTAATGGGAATGGAGTGGAATTTAATGGGATTTTTATGGGATTTTAATGGGATTTGATGGGGGTTTCCCCCAGTCCACAGCATTCCCCCAGTCCACAGCTCCCTCCCACCTCAATTTGGGGGTCCCATCCCCCTCTTCCCCGCCGCTCTCCCGCCCCTTCCCCATCGTTCCCCCAGTCCCCAATCCCCTCCCCCGTGCTTGGTTTTGGGGGTTCCAGGCCCCTCCTGCTCCCTTTGGGGGTCCCGACCCCTCTTTGGTTGAATTTGGGGCCCCCCCGCCCCCCTTCTCCCCGCGCCCCCCGCTCCCCCCGCGGCCGGGGGGGCTCCCAGCGCCCCCAGTGCCACCAGTGCGGCCCCAGCTGCCCCCGCACGCCCCATCCCCATCGCCGGGGTCACCGCCCCCCGCCCCAAATTCCGCTCCTGGACACTGAGAGCCATCAGCGACAAACGCTCTGATTGGCTGGGAATGGCCCCGCGCAGTCTCTGATTGGCCAGCGCTGTGAGAGGCGCTGGGTTCTGGCCGGCACCCGATGAGTCACAGCCGAGCCGGGCGCTGATTCGCTGGAAATCGCCGGGCGGGGCCAGTGCGCCGAGTTTCTGCCCGGCAACGGGATCGTCATCAGCGCCCCGCGCTCTGATTGGCCAGGATCTGTTTCGGGCTGGGGACGGGAGGAACTGGGCACCCCCAGGAGCCCCTCGGGTTTGGGGCTTTCGATCCCCCCTCGGCCCTCGGGGTGGCCCTGGGGCCCCCCCCAACACCCCCAAAATGGGGAGGGTCCGCGGGGCCCTTTGGAACCCCAGAAATGGGCGGGGAGCGGCAGGAGCCGCCCCAAAAAGGGATGGAAGGGTCCGGGCCGGGAATGGGGGAGGCTCTGGGGATGGCTCCGGCCCGGATCGGGGCGGGCTGGGATTGAGGGAGGCTCCGTTCAGCGGCCGGGGAGGGGCTGGGCCTGGGGAGGGCTCCGGGATTGTGGGGATGGGGCCATTCCGGGACTGCGGCGGGGCCTCTCCCTGGAGTTGGGGTCCGGCTTTGGCTCAGGGACCCTCCCCGTTCCTGTTCCGCTTCCCGATCCCGTTCCCGATCCCGATCCCGCCGCTGGCTCCAGGGAATGTCCCTGATCTCAACCCCGACCCCAAACCCGAGGTGAGGTCAAACATTGGGGTCAAACACCCCAAATCCTGGGGTCAACTCCCCCGGACCCCAAATCCTGGGGGTTCAAACACTGGGGGGGGCCAAACACCCCCAGACCCAAACTCTGGGATCTCAACCTCCCCCCCTGCCCCCCAGCCCGAACCCCAAATTTTAGGCCTTAAACCCCCCAAATCCCAGATCCTGGAGTGTCAAACACTCTGCAATTTGCAAATGTTGGGGTTAAATCCCCCTGACCCCAAATCCTGGGGTTTGAAACATTAGGGGTGTCTAACACCCCCGTTCCCAAAGTCTGGGGTCAAACACCCCCAAATCCCAAATCCTGAGGTGTCAAACACCCCCAACCCCCAAAGTTTGGGGTCTAAACCCCCAATCCCCAACTCTAGGGTTTGAAATATCTGGGGTGTCCAACCACCCTGATCCCAAAGTTTGGGGTCAAAGCCCCCAATCCCAAAATTTTGGGGTCAAAGGCCCCCCGATCCCAAACTCTGGGGTGTCAAATCCCCCTGATCCCCCCAACTTTGGGGTTAAATCCCCCCAAATCCTGGGATCAATCCCCCCAATTCCCGAACTTTGGGGCCAAAACCCCCTGACCCCAAATCCTGGGGTGTGAAGCATCTGAGGTGTCCAACCCTCCTCATCCCCATAGTTTGGGTGTCAAACCCCTTGATCCCCAAATCCTGGGGAAAAAAAAAACTCTTAAACCCCAAATCCTGGGAACAAAAACCCCCAAATCCCAAACCCAGGGGTGTCAAACGTCCCCAGTTCCTAAAGGCTGGGGTCAAAAATCCCCAAACCCTGAGGTGTCAAACACCCCCAAACCCCGAATTTTAGAATCACCACACCACCCCCCCCCCGCCCCCAGTCCCAAAATTTGGGGTTATTTGGGGTTTATTTGGGGCAGCTCCAGGTGCAATGTCTGCAGAGAGACCCTGGGTACAATGCTGGGAAAAACCCCAATAACCCCTCTGGAGCCCCAAAATCCCTGGGGGCTGGGAAAGGGGATTTGGGGTGAAAGAAGAAGGATTTGGAATGCACAAAGAAGGATTTGGGATGGAGAGAGGGGATTTGGGTGGGAAACTGGGTCCCTTTTTGGCGCAGGAGATCTTCCTGGCGCTGCTCTGGGTGATGCTGAAGCCCTGCAGGGCCTCGCGGGCGGCGCCCGCCTGCACCTCGGGCTCCAACTGCACCCAGGCGATGTCGCGGGGCCCGGGCACCAGGGCAGCTCCTGAACCCCGGGAACCTGGGCTGGGAACGGGGCCAGGAGAGCCCCAGACACCCGGGAATGTTCCACAGACACCCGAAGCCTTCTCTGCTCCATTTCCATCCTGCGCCTTCTGGCCTCTTCTTCAGCTCTCCGGGCCGCTGCTCTCTGCTTCATGGCCACCCTTGTGTGCCTGAGGCAGAGGAAGAAAGGCAGGAAGAGCAGCTCAGCAGCAGCCCAGGAGGGCCCCTGCTGCACGGCTGTCCAGAGCAGGGGTCCCCAGGCAGGCTCAGGTGCCTCTGGGGTAGCCTGCTCCAGGCCCTCTTTGCCCAGCTCTGCATCCTCATCCCAACTGATCACCACGGGCCGTGGGAAGTGGAAGAGGAGCAGCACCAGCAGGGCAGGGACTGATTTGGACACCATGGTCTGCAGGAGGAGAGAGACAATTTGTGTTGCTTTGCACAAGAGTTGCAAACCCGTGTGTTATTAGGGAATGGCCGCTCCTGCTGTGCCAGAGCGCTTGAGCAGGGCTGAGAATCTGGTGTCAAAGTGCATTCATGTGCTCCCTGTTGCATGGGGCACCCGTGTGCAGGAATAGAGAACACCTTCCCTCAGATGGGATCTGCTGTGGCAAGGCCCCTCTGGTTTTCTCCTCCACACAGCAGTTTGCATGCAGAATGTGGGCAGATGTAACTTGGAGGTCCTCCTGCTCACCCTTGGGTTCCCCTTGCAGAGCCTCAGCCCCTGCGTTCTGTCAGGGCCCCTGGGCAGGTGGGATATTCCCAGAGGAGAGGGGCCGGCTGTGTCCCCATTGCCCCTGTCCCTTATGTGCCTGTGCTCAGGAGGGCACAGAGAGGATGGGGACTCCTGCCTGCCCCGTGTCCTGTCCGCCTGCCAGGCCTGTCCCAGGGCAGCCGGGCTGTGATTGCTGTGCTGTGTCCCCCTGTCCCTGCTGTCCCTGCTGTCCCTGCTGTCATGGCCCACTGCAGGTTCCACACCTACACAGCCATGGTGGCTCCTGAGCTCTGCCAGGACCTGAGTGACAGTCTGAGTGGTGGCACTCCTGGTTTTCTTGCATTTGGCATCGCACAGAGCAGAGGCTGGATCACAGCACCAAAGGAGCAGCTGCTGCAGGGGAGGAAAGGAGCCTCTGCATGGCCAAGGGCTGCTGTGGTGCCCCTGTGTCAGGAATTCCCCACAGCTGACACCTGAGTCCAGCATGGACACTCACAGACACAGCGTTTGTTCAGGCATTGCCTTTATTGCATCTTGACAGGGACTGCAGCTGCCTGAGGGAAGTCACCCTCCCAAGACAGGAGGGCAGAGAGTGTAATTTAAATTAACCAATTGTGATTATAGGCATTCGTAGCAACAGTCTATGTACTGTATATATGAATATTAAACAAGACACAAAATAATTATTGGATCATGAAGATTAAGCAACATTTGCTGGTTTAGATAAAAAGAAAGTATACTTCAGGTTTGGTTAGCTGCAATAATTCTTGGTAATTTTGAAGAATTATAAGTTCTATGTAATCTAAAGAAAAGTGCCATTATTTATTACTACATAATATTAAAATATTTATGTTATCTTACAAGAGTATTAATCTACAGTATATTAATAAAAAGTTTTGAAAATGCTGCTAAAGACAACTATTTTTAAAGAAAACATTTTAAATATTTCAAAACTATTTAAATCATTGAATCAATCTCCAATCATTGGGCCCGATTCCTTCAGATGGTGCTTTCCTCCGAGCAGATGCAAAGGCTCTGTATGGGAAAGGGTTAAAATAGATGCAGTTACTACAGATCCCGTGAGGAGAGAGAGGGCAGAGGGGCAGGGTGTGTCAGGAGCCCGGAGCCTGTGCCCCGGCGCAGGGCTGTGCTGGGCAGCAAGCGCAGCTCTGTGCGCCGGCTGCTCACAAAGATGTGCGGCTCGCCTTGGCCAGCCCAGAGAGCATCTCCAGCAGGAAGCTTTTCTTCACACAGCCACTGCCTGTGCTCCTCCAAAAGCCTGCCCTGCCTACCTTCAGCATCCTGGTTGTATCCCTATTCATTCCAATCAGCCTGGCCATTTGCTTTTCTATTTCTTTCGTGGCCCGGCGCATTTGCTCCATGTCTTTGAATCTCTTCCTAAGGAGCTGCCTTCTCCGCTCGCTTTCCACCTTCCTCCTTCTGGCCTTTTCCTCAGCTCTCTGGGCCGCTGCTCTCTGCCTCGTGGCTGCCCTTCTGCGCCTGAGCCACCAGCCCAAGGGCAGGAGCAGCGGCTGAGCAATTTGCCAGAGCTGGTGCAGGTAGCGCAAGGCAGCCAGGAGCCAGGGTCCCCAGCCAGGCTCAGCTGGCTCTGGGGGGGCCGCTTTCATCTCCTCTGCACGGGGCTGCCCATCCCCGTGAAATCTGTCCACCACGGAAAGTGGGAACAGGAAGAGGAGCAGCACAAGCCCAGCCAGGACTGCTCTGTGCGCCATGGTCTGCAGGAGGAGAGAGACAAGGCTTTCACTGGGGCTGCCAAGGGAGCTTGTGGGGGCTGAAGTGAGGCCCGGAGGCGCAGGGATGTGAGGGCAGAAGCAGAGGGCCCCGGGCAGCTGGCAGGCAGCAGGGCCTGTGCCAGTGGGCCAGCAGCAGCAGCCCCGTGCCCCGGCCAAGGCGCCGGCCCCAGGGGCTGGCCCTGGGTGCAGGGGGACAATGCAGGCCCGGGTGCGGCGCTTGTGGCCCGGCCCTGGCCCGGCCCAGCCCCGCCACGGGCGCACTCACCGCTTGCCCAGGCTGTGCTGGGCCAGCGTTACCTGCGGGGGCCTTTTCCAGCTGCCCCCATTGTGACACGCTGCCCCTGGTGTCACAGGGGCCAGAGGCATCACAGCCGGGCCAGCCCCGCCCTTGGTGCCCAGCCCAGCTCAGGGGCTCCCAGTGGGCCCAGCAATGAAAGCCCCGGCAGGCAGCAAGTGCAGCCCCTCTGGGAGGGGATGGGCCCCAGGGGCTCCCTTCACAAAGCAGGCAGAAGTCCCCACTGATAAGGTTCCAAAGGGAAAAGATTATAATCAATAATGTTGAGTAGGATACATATTATCAACTATGAAAACACCTGAGGTGCTTTTCCTAATGGGACTTGTTCTTCTGTCAGTGGGGTTGGGTGATGGTTGCTCAGTTTTTCTTGCTTGACTATTCCCTGATCCAGTCCATCCAAGCCTTCTCTGAAACCTTCCCATTCTCAGACAGCAGAAATAAAGAACTGCAGTGAAACCACTTCTAGTCCCCTTCAGATCAAGAAGGTGCAGGGAGATGGTTCTGGCAGAGAATTTGAGCTGCTCTGGACAGAGTCGCACTGCTGTGTTAGCAGGGACTGGCTGCTTGTGTTTTCCTTTGGATGAACAGAATCTTCCTTGTGTCCCCAGTGAACACATGGAGCTCACACCAGCAGTGCCTCTTGCCTGTTCCCTGCCCAGCCAGACCTTCCAGCCCAGCTGAAATGCCCAGCGTGGCCTTTGAGCACAAAGGGATTGCAGAGCCAAAAGCATCTGTGTAGCCACCATGGTGTTCAGTGGCTGCTGCTCGGGGAAGGGCACTGAGAGGAGGCCACTGCTGCTCTTGTCAGAGCGCTGCTGTGCAGGGATGTCCCTCGCCCTGCTCAGTCCCACATCTGCCCATCTTTTGGCCTGCTCTGAGCTCAGGTGGATGCCATCTGCTCCCAGCAGACCCAGCTGCTCCACGGTAGATGCACAGGCATGGAATCCAAAACCTTGAGTATGCCCTGAGTAGCCAGGCATTCAGCTGTTCAGTTTGTCACTGCCCACAGCAGGGGTTAGAACAAGATGGTTTTTCAGATTCCTTGTGACCCAAACCATTCCAGGCTTCTAGGATTTCTCCATGACTGACTTTGGTCCCCTCAAAAGACCTCCTCTCTCCTCTCTTCCCTCCACCTGTGGAGAACGCATTCTGATGCTGCTGCTGCTGTTGGGACAGGTTGGTGGATACTCTTCCTGCCATCCCATGGGTGTAAGCATGACTCCTCTCTGAAGTCTTTGTCCCTGAATCACTGCCTTCAAAGAACAGTTATCTCCCCTCCTTCCTTTTCCATTCAGCACTTGAGCACACACAGCATTTCTCATCGTTTCCACAGAACAGTACAGGTGCCAGTTCCCATCTTGTGGAGCCCTCTGCCATAAATCAGCCTGACAGGTTTATTCTCTACGTAATGGGAAATGATGACAAATGCAGCTGCATAATCACGTTAGTAACTCACCATAATGACTGCTTCTGGGGTGATTTATGGGTTTCGTCACATGTGAGCTTTCAGAACTTTAGAGGTTACATTTTTCACACTTTTTTGTTGGAATCTCAGTTTATCAGACTTTACTGCAGCATTAATCACTTGCAGTACAACCCTGGACTTCACAAATGTATCACATCAGCATGAAAAAGGCAGAGAAAAGAAGAACTATTGTGAATTAATGAGCCGGGTAACACATGTCTCACAACAGCGATGAAACAACCTGTGTTCTTCTTCAAGCCACAACAGAAAGTCCCAAAGTCTGGTTATTTAATTTTTTTTTTTTTCACAAAACACAGGCAGCAGCAGAGAACTGAAACAACACAGCCAGGCTTGAAACCTGAAAGATCTGCAAGGCTGAGTCTATCCTAGTTAATGGTGAAATGATGTGTGAATCTGTCCTAGATGTTCAAATGAAGAAGATTGATTCACAGTTATAATATGGCTTCTAAGCAAAACACTGGGATTATATAGGAGAAATGCACGTGTCATGAAAAAACCAATAAATCAGAGAGACACTTCCAAGCTCTGCTGTGAAGGTCTGGGAAATGTTCAGAGTTAGCATCTGTGGAGTTTGGTGCAGGATAAACTGGAACAAAAGGCCATCATTACCCAAATTGATTTCGTTTGGGCTGGTTTGTTGGCTTTTTGGTTTGTTTTTTTGGGTTTGTTTTGTTTTTTTGGTTTGGTTTGGTTTGGTTTTTGTTTTTTTTTTTTTGTTTGTTTGTTTTATTGTCAGATAATGTTTTTTAATACTCCAAGAAATATGTTGAAAAGGTCAGCATGATCCATCAGACACAAGCAGGGGTCTGGGGTTGATGCAACATGTTCCTTGCACTGGAGGGTAGACAGAGGCAAGATCTGGTTTGGGGTCAATCACACCTGGATCAGGGAGGTGGCTGAAACCTGGGCTGGCCAAAGCCTTAGAATCACAAAATATCCTGGGCTGGAAAGGACCCCCAAGCATCACCAAGTCCAGCTCCTGGCCCTGCAGAGGACACCTCCCCAAGAATCCCACGCTGTGCCTTGGCATGTGCTGGTGGGCAGGAGCACACAGCTGGCCGTGGCTTTGGGTGCATGGGTAAGATGAGATGGTGAGGAGCATCCCTGCTCCCTGAGCTCCTGGAGAGCTGCAGACACTGATCACTGGTAAGGACAGCACCAGGGCCATGGCCTGGGGCTGGTGATCTGGTGTCTCCTTCCTGCTGCTGCTTTCTGCTACAGATAACAGCCTGGTGCCAAGGTCTTGTTGCTGAGGTGATAAACGGCTGGGGAGATTCCCTCCCTGCTCTTGTCTGCACGAGTTCTTATGCTCAGCACCAGGAAGGATTGGGCCAGAATGGAGGCATTTGGGGTCTCAGGGCTGAGGCTGAGACAGACAGGCAGGCAGAGCAGCTCCTCCTGGCTGATGCAAACATTAGCCCTGTGCTGGCCAGGCCAGTGATCCATAGCTATGGGTCCACAGTGATGGTGGTGCTGGGTATTCACTGGGAGAAGAGGAGGTGTAAAATGAAGCTTCTGAAGCTGCTTGGGATCCTGGAAGCTGCTCAGCCCCCACTTGACCACAGTGGTTGTTTGGCCAGCTGAAGTGATGGAATTTATTGGGCTGTGCAGGGACAGTTTTCTGTGCAAACATGAAGGACTTTCAGGGGGGATGAAATACGGCCTCATAGTAGAAACAGCTGGGCTGAACACTCTTTATTCCAGCTATGAATCTTTGCTCTTAAGAGCAACAGATTCCACCTTTCATTAAACCAGAACTTGTTGTTGTTGTTGTTGTTGTTGTTATTTTGGGGAACATAAATGACCTTTCTTGTTTATTTTATGAGCATTTTTAAATCTTTCTTGTTTATTTCATTAGCATTTTAAATCATCTTGTCACCCACTGCAGGCATGAAACATGAGATGTTACCAAAGTGTAGCTCACTTCAGACAGGGAGTGCTGATAGTTGGCAGATCTGTACAGGTGTCCTCATCCTGGGTGCATTGGATGTTATCCCATCCAAGCAGGCAGTTTAACACAAGCAGCTATTTCACTGAGCTTAATTAACAACAGAAATAAAAACTATATCTTTAGAACAAAGTTACTTTGACATCTACCATCACTCAGCGAGAGGTTTATTGTTATGGACACATAATATTGGCTTTTTGCAGAGATTAAAATGGATTTTCTATCTGTGGTGTTAAAGTAACTTTGTTATTGTCTTGGTTTGAAAAGCCAGGTGTCTGCTAAGGAAGGCAGGAGCCTCCCCTGGAATGGAAAATGTAAACCCCTCCCTCTGAATTGTTATAATTTTGAAATTAAGGAGCTTTCAGGCAAAGATATGGGAATAGGAATAACAGTTCTTTTTAAGGAAAAATTAAAAATATAAATGCAGTAGTACAAACGAAAAAAACCCCACTGACAGAGTCAGAACAGGGCCTGACACCCTGTGGGTCAGGGTGCTGGCAGCAGTCCCATTCAGTGGTGGCTGCAGCCCTCCTGCAGTGCCAGGTGTGGCTCTGTTGGAGCAGGGATCCTGGAGAAGGGTGGAGTTTCCCTCTGAAGGTCCAGGGCTGCTGTAGATGGGCCTGGGAATCTTCCTTCCTCTGGGAATCCAGGAGGAAAAGGCTGATCCTCTGGGAATCCCGTGGAGAAGAAAGACAGCTGCTCCTCTGGGAATCCAGGAGGAAAAGGCTGATCCTCTGGGAATCCCGTGGAGAAGAAAGACAGCTGCTCCTCTGGGAATCCAGGAGGAAAAGGCTGCCTACAGTGTTCCAAATCTCAGATTCTGTCCAGGTAGGAATGCTTGGCTCCTCCCCCTGGGCAGAGCATCTCCCAATGGGATGATGTCATTTAATCAGCCATGCACTGACACTCAGTGGCACATTACCAGAAGATTAATAATTAATAATCAATGGCCTATTAATGGAACACACCTCCCCACAGGGAGGATTGGTTGTGGAAGAGAGAAACTGCCCAATGAACAGAAGATAACTGCCCCACCACTGACAGATGGCAAACAGAACACACACTTATCTTGCAGTCCAGGACCTGTCCCCACTGGCTGCCCCCATTCTCCAGAGTTCATGGTGTCCAGGGAGGCTGCAGCTGCCGGTGCCGGGAACAAACGAGACGGGTCTGGGTTTCAGAAAGCTCCAGAATCCATTTCTGACCCCCGAAAGACAGGGCAAAGGGAGGGCTGTGGGGCTTTTATAGGGTATCCCAGGGCTGGAGTTTGGGTTTGTGTTGGATCGGCGGGAGAAATGTGGCATGCAATATGACTGATCAGCAAGTCTCGAACTTTATTGAGAGTCACACATATTTATATTGGTGTTAATAAAGCTCATACATATTGCAAAGGAGTGCTCATTATTGGTTAGTTACTTATCGGCCAACTACGCCTACTTCTGCATTCTTGTGGTTATTCTGATGAAACTATTCTTCATATTTTTGGCAAAAGAGCCTCTTCCCTATCCTGTTGTTGCATCAAGGGCATAATGTCCTTGCCTTATATGGACACTGACTGCTGACTTCTAGACTTGTCTCCTTCTTGCTTAACCAGGGGTATTATTTCGACGTGACCTTTCTCAGCCAGCCAACTGTCCACAAAGCTCAGCGGGACAAGGCTCCTGTCCATGCTCTCCCACATTCCACAGTGCCCAGGCCACACCAGGAGTGCTCAGAGCTGCAGCCAAAAGCTTCCTATCGATCCTCTCTTGCGGAGGACACCAGCACAGAGGCACAGGTGCCACCTCCTCCAGCTAAGCCCAGGAGATCCACCTCCTCACCAGCTGCAAGAGCAGGACGCTTATGTGCCAGCCGCCCCTCCCAACCCCGTTCTTCCCCTCGTGCCTTGAAGGCGCATCCCCACCTTGAGACACCCGGGGCAGGAAGAAGAGCTGGCCCCGGACGATGTCCTCGTTGCTGTGGAAAGGAAGGTGCCCTCAGAGCAGCTCATAGAGCAGGATGCCCAGGGACCAGATGGTGGCTGGCTGGCCATGGTAGCAGCCAAAGAGGATCCACTCCGGTGGGCTGTACTCCAGCGTTCCTATGGGACACGGGCACAGCTCATCAGGCCCATGCTGCTCCCTCCCTCCCAGCCAGCTCCCGTTCCACAACAGCCAGCCCCTGCCCTGCCAAAAAGCAACTTGCTTGCAGCTGGCTGAAGAAGGATTCCCCCTCCTTCCTTCCCTCCTTCCTTCCCTCCCTCTTCCCCCTATGCCAGCCAAGGCTGCCCAGCTGGGCCCCGGCTTTGGGCTCACCTGACATCCGGGTGTAGAACGTGTCCTGGAGGATCGTGCCACAGCCGAAGTCGATGAGCTTCGCCTCGCCCATGGCCAGGTCGACGAGGACGTTCTCGCCCTTGATGTGGCGGTGCAGGACGCCGCGGCTCCTGCAGTGCCCCATGGCCTCCAGCACCTGGCGGAACAGCCCCCGCGCCACGGGCTCCGTCAGGAACCGCCGCTCGTGCAGGAAGTACCAGAGGTGCTGACAGCGCTGCGGACGCTCCATGAGCAGCGCGAAGCCCTCGGGCACCTCGAACCAGTCCAGGAGCCTCACAACGCTGGGGAAGCCAGGCCGCGACACCATCCACAGCAGCGCCAGCTCCAGGGGCACAAGGGCGCCCCTGCGCTGCGGGGGGACCGCGATGCTGTCAGCAGGGCCGATGCTGCGCCGCGCCTCGGGCAGCCCCTGCCCGGCCCCGCCGCGGCTCGCCATGGCCCGGCCCGGGGCGCTGCGCGGCCCCCGCTCACTCCACGCTCGCTGCCCTCACAGCGTTCCGGCTGCCGCCCTGCCGGGCCTCGCCTCAGCCCCGCCCGGCACGCCCCGCCGGCTCCTCCCGCTGGCCCCGCTCACTCCCCAGCCGCGCCCACTTCGATATGTGCTCCCGGGACACTCGCTTGATGGCCGCCTGCGAGCCAAGGCCAGCGGCGGGCTGAGCTCATCACCCGCCGCCCGCCGCTGCCCTCCGAGCCAGCCCCGTCTCTTCCCGGGGCGCCGTCGGCGAGGCGGGGACCGGAGTAAACGCTGCCGCGGCCGCCGCTGCCCAGCAGCGGGCCCTGCCGCTAGAGCTGCTCTAGGGGAGGCCTCTCCGCCCGTGCTCTTCTGCCCGGGGCACCCGCCCGCCCGGCGCGCTGCTGCTTGCCGAGCTGCCCTGGGCTGCAGCGGCTCGGGGCCGGCGGCCGAGCTGGCGAGCGGCGGAGCTCGGAGCGGGGCAGCTGCCGGCCACGCTCTCGGCCACGGGGCGGAAGCCGGGCAGCAGCGGGGCGGCTGCGGGCGGAACCGCGGCAGGGGCTTCGTTCGGGGCCGGGGCCTCGGCCGGGGCTGGGCCAGAGCCTGCGCCAGGCGCAGCCAAAAGCCCGCGCTGCTCCGCCAGCACCAGAGCGAGCGGCTACTCCAGCGGCGCCACAACCAGGACGGAGAGAGCCCGGCCGAGGCGGAACCACGGCGGGCCGGGCAGGGGCGGGCACGGGGCGGCCCCGCCAAGGGGCGCCTTGCGGGACGCGGCATCAGCCGGGCTGGGAGAGGCGGAACACGGACGGAACGGCCCAGCACGGGACGGAAGTAGCGTGAGTGTGAGAGGGAGAAGGGGATGCGGAGCGAGTGAAAAGTCAAGCGGAAGACCAATTGAGAGAAGCGCTGCTGCTGCTGCTGCTGCGGAGCCGCCGGAGCTCGCGGCTGTTCCTCTGTTGCTCCCGCGAACCCAACGGAGGAGCCGCCTTGCGCCCCAAGGAACGAAAGAGAGAAACAAACAAATCACACCCCAAAGTCATTCCTATTAGAGAAGTAACCAAAGAAAACAATGTAGCAATAACGAAGACTGTTGGCTTCTGGCTTCTTTCTTCTTTGCATGAGACCAAGCATTTCATGGGGAACAATTGCCTCTTCTGACAATTTTGCCAGAGTGGACAGGAGCAGAGCATTTACTTTTCAAGTAGAAAAGGGAAATCGTGTCAGTAATGTCATCTCTTTTCATCCTCTGTTGACACAGTTGCAGGCTGCCAAAAGACATGGTCTGCAGTGTGGAACTTGGGGCCAAGTTTCCTTTTCTGCCAGAGGATGAGGAGGGGAAGTATCCCAGAATCATGGAGTCGTTGCATGGTTTGGCTTGGAAGGGATCTGGAAAATCCCATGGCTGCAACCCCCCTGCTGTGGCTGGGGACCCCTTGCACTGGACCGGCTTGTCTAGAGCTCCATGCAGCCTGGCCTTGAACACTGTCAGGGACGGGACATGCCCACCTTCTCTGGGCAACCTGTTCCAGGAGAGCCTTTTTTCTGAATCCCTTACCTAAACCTAATCTCTCTCCATTTGGATCCATGCTCCCTTGTCCTGTCCCTGCCTGCCCCCGTACAAAGTCCCTGTCCAGCTTTCTTGTGTGTTGCCCTCAGGTACTGGAAGGCCACAGCTGGATCAAGGCTGGGTCTCTTTCCCAGGCTGAAGAAGCCGAGCTGTGTCAGCCTTTCCTTGCAGGAGAGGAGCTGCAGCCCCGGCACCATCTGGGTGTCCCTGCTGGGCCCGGCTGCAGCGTGTCCACGTCCTTGCCGTCCGTGCCGGGGAGGCCGGCAGAGGCGGAGGCAGCGCTGCAGGTGCAGGGTCAGCGGCGGGGAGGAGACCCGGCCCTGGCAGCGGCTCCGGGAGCAGCGATCGGCGCTGGGCCGCCCGCACTGCAGAGAGCCGGGGCCCTTGTGCCTGCCCTTGTGCCCAGGGCGCCTTTCCCCGCCGCCCGCCCGCCCGCCCGCTCGGGGGAAATGCCCCCTGTGCCGCCCCTCAGGGCCGCCCCTCGCCGCTGCCCCGGGCGCTCCCGGCGCCGCCTGGAGGGGCCCAGGCCTCGGCCTCACCCTCCTCAGCCCAAGGCCTGGAAAAGCAGATTCAAACACCCACCCAGAAAGTGCCCCAGGATGCCAAGGTCAATCTTTTGTCACCAGCACGGCTTTGCTATCAGAGTCTGGACGGGAGTAGAAAATCACCAGGGGAAAAGAGCATGAACAAGTTCTGCCTTGGCACTACCTCAAGCTGTGGGGTACCAGTTGTTGGTTTCACTGGCTCTGGATTGAAGGCACTTGAGACAGTAATTCATGTTCAGACTCAAGTGTTTATTATTTCTTATCGGTAAAACAGCCTCATTACTGGGAGTTCAGCAGCTTTTCATTAGAAGGCACAAAATGGCCAACAATCTCTTGTTCCAAGGTCTTTTAAGACTAAACTATCCAATTAGGAACTGACACCTAGATTATTTTCCCTTTTAACCTAATAACTGATCCCAAAGAGCCTGCAATGTGGAATTTCTGCCCAATTACAAAAAGCCACCCAAACCCATGAAGAAGAAGGAAGAAGCATGAAGAAAAAACCCAGGACGAAATACTGTGCCCTCCATTTTGCTTCCATCCACAACATACTAAAAATCCCAAAACCTCAATTTCTCAGAGTCAGAGTGAACCAAAGCCCAAAAACTGGAGGTGATAAGAATGGACTAAAACCACAACCAAGGAATCAGCATCGCCCTGAAATACCTTTCCCCTTACATCAGCCTGGTGCATATTCATAGAGCCTCATGCATATCCATCAACTACTTTACATATTCCAGGAATGATTTTACATGGCCCCTCCCTGGGTCTGCCTTTTCAGAGCATGTGTGTTTCTTGGCTGTGGTTTTGGCTCCTTCTCTTTATCACCTCCAGGTTTTGGGCCTTGGTGCACTCTGCCTTCAGACGGGGAGTGCTGATAGTTGGCAGATCTGTACAGGTGTCCTCATCCAGTGTGCATTGGATGTTATCCCATCCAAGCTGGCAGTTTAACACAAGCAGCTATTTCACTGATTAATAACAGAAATAAAAACTACATAACAAAGTTACTTTCAGAAACAGTCCCAGTCCATATTTGATCCCAGTCCAGTTGATCTCAGTCTGTGTGGTCCTGATCCATATGGTCCCAGCCTGTGCAGCCCCAATCCAAAGGATCCAAGCCCATATTTGATCCCAGTCCAGGTGATCCTAGCCCATCTTTGATCCCAGTCTGTGGGGTCCTGCACACACTCCCTGGGTCTGGAATTCCAGTTCCCAGCCAGGAAAAAATGTTCCTGCCCTTGAACTTCCTTCCTATCCCCTCAACAAATTGCAATAAAATTATAAACAAAGAAATAATAATTGAAATTAAATAAATTATAATTAAAAAAATCTCAACTCTTCTTTACAATACTCCAACTATGATTTAACTCAAACCAAAAATAACTATTACTATAATATTACCAATGCATATAAATAAACAAATTATATATCAAGAAATCCCTTTTGAAAATTTTAACTCGATGACCAATGTACTTTAGATAAAAATATCTAAAGAAAGTAACAAGCAATCTAACACCTCTTAGTTAAACAATTCATATTACAAATATACTAAACACAAAACCAAACACCACTATAATTTCTCAGACATTTCAACCAAACAATTAAACTTTAATAACATCCTTAAGTACTCTTGAAAAATTAAAATTATTTTTAAAGAATTAATTGTGTGTGGGTGGTTTTATTTCAATATTGGTTTTTGGATTGTTTGGGTTAGATGAATTAAAAAATGGGATTTTTATAGGAATTGAATCAGCTGAGAAGGTGGCACTCTGCAAACAGAATTGACTGAAAATAAATGGGACAGAAATCAGTAACTCTGAAAGTTTTATTTGCTATCAAATACAACCCACACACCCAGCCCCACACAATCCCAATCCCATTGCTCCAAATTGGGATCCCACTTCTCCCAATCTCCTTCCAACCCCATCTCACCCTGGTGGCTGTGGAATGGATTGAGTTTGGCATGGGATTGAGTTTTTTTGAGGAGGGAACAAGGAATTTAAGGTAGGATTGAGCCTTTTTGGGTTAACATTCAGTTATTTTCAATGGAATTTGAGTGGTTTTGAGGTGACTGTTCCATCCCTCCGGACTTTTGGAGGACAGAGAGATGGAGAAGAGAAAAAAATTCAGGCCAAACCAAAAGAGAAGCAGCCAGGTGTGTTCCCAACATGGATCACAGGGAATGTGAGTGACCAGGGCTGTGCCCAAAGTGCCTCCTCCAGTGGGGGATGGAGCTGGAGCAGCGCACGAAGCTCTTCCCGCACTCGGGGCACTCGCAGGGCTTCCCTTACCGGTGCCTCCGTTGGTGTCGGGTCAAGTGAGAGCTCCTGGAGAAGCTCTTCCCACACTGGGGACACTCGTAGGGCCTCTCCCCGGTGTGGATGCGCCGGTGGGTGACGAGGTGGGAGTTGTGCTTGAATCCCTTCCCACAGTCGGGGCATTGGAAGGGCCTCTCCTCTGTGTGACTCTGATAGTGCAGGAGAAGATGGGACCTGGTCTGAAACCTCTTCCCACACTTGGAGCACTCATAGGGCCTCTCCCCAGTGTGGGTGCTCTGGTGCCTGATCAGGCTGGAGCTCTGGCTGAAGCTCTTCCCACACTCCCCACACTCGTAGGGCCTCTCCCCAGTGTGGGTCCTCTGGTGGCTGATCAGGTGGGAGCTCTGGCTGAAGCTCTTCCCACACTCCCCACACTCGTAGGGCCGTTCCCCAGTGTGGATCCTCTGGTGCACGATCACCTCGGAGTTCCACCTGAAGCTCTTCCCACACTCCACGCACGTGTGGGGCTTCTCCCCATCATGGAGCTGCTCATGGAGCACCAGCTCCGAGCTCTGCCTCCATCTCCGGCCGCCTTCCCGGCCCAGGCTGCCTCTTTCCCCCTCAGATCCCCGCCATCTGCGTTTGCAGCCCCTCCTCGTGCAGCATCTCCGGGCCTTTTCCTCCCCGTTGGCTTCCTGCGCCGTGGAGCCGCTCAAAACGGCCTCTGCCACCAGGTTCTGCCGCGGGCATTTGTCCTCCCTGCTCTCCATGCTCAGCTCCTGCTCTGGGCGAGGAAGGACAAGGACAGCATGGGATTTGCCTCCGTGCCACAGGCAAGGGCAACGAGATCCCCCCAGGCCGTCTCTGGGGACGCACTGCCCCCTCTTGGCTCTCCCCATTTCGGGATGCCGGGGCTCTTTGGGCTCCCGGGCTCCCTTCTCCCCTCATTCTCTGCTCTGGGCTGCAGCGGCTCCAAGGAGTCCCCCCTGCCCCTCTCCAGGCTCTTGAGGCTCCCGCCAATGGCGGCGCTCCCCCCTCTCTGGCCTCCCCACTTTGGCCTCCTGGGGGACACAGGGCTCTGCTCCTCCAGGCTGCCTCTGCCGGCAGCCGCCACCGCCACCCCCAGATGTCCCCCCGTGGGGCCTTTTCCGCTCAGCCTTGGACTTCTTCATTCTCCAAACATCCCCCCAAAAACCCAACCCAGGGACCCCCCGGGATATCCGGGCCGGGCTCCCCCTCCCCGCTCACCTGCGCCATGGGGGGGGGGCGATGATCCCACAGGTGGGGGCTGCGAATTCAGGCAGGGCTCGAGACCGCGTGGCTCCCTCAGCTCAGCCTTGATCCGCCCTGGTCCCTCCTCTTCCTCTTCCTCCCGCTCCTCCTCTGTCCTATCTCCACCTCCCTCTCCTCCTCCCCCCTAACCCCGCCTCCTTCCCTGCTCTTTCTCCTCCCGCTCCTCCTCTTCTATCCCCCCCTCCTCCTCCTCCCCTGTCTTATCCCCACCCCCATCTCCTTTTCCATCCCGCCCCTTCCACTCCTTCTCCCCCTCCTCCCCCCTTACCCCGCCTCCTCCTCCCCCTCCATCCCTGCCCTTCCCTCCCTCCTCCTCCTCCCCCAGCAGCAGCCACACCCTCGGTGCCCCGTTCCCGCAGCCCTCGCAGCCCGCGGCAGCAGCGGCCATGGAGCCGGGACAGGTCGGCATGGGCAGCGCGGGGCTCTCGGCTGCTCCCAGCCGCTGCGGGCGGGGGAACCCGGCCCGGGCCAAAGGAGAGGCAAACTGGGCAAACTGGGGGCAGATCACAAAGCTAAGGATGCAGCAGAAAATGGAGCTGAAAGAGTTATTTTAATATTAACTCCAAACGAGGAAAAACTGGAAATTCCAAAGTTTAGGGAAGCCGAGAAAAAAGAATTAAACAAGATAGGAAATGAACAAGATAAATCAGGGTAATAGAAACTTCTACATGACTTAATAAAATGTGCTTGCTAGGAAAATATTAGAAGACGTGCATCAGAAACCCCACTGGCATACTCAAGTTTTGTGTGATCATTTTTTAAGGAATTTTGGGTGCACTGGGATTTTTGGTGTAGCAAAGCAAGTCACTGAAAGATGCTTAATTTGCCAAAGGATAAATAAAAAGGTGATGAGAAAAACAACATTAGGAGGTCATGAGTTAGCTCGTCGACCATTTCAAAATATCCAAGCAGACGTTGAGATTTGTTAGGTTCTGGATTTATTTGGAAAAAAACCCATTTAATCTAGAAGAAAGAGAATATGCCATATGTTAGACAGGAGATTTTAGGAGAATAAAAATCTTTGAAGTATCAGAAACAGCCGAGGAATAAACCAAGAAAATAAAAAGGGAAAATGAAAGGGAGGGGAACAAGAGGAAAAGTCAGAAAGAGAGTGGGATCCTCTGCAGCTCTTGCCCCCTCCGTTGGCGGCCGAGGCGCCTGTCCCGGGTCCCGGCTCGCTGCCCGCCTCAGCTCCGCCTGCCCCGGTTTCCATCCCAGGTGCGGGCTCACTGCCCAGGGCAGCTCCACCTGCCCCGGCGCTGGCGGTGAATTTGTGTGCCCTGGCCCCACTGCCCGGCCCGCGGCCGCTCTGCCGGCCATGCTGGGCAAGATGGGGTTGCTCTGTCCTGCCGCGTGGGCCGAGGTCACCGCGCCGACCGCACCGAGGGCGGGTCCCTGCCATCCCATCCCCGCCTGCCCTGCCCGTGCCAGCTGCGCTGGGCAGCGCCGCTGCTGCTGCCGGGGTCTCCCACCTGCCTTTTCTCTGCCGGGAGCTGCCGGATCAGCCGCCAGAAGCCATGTGGGGGCTGCCCACGCTCCGGCTCGGCCTCCACGGGAAGATCCCCCTCTGGCGATTCCGGCAGCAGACCCTGCCCACACTCCGACCGAGCCTCGGCGGGATATCCTCCCCTGACCCCTCCTGCTCTGAGTTACGTCCCCTTGGTAACCACAGCTCCTGCTGTTCATGGAAAATCCCTCTCTCTACAGGAAGCACCTTATCGAAACACTAGGAGCTCAGTTAAAAGGCAGCCCTCTCCAAATTCTTTCCCAAAACACGGGAGAAAGGCTACAGAAGCTAAAAAAGTGAAAGAGTTAGATGAAGGGATTGCTCTATTGCCGTTAAGAGAGGTTCCCAAGGCAGGGATGCGCTGCCCCGCCCCGCGGGAGCCACCGGCGCCCCTGCCGGCCGTGCCCGGAACTGCACCCAAGGGGAAAGCGCCGCGGCCGAAAGGCCGGGACCGGCTCCGGGCTCTGTTTGTTGTCACTGCCGGAGCTGTTGATACACACTACTATCATTATATTATACACACTAGTAAAGAACCGTTATTCCTAATCCCATGTCTTTGCCTGAGAGCCCCTTGATTTCACTATCCTAAAAATTAAGAGGGAGGGGCTTTGCATTCTCCATTCCAAGAGAGGCTTTTTCTGCCTTCCCAAGCAGACGCCTGTCTTGTAAAGCAAGACAAGCACCCACAGGCACTGAGGGGGTCTGCAGGAGGGGCAGAAGAAGGCCCTGCAGCACTTGGGCACAAAGGCCCAGCAGGTGAATGCAAGAAGGGAGCAGCAAAAGGCCAAGCTGAAGGCAAAGGCCAGGGCAGAGCTCCTACAGCCCCTGAGGGATCAGCCCCAGGGCCCAAGGGGGCCCCAGCACCCAGGGCACGGCTCGGCCACAAGCACCCGGCAGAGGCATTGCCCTCCTCGGCAGGGCACAGCCCACCCAAACAGCCCCTGGCAAGGAATCAGGGCTCCGGCTGCAGGGCACAAGGACACTGCAAGCAGAGACAGCAGCACCCTCAGGACCAGCAAGTCCAGCCCGTGATGGACATGGATTGGCAGGGCTGTCACAGCTCCCATCACACCAGGGACCCTCCACACTGGAGCCCTTGAGAACATTCAGGTGGGTCTGCATTGAGAGGAGGCATTTTCTGATGGACACAGGGGCCTCTCAATCTGCTCTGAATCTTAGACCTAAAGGGGAAAATAGTAAAGGAATATTTTAATTTTTAAGGGAATGAGTGGGAAAGATGAGCAGGTATGATTTGTTCAACCACTATTAGAAGCTGTGGCGGATAGGTTTGAAATAAATGAATTTCTTTTTCTTCCTCCTGTGATTGTAATTAACTAGGAAGGAGTTTGAGAGCTGGATTTTAATACTGTAAAAAGGGATACAGAGGCTAGTTCTGTTGTACCTCTGTGTCAAAAGTCTGACAAGGCCTATGCTGAAGTGAACCCAGAAGTGTGGGCAGCCCCAGGGAAATACAGAAAATTAGATATGGAGCCTCTACAAATTAAAGCAACCAGGATAGGCACTACCCTGTTCCAAGAGAGGGAAGGAAGGGCTCACAGCCTGGTATTGAGTCCCTGTTAAAGGCAGGGCTTTTGGAGCCAAGGATGTCTCCCTACAATACTCCTATCTTGCCAGTCAACAAACTGGATGGAGGGACACAAGGAGGAAACACAGAATTTTCAAGTGTTAAAATTAAGATTAACTGAGGCGAGTGGCCTGGGCCTTCCAGACAGGGAAAAAGAATTAGGGTTATAGGTGGACGTTAAACAGGGTCTTGCCAAAGGAATTCTTGTGCTAAAATGTTTAACCCAGTGGCCAGAGAGCAGCCTCATTGTCTGCAGAATTGTGCAGCCACAGCTTCCGTGGGAGCAGAGGCCTGAAAACTGATGACAACAGGAGGATCTCCTAGAGTTCAAGTCTGGCAGCAAGTTAAAGCTTTGACAACCAAAAGAGCCTCTCAATGGATGAGCAGGGCTCGGTGATTACAGTATGAAACTTGTTCAGTGGCACAGGAGGATTCAGAACTGAGGACAGGGCAAGGGTTTAACCCAGCCTCCTGTTTGAACAGCCTGGAGAGGGGCTGGCAAGGAACCCAGGACTGCACTCAAGGGACAGAGCTCCCGAGCCAGGCTGGGAGAGATTGATGGGACATTCCCTGGCCTGAGGGAGACAATGTGTTTGTGGATGGCTCTGCAAGGGCAGCAGAAGGGAAAAGAGCTACAAGACAGGCTGTTGTTAAGGAAGGGGAATCAGACAAAGCGCAGGTCACCGGCCCATGCTCAGCTCAACCCGCGGAGCTGTGGGTGCTTGTAAGAGCCTGGCACTGAAATGCCCTGAGCAGGAAGGCTTCAAAATCTTCTGCTGACACCATGGCACCTAACAGGGGGGCAAAAGCAATTCTGACTGCTTCAGCAAGCACTGGATCACTTATTAAACTATTTCTGAAAGAAATAATTCAAAGATAATGGATTGTGGAAGCAATAGATTCAGATGGGGAACTCATTTTACAGGAAAGACCCTTCAGGGGGTTATGGCAGCTTTAGGAATACAATGGGACCTCCATAACCCCTGGCAAGCCCAGAGCTCGGGTTGGGTAGAAAGAATGAATGGGGAAATAAAGAAACACCTTTGGAAGCCGGAGATGGAAACCAAGATGCCATGGGTACAGCTTTTGCCATTGGCTTTGGCAAGAAAAAGAGCCAGACCCAAGGCAGATATTCAATTATCTCCCTTGGAATTCATGTCTGGAATTCCTTACCTGGGCAATTCTCCACCTAGTGCAGGGTGGAAATAAGGGATGTAAATTTAAGGCAGGCTGTAGCCGGGATCCTGTCTCCTGTGGAATCTCTCCCCCAGGAAGCTGGGCTGGCACAGAGCCTGCCCTGGGACTTTGCTGTTGCCAACACCCAGCCAGGCCATCGGCTCCTGCCTAAGGAGTGCAAAGCAGCACCACTGGTGGCCAAGGGGCCCACGCCAAGTGTCCCTGAGGCCAGAAACAGCCGCCAGCACAGCTGAGCACGGGGGGACCCCTCAGCCTGGCCTCAGGGGCTCTGAAGCCCCGGAGATTTGCACTTCCCGCCCGCAGCAGGACCATGGGAGCCGCCCTGAGCCTGCCCTGAAGGCAACGCAGCAGCAGCCAGGGCTCCACAGCGGGCCAAGCCCCTGGGCCTGCCCACAGATCCTCTGCTCAAACCCTCGGGAATCCTGGCCACCCTCCCCTGGCACCTCCAGCCACTGCGGCCAAGCCTCGCTGCCGCTGCTGCAGCTCCAGCGCTGGCTGGGCCTGCACTGCCACAGCTGCTGGGGAGCACCGCGGCACAATTCCACCCTGGGGCTCACTCACACCCACACTCTGGGCTGCCTGCGACTGCACTGCTGCAAAATGTACCCATCCTGCTTCTTTTAAATCTTATTTCTCTGCTCAGAAAGGTTTCTCTACTCAAAGGTTTGCCTTTGGGAAAGAAATTGTAAAGGTTTTATTTAAGGGGTTCCCAGTCTGTTCGGATGTTAAACTCATCTCCACCACTCAATGGAGACGAGTTTAACATCCGAACAGACTGGGAATAGCCCAAAAGACACCCACAGAGATAAGGACCAGCAACAAAACATCAACGCCCCGCAGCAAACAGCAACCAACAGCTACCCCAGACACTGCCCCCGGCACAGCTGGAGACACCTGGTCTGGAAAAGGCTGAGAAGGAAATCCAGGAGTGTGGACGGAATTCACAGCAGAGGGGAAGAAATCCGAGTCTAATAGGAAACCAAACACTAAAAACTTACACGACTTGGAAGCAATGAACATTAAAGCAGTGGATTTAGATTGGTTCAGACTAGGTAAAGTTTAGGAAAAATCGAGTAAAACTGACATGTCATAGAATGATGTTTTCTGCACAGCCGGGCTATGTGTGGATGAAAGTATTTCTGTTGCACATCCTGGCCAGAACCAAGTAATGCCTTGACTCACACTAAAGAGATTCTTGGAGAGTTTTTGTTTTCCCTACAGTTTCAGTGATAAGATTACAACATGAGAAACATTTTTTATAATAATCCTACTTTATATTGTCAGGTAGGTTTGGGACAGAAGGGTGAGAATCAATTTTTGGTCTGGGTTTTTCCATGTTCGCCTTTATGTTGCATTTTGCAAAATTGAAGAGCTTTAACCGTGATACTTTTAACTCTTAAATAGTTCATACTTTTTTTAAAAAAAGCAGGGTGAAGCTGCAAAGGGAAACAGCAAATGGAGAATGTTGGGAAAACTTTACTATAAATAAATGGGGGGGAATTGAGATGAGGGACTACATTTTGTTCGTCATGAAAAAGAGACCAGTGTGTTACAAGAGTTGTCTGCTGACTATTTCTGTACTACTTCATGAGATATGAGCCACAAGGATACCAGGGAAGGGGTTGCAGGAGCCCACACATAGTCCCACCCAGCAAATGGTACAAACAGATAACTCACAGAAATAACGACCAGGGAAAGGCTGGGGAAAGGGCAGGGGCAGATAAACACCCAGCAGGGAAACCTTTCCCGCTGACAAATGGTACAAGCAGATAACTCACAGAGATAACGACCAGGGAAAAGCTGGGGAAGGGGCAGGGGCAGATAAACAGTCTGCAAGGCAGGATATTTGCTTGCTTAAGCTTGATAGGGCACAGTTTGCAAGGCAGGACATTTGCTTGCTTAAGCTTGATAGGGCACATATTGCATTAATCATAAGATTTTGGTAATTTTCCACGGAGAAGTCACCAAATAAGGACATAGGGTTAAGAAGACGCAGCTGAGGAAGACTCCGCAGCCTTTATCACCGACCACCAGGAGACAGAAGGATGACCCCCTAGCAACAACCAGCGCAGGTGCAGAGAACTCCGAGATAACATGGACTCCTGAAGGATGGAGAGGATAAAAGGACTGAATCAGAAACTTGTTGGGGCGGCAGTTGGTGGAGCTGAGACTCCCCTGTCGCCCAGCTCTGAGCCTTTGCTTACGTAGTATAACTGCTTCAATAATTAATAAATTCTTTGATTGGAAATTACTCGTTTTGAGTCAATTTTATAACAGTTTGGTGCCGTGACTCGGATGAGAGTTTGGATCGGGTAAGATCTACCCAGAGTGGGGGGCGCCTCATCCAGTGCTTTCTGGGTGGCCCCTCTGGGAGAACCTCCGCCACTCTCACTGACGACCCTAAAATATATACTAGTAAGCAAACGGGACAAATTATACCGGTGAACCCCTTAATAATCTGTGCACGGAGTATGGACGAAGACGCAGGACGTGTAAGTATAAAAAAGAATCCGTTCGGGCGGGGTTGGGATCCCGGAGTGTGGCGGTGGACAAGTGTGAATGAGAGGAGGGCCGGCAGCCGGACTCTCCAAGTGCGTGCGGACCCTTGAGTAGTGCGGTTCCCGTAGACCCGCGAGGGCTCGGGCCACAAAAAAGGGGAAGTGAAAGGAATTTGAGAGGGAAAGAAGGCACTCCGGACGAATGGGGCAGGGGAAAAGCAAGACCCCAACCCAAGTC
This sequence comes from Agelaius tricolor, assembly GCF_023055355.1. Classification (NCBI taxonomy): domain Eukaryota; kingdom Metazoa; phylum Chordata; class Aves; order Passeriformes; family Icteridae; genus Agelaius; species Agelaius tricolor. The sequence continues at coordinate 1,637,569 of NW_027269321.1, read as the reverse complement.
AAACTCCCCCCCATTCCAAGGGACAGCCCCCTAGGATTCATGCTTAGTAATTGGAAGCATTACCCGGAGACCGAGACTAAGGATAGGGCCAGAATGATACATTATTGCATGGAAGTATGGGGTGGGAAAGAGATTTCCAAAAAAGTTTTTTGGCCCGTGTTTGGATCATCTGAAGACTGGGTTCGACAGGACTTGAACCTATGGGTAAATTCTAAAGAGCCCTTCTCGTAAGAGGAGAGTGATTATGCCAAAATATGGGTAGCAAGACCCGAAGTGTATGTTTTCCAATTAAGAGAAGGGAAAGGAGATCCGGACAAAAAGGGGAAGAGGGACAATCATTTGGGCGACTTAATTATAGCACCGCCCCCATATGTCCCACCGCTAGCACCCAATGCCCCACCACCTCCACAACCACCTGCACCGAACAATGATGAAGAGGGTAACCAAGGGGAGGTTAACCAAACCGGTTACCAAGGCCCGATTACAAGGAGCCGCAGTAGGGTTGAGACGGGGTTATTCCCTCTACGGGAGATGCCCATGGGTGGACCACAGGCGGGTATAGGATTTATTACTGTCCCCTTGAGTTCGGCAGATGTACGAGACTTTAAGAAGGACATGGGACATTTATTAGAGGACCCTTTTGGGGTAGCCGAGAGGGTCGACCAGTTCTTAGGACCAAACATCTATACCTGGGAAGAAATGCAGTCCATTTTGGGCATTCTGTTCTCTACTGAAGAACGGAATATGATAAGAAGGGAAGGAATGTGTATTTGGGACACGCAGCATGTCCAAGGCCCGGCTGCGGATGCTAAATGGCCCCTACAGAACCCCCATTGGGACCACCAAAATGCGGCACATAGAACACATATGCAGGATTTAAGGACAATAATTATTCAGGGGATTAGGGACTCAGTCCCGAGGGGGCAAAATATAGATCGGGCATTCAACGATAGGCAAAAGAAGGACGAGTCGCCTACGGAATGGCTCGAGAGATTACGGAGGAACTTACGATTGTACTCCGGAATGGACCCCGATAGCCAAACTTCACAGTCAATGCTGAAAGTCCATTTCGTTTTAAAATCGTGGGACAACATAAAGAAGAAAATCCAGAAATTAGAGGACTGGCAGGACAGGGGGCTGGATGAACTGCTTAGGGAGGCACAGAAAGTATATGTCCGTAGGGACGACGAAAGGGACCGCAGACAAGTAAGGTTGATGGTCGCAGCAACAGGTGGGGGGAGGTACCAAAGAGAAGGGCGAAAGGGAGGTTTGAGTGAACAAAAAGAGAAAAGTATAGGGGAGTCAGAAGGGGTGAAGGTGTGTTTTTATTGCGGAAAAAAAGGGCATTTTAAGCGAGAATGTAGAGTCCGAATCAGAGACGAGAAGCAGTTCCAAATGGACTAGGGGGGTCAGGGGCTCTATTTGGTGGGGACCCGGAAAAATCATAAAGAGCCCTTGATAAAAATTAAAGTGGGTCCCCACAACCAAGAAATTGAATTCTTGGTAGATATGGGGGCAGAAAGATCCACGGTACAGAACCTACCAAAAGGATGTACCATCTCTAAAGAAACTGCCACTGTCATAGGGGCAAAAGGGGAACCTTTTGAAGTACAAATCATAAAAAATGTGACTATAGAATCAGGATCCAAAATAGGGATGGGAAATCTATTATTGGTACCCGAGTCAGATTATAATCTGCTCGGGCGAGACATGATTATAGAATTAGGGATTAGTATAGGTGTAGATAATAAGGAATTAAAAATTAAATTATGCCCTTTAAGGGTAGAAGATGAAAAGCAAATTAACCCCGAAGTCTGGTACACGCCTGAGAGCGTGGGACAGCTAAAAATCACTCCATTTTCGGTAACTATCAAAAATCCGGATGTCCCCGTCCGAATTAAGCAATACCCATTATCCCCAGAAGGGAGACGAGGATTAAAACCAGAAATAGAAAGGTTGTTGAATAATGGATTGTTAGAACCCTGTATGTCTCCGTTCAATACTCCCATCCTACCAGTTAAAAAGCCAAACGGCACCTATCGATTGGTGCATGATTTAAGGGAAATAAACAAGCGAACTGTAGCCCGGTTCCCGGTGGTGGCAAATCCTTATACCCTCTTGACTAAACTGGGGCCTGAGAATTTATGGTACAGTGTTATAGATCTCAAAGATGCCTTTTGGGCATGCCCTTTGGCTAAAGAAAGCCGGGATTATTTTGCATTTGAATGGGAAGACCCCGATACGGGAAGGAGACAACAATTAAGATGGATGGTACTCCCTCAAGGATTCACTGAGTCCCCTAATCTCTTCGGGCAGGCTTTAGAGCAAATTTTACAGGATTACCAAGTGGGGCCAGGGGTTACATTAATCCAATACGTAGATGATCTACTCCTGGCGGGGCAGCAGGAAGAGAATGTACGGAAAGAAAGTATTAAGTTATTGAACTTTTTAGGCTTAAAGGGATTGAAAGTCTCCAAGGCAAAACTACAATTTGTCGAAGAAGAAGTAAAATACCTAGGCCATTATCTAAAGAAAGGAGAGAAGAGAATAGACCCCGAACGAATACAGGCGATTTTAGCATTACCAATTCCAAGAAATAAGAGACAAATCAGGCAAATACTTGGACTAACTGGTTATTGTCGACAATGGATTGAAAACTACAGTAGTAAGGCGACTTTCTTGTATCAGAAACTTACTCAAGAGGGACTCCTAAAATGGGATCAGGAGGACACCGAAAGGCTGCAAGAGCTTAAAGAGAGCCTAATCCATGCCCCGGTATTAAGTTTACCTAATACTAATAGACCCTTCCTTTTGTTCATAAACGTAGACAAGGGGGTCGTGTATGGGGTCCTTACTCAAGAATGGGCAGAGAAAAGGAAACCGGTGGCTTATCTATCAAAGATCTTGGACCCAGTAAGCAGAGGATGGCCTACGTGCTTACAAGCAATTGTAGGATGTGCTCTTTTGGTAGAAGAAGCCCGGAAAATTACATTTAATAGCAGCCTGAAAGTGCTGTCCCCCCATAACATACGGGGAGTCTTACAGCAAAAGGCTGAAAAATGGATCTCAGATGCAAGGCTTCTAAAATATGAAGGAATACTAATTGAGGCTCCAAATTTAACTCTAGAAACTACTAATATCCAAAATCCAGCTTCCTTCTTATATGGAGGACCAGAAGAAGCACTAACACATGATTGTATAGTGACTATAGAAGAACAGACAAAAATCAGACCAGATTTGGAAGAAGAAGAATTGGAAAAAGGAGAAAGACTGTTTGTGGATGGATCCTCCAGAGTAGTTGAGGGAAGGAGAAAATCAGGATATGCTATCATAAGGGGACCCAACCTGGAAGTGATAGAATCGGGACCCCTTAGTGGATCCTGGTCCACCCAAGCATGTGAACTATATGCTGTACTACGAGCCCTGGAATGGTTAACAGGAAAAGATGGGACTATTTTTACGGACTCGAAATATAGCTATGGGGTAGTCCATACATTTGGCAAGATATGGGAGGAAAGAGGACTAATAAATTCACAAGGGAAAGGTTTAGTTCACCGTAAATTAATATTAGACGTGCTCAGTGCCCTACGAAAACCCCGAAAAATAGCTATAGTTCACCTGAAAGGTCACCAGAAAGGACTGGATTTGAGAAGTAGGGGAAATAATGCAGCTGACCAGGAGGCTAAACGGGCTGCCCTGAGACTCCTCACTTTGCAGGAAAACAGAACACTCCCAAACGCCAGAACCTGACCCCGACATCAAGTTTAATAAAGAGGAAGAGAATAAAATACAAAAACTAGGAGCTAAAAGGGATGCACAAGGAGCATGGAAATTAGCAGATGGCAGAGAAATAATACCCAGAGCATTGGCACATAGATTATTGACTAAGATACATCAAAAAACACATTGGGCATCACAGGGACTGGTAGATTATTTTGCTGCAAAGTATGTGAGTGTGGGAATCTGGGACATTGCCAAACAAGTAACCAGAGGATGCCTAATTTGCTTACAAGTAAATAGAAAAAATTTGAGAAAATTACCGGAGGGAGGCCGACCGCTAGCGAAAAGGCCTTTCTCCCACATTCAGATAGATTTCACCGAGCTCCCCAAAGTAGGGAGAACCAAATATTTATTGGTCTTGGTGGACCACCTAACACATTTTGTGGAAGCCTTCCCAACCGTAAGAGAAACAGCCAAAGTAGTTACGAAAATATTGATGGAAGAGATAATCCCAAGATACGGGGTCCCAGAAGTCATTGACTCAGATAGAGGGCCGCATTTTATTTCCCAAGTTACCCAAAACTTAGCAACAGCTCTGGGCATACGGTGGGAACAACATGCCCCCTGGCATCCCCAGAGCTCTGGACGAGTTGAACGAATGAATGGGGAAATAAAAAAGCAATTGACCAAACTGGTAGCAGAAACCAATTTGACCTGGGTTAAATGTATTCCTCTAGCGTTGCTAAATATAAGAACAAGACCTAGAGCTGATTTAGGGGTATCACCCTTTGAAATGATGTATGGGATGCCGTATAACCTAGAAAATCCTAACAAACATCCTGTCATTAATGACACATGTACGCAAAAATATTTGGTGGAATTGACAAAGTACAGAAAGGCATTATGGGAAAAAGGTATGTTAGCACAACGGCCTCCTTTAGATTTTATCTTACACCAGGTACAGCCAGGAGATTGGGTGCTCGTGAAAAGCTGGAAAGAAAACCCCTTGACTCCAAGGTGGGAAGGACCGTTCCAAGTACTCCTCACCACAGAAGCAGCCATACGAACCGCTGAAAAAGGATGGACTCATGCTAGTCGCATAAAAGGACCGGTAAAACCCCCTCACAGCTGGGAGGTTTGCAGTCTCCCGGGAGAAACCAAATTAAAGCTGAAACGAACTGATAAATGATTTGGATAATAATCTGGGTTGGAGATAACCATTATCTCCAAACCCACCTAATAGGGAATCGGGAGGCTCTTGGATATTGCAAACTCTTAGAGGACGAGTTGAGAAAGCCCTACTTTAAGTCCCCGAGATTAGAACATAAAGGGCACACATGGGAGGGGGAAAAAGCACAAAACAAAGATATTAGGTTAAAGTGTAACTGGTTAGATTGTGACTGTCACCCCCTTGTATGCTTTTCCTGTAAATTGTGTCACGAACCTTGGTGGTCTCATTGTCGGAGAGGTAGAACACCTAGGGGAATTTGTACGCCGTGCTATGAGAAAGAGAGGAGACTAACTTCTATCATTCTTAGTAGCAGAGTTGCTACGGGGGAGGTAAAGCTTGGATCTGACGAGTGGTGGGAAACCTTTTCCAAAGGGGTAAATCCTGATCGGTTCTGCTACCACCCTAACGAACCGATCCCCTTTCTCCTGGACATCCTGGAAGTGGTGTGTTGGAAGAAAGCCCCCAATTTGCGGCGTGACCTCTCATTAATAAAAGCTGATAACTGGGCCGCCAGTGCTAAAAAGTGGAAACGGGAGGTTTATCCGGCTCCTGAAGAATACCCCTGCTGCCGAGAAGATGGTAAACCCCGAGGCTCGCAGCAACCGAGTCGTCGGGCGAGGCAGAGAGGTAATAACCAGTGGAGTCCGTCGGAAGCCCCGACCCCCATATGGGATGTCCAGGAAATGTTGGCCGTCCTGCCCCAGGATTGGTAACCCACCACTGGGGAAACCAAAGGTAAAATTCAACCTGAGCTCCGACAATGACAGCCCCAAATTACAAGCCTTAATTCTTTTCTGGTGCATCGTAACAAGTTCAGGGGCAGAAGGGTATTCACATCAACCCTTCAAATGGTCACTGATTAGATGGGAAGACCAGTATGTTATCCAGACCAAAATCACGTCTGGCGCACCCAGCTTTTTATGTACTTTGTGTGATTTAATACCTGTAAATCCATGTTTAAATCAGTTTGGATATTATTTTTGTCCAAGCTCAAACCCAGGAAAAGGGTATTGTAACTATCCAGGACACTTTTACTGTGCTTATTGGGACTGTGTATCAGTAAGCTCCTTTGGGGGGAACGAGGACGGGTTTATCAGAACTGGATGGGGTCCATACGGGTGTACACAGCCCACTTCCACATATACCCAGAAAGAAGGAGGGTTAGATGGAACATGCAATATGATTTACATTAATGTGACAAAACCACATGACCAAGTCTGGTTATTAGGGAAAATGTGGGGAGCCCGATTATGGGAACCAGGGACAGACAGAGGGGGGCACTTTATAATCCAAAAGACAACCGTGCCACACGACCCCGAACCAATTGGACCAAACCAGGCGATAGCTGGAGAACTAACGCTAGGAGAAAATAATGGAAATGAATCAGAAACAGCCCCAACCACTAGTTTTCCAGAAATGTATAAGCAAAACTTTACTGATTCGACCCGAGGACCTGAAAACCCGGGAGAAGGGGACTTGTGGAAAATATTACAGGCCACTTTCCTAGTCCTGAATGAGACCCATCCAAATCTAACTGAGGAATGTTGGCTGTGTTACACCGTAAACCCCCCGTTCTATGAAGCCATAGGGGTAACAGCAAAAAGCAGATGAGTAAATGGGACCAACCCAGCTAGGTGCCTATGGAAAAAAGAAGGAGAAGAATCGAGAGGGATAACCTTGGCAAGGGTAACGGGGAGAGGAAGATGTATAGGACGAGTACCAGTGGAAAAACGACATCTATGTCAGGTTATGGGGAATTTGAGTGACCCTAAGAAACCTGCCAGCTGGATACTGCCAGCAGCAAATACTAAATGGGTCTGTAACACTCTCGGAGTCACCCCATGTATAAATATAGACCGATTTAATGAATCCAGTGACTTTTGTATTCAAGTATTGATAGTACCCAGAGTCCTTTACCACCCCGTAGAGTACGTTTATGAACAATATCAAAATATAGGACCCCACATAGTGAAACGGGAAATATTCACAACCTTCACTGTAGCAATGTTACTAGGAATAGCTGCAGCCGGGACAGGAACAGGAATAGCCTCACTCATACAGCAACACCGAGGATTCCAAGAACTAAGAGCCTCTGTAGATGAAGACCTCAGGAGGATCGAAACCTCCATCAAAGACCTCACAGAATCAGTAGATTCCCTAGCAGAGGTAGCCTTACAAAATCGAAGGGGGTTAAATCTATTATTCCTGCAACAAGGAGGACTATGTGCTGCTTTAAGAGAAGAATGCTGCACATATGTAAACAAGAGCGGAATTATATGGGACTCAATGGCAAAACTACGGGAGGGGCTAGAAAGAAGACAAAGAGAAAGGGAAAAACACCAAAGCTGCTATGAATCTTGGTTTAACTATTCTCCTTGGCTTACAACTTTATTATCAACGATAGCGGGTCCACTACTTCTCTTACTATTGGGACTCACGTTTGGCCCTTGTATTTTTAATAAATTGATTAGCATTGTAAAAGGCAGATTAGAAGCTGCTCACCTTATGCTCACACGAGCAAAATACGGAACCTTGAAGATGGATGATCCAGAAGAATCTCTGGAGCTCAGCAAAAGGGAATTAGAGCATTTTGACGAACAAAATTGAGTATCAAAACAAAGGGGGGATTGAAATGAGGGACTACATTTTGTTCGTCACGAAAAAGAGACCAGTGTGTTACAAGAGTTGTCTGCTGACTATTTCTGTACTACTTCATGAGATATGAGCCACAAGGATACCAGGGAAGGGGTTGCAGGAGCCCACACATAGTCCCACCCAGCAAATGGTACAAACAGATAACTCACAGAAATAACGACCAGGGAAAGGCTGGGGAAAGGGCAGGGGCAGATTAACACCCAGCAGGGAAACCTTTCCCACTGACAAATGGTACAAGCAGATAACTCACAGAGATAATGACCAGGGAAAAGCTGGGGAAGGGGCAGGGGCAGATAAACAGTCTGCAAGGCAGGATATTTGCTTGCTTAAGCTTGATAGGGCACAGTTTGCAAGGCAGGACATTTGCTTGCTTAAGCTTGATAGGGCACATATTGCATTAATCATAAGATTTTGGTAATTTTCCACGGAGAAGTCACCAAATAAGGACATAGGGTTAAGAAGACGCAGCTGAGGAAGACTCCGCAGCCTTTATCACCGACCACCAGGAGACAGAAGGATGACCCCCTAGCAACAACCAGCGCAGGCGCAGAGAACTCTGAGATAACATGGACTCCTGAAGGATGGAGAGGATAAAAGGACTGAATCAGAAACTAGTTGGGGCGGCAGTAGGTGGAGCTGAGACTCCCCTGTCGCCCAGCTCTGAGCCTTTGCTTACGTAGTATAACTGCTTCAATAATTAATAAATTCTTTGATTGGAAATTACTCGTTTTGAGTCAATTTTATAACAATGGGGTGTCCAGGGGGTCCCTGTGCCCAGGAAAGGGGGTGCACGGGCCCCGGTGTTGAGGAAGGTGGTGGGTGGGGGCTGTGGAAGGCAGGAGTGGGGGTCCAGGGGATGCTGGGGTCAAGGAAAAGCGGGGGCTGGGGTGTCTGAGAGGGGGAGGGCCGGGAAAGGGGGTGCGGGGGGCCATTGGTGCTGCATGAGGGGGTGCAGGAGGGTCCCCGTGCTGGATAAGGGGGTGCAGGGGGAGGTCCCTGTGCCTGAGAACGGAGGGTTTGGGAGGGTTCCAGTCTCGGATATGGGGGTGCACGGCGGTCCTGGTGCAGTGGAATGGGGGTTCAGGGGGTCCTGGTGCTGTATAAGGGGATGCAGTGGGGTCCCGGTGCCCAGGAATGGGGGTTCAGGGGTGCCGGTGCCAGATAATGGCCTGGCTGGGATCTGGTACTGGGAAAGGGGGTGCAGGGGGTCCCAGGGCCAGATAACGGGATGCACTGGGGTCCCGGTGCCCAGGAATGGGGTTCCGGGGGGTTCCATTCCCGAGTTCCGGGGTTCAAGGGGGCCTGGTGCCTGAAAATTGAGGTTCAGGGGGTCCTGGTGCCGGATAAGGGGATGTAGTGGATCCCGGTGCCCAGAAATTGGGGTTCAGGGCGGTTTCCCTGCCCGGGAATGGGGGCTCAGGGGGTTCCAGGCTGCAGATAAGGGGGTGCAGGGGTTATCGGGGCTGGGGAAAGGGGTACAGGGGGGGTCCCAGTGCCCCAAAATGAACGTTCAAGGGGGGTCTCTTGACCCCCTGGAACCCCAGGGGACCCTCCGGGATCCCCTGGAACCCCTTCCAGGAAGCGCCGGGAATGAAGAACTGGGGGGACGCCGAAATTTGGGAGATCTGGGGGTCCAAAAGCCAAGGAAAAGGGCGGGTCTGGGGTCTGGGAAGGACGAGGTGGCCGGGAATGGGCGTGCAGGGCGTCCCAGAGCACTGACGGGGGTGCGGGGGGATCCTAGGCCCGGATTAGGGGGAGCAGGGGGGTCCCAGTGCCCAAAAATTGGGGTTCAGGGGGTTCCCGTGCCGGGGAATGCGGGTTCGGGGGGAGTTTCCTTCCAGGAATTCGGGATTCAAGGGGGTCCCGGTGGCCGGGAATTGCGGTTCCGGGGGTGTCGGTGACCAGAAATGGGGATTCAGGGGGGTCCTGGGGCCACATGAGGGGGTACAGGGCGGTGCCAATGCTGGGCAAGGGGGTACAGGGGGGTCCCTGTGCCCAGAAATGGGCGCTCAAGGGGGTCCGCGTGCTCAGGAATGGGGGTTCAGGGGGGTCCCGGTGCTGAAAAAGGGTGCTGAGGGGGTCACAGGACCGAAAATGGGGGTTCAGGGGAGTCCCGGTACCCGGGAATGGAGGTTTAGGGAGTTCCCGGTGCCCAGGAATTGCGGTTCAGGGGGGTCCCGGTGAACAGAAATGGGGGTTCAGGGGATCTCGGTGCCAGATGAGGGGGTACAGGGGGGTCCCGGTGCTGGGGAAGTGGAGTGAGGGGGGGTGGCATGACCCAAAATGGGGGTTCAGGAGGGTTCCCCTGCCCGGGAATGGAAGATCAAGGGGGTCCCGGTGCCCGGGAATTGCCGTTCAGGGGGGTCCCGGTTTCGGGGGGTCCCACTCACCTTTGGTCGCGGCCCCCGGGTCCCCCAGGAGCCCCAGGAGCCCCCGGAGCACCCCCAGCCCCAGCGCTGGGGCCATCGCAGCCGTCCCCGATCGCGGCTGCAGAGACGCGAAAGCCAAAGTGCCCGAGGGAGCGCGGGGGGAGGGGGAAAGGGCGAATTCCAGGGAATTCACCTGGATCCCCTCCTGGCACCCCTCTGGATCCCTCGGCGATCCGTCTGGGACCCTCCAGGGCCGCGCCCTGCGGGACCCCCGGGCCGGGCTCTGCTGAACTCCCGGCCCTGCGCTCAAACTCTGCCCGGACCCCGCTGGGCTCGGCCCAAAGCCGGGCAAGCAGCGGGAGCAGCGGAGCCAATTTTTGCTGCGGGTGCGGGTCCCACCCCCGGCGGAGCAGGGCTGGGCGCTGGGACCCGATCCCTGATTCCCAATCTCCTTCTCTCTCGCTCTCTCTCTGCTGTTCTCTCCCTTTCCTTTGGGGGATCATAAATCCCAGAGCGGCCGCAGAGCCCCGTGCCCAGGCCGGGTTTCCCAGCAAAGGGAGGCTGGGGCTGAGGTGCCCCGGGCTGGCCGGGAATGGGGGCCCGGGGCTCCCTGGGCTCACGGAAATGGGGGATCCAGGGGCTGGGAGAGGAGGATACCCGGGAAAGGGGGTGCAGGGGGGTGTTGGTGCAGGATAAGGGGGTGCAGGGGGGGGTCCCAGTGCCCGGGAATGGGGTTGGGAGGGGGGGGTGGGCAGCAGCTGCTGGAGAGAGACTGGGACAGACTGGAATGGACTGGGACAGACTGGGAAAAGAACCTACTGGGAGCAGAACTGAGGCAGCAGAGATCATACTGGGATATACTGGGACCACACTGAGGGCTACTGGGAACATGCAGGGGACAATTGAGATTGGACTGGGAGGGACTGGGAATGGTTTGGATCATCCTGGGACTGACTGGAATCATACTGGGAGTGACCAGATGTGTAGTAGGGGTGAAGAAGAGAAACTGGAATAATGCAGGGAGCAACTGGGATCATACTGGGAGCAGCTGCCCCATGCTGGGGTCATACTGGGATCATACTGGGACTGATGGGGTGACACTTGGAGTGACTGGCATAGTACTGGGAGTGTCTGGGAGTAACTGGGATCAAACTGGAGGTGACTGGACTTATACTGGGAGCAACTGGGACCACAGCGGGGGCAAATGGCATCGGGTAAGGTGTGACCGGGCTCATACTGGAAGTGCCTGGGGCCACACTGGGCTCTTACTGAGAGGGACTGAGAGTGAAAGGAACCATACGGGGCATGACTGGGAGCCGCTGGGACCGTGTCGGGGGCAACTGGGATCCTACCGGGAGTGATTTGGACCATACTGGGAGCGAGCGGGACCCACCGGTGAGGCGGCGGCGGAGCTGGGAGGCGGCCGCAGCGCAGGTGGGAGCCGCGCTGGGTTGTGCGGGGGCTCGGGGCTCGCTGCGGGCCTCGGGGGCGGCAGGGGGCTCAGGCGGGTTCCTTGTGCCGTGTCCGGCCCGTGGTGCCGCTGCCGTGAGGGCGCTGCGGGAGCGGCTGCCCGCGGTCTCCTTGCGGCCGCTGCCTCGGCAGGAGCCGCTGCCGGAGCAGCGCTGGCTCGGCCCGGTTCCTGTGGCTGGCACAGGGGCGGCTGCCCCGTGCCCGGGGCTGTGCGGGGAAATTCACGTGGCCGGAGGTTTCTGTGCCCCGAGGAGACAGAGGAGTCCTGTACAAGTGACTTTATTGCTGAGCAGAGGGAGAGGCCGTGGCGCATTTGCCGTGCGCTCGCTGCCATTGTTGTAGTTCGCAGCCTCCTTTTTATCCTCATTTTCCCGGCTCATCTCCCTCTCCCTTTGCCCACTGGCTGAGGTACTTGGAAGGTTCAGACCTCCCGATCTGCCAACTGCACGTCCTCGTTAATGTGCACCCCCACTTTTGTAGAACAGCCGATATTCACGGCTCTGTTAAGTCTTTTTTGTTCTCGACGTTCAGGAATTTAGCGGGACTTTCTGTGAGCAGCAGTCCATGTTAATTAATAACATTTATTGAAGCTGGTGGTTTCGCCCCTTACTTCCTTATCTACAAGTCCCTGGCCCCTCGCTCAGCTGCTGAATGAGCTGCACTCTCAAGGTGTGGAGCATGGTAAAAAGGTGAGAGGTGCTGCAGCACATCAGAGCAGAAGCAGCATTCGTTTAACCCATGGTCTGCCAGGGAACCACAAAACCATGTCCCATTCCCATCCTTTCCACGTTTGGACTGGTACATGAGCTGCTTTTTTGTTTCCTTTGTTATCTGTTTAGCCACTTTTGCTTTGTCTCTATTTGCCAAGACCAGTTTGAGTCATTTGATTTTCCACAAACTCCTCTTTTCTCTGCTAACAGATGATCTGATCCCATCCCATGGTGAAATGTTGTGTTCCTCATTTCAGTGGATTGCTCAGCAGGAAGGTCAGGAGCTGGAGCTGTCTGGTTGGTTATTCCGAGGACAGCTTGTAATCTAATGGTGCCATTGAAATGAGGAATGGGTTCTGTGGCTCCTGATATGAATTGGTTTGGGTTCCCAGGGGCTGGTCCATGGTGTTGTAGGATTTGTTCTGCTGGCCGTTCATCTTCTCCCCATTTTTGGCCGCTCTCTCCAGCCAGGGCTGCATCAATTGACCATTTGTCTCTAATTAAATCATCAAATACTTGGATTCCCAACTGATTTCCCGGAACTTGTGGCAGCAAGAACATCTCAGTGCTCTAATCCACCCCATATAACATAGACAGTGACAGCACACGTTGGAGTGGGCAGAGGGATGATTCCCCCCCATTTATTTATAGTGAAGTTTTCCCAACATTCTCCATTTGCTGTTTCCCTGTGCAGCTTCACCCGTTTCTGTTGCAGGGTCAGATATCCTCACCCCGGGCTCTGCCTTGAGCTGTGCAAATTCCATCAGTGCAAGCAGGCAGAGCTCGGGGTGAGGGGCAGGGGGAATCAGCCCAATTCCTGCCCCAGGCAAGAGACCCAGGTACATTGGCCAGGCTTTGCCCAGCAGGGTTCATTTGCATTCCTAAAGCTCCTCTCCTGGCTGACTAGAACCAAAGCTTCTCTTCCAGGGCTGCCATCTGGTGAGTCACATGTGGCCCCCCGGAATCTGCTTTTTTTAAAAAAAGTATTAACTATTTAAGAGTTAAAAGTATCACGGTTAAAGCTCTTCAATTTTGCAAAATGCAACATAAAGGCGAACATGGAAAAACCCAGACCAAAAATTGATTCTCACCCTTCTGTCCCAAACCTACCTGACAATATAAAGTAGGATTATTATAAAAAATGATTCTCATGTTGTAATCTTATCACTGAAACTGTAGGGAAAACAAAAACTCTCCAAGAATCTCTTTAGTGTGAGAGAGTCAAGGCATTGCTTGGTTCTGGCCAGGATGGGCAACAGAAATACTTTCATCCACACATAGCCCGGCTGTGCAGAAAAAATCATTCCATGACATGTCAGTTTTACCCGATTTTTCCTAAACTTTACGTAGTCTGAACCAATCTAAATCCACTGCTTTAATGTTCATTGCTTCCAAGTCGTGTAAATTTTTAGTGTTTGGTTTCCTATTAGACTCGGATTTCTTCCCCTCTGCTGTGAATTCCGCCCACACTCCTGGATTTCCTTCTCAGCCTTTTCCAGACCAGGTGTCTCCAGCTGTGTGGGGGCAGTGTCTGGGGTAGCTGTTGGTTGCTGTTTGCTGCGGGGCGTTGATGTTTTGTTGCTGGTCCTTATCTCTGTGGGTGTCTTTTGGGCTATTCCCAGTCTGTTCGGATGTTAAACTCATCTCCATTGAGTGGTGGAGATGAGTTTAACATCCGAACAGACTGGGAACCCCTTAAATAAAACCTTTAAAATTTCTTTCCCAAAGGCAAACCTTTGAGTAGAGAAACCTTTCTGAGCAGAGAAATAAGATTTAAAAGAAGCAGGATGGGTACATTTTGCAGCAGTGCAGTCGCAGGCAGCCCAGAGTGTGGGTGTGAGTGAGCCCCAGGGTGGAATTGTGCCGCGGTGCTCCCCAGCAGCTGTGGCAGTGCAGGCCCAGCCAGCGCTGGAGCTGCAGCAGCGGCAGCGAGGCTTGGCCGCAGTGGCTGGAGGTGCCAGGGGAGGGTGGCCAGGATTCCCGAGGGTTTGAGCAGAGGATCTGTGGGCAGGCCCGGGGGCTTGGCCCGCTGTGGAGCCCTGGCTGCTGCTGCGTTGCCTTCAGGGCAGGCTCAGGGGCGGCTCCCATGGTCCTGCTGCAGGCGGGAAGTGCAAATCTCCGGGGCTTCAGAGCCCCTGAGGCCAGGCTGAGGGGTCCCCCCGTGCTCAGCTGTGCTGGCGGCTGTTTCTGGCCTCAGGGACACTTGGCGTGGGCCCCTTGGCCACCAGTGGTGCTGCTTTGCACTCCTTAGGCAGGAGCCGATGGCCTGGCTGGGTGTTGGCAACAGCAAAGTCCCAGGGCAGGCTCTGTGCCAGCCCAGCTTCCTGTGGGAGAGATTCCACAGGAGACAGGATCCTGGCTACAGCCTGCCTTACATTTACATCCCTTATTTCCACCCTGCACTAGGTGGAGAATTGCCCAGGTAAGGAATTCCAGACATGAATTCCAAGGGAGATAATTGAATATCTGCCTTGGGTCTGGCTCTTTTTCTTGCCAAGGCCAATGGCAAAAGCTGTACCCATGGCATCTTGGTTTCCATCTCCGGCTTCCAAAGGTGTTTCTTTATTTCCCCATTCATTCTTTCTACCCAACCCGAGCTCTGGGCTTGCCAGGGGTTATGGAGGTCCCATTGTATTCCTAAAGCTGCCATAACCCCCTGAAGGGTCTTTCCTGTAAAATGAGTTCCCCATCTGAATCTATTGCTTCCACAATCCATTATCTTTGAATTATTTGTTTTAGCAATAGGTTAATAAGTGATCCAGTGCTTGCTGAAGCAGTCAGAATTGCTTTTGCCCCCCTGTTAGGTGCCATGGTGTCAGCAGAAGATTTTGAAGCCTTCCTGCTCAGGGCATTTCAGTGCCAGGCTCTTACAAGCACCCACAGCTCCGCGGGTTGAGCTGAGCATGGGCCGGTGACCTGCGCTTTGTCTGATTCCCCTTCCTTAACAACAGCCTGTCTTGTAGCTCTTTTCCCTTCTGCTGCCCTTGCAGAGCCATCCACAAACACATTGTCTCCCTCAGGCCAGGGAATGTCCCATCAATCTCTCCCAGCCGGGCTCGGGAGCTCTGTCCCTTGAGTGCAGTCCTGGGTTCCTTGCCAGCCCCTCTCCAGGCTGTTCAAACAGGAGGCTGGGTTAAACCCTTGCCCTGTCCTCAGTTCTGAATCCTCCTGTGCCACTGAACAAGTTTCATACTGTAATCACCGAGCCCTGCTCATCCATTTAGAGGCTCTTTTGGTTGTCAAAGCTTTAACTTGCTGCCAGACTTGAACTCTAGGAGATCCTCCTGTTGTCATCAGTTTTCAGCCTCTGCTCCCATGGAAGCTGTGGCTGCACAATTCTGCAGACAATGAGGCTGCTCTCTGGCCACTGGGTTAAACATTTTAGCACAAGAATTCCTTTGGCAAGACCCTGTTTAACGTCCACCTATAATTCAAATTCTTTTTCCCTGTCTGGAAAGCCCAGGCCACTCGCCTCAGTTAATCTTAATTTTAACACTTGAAAATTCTGTGTTTCCTCCTTGTGTCCCTCCATCCAGTTTGTTGACTGGCAAGATAGGAGTATTGTAGGGAGACATCCTTGGCTCCAAAAGCCCTGCCTTTAACAGGGACTCAATACCAGGCTGTGAGCCCTTCCTTCCCTCTCTTGGAACAGGGTAGTGCTTGTCCTGGTTGCTTTAATTTGTAGAGGCTCCATATCTAATTTTCTGTATTTCCCTGGGGCTGCCCACACTTCTGGGTTCACTTCAGCATAGGCCTTGTCAGACTTTTGACACAGAGGTACAACAGAACTGGCCTCTGTATCCCTTTTTACAGTATTAAAATCCAGCTCTCAAATTCCTTTCTAGTTAATTACAATCACAGGAGGAAGAAAAAGAAATTCATTTATTTCAAACCTATCCCCCACAGCTTCTAATAGTGGTTGAACAAATCATACCTGCTCATCTTTCCCTCTCATTCCCTTAAAAATTAAAATATTCCTTTACTATTTTCCCCTTTAGGTCTAAGATTCAGAACAGATTGAGAGGCCCCTGTGTCCATCAGGAAATGCCTCCTCTCAATGCAGACCCACCTGAATGTTCTCAAGGGCTCCAGTGTGGAGGGTCCCTGGTATGATGGGAGCTGTGACAGCCCTGCCAATCCATGTCCATCACGGGGTGGACTTGCTGGTCCTGAGGGTGCTGCTGTCTGTGCTTGCAGTGTCCTTGTGCCCTGCAGCCGGAGCCCTGATTCCTTGCCAGGGGCTGTTTGGGTGGGCTGTGCCCTGCCGAGGAGGGCAATGCCTCTGCCGGGTGCTTGTGGCCAAGCCGTGCCCTGGGTGCTGGGGCCCCCTTGGGCCCTGGGGCTGATCCCTCAGGGGCTGTAGGAGCTCTGCCCTGGCCTTTGCCTTCAGCGTGGCCTTTTGCTGCTCCCTTCTTGCATTCACCTGCTGGGCCTTTGTGCCCAAGTGCTGCAGGGCCTTCTTCTGCCCCTCCTGCAGCCCCCCTCAGTGCCTGTGGGTGCTTGTCTTGCTTTACAAGACAGTGTCTGCTTGGGAAGGCAGAAAAAGCCTCTCTTGGAATGGAGAATGCAAACCCCCTCCCTCTTAATTTTTAGGATAGTGAAATCAAGGGGCTCTCAGGCAAAGATATGGGATTAGGAATAACGGTTCTTTACTAGTGTGTATAATATAATAATAGTAGTGTGTATCAACAGCTCCGGCAGTGACAACAAACAGAGCCCGGAGCCGGTCCCGGCCTTTCGGCTGCGGCGCTTTCCCCTTGGGTGCAGTTCCGGGCACGGCCGGCAGGGGCGCCGGTGGCTCCCGCGGGGCGGGGCAGCGCATCCCTGCCATGGGAACCTCTCTTAACGGCAATAGAGCAATCCCTTCACCTAACTCTTTCACTTTTTTACCTTCTGTAGCCTTTCTCCCGTGTTTTGAGAAAGAATTTGGAGAGGGCTGCCTTTTAACTGAGCTCCTAGTGTTTCGATAAGGTGCTTCCTGTAGAGAGAGGGATTTTCCCTGAACAGCAGGAGCTGTGGTTACCAAGGGGACGTAACTCAGAGCAGGAGGGGTCAGGGGAGGATATCCCGCCGAGGCTCGGTCGGAGTGTGGGCAGGGTCTGCTGCCGGAATCGCCAGAGGGGGATCTTGCCGTGGAGGCCGAGCCGGAGCGTGGGCAGCCCCCACATGGCTTCTGGCGGCTGATCCGGCAGCTCCCGGCAGAGAAAAGGCAGGTGGGAGACCCCGGCAGCAGCAGCGGCGCTGCCCAGCGCAGCTGGCACGGGCAGGGCAGCCGGGGATGGGATGGCTGGGACCCGCCCTCGGTGCGGTCGGCGCGGTGACCTCGGCCCACGCGGCAGGACAGAGCAACCCCATCTTGCCCAGCATGGCCGGCAGAGCGGCCGCGGGCCGGGCAGTGGGGCCAGGGCACACAAATTCACCGCCAGCGCCGGGGCAGGTGGAGCTGCCCTGGGCAGTGAGCCCGCACCTGGGATGGAAACCGGGGCAGGCGGAGCTGAGACGGGCAGCGAGCCGGGACCCGGGACAGGCGCCTCGGCCGCCAACGGAGGGGACAAGAGCTGCAGAGGATCCCACTCTCTTTCTGACTTTTCCTCTTGTTCCCCTCCCTTTCATTTCCCCTTTTTATTTTCTTGGTTTTTTCCTCGGGTGTTTCTGATACTTCAAAGATTTTTATTCTCCTAAAATCTCCTGTCTAACATATGGCATCTTCTCTTTCTTCTAGATTAAATGGGTTTTTTTCCAAATAAATCCAGAACCTAACAAATCTAAACTTCTGCTTGGATATTTTGAAATGGTCGACGAGCTAACTCATGACCTCCTAATGTTGTTTTTGTCATCACCTTTTTATTTATCCTTTGGCAAATTAAGCATCTTTCAGTGACTTGCTTTGCTACACCAAAAATCCCAGTGCACCCAAAATTCCTTAAAAAATGATCACACAAAGCTTGAGTATGCCAGTGGGGTTTCTGATGCACGTCTTCTGATATTTTCCTAGTAAGCACATTTTATTAAGTAATTGTCTTCCATGTAGAAGTTTCTATTTCCCTGATTTATCTTGTTCATTTCCTATCTTGTTTAATTCTTTTTTCTTGGCTTCCCTAAACTTTGGAATTTCCAGTTTTTCCTCGTTTGGAGTTAATATTAAAGAAACTCTTTCAGCTCCATTTTCTGCTGCATTCTTAGCTTTGTGATCTGCCCCCAGTTTTCCCAGTTTGCCTCTCCTTTGGCCCGGGCCGGGTTCCCCCCGCCCGCAGCGGCTGGGAGCAGCCGAGAGCCCCGCGCTGCCCATGCCGACCTGGCCCGGCTCCATGGCCGCTGCTGCCGCGGGCTGCGAGGGCTGCGGGAACGGGGCACCGAGGGTGTGGCTGCTGCTGGGGGAGGAGGAGGAGGGAGGGAAGGGCAGGGATGGAGGGGGAGGAGGAGGCGGGGTAAGGGGGGAGGAGGAGGAGAAGGAATGGAAGGGGCGGGATGGAAGAGGAGCAGGAGGTGGGGATAAGACAGGGGAGGAGGAGGAGGGGGGATGGAAGAGGAGGAGCGGGAGGAGAAAGAGCAGTGAAGGAGGCGGGGTTAGGGGGAGGAGGAGAGGGAGGTGGAGATAGGACAGAGGAGGAGCGGGAGGAAGAGGAAGAGGAGGGACCAGGGCGGATCAGTCCTGTTTGTGATGTGTGCACAGCCGCGAGCTGGCGATGAATGCCCCTTTCCCCTCTGTGCTGCTCCATCTCCCAGCCCAGCACGGCCCCCGGCTGCAGCACAGCCCTGGGGGGATCTCGTTGCCCTTGCCTGTGGCACGGAGGCAAATCCCATGCTGTCCTTGTCCTTCCTCGCCCAGAGCAGGAGCTGAGCATGGAGAGCAGGGAGGACAAATGCCCGCGGCAGAACCTGGTGGCAGAGGCCGTTTTGAGCGGCTCCACGGCGCAGGAAGCCAACGGGGAGGAAAAGGCCCGGAGATGCCGCACGAGGAGGGGCTGCAAACGCAGATGGCGGGGATGTGAGGGGGAAAGAGGCAGCCTGGGCCGGGAAGGCGGCCGGAGATGGAGCCAGAGCTCGGAGCTGGTGCTCCATGAGCAGCTCCATGATGGGGAGAAGCCCCACACGTGCGTGGAGTGTGGGAAGAGCTTCAGGTGGAACTGCCACCTGATCAGCCACCAGAGGATCCACACTGGGGAACGGCCCTACGAGTGTGGGGAGTGTGGGAAGAGCTTCAGCCAGAGCTCCAACCTGATCAGCCACCAGAGGATCCACACTGGGGAACGGCCCTACGAGTGTGGGGAGTGTGGGAAGAGCTTCAGCCAGAGCTCCAACCTGATCAGGCACCAGAGGACCCACACTGGGGAACGGCCCTACGAGTGTGGGGAGTGTGGGAAGAGCTTCAGCCAGAGCTCCAGCCTGATCAGCCACCAGAGGACCCACACTGGGGAGAGGCCCTATGAGTGCTCCAAGTGTGGGAAGAGGTTTCAGACCAGGTCCCATCTTCTCCTACACTATCAGAGTCACACAGAGGAGAGGCCCTTCCAATGCCCTGACTGTGGGAAGGGATTCAAGCGTAACTCCGCCCTCGTCACCCACCGGCGCATCCACACTGGGGAGAGGCCCTACGAGTGTGATAAATGCAGGAAGAGGTTTCAGACCAGCTCCACTCTCCTCCTGCACTATCAGAGTCACACAGATGAGAGGCCATTCCAATGCCCCGACTGTGGGAAGGGATTCAAGTACAACTCCCACCTCGTCAGGCACCGGCGCATCCACACCGGGGAGAGGCCCTACGAGTGTCCCCAGTGTGGGAAGAGCTTCTCCAGGAGCTCTCACTTGACCCAACACCAACGGAGGCACCGGTAAGGGAAGCCCTGCGAGTGCCCCGAGTGCGGGAAGAGCTTCGTGCGCTGCTGCAGCTCCATCCCCCACTGGAGGAGGCACTTTGGGCACAGCCCTGGTCACTCACATTCCCTGTGATCCATGTTGGGAACACGCCTGGCTGCTTCTCCTTTGGTTTGGCCTGAATTTTTTTCTCTTCTCCATCTCTCTGTCCTCCAAAAGTCCATTGGGATGGAACAGTCACCTCAAAACTACTCAAATTCCACTGAAAATAACTGAATTTTAACCCGAAAGGGCTCAATTCCACCTCAGATTGCTTGTTCCTTCCTCCAAAAACTCAATCCCAGGCCAAACTCACTCCATTGCGCAGCTGTCAAGTTGAGATGGAGTTGGAAGGAGATTGGTAGAAGTGGGATCCCAATTTGGAGCAATGGGATGGGGATTGTGTGGGGCTGGGTGTGTGGGATGTATTTGATAGCAAATAAAACTTTCAGAGTTACTGATTTCTGTCCCGTTCATTTTCAGTCAGTTCTGTTTGCCGAGTGCCACCTTCTCAGCTGATTCAATTCCTATAAAAATCCCATTTTTAAATCATCTAACCCAAACAATCCAAAAACCAATATCAAAATAAAACCACCTGCACACAATTAATGTTTTAAAAATAATTTTAATTTTTCAAGAGTACTTAAGGATGTTATTAAAGTTTAATTGTTTGGTTGAAATGTCTGAGAAATTGTAGTGGTGTTTGGTCTTGTGTTTAGTATATTTGTAATATGAATTGTTTAACTAAGATGTGTTAGATTGCATGGTAGTTTCTTTACATATTTTTTATCTAAAGTACATTAGTCATCGAGTTAAAATTTTCAAAAGGTATTTCCTGATATATATAATTTGTTTATTTATATGCATTGGTAATATTATAGTAATAGTTATTGTTGGTTGGAGTTAAATCATTGTTGGAGTTGAATCATTGTAAAGAAGAGTTGAGATTTTTATATTTTATTTTTATTATAATTTATTTAATTTCAATTATTATTTCTTTGTTTATAGTTTTATTGCAATTTGTTGAGGGGATAGGAAGGAAGTTCAAGGGCAGGAACATTTTTTCCTGGCTGGGAACTGGAATTCCAGACCCAGGGAGTGTGTGCGGGACCCCACAGACTGGGATCTAAGATGGGCTGGGATCAAATATGGGCTGGGATCAAATATGGACTGGGATCACATGGACGGGGATCACATGGATGGGGATCGTGTGGATCAGAACCCTCCAGACCAGGATAGCCTGAAGTGGGATCAAATATGGACTGGGACTGTATGGACTGGGATCCCAGGGACTGGGACCATATGGATCAGGACCACACAGACTGGGAGCAAATATGGGCTGGGACTGTTTTTTAAAGTAGCTTTGTTCTATAGTTTTTATTTCTGTCGTTAATTAAGCTCAGTGAAATAGCTGCTTGTGTTAAACTGCCTGCTTGGGTGGGATAACATCCAATGCACCCAGGATGAGGACACCTGTACAGATCTGCCAACTATCAGCACTCCCCGTCTGAAGGCAGAGTGCACCAAGGCCCAAAACCTGGAGGTGATAAAGAGAATGGACTAAAACCACAGCCAAGGAATCTGCATGCTCTAAAAAGGCAGATCCAGGGCAGAGCCATGCTAAACAGTTCTTGGAAGATGTAAACTGGGTGCATCTTGGCACTGAGGCAGGAGCACCCTGTTACCTTCAGGGATCCCCTGAAATACCTTTCCCCTTACATCAGCCTGGTGCATATTCATAGAGCCTCATGCACAGCAGCTGGGAAGGGTTTAACAGTTTACTGGGTATATTAGCGTTCAGAAACACATAATCACCAGAATGATTATATGCAGGTGCTTTTATTGAAGAGCTCTGGGTGTCAGGGGTACCAACCCAAATCTGACTCCGACATGGGTTCGGGATGAACATGTTTTTATATTCTATCATTATATAACTTTCATGTTAATGATTAAACTTCAATTGTTCTATTGTATACATAGATTTCAGCCAAGCATGGGCTCCTTGTGGCCCCCCTCAAACTTCTAACATAGTTTCTCATGGTTCTTCCTATGATTATACAGTAATTATATTTAATTACTAAACAATCATCACATCTAACAATTATATCATTTATCATGTTCTGCTTACGCAGGTGCAATTTCACATGATCTGGCAAGCACAAAGCCTAACATTTTCAGAGTCTATTTTTGACATTTTTCCAGGGCCCCACTATCATTCTCCCCCCTTTGAAAGCATTTTCACTTCACTATAGGTGTAAATGTTTTCACTTGATATAGGCCTTTATTTCTCAATTTATTCTTGATGCTCTTCAAGTCCATGGTTGATGTAAACGTTGTCGTGGATGCTGTCACGAACTGGAGAACCAGAAGATGGTGGGGGTGGATCTCGTGTCAGAGCCTTTATTATCTTCTGGTTCCAGGACGTTTTCTTCTGTATCTCTCCTTTTAAGATGCTGTGAACTAACCAAATTGCTAAGAATACAATTAGTAAGATTATCACACTCTCAATGATAGATTTAATCCATGAACTCACATTCCACCCTAACCCTTTAAAGATTTTGCCTAGCCAGGTCGTAGTCAAATCCTTTTGCTCTTCTTGTGCTTCATGCTCTCTTTGTTTCAACTGATTGATGTCATATTCTACATCTGCATTTACATTTGGGATGTGAACGCAGCAGTGACCAACCCGTCCCTTTAAAAATCCACATACTCCATGCTCTTTCAGGAGTAACAAATCTAAGGCTAATCGATTTTGTAAAGTCATTTTTGTGCTGGCTTAATTCTTTAAATCCTTCCCGGGTGACTCTTGCCAGTCTATCAACCTGACCTGTAAGTTTGTACAGCATCTCCCTACTCTGATAGTTTGCTGTAGGACCAAGCAAAGACTCTCGGGCCCACCCAAATTTCACTCCACTAGAGGGTTCTTGCCAAGTGTCATCTGGATTTTCATTGTCTAGAACTTCTCGTCTTGCTCTTATCTGCACAAGTTCATGTTTTCCGTTAAATGGGGACTTTTTCCAAATTGGACATGAGGTTGGGAGGCCTAAAGTAATTTCCTTTACTTTCCCATCTACAGGCAGATGTGTTGTCCAGGTGCCATTGCTTGCTGCCCATACAAATTGTCCTGGACCTCGGACTGTACTCCTGGTACATCCTACAACTGCTTTATAATTCACTCTGCCTTGTTTATGTTTGATCCCTCTGCAAGCACAGCCAGTTTGTAGGGCTATTGCCAGGGGTGGCATCGGCTTTATCTCTGCATCATCAGAAGTGCAGTCTTAAGTTTTATTACATGCCCACCAACTTACTTGGTCTGCCCTCGTTCTGCTACTGGTGGCAGTGTTTGTTACTGCTGGATCTGTTTCATTCTCGGAGCCTTCCCACTTAATGCACCAAGGGGTGTTTGCCATACATTGGAATCTTTGAAGGATACTCACAGACCATGCACTGTCCCAAGGCTCTGTCTGATCTTCCTGATCCTTGGCCTCACACTTCCATACCAGAGTGGTTTCTGTAACATTTTCTATAATCTTTTTATAGTGTGGCAAATAGCATTGCCATTGTGTGATGCCTCCTGATTCTCCCATAGGGGTTCCTAGTGTGCCATCACTTAGAATACAGTCTTTCTGGCCCATGGGTTTCATCCATGTTCCTATTTTCTCCCAAGTTTCCTTGATTACTTGCCTCGATTCGGGTACCTGTTTGCATGCAATTGTTTTGTTGTTTTGTATTTCAGGTAGTTTTGATGTTATGATTCCCCAATTTACTGAGTCTCCTGCTGCCTTTGGTATTGGCAGACAGGCAGTTATTCTACTGGTGTTTTGCATTTTGGCAAAGGCTTTGACTAATCCAATCATTACATTCTCAGCCCAAACTGCATTAGAAACCTTTATCCCCTGTGTTTCTCCTTGTACTTCTCTCTTCATTCTAGAATGAAGAGTGGTTAGTTGATCTTTTTGCATTCCACATCCCAAAGACATTAATGACCATAACATTGGCACAATTACTGATAGCATTCTCAAAGTGATTAAACACATCTTATCTGCAGCCTTGTTGGTTCCACAGTTTACACAGTCCGTGATCCAGGATGGATTTTCTTCACTCGGGTGTAGTGAATCCAGGGGTCCACGCCGGCTACTTTGGCTGCTGTAAAGGTGGTCAGCAGTACCTGGTGGGCTCCACTCCACTTTTCTTTCAGCGGTTCTTCGTTCCAGTTCTTGATGTACACCTCGTCTCCTGGATGTATGTTATGAACTGGGCTCTCGAGAGTCAGCGGTCTATTCCACACGAGGATGCTCCGGAGCCGAGCTAAAGTTTTCCCGAGAGACAGAACATAATTATACACTTCCTGCTTTCCTGTGACGTGCACATTAGGGTTAGGCTCAGGAGATTCATATGGTTTCCCATGCAATATCTCCTAAGGACTGACTGACATCCCACTCCTAGGCTTTATCCCAATCCTCAACAGTGCTATTGGCAAAGCCTGGGGCCACTGCAATTTGGCTTCTTGGCATATTTTACTGATTTGCCTCTCTAGTGTCTGATTCATCCTCTCTACCTGTCCACTCGACTGGGGTCTCCATGGTGTGTGGAGGTCCCAAGTTATCCCCAGCAATCTACTTACCTCTCTTACTACTGTAGCTATGAAATGGGGCCCCCTATCTGATGATGCCCTAGGGGCACCCCGAATCTGGGAATAATCTCCTGTAGTAACCACTTTACTGTTTCCTTTGCTTGGTTGGTGCGACAGGGAAGGGCTTCTGGCCAGCCAGAGAATGTGTCAACCCCCACTAACAGGTATTTGTATCCTCGAGTTCTTGGCAGTTCTACAAAATCTACCTGCCAATAGTCTCCTGGCTCTATTCCTATCCGAATTCTTCCTAGCTGTGCCTGTTGCCAGCCACTGGGTTGTTTTTCAAGCAGATATCGCACTTTGACATTACTGATTTTGCCATTGTTAACATCCGTACCGAAATTAAACTCTGCTTTAGCAATTTTACCAATGCCTCTGCTCCCCAGTGACATTCGTTATGTTTAATTTGTAGAACTTCTCTCATTATCAAGGGGGTACCACTATCTGTCCTTGTGCAGTCACATACCATTCCTCTGAATTCTTTTGTGCATTTAGCAAACGTGCCAGTCTCTCATCTTCTACTGAATATTTTGGTTCTGGAGGCAAATTGAATTGGGATACATTAAGCTATAAAGGTATCAATGCCATTGTTGTTTGCACCTCTCGAGCAACCTGTTGGGCTGCCCAGTCTGCCTTTCGATTTCCCTCACAGATTTTGGAGTTTCCTGATTGCTGTGCTTTGCAGTGTATGATTGCCACTTGTTCAGGTTTTTGTACTGCTTTTATCAATTGCAGGACTGCATCCTGATGTTTAATGTGCATACCCAGAGAAGGACAATAGTCCCCTTTCTTTCCACAGTGCTCCGTGTACATGCACCACTCCAAAAGCATATTTTGAGTCAGTCCAGATATTTATCCTTTTCCCTTCACTTAATTCTAGTGCCCTGGTTAAAGCAACCAGTTCTGCCTTCTGGGCAGATGTATTTGGTGGTAATGCCTTTGCCTCCACTGCTGTACTGACTGTTGTTACCGCATACCCAGCGTATATGGTTCCGTTT
Organism: Agelaius tricolor; assembly: GCF_023055355.1. NCBI lineage: Eukaryota > Metazoa > Chordata > Aves > Passeriformes > Icteridae > Agelaius > Agelaius tricolor. The sequence goes on along the minus strand of NW_027269321.1, from coordinate 1,611,929 downwards.
TCCACGAAGCTGCTCCCATCTGTAAACAGCTCCCACTCTGGCTGCTCTAGTGGGACGTCTTTCAGGTCTTCTCTTGCTGAGTAGGTGTACTCTATTACCTCCACACAGTCATGCTCTAATGGGCCTTCTTCAGTTGTGGTACCTAGGAACAAAGCTGGATTCAAAAGGTTAGTTGTTTTTAATGTGACATCATCCTGCTCAGTCAGGACTACCTGGAATTTCATCATCCTGCTTGGCGATAGCCAATGGCCCCCCTTCTGCTCTAAGACAGTGGTTACCAAGTGTGGTATATTGACATCTATGTGCCTTCCCATCGTGAGCTTCCTGGCTTCTTGTATCAGCATCACAGTGGCTGCGACTGCCCGCAGACATGGAGGCCACCCGGCACTTATGCTGTCAAGTTGTTTGGAAAAGTAGCCCAGCGGCCTTTTCCAGCTTCCCAGACCTTGGGTCAGGACTCCTAGTGCTAGGCGCAGCCTTTCATGGACAAACAGCTGAAAATCTTTAGACAGATCAGGTAAGCCTAATGCTGGAGCAGTTGTCAGTGCTTCCTTTAATTTTAGGAAGGCTTCTTTCTGTGGCTTGCCCCAGGTGAATGGCTGCATCTTCTGAGCTTCACACAGGGGTTTCGCAATCAGTCCATAGTCCATGATCCACAGGTGACACCATCCTGCCATCCCGAGGAAGACTCGCAGCTCATGTAGATTCTGGGGCTCTGGAATAGCACAAATGGCTTGGATACAGTTAGTGCCTAGTTTTCATTGCCCTTGTGAAATTTCATATCCCAGGTAGATCACAGTCTGTTGGGCAATTTGTGCCTTTCCTCTGGATACTTTATAACCTCCCATTCCCAGGGAATTTAAAATCTCAATGGTTACCTTTATACAGGTTGCTTTTCTTCTGTAGCTATTAGTACATCATCAACATACTGCAACAACAGGTATTGGTCTCTTGGTACTTGCCCATTCTCGGTCCAAATCTCCAGCTCCTTTGCCAGTTGGTTTCCGAATAGGGTCGGTGAGTTCTTATATCGTGTCCAGGTGAGCTGGGTCTTTCTCCCATTCCCTGGGTTTTCCCACTCACAGGCAAACAGTTTCCTACTTTCTTTGTCAAGGGGGGATGCAGAAAAAGGCATCTTTTAAATCAATTTCAGTAAACCACTTATATATCTCTTTTACGGATGTTAGCAATGTGTAAGGATTTGTTACCACTGGATAAATGTCCTTTGTGATTTTATTTATTGCTCTCAAATCCTGCACTAATCTATATTCACCATTTGGCTTCTTTACTGGAAATATTGGTGTATTAAATTCTGATTCACATTCTTCTAAAATTCGGTATTTCAAGAATTTCTCAATAATCTTTACTATTCCTTGCTGTGCTTCTGGTTTTATGGAATAGTGTTTGACTTGTACAGCCCTCGCCCCTTCTTTTAACTCTACATGCACTGGTTGTGCCAATTTAGATTTCCCTGGTATATCTGTCTCCCATACAGAGGGAATCACTGCATCTCCTACCTCCCTAGGGATAGACGGAACAGGTTTTTCTTTGATCATTAATATCTGTCCCGTCTTTGATTCAGGTATTTTCATTATAAGCTCCCCATTTTCAAAGGTTATTACCGTATCAAGTTTCTCTAGCAAATCTCTCCCTACAAGCGGAATTGGACCCTCAGATACGTATAGGAATTCGTGTGTTATAACTTTGTTCCCAAAACACAAATCTAGGGGTTGCAAGAATGGCCGTTTTTCCTCTTTCCCTGTAGCGCCGACTATTGGTGTTTGCTTGTCCCCAATTTGTCCTTGCAGATCATTCAATACCGAGTAAGTAGCTCCTGTATCTATTAGAAATTTGACCTCTTTATGTCCTAATTGTTTATTTATAACAGGTTCCTTAACTTGTTCTACTGGCTCTGTGTCTAGTCAGCTGGTATACTCCCCCAAAACCATCCCCTTGGTAACCTGCTGGCACTGATTGCCCTGGTGAAACTGGTTGTTCAAGTCTGGACATTGTCTCTTCCAGTGCCCCTCCCGCTTGCAATAGGCACATTGATTTAGGTTTAACCCCTGCGTGACTGGTCTCCTATTTTGACTATTCCTGTTACATCCCCTGAAATTTGGGTTCCCTTTTCCTTGTATTACTGCCAACAGATTCTGCTGCTGCCTTTTACTAGCTTCTCTTTCGCGATTGTTATATACCTTCCAGGCTACCTCAAGTAGCTTATCCAAATTCCTTAGTTCTTCCCCTTCTAATTTTGCAATTTTCTACGAATATCGTCCTGTGACTGGCCCAAGAATATGAGAGCGAGCTGAACCTTTGCTTGTTCTGTGTCCATTTGGAGATCTGTGTATTTTCTTGCTACTCCTTAAGCCTCTCCAAAAATGCAGTGGGAGATTCCTTCTTTTCCTGCCAAACTTCATATAGTTTAGACCAATTTATAGTTTTGGGCACAGCATTCTGAACTCCTATTTGGATCCACTCTTGATATTTCCGTAGTCTCCCCATATCGCAAAATAAATTAGGGTCCCAATTTGGATGCTCAATTGGGAAATTCTCATCTCAATTCCCTGTTACGAGTCCATTTCTGATGTCCTCTCTTGCCCTTTCTTTGTCTGCCTTAAGTACCATCTCTTTCTCAGTAGAATCCATCAAAGTGTCTAATATTAATATATTAGATATATTAATATACTAAATATAAATATATATTAGATATATTAATATACTATATATAAATATATATTAGATATATTAATATACTATATATATATGTATTAATATACATATTAATTTATGTCATCTGAGTCAGGATTTTGAGGTTTTTATAACCATTTTTAATACTCATGCCATTTTATCAGGATTTTCTCTATGAATTCTGGCTGATTGTTTCCAAATAACTAAATCTGCAGGAGAGAAAGGCACTTTTACAAATACTGGCCCTTCCACTCCTACACTTTGTTGCAAGGGGGCAATTACAGTCCGTTTTTGTCTGCCTATGTCTTTTCTATCCATAACTGGGGCAAGGTTAGACCGACTCCTGGTTCTGGGGGCTACCCCATCATTGATTCTCTCTCTCTCCTTCCTGCCACAGTTAGGTTTTGCTCATCTTCCGAGGAAGAGAGATCAGGTGACGATGGGAGAGGAGAATAAAGAGGGAAGGGTGTACTAGACGAGACAGGTTCAGGACTAGGTGGGGTAGGAGCAGGCAGTGGGATAGGGACAGATGGAACAGGTGGGGTAGGGTTAGGTTCTCTTGTTCCTATTGGAGCTACCTGTAAATCAATATCTGTATAATTTTCCCTACTCAGGCTTTCTTTCAATGCCAAGTTCCAAACAACGTTCCTCACAAACCCCACACTTATTGCTTGCAGTTGTTTTAACCATCATTAATCCACATTCATCCTGCCATTCTGGCTTTGCCCGTAAATAGAAAAACAAATCAACATACGGAACCTCATCCCATTTTCCTTCTTGTTTACAAAACGACATTAACTGCGAAATAGTGTTATATTGCAGAGTCCCGTATTTTGGCCATTTTTCACCATTCTCCCAGGCATATTCTGGCCACCATGTATTACAATAATCAATCAACTTAGCTTTACGTAATTCTTCCCCAAAATTACCCTGTTTCCAATGTGCTAGTAAGCACCCCAAAGGAGAACTTTGCGGGATAGAGGCGTTGCCGCCCAAAATCCCTTTCAGTTTCTCCATTCCAAATATACCACAAATTGCCGAACCCGCAACGCTCTCGCGATTGTCTTATGGAACGGCGCCTGGGCTTGTCCCAGCAGGAATTCCTTTAGCCCAACCAAGCGTAGCTTTCGCTGCGTCTCATTGGCAGGCACCCAAACCAAAGTAAAAAGCACCTTACCTTTCTCCCGGGGACGTGGCGAGCGGCAGAAGCGGTCGCGGCCGATCGAGCTCCCCGAGAATCCCTCGGTGCCGGCTGGAGCGCGGTCGAGTCGCGAAACTCGCTCAGCAGCACCCGCAGGGTCCCATCCGGGGTCGCCAAAATGTTAGCGTTCAGAAACACATAATCACAGAAGCGATTATATGCGGTGCTTTTTATTCAAGAGCTCTGGGAATCGGGGTAGTTTCCACCCAAATCTGATTCCGACCATACATTCGAGGTGAACGTGTTTTATCCTCTATCATTACATAACTTTCATGTAATTATTAAACTTATATTGTTCTATTGTATGGACAGATTTCAGCTAAACATAGCCCCCTTTAAATTTCCAACAGAGTTTCTCACAATTCTTCTTATGGTTATATAATAATTCTATTTAATTACTAAACAATCACCACATCTAACAATTATATCTTTTATCATACTGCTTAGGCAGGTGCAGTGACCTGAGAAAACACAAAGCCCAATAGTTTCAAAGACTATTTTTTACATTTTCCGGGGCTGCACTATCACTTTTATTTCTTGTGGGAAAAAACCCTCCATCTCAACCAGGCACTCATGGCCAAAACTGGGATTCCCCCTCCAAAACTCCGTACATCCAAGGGTTGCTCCCAGGTGAAAGCTGCCAGGACAGACAGGTCTGGCTGCCCTCGGGCTCCTGGGGCTGCCTCTCCCCTGCTGTCCAAACACTGGGGCTGGGTGCTTTCCTTCCTATGGAAAAGAACCGTCCTTCTTATCCATGCAGAAATGGCCGAAATTGGGGTTCCACCTCCCAAATTCCCAATATCCAAGGGTTGCTTTCAGACAAAAGCTGCCAGGACAGAGAGGTCTGGCTGGCCTTGGCCTCTGATGGCCGCCTTTCATCTGCCCCTGAGACACCACTGGTGTTCTGTGCTTTCCTTCCTATGGAAAAGAATCATCCTTCTTCTCTGGGTGTCCATGTCTGAAATTGGGATTCCACCTCTGAAATTGTCAATATCCAAGGGTTGCTCCCAGGCAAAATCTGCCAGTACCGTCAAGGCTGGCTGGCCTGGGCCTCTGGTGGCAGTGCCTGCAACAGTGGGGCTGGGTTCTTTCCTTCCCATGGAGATCCCTGGGACACTATGGGGACCTCATGGAACCAAGGGGATCATTGTGGCACCACTGGAGCCCAGGGAACCAAGGGGATCATTGTGGCACCACTGGAGCCCATGGAACCAAGGGGATCATTGTGGCACCACTGGAGCCCCTGGAACCAAGGGGATCATTGTGGCACCACTGGAGCCCATGGAACCAAGGGGATCATTGTGGCACCACTGGAGCCCAGGGAACCAAGGGGCCATGGTGACACAGAGGGGCTCCATGGACCCAGAGACCATTGTGGCTCTGTGGGGCCTGATGGAACCATGGAGACCATTCCAACCTTCAGGGCCTCGTGTCACCAAGGGGGCATTATGACACCTCAGGGCCCCAGGGAAGCAAGGGACCATTGGGACACTGTGGGACCCCATGGAACCCAGGGAACATGGAACAGCTCTGGCTGGCTTGGCCTCCCAGGGGCCACCTGACAGCTCTGGCTGATCTTGGGCTGTCAAGGGCTGCCTCTCATCAGCTCCTGGAGCACTGGGGCTCTGTGCTTTCCTTGCTATGGAAAAGGGCTGTCTGACATTTCAGATGGTCCTTGCCAAAACGGGTGCCCTCCCTAAAATAATTTCCTCTAGCAAGGGTATCTCACAAAACAAAACCTGCCAGCTCTGGCTGGCCTTGGCCTCTGGTGGTCACCTCTCATCTGCCCCTGAAACACTGGGGCTCTGTTCCTTCATTCCTATGGAAAAGAACCAGCCTTCTTGTCCAGGGACCATGGCCAAAATTAGAATTTGGCCTCCGAAATTCTGTATATCCAAGGATTGCTCCCAGACAAAAGTAGCCAGGACAGACAGGTCGGGCTGGCCCTGTCCTCTGGTGATTTCTTTAGACTCTGAGCTGAATGTTTTCATTTGGAAACACCTTGGAGAGGGCCCAGAGATGTCCCAAGGAGGGGTTTGGAGGCCTTGGGAACATGAGCACTGTATAGGGACAAAGGAGCTCTGTGCTCAGTGGGGTGGAGCCTGAGGACAGTGGAGCAGAGCCATGAGAGTGTTTAAAGAGTGATTTAAGGGCTGGTGGATCCTTTTGACATAGTGGAAAACAGCCAGAGAGAGAAAGAATCAACGCCAAGGGCAGCTGGGGAGGCCCAGAGTGGCTGCAGGAGAAAGGAATTTCCCTGTCAGGGCAGGGCTGTGGTGCAGCACGGCCCCAGCAGGAGCCTGGAGCAGCCCCAGGCTTTGTGTGGGCAGGCAGGGGCAGGCAGGAGGCAGAGCTGTCAGCAAAGGAAGGGCCCAGCCAGGTGGGGCAGCCGGGGGATGCCCAGAGCCTGCAGGGACAGAGGCCAGGGCAGGGACACCGTGGGACAGCCTGGGCTGCACAGGGCACAGGGATGGGCAGCAGCTGCAAGACAGCCCTGACAGAGCCAACCTGGGCAGCGCTTTGGCCATGGCTGCTGGCCCTGGGCCTGAGCCAGGAGGGGACAAGTGACCCTTGCAGGCCTGGGGCCTCATTGCCTCCTTGTCCCTGCTCAGCAGCCTGGCAGGGGCCGCCCCACGCTCCTGCCCTTGGCATTGCCCATCCCCACATGCCAGGGCCCATCCCGGGAAGAGCCCTGAGCAAGGAGGGAGGGACAGGATCTGCCTGGCCAGGCCCTGGGGCTCAGGCCTTGGCCCTTTACATTCCTGAAACAAATCCAGGTTTGCTCAGCACCAGAGACACCTTTGCCTTGTTTGTCCCCAGCTGCCATCAGTGCCTCCAGTGTTCTGCTCTCCCTGGAACCCGGGGACACTTTCTCAGTGCTGTCCCTCACAGGGATCTCTTTAAAGTACAAGAAACTTCAGTATTTCAATCTCACTGTGAGCTCTTGAGAAGTCTTTGAGCCCACTCTGAGGGACTGGGTGTGATGCAAAGAGCAGCAAAGGCCCAGAGGGTGATTAAAGTCCTTGTGCTGTGTCTGTGCTGCTGAGCTGGGCCGGGCTCCTGGCCCAGAGGCAGCTCCTGGCAAGGGCAGCAGAGCTGCAGAGAGACAGCTCTGGCCAGGAGCAGCTCCTGTGCACAGCCCAGCAGGGCTGGGGCACTGCCAGGGCCCCTCAGGGACACGAGCAGGGCACAGACAGAGCTCCCAGGGGCTCAGCACTGGCCGGGGCTGTGGGATGTCCCCGCGGGGGCTGTGTCACAGCAGCACCTCTGGGGCTGTGTCCCAGAGCCACAGAGCAGCTGGGATGGCAGCAAGGGGCTGTGTGACAGCACAGAGTGGGCTGTGTGACAGCACTGAGGGGGTTGTGACATCACAGAGCTAGCTGTGACATCACAGAAGGCGGCTCTGTGACATCACAATGTGAGTTGTGACACAGAGTCACAGAGCAGCTGTGTGATGCCACAGAGAAGGCTGTGACATCACAGGGTGACTGTGACATCACAAATCTGCCCTGTGACATCACATAGCAGCTGAATGACATCATATGGAGGTTGTGTGACATAACAGAGTGTGTGACATCACATGGGTTCTGTTACATCACAGGGGCAGTGTGACATCACAGGGGCTGTGTGACATCACAGATGGCTGTGTGACATCACAGGGTCACTGTGACATCACAGATGGTAGTGTGACATCACAGGGGCAGCGTGACATCACAGGGGCAGTGTGACATCACAGGGACTGTGTGACATCACAGGCAGCATTGTGACATCACGGGGGTTGTGTGACATCACGGGGGCTGTGTGAGGTCACTGGGGAGGTCACTCTGCCCTGGCCCCCTCACAGCTCCCCCCAGAGCAGTCCAACCCTGCTCGTGCACAGCGGGGTCCCCTGTCCCCCCGGGTCCCCCCGCCCCCGGCCCCGCAGCCTCCGCCAGAGGATGTTCCACGAGATCGACCCCAGAGCCTGACACGGGGACGGGGGGCCGGGGCCCTGGGGGTGGCACAGGGGGACAGGGACCCCCCGGCAGCGTCCCCGTGTCCCCATGGCCAGAGCCTGGGCCAGGGCTCCTTCACCCTGTTATAGATAAATATCATAATATTGGCTTTTTGCAAATATTAAAATGGATTTTATATGTGTGGTGTTAAAATAACTTGGTTCTAAAGATGTAGTTTTTATTTCTGTTGTTAATTGAGCTTAGACATAGTAGTGAAATAGCTGATAGAAGTGTCCTTGTGTTAAACTGCCTGCTTGGATGGGATAACATCCAATGCACACCGGATGAGGACACCTGTACAGATCTGCCAACTATCAGCACTCCCCATCTGAAGGCAGAGTGCACCAAGGCCCAAAACCTGGAGGTGATAAAGAGAAGGAGCCAAAACCACAGCCAAGAAACACACATGCTCTGAAAAGGCAGACCCATGGAGGGGCCATGTAAAATCATTCCTGGAATATGTAAAGTAGTTTATGGGTATGCATGAGGGTCTATGAATATGCACCAGGCTGATGTAAGGGGAAAGGTATTTCAGGGGGTCCCCGAAGGTAACAGGGTGCTCCTGGCTGAGTGCCAAGATGCACCCGGCCGTAATAACCTTTGTTCCATGGTCCTGGTCTCCCATTGTCCCTTATTAAACTTTGTACATTTTCACAGGAGAGTGAACGTGTTTTTCACAAATGGAATCTCAAGGAAACAAGGGTCAGTTGTTAAGCCAAGGCTCTGCTTTGACCAAGTGGGGCCTCATGGGACACAGGTGCCACTGGGACATTGCCAGGTCTGCTAGGAACAAGGCTCCAGTATTGCACAGTGTTACAGATGAGTAATGTCATAGTTGGGTCTCACAGTGAGGAGATAGATCCTATGTGTGTGTTAAGATGTGTAGTGATGTTATTGTCATCTGTCCCCCATAGTCCTCTTTCCCCTCCCCTTGTAATGGCCTTGGTGGTTGGGGCATTTGGGGAGGGCAGGTTTGTCACTGGAAGGCAGGCATGGCAACACCTGCTCTCCAGTCAGGTTGCAAGAAAGCATTCTCCACCAATGGACGGCCACAAAGAGTTACCTGACAGACTTTGGGTGGGGCTAGGATTACCTGATGCAACACCAAAAGTCTAAAAGGAGGAGCAGCCAATTTGTGAAGGAGCCATGTGGCTGATAGCCACGGGGTGGGGAAGGGCTCCCAGTGCTGTTTCAGTCCTTTGTTGTCATTTTTTTCAAGGTTGAATCACCCTTAAAATTTTAAAAGTAGCGGTCATTTCTCACACACAGCAAGGCCTCAGGGCGCCCAGGAGAGCGGCGTGACAATGACACCTTGGGGAACCAAGTGTCACCTGCAAACACAATGGGGCCTCATGGAAGCCAGGGGCCACTTGGATATTGCCAGGGCAGGTGGAACTCAGTGTCCATTGTGACACAGCACAGCCTCGTGGAACTCAGCAGAGCATTGGGACAGCCTGGAATCTCATGGAGCCAAGGCTCTGCTTTGGCAAAGTGGGGCCCACAGGACACAGGTGCCACTGGGACATTGCCAGCTCTTGTGGAACCCAGTGTCCACTGTGACACAGCAGAACCTCATGGAAACATGGGGGCCACTGTGACGCAATGGAATCTCATGGAAGCAAGTGTCAGTTGTGAACGCAGCAGGGCCTCACAGAACCCAGAGGCAACGGGGACCGTGCTGTGGCTCGTGGGAGCAAGGGGCCATTGTGACCCAGCGGGGCCTCCTGGGACCCAGGAGAACATTGTGGGCCCATGGATCCTCATAGAAGCACGGCCCCATTGTGACAAAGTGCAGCATCACAATGGTCTCCTGGGTTCCATGAGTCCTCGCTGTGTTTAGAATTGACACTTGGTTCCCCAAGATTCCATGGCATCCCTCTGCTCTCCTGTGATTTGAGGCTGTGCTGTGTCACAATGGACACTTGCTTCCTCCAAGGCTGGAGATGTCCCAGTGGCACTGGGCTTCCATGAGGCCGCGCTTTGTCACAATGGGGCCTTGCTTCTATGAGATTCCATTGTCCCACAATGGTCTCCTGGGTGCCACAAGGCCTGCCTTTGTCACAGTGGAACCTTGCTTGCACCAGCCCTGGCAATGTCCCAGTGGCACAGGGGTTCCAGGAGACCCTGCCGTGTCACAATGGGCCCTTGGTTCCATCAGGTTCCATTGTGTCACAGGGCTCTCCTAGGTCCCATGAGGCCTTGGTCTGCCACAGTGGTGTCTTGTTCCTACCAGGCCTGACAATGTCCCAGTGGCACCTGTGTCCCATGAGGCCCCACTTGATCAAAGCAGAGCCTTGCTCCCATGAGATTCCACTGTGTCACAATGTTCTGCTTGGTTTCATGGGAGCCTGATGTGTTGACAATTGATCCTTGGATCCTAGAGGTTCCATTGCATCACGGCTGTGTCCTTGGTTCCATGAGGCCCAGCTTTGTCACAACTGGACCTTGGTTCCATGAGATTCCATTGTATCACAGCGGTGTCCTTGGTTCCATGAGGCCCTGCTGGGTCACAGTGGAGCCTTTGTGCCATTCGTTTCCATGGTGCCACAATGGTCTCCAGCATTCCATGAGGCCACGCAGCAAAAGAGTGGACCCTTGAATCCATGAGTTCCCATTCCATCAGGATGATCTCTTGCATTCCATGAGGCCCTGCTGTGTCACTAAGGAGCCTTTGTTCCATGTGTTCCCTTTGGGACACCATGGTCTCCAGTGCTCCATGAGGCTGAGCCGTGAAACTCTGGGCACTTGGTTCCATGAGATCCCAGCACGGAGTCACCATGGTCTCCTGGGTGCTGTAACAATTCACACTTGGTTCCATGAGATCCCACCACGGTGTCACCATGGTCTCCTGGGTCCTGTAACAATTCACACTTGGTTCCATGAGATCCCACCACGGTGTCACCATGGTCTCCTGGGTCCCATGAGGCCCCTCTCTGTGTCACAGTGTTTGCTTGGTTTCCTGAGAAGCTGATGTGTTGACAGTTGACCCTTGGTCCCTTGAGATTCCATTGCATCCCAACGGTGTCCTTGGTTTCATAAAGTCCAGGTTTGTCACAAGGGAGCCGTGGTTTCAGGATATTCCATGGTGCCACAATGGTCTCACCACTCTCTGAGGCTGCACCGTGAAACAGTGGACACCTGGTTCCATGAGATTCTGTGGGGTAATAGTCAATTCTTTTGCTTCTTTTCTGCCAAGGTCGGGATGAAATCCCAAGACAGCATTTCTTGTTTGGACTCAGGTGTTCATTAGCTCTTGTCTCTAGAACAGTCTCACAAGCTGTGAGTTCTGCAGCACTTTGCTAACAAGGTAAAAATGGAGCCCCATCTCTCTCTCTCTGCAAGGTCTTCTGAGGATAAACTGTCCAATTAAGAAATGACACCTAAATTATTTTTACTTTTAACCCAATAACCAAGCACCCGTGCCCAACATAAGGGACGAGGAGGAGGAGGAGGAGCAGGAGAAGGAGAAGAAGAAGAAGGAGAAGGAGAAGGAGAAGGAGAAGGAGAAGGAGAAGGAGAAGAAGTGGAAGAAGAAGAAGAAGAAGAAGAAGAAGAAGAAGAAGAAGAAGAAGAAGAAGAAGAAGAAGAAGAAGAAGAAGAAGGAGAAGAAGAGGAAGAAGAAGAAGAAGAAGAAGAAGAAGAAGAAGAAGAAGAGGAAGGCAGCAAAGAAAAAGGATCAGCCTCCGCCCTAAAACCTCCATCTTGCTTTATATATATTACTATATTCTAAAACCTTAAACTCCAAGTTGTCCACCATGTGATATTACACCCTTCTATTCAAACTCCACACCCATAATCCCAGTTCCATCATTCCATTTTGGAAGCCTTCTCCACAGCCTCAGGTCAAATGCAGTGTTCTCTTGGGGGTCAGTGTCTGCCAGCTCAGAAAGTCCAAAATTCTCAGCAGCCCGGGTTCCAACAGGTAACAATGTTCTCCTGTGTTCCAGTAGGTTCCATTGGGCCCGGCTCTGTCACCATGGACACCTGGTTCCATGGGATTCCATGGGGTGACAATGTTCTCCAGTGTCACCATGGACACCTGGTTCCATGGATTCCATGGGGTGACAATGTTCTCCAGTGTCACCATGGACACCTGGTTCCATGGATTCCATGGGGTGACAATGCTCTCCAGTCTCACCATGGACACCTGGTTCCATGGATTCCATGGGGTGACAATGTTCTCCAGTGTTCCATCAGGCCCGGCTCTGTCCCCATGGACACTCGGTTCCATGAGATTCCATGGGGTGACAATGTTCTCCAGTGTCACCATGGACACCTGGTTCCATGGATTCCATGGGGTGACAATGCTCTCCAGTGTCACCATGGACACCTGGTTCCATGGATTCCATGGGGTGACAATGTTCTCCAGTGTTCCATCAGGCCCGGCTCTGTCCCCATGGACACTCGGTTCCATGGGCAGTGTCCGTGTCCCAGTGGCACCTGTGTTCCATGGCACCCCTGTCTGACCAGGGACAGTTTGTCCCAGGACATTCCATGGAGTCCTGTTGTAGTGCGTTCTTATATTTTGTAATACTTTGAAGTAGTTTGTTTTGTATTCCCATGTTTTTCCCAAATGGTTTATCCCAGACTGTACCCCCCCCCCCCCTCCTTTTCCCTCTACTTGTGTTATCCCTTTCCCAGGATAAGATCTCCAAAACCCCCACCCTGGCTCTCTGTCAGTCACCTCGACATCCCAGCCCCTTATCCAGAAGTTTCGGTCCAAGTTGTCGAGTGATTAGCCAGGGGCCAGAGGTCAGCCCCCCAAGTCCTGCCCCATACGCTGTTTTGTATGTCTATCCCCCCAGCACCCATCCCCCAGAGATACCTATTGGTCAGTAGGATTTTATCTATGTTAGTTTCCTCCCCCCTTTAAATGTGAGCTCCGGACATCCCCCGGGGCTCTCGGCAGGAGGCTCCCTGAGGTATAGGAGATCCTTCGGGACTCCTTAATAAAAACCTTGGAATATCCCCTGCTGGGAGACGGCCCCTTTTCTCTTCCACCGATGTCTCTGTCGTCTCTGCTGCAGCAAAGGCAAACAGCCTGAGTGCCCTCAGCACCCTCGGGGCACAGAGAGTGTCTCCCCGCAGTCGGCCATGGTGGGGCCACCCCCCCACTCTCTGCCGACCCGGGTAAGGCCCAGGGACTTGAGAGGACTTGCAGAGAGACTGAGACAGCTTGGCGCCCAGCCGTGGGGCTCTGAGACCATTCCACGAGCCCACGGAAAGGGGCTTGGACATTCTTTCAGACTGTTCGTTAAGCCTTTGGCCGGCAAGCTACCTCAGAAGAAAAAACTCCGTTTTAGTGAGTTGCTCTCCTGTGGACGAAGCTGGGAGCTTCGAAGTACCCTAAGAAGTCAGTTTCAGGTGGAAATCAACATCCCAGGCTTTTTCGTTCCCCTCTCCTGCAGCTGGATTGGTAAGTTTTACCCTTCTCTTGTTTCTCCCCTCTTTGGGAGGGGGTGTTTCCCTGCCCTTTGTTCTCAGCCCCGCCGCGGAGGGCTGAAGTTTTTTTTCTCTCTATTGTGGGCAGACTGCCAGCCGCAGGCTTTTTTCTCCTCCCCCCCCCCACCTGGGTTGCTGAAATTTGAGATACAAATTTAAAATCAGAGCCAAAATGGGTGCTAGGCTTTCTGTATCTCACAAGGGTGTCTATTATCATCTTTTAAACATTCTTAAGAGTGAAAAAATCCGATTTTCAAAAACAGATGTTAAACAGTTCGTCAGATGGCTTTTCCTTCACTTCCCTGACGTGTCCACTGACAATCTCAGTGATTTGGCTTTTTGGGACAAAATTGGTAGTGAATTATTGAAGGCAGGGAAAGCAGGAGACATATCTCCGTCAAAATTTGCTTTTTTAGCCCTGCAGATAAGAAATGTTGTAAAATTTAATTTAAAGATGCAAGAACAGCCATCCGGCAACAGTTTCAATACCTCTGTTTCCCAAAAACCCGATCTACCCCCCTCCGAGTTCGGTTCTCCCTCCCCCACTCACCTCCCCCCACCCCCAGCCCCGGTACAAACCCCTGCCCTCCCCCAGAGGCTTCCTGTCTCCAACCCGGACACTTCTGCCCTGAATTCCCGAGATCTCACCCTTCCCCCTGCTTCCACAAGTTATAATACCGTGTCTCACAACCTTAGTGCCCGCCTTGGTACCCCTGAGACGCGCCCGGTAATTTCCCCGGACAATAATGGCGGACACCACGTGGCAATGGTGGTTTCCTCTTCTTCCCAGAATTCCTTTCGCTCTCCCAACAACCCATTCTGCTCGGAGCACCCCGCCCCCGAAACCCGCCCTCCTTATGCCCTTCCCCCGGCCCCTCCTCCGGCTCCTCCCGCCCCGGCCCCGGCCGCCCCTCCCGCTCTGGCCCCGGCCGCCCCCGCCCCCTCAGAGCTCTGCCCGCCCGCCGCGGGCTCCCTCCGCCCCCCCCACGGCCCGCCCTCCGGCGCTCAGACCAGTGTAACAAGAGACGCTGTCGCCGGCAGACAGAACCCGGAAACAGCACAGGTCCTTTCTGCTGCCCCTGTCTCATATATTCCAGATGTCACCGGGGCATTCCAGCCAAATTATAGCCCCCTTTCTGTTGATTCTGTTAAAGAACTAGCCAAAGCCCAAAAAGATTTTGGGAGATCAAGTGAATATTTTAGAGGGCTCCTTAAAGCTACATTATTCGCTCACATTCTAACCCCTGCTGATATAAAACACCTTTTTTCCTGCCTGTTATCCTCTTCTGAATACCTCTTGTGGGATGTTGCATGGCAAAAAGGATTGAGAGCAATTTTACCAGCTCTGTGGGCTGATGAAGCTACTGCTCGTGATGTTTATGGTAACATGTTGTCCCTTGATCACCTCTGTGGACAGGGGGGTTGGGAAGACGCCTTGACCCAGGCAGAAAGCATTCCCACAAGGGCTTTCAGAGAATGTGCTAGAGCAGCTGAGAAAGCTTTCTTTGGGCTCCGTCCTAGTATTCCAATTGAAAATTATTTGAAAATAACACAATCTCCATCTGAGTCCTTTTTGAGTTTTGTGGAAAGGTTGAGAAAAGCTGTTGAATTGCAAGTTCAGAATGAAGGAGCCAGGATGGAAATCCTCACCGAGATTGCTAAAGAAAATGCCAATGAGAAGTGCAAAGCTGCTATCCTCAGCCTGCCTCTTGACCCAACGCCTACGCTGCAGGCCATGCTTGAAGTGTGTGAGAAGAAAGTTACCATCACCCTCGCTGAGACTGACGAGAGACCAAAACCACAGAGAAGGATTGCTGCAGTGGAAGGCCCTGAGCCACCATTCACCAGCCAGCTCCAGCATGTCACGATGCCACAAGAGAGAATCTCCAACTCTAATAGACCTTGCCACCTTTGTGGGAAGTTAGGGCATTGGATGCCTGACTGCCCTCTGAAAAAGCAGTTTTTAGATTTTAAATACAATAAGCTTAGAAACCAGAATTCCCCAAAGGACCACCTCTCAAAAAACTGAGTAAAGAGCGCTCCTTTCCCCAGCGCTATGACAAAAATAGGGTGGGCTCAATTCAAGCACGGGGGAGGGAAAAGAAATCTAGTGTAAAAGATGTATCGGTGCCAAGCGAGGCACTGGATTTGAACAAAACAGAACATTCATTTCATTGGAATAATCCCAGACCAATTTTAACCACTGACTCTTCACATAACCCTTACAGGCTGGCGTTGACCGAACCTCTCCATCTCAGAGACACTAACTGGCATTTCATATCTGTTAACCCTGAACAACCAGGTACTTGGACACAGCTTTGCCAGAAACGTCACAGTAAGTATGTCGTCCTTGGGGACACAAAACACACACCCCAAGAAATTATTATTCCTCCGGGTCTCATATCATCAGACCCGAAACAATTTGTCATATGGCTTCACTGTACTCATCCACCTGTGTACTTGCCCAAAGGCCAAATCATAGCCCAAGCCATCCCAGTACCTGAGCCTCCATGGGACCAGGAGCAAGCAGACACCCTCAGAGGTAAACTCCGTCCCAATGTCTGCTGGACTCAGGTATTGGGAAGAGAAAAACCCAAGCTATCATGTGGGTTACACCGTGGTGGCGAGTACAAGTCCATACAAGGACTTTTAGATACTGGAGCAGATGTCACGATCATTCCATCTAAAGAGTGGCCATCACACTGGGAATTGCAAAACGTAGCAGGACACGTGCAAGGTGTAGGGGGAATTCAATTGGCAAGACAGTCAAAAAACGTTGTTCAAATTGAGGGACCCAATGGCAAAATAGCTTCCATTCGCCCGTTTGTTTTAGACTACACAGAGCCCCTCTGGGGCAGAGATTTAATGGTTCAATGGGGAACCACAATTGACATCCCAGAAAACCCGCAGGTTTTTCGGGGAGCGGTCGCTGAGGTGCGCCATGCCCAAAAATTGATTTGGAAAACTGATACTCCAATAAGGGTAGTACAGTGGCCGCTCAACAAAACCAAATTAAAGGCGCTTGAAGAACTTGTACAAGAGCAGTTAGAAAAAGGTCACATTGTGGAGACCACGTCGCCGTGGAATTCGCCTGTCTTTGTCATTAAAAAACCAAACAAAGACAAGTGGAGACTCCTCCATGACCTCCGTCAAATCAACAACGTTATTGAGGACATGGGCTCTCTACAACCAGGGATGCCCTCACCAAGCATGCTTCCACAAAATTGGTCTTTAGCTGTAATTGACATCAAAGATTGTTTTTTTCACATTCCCCTACATCCTGACGATGCTCCGCGTTTTGCCTTTTCGGTTCCCACCATTAACCTGGAGGCCCCAATGAAGAGATACCATTGGACGGTCCTCCCTCAGGGACTTAAAGTCAGTCCTGTGATTTGCCAGAGGTATGTTTCTTCCTTGTTGTCTCCAGTCCGTGAAGCTGCAGGAGATTCCATCATCCTGCACTACATGGATGACATCCTGGTGTGTGCCCCAAGCGATGACATGCTTATTCACACACTTGACCTGACAATCAATGCATTGGTTGCTGCAGGGTTCGAGCTCCAAGAAGAAAAGATTCCAAAGATGCCACCTTGGAAGTACCTGGGCCTTGAAATTGGAAAGCGGACCATTGTGCCGCAAAAATTGACTATCAAACATGATATCAAAACCTTAGCGGATCTCCACCAACTTTGTGGATCCTTAAATTGGGTGAGACCTTGGCTAGGCATTTCCACCGAAGACCTAGCCCCCCTTTTCAATTTGTTAAAAGGGGGAGATGACCTTAGTGCTCCTAGGACCCTCACCCAGGAAGCGAAAACCCCACTGGAGAAAGTTCAGGAAATCATGTCTACTAGGCAGGCCCACAGGTGCCAGCAGGGTCTCCCCTTCAAATTTATCATCTTAGGCAAATTGCCACATCTCCATGGTATGATTTTTCAGTGGGAAACTGTCCAGGCAAAGAAAAAGGACCAGGTCAAAAAAGATCCCCTCTTAATTATAGAGTGGGTCTTTCTCAGTCACAACAGGTCAAAAAGGATGACAATGCCACAAGAGCTGATGGCAGAATTGATCTGGAAAGCAAGGATACGGATCAGAGAATTGGCAGGGTGTGACTTTGACTGCATTTACATTTCCCTAAACCTGAAATCAGGCCATTTGTCTCAAGCAATGCTAGAGCAATTTTATCAAGAGAATGAAGCCTTGCAATTAGCCCTAGATAGCTACACAGGCCAAATTTCAATTCACAGACCGGCCCACAAAATTTTCAACTCAGATGTTCAGTTTTCATTATCACTGACAAGTATTCAGAGCAGGACACCTCTAAAAGCACTGACAGTTTTTACTGATGCGTCTGGTGCGTCTCACAAGTCAGTGGTAACTTGGAAAGATCCCCAAACTCAACAGTGGGAGGCAGATATTGCCAAGGTGGAAGGATCACCCCAAATTGCTGAGTTGGCCGCTGTAGTCAGAGCTTTTGAGAAGTTTCCTGAGCCTTTAAATGTAGTTACTGATTCAGCTTATGTTGCAGGTGTAGTGTCTAGGGCAGAGAATGCTGTGTTGCAAGAAGTTTCCAACATTCCTTTATATGAATTACTTTCTAAGTTAGTAAGAATTATTTCTGGCCGAGAACACCCATTTTATGTGATGCATGTTAGGTCACACACAGACCTGCTGGGGTTCATTGCAGAAGGTAACCGGAAAGCTGATGCCCTTGCGGCTACAGCCAAGATGGCCCCGCTCCCAGAGGTATTCCAACAAGCAAAGATCAGTCATCAATTTTTTCATCAGAATGCACCTGCCTTGGTTCAACAATTCCACCTGAAGCACAAACAAGCCCAGGCCATCGTAGCCACCTGCCCTTCTTGTCAAAATCAGTCACTACCTACCTTAAGTGCAGGTGCAAACCCTAGGGGCTTGCAGAGCTGCGAAGTGTGGCAGACAGATGTAACCCACATCCCATCATTTGGCAGATTTAAATATGTCCACGTCTCCGTGGATACCTTTTCTGGTGCCATCTATGCTTCTGCCCACACAATGGAGAAAGCCAGTGAAGTAAAGAAGCATTTCATGCAAGCCTTTTCCACATTAGGAATCCCTAAGGTCATCAAAACAGACAATGGCCCAGCGTACAAGTCCAAAGACCTTCAGAGCTTCCTGCAGCAATGGGGAATAGAACACAAAACAGGCATCCCCTATTCCCCGACAGGCTAAGCTGTGGTGGAGAGAGCCCATCAGAACCTAAAAAAGGTTCTTCACCGACAACGTGAAGTGATGAAAACAGAGACCCCTCAAATCCAGCTGTCCAAAGCGCTGTTCACACTGAACTTTTTGAACTGTACCTTTGAAAACCTTAACCCACCTATTGTAAGACATTTTAACGAGAACAGTCAGCACAAATTAAAAGTCCGTCCGCCAGTCCTCATAAAGGACCCTGAAACTTGGAAAATAGAGGGGCCCCATGAGCTCGTAGTCTGGGGTAGGGGATATGCGTGCGTATCCACTCCCTCAGGCTTGAGATGGATCCCCTCCAGGTGGGTGAGACCGTACATTCCTAAGGTGTCAAAGGACAAAGCTGCAACACAGGTAGCCAGTGCCTGCTGGAGGAGGAAGCGCCGTCAGACTCTTTAAAGCTAAATTGTTGTTACCTGGACCTCATCCCTAACATTTTTTATTTTCAGTTTTAGTGTTTTCCTTTGATCTGAACTCAGCCCTGGGGTCATCAGAATGAGCCCCATCCTTCCGTTGCTTCTGTTGACAGCCGTCCATCCAGGTCAGATGTGGATCGTTCCACAACCCCAAGCAAATGTGTGGACCACCCTCGCCAGAGTCCTCAACCAAGACCACATTTGCCTGTCAGCCTCTTCTGTGTCTGACCCGATGTCCACTTGCCTTGTGGGGATCCCATCTAAATATGATGAATTTCCGCCAACATTAGCTGCTCCCCTTCCCCCAGTATATAATCCGTTATCCCCTTGGTCAAAATTAATTGATGGACAAGCAGTAGCAGAAAAAGAACCCCAAGAATTTGAACTCCTTGGTTCTGCCAAGGCATTCTATTGTGTTCAGTTTACGTTTACACCAAAAGATCAAGTAGATTTGTACCATGAAGTCAAACAGTTTAAAGTGAATTATACAGCAAAAATTTGGTGTAAGAAAATTTCCCAAGTAGGAATACCTTCTACCCCTGATAATAAGCCCCGTGCCCTTCCTAAGGGGTTTTTCCTCATTTGTGGGGACAGGGCATGGGCAGGCATCCCCTCTCGTCTAATCGGAGGTCCATGCACCATTGGAAAGCTGAGCCTGTTTACACCCAACAAAACCCAAATCATGGATTGGCGAACCAAAACCAACACCCGCAATTCGGCCCGCAAAAAGAGAGATTTAAGGAATCTGGACCCAAATTGCGATTCTGAAATTGTACATTGGTCCAAACCAAAAGGAGTTGCGATCACCGTGTTTTTGCCATGGGTGTCTGCAGCTAAAGCTCTAGGCGAACTATCACATCTAGAGTGTTGGGTTGCTAAACAGGCCAATATTACATCAGCTGCACTTTCAGACCTCCTGGCAGACGATGAAACAACAAGGCAAGCCACCCTACAAAATCGGGCTGCAATTGATTTTCTCCTCTTGCTACATAATCATCGTTGTGAGGAGTTTGAAGGTCTCTGTTGCCTGAATCTGTCATCCAAAGCTGAAAATGTCCACAAAATCATCGGAAAGATGCAACAAATGGTCCAAGACATCAAGCAAGAGACAGCGGACTGGATGGATGGACTCTTTCAGGGATGGGGACTCTCGGGCTGGGTCAAATCCATTTTGAAATCTGTATTTTTAGTTTTGCTTGTTCTTCTTGTTATTTTGATCAGTTTTGGGATCATCAAGAGCATCGTGACCAAACTGATCTCGAAAGCTATTTCCCCTTTAGAGGTCAATCAGGTGACTGTTCCCACCTCTTCTGAGGAAGGGACAGAAACCTCTGCAGAATTTACAAAACAGCCTTGGTTTGCTGATGCTTGATAGCACTCCGAGCTGAAACTTAATGTTTAGGTGCCTCTTCCTTTTTTATTTAAACGAAAAGAGGGAGATGTTGTAGTGCATTCTTATATTTTGTAATACTTTGAAGTAGTTGGTTTTGTATTCCCATGTTTTTCCCAAATGGCTTATCTCAGACTGTACCCCCCCCCCCCCTCCTTTTCCCTCTACTTGTGCTATCCCTTTCCTGGGATAAGATCTCCAAAACCCCCACCCTGGCTCTCTGCCAGTCACCTCGACATCCCAGCCCCCTACCTAGAAGTTTCGGTCCAAGTTGTCGAGTGATTAGCCAGGGGCCAAGGGTCAACCCCCCAAGTCCTGCCCCATACGCTGTTTTGTATGTCTGTCCCCCCAGCACCCATCCCCCAGAGATACCTATTGGTCAGTAGGATTTTATCTATGTTAGTTTCCTCCCCCCTTTAAATGTGAGCTCCAGACTTCCCCCAGTGCTCTCGGCAGGAACCCCCTGAGGTATAGGAGCTCCCTCGGGACTCCTTAATAAAACCTTGGAATACCCCCTGCTGGGAGTCGGCCCCTTTCCTCTTCCACCGACGTCTCGGTCGTCTCTGCTGCAGCAAAGGCAACCAGCCTGAGTGCCCTCAGCACCCTCGGGGCACAGAGAGTGTCTCCCCGCAGTCGGCCGTGGTGGGGCTGCACCCCCCACTCTCTGCCGACCCGCGTAAGGCCCAGGGACATTGAGGGACTTGCAGAGAGACTGGGACACACCAGGACCCCTTGAACCCCGGAACTCAGGAATGGAACCCCCTGGAACCCCATTCCTAGGCACCGGGACCCCAGTGCATCCCGTTATCTGGCCCTGGGACCCCCTGCACCCCTTTTCCCAGCACCAGATCCCAGCCAGGCCATTATCTGGCACCGGCACCCCTGAACCCCCATTCCTGGGCACCGGGACCCCACTGCATCCCCTTATACAGCACCAGAACCCCCTGAACCCCCATTCCACTGCACCAGGACCCCCGTGCACCCCCATATCTGAGACTGGAACCCTCCCAAACCCTCCGTTCTCAGGCACAGGGACCCCCCCTGCACCCCCTTATCCAGCACGGGGACCCTCCTGCACCCCCTCATGCAGCACCAATGCCCCCCCGCACCCCCTTTCCCGGCCCTCCCCCTCTCAGACACCCCAGCCCCCGCTTTTCCTTGACCCCAGCACCCCCTGGACCCCCACTCCTGCCTTCCACAGCCCCCACCCACCACCCTCCTCAACACCGGGGCCCGTGCACCCCCTTTCCTAGGCACAGGGACCCCCTGGACACCCCATTGTTATAAAATTGACTCAAAACGAGTAATTTCCAATCAAAGAATTTATTAATTATTGAAGCAGTTATACTACGTAAGCAAAGGCTCAGCGCTGGGCGACAGGGGAGTCTCCGCTCCACTACTGCCGCCCCAACTAGTTTCTGATTCAGTCCTTTTATCCTCTCCATCCTTCAGGAGTCCATGTTATCTCAGAGTTCTCTGCGCCTGCGCTGGTTGTTGCTAGGGGGTCATCCTTCTGTCTCCTGGTGGTCGGTGATAAAAGGCTGCGGAGTCTTCCTCAGCCACGTCTTCTTCACCCTATGTCCTTATTTGTCGGGTCCGGCTGTCTGTCTCTGCCCCGACACGGGTAGGGTGGTTCTTGGGTGGCACGCAATGCAAAGGACGAGTCTGGACTCTTCAGCTTTCGGTCTTCAGGTTGTTTATTATTTCTTATCTACAAAATTTTTCTGTCTGCCCAACAGAGGTCTGATCTGCAAGCAGTCACAGGCACTCTCTGACCACCCACGGGGCGGTCATGTCTTTTTATACTAAAACCTACGTATACAATATTTACCTTTATTTCCCAATGCTTTTCACCCATGTTAGCAAGTGCACCTTCACCATAAACCAATCTCCAAGTGCCAACATCATCACAGGAGATGGAGGACAAGAAGAAGAAAGAAGAAGGACAAGACACGCCCTGATCCCTCCATCTTGTCTTCATAACCCCCCTATACCAAAAACCTTAAAGTCTGTATCTCACCCTCTAAATGTGTCTCTTTTACACCTTGTACTCTAAAGTGATTCTCTTGTCCTCAAACTCTTGTTACTTCTGTGGATGGATCAAAATCAAGCCACCAAACACTCTTGGCAACATTCCAGGATTTTCGAGACCCCCAAGGGTTCTCCTGGCATCTCTGGACATCGGGAACGATGTGCTGAGATCCCACACTTATTTGGTGACTTCTCCATGGAAAATTACCAAAATCTTATGATTAACGCAATATGTGCCCTATCAAGCTTAAGCAAGCAAATGTCCTGCCTTGCAAACTGTGCCCTATCAAGCTTAAGCAAGCAAATATCCTGCCTTGCAGACTGTTTATCTGCCCCTGCCCCTTCCCCAGCTTTTCCCTGGTCGTTATCTCTGTGAGTTATCTGCTTGTACCATTTGTCAGCGGGAAAGGTTTCCCTGCTGGGTGTTTATCTGCCCCTGCCCTTTCCCCAGCCTTTCCCTGGTCGTTATTTCTGTGAGTTATCTGTTTGTACCATTTGCTGGGTGGGACTATGTGTGGGCTCCTGCAACCCCTTCCCTGGTATCCTTGTGGCTCATATCTCATGAAGTAGTACAGAAATAGTCAGCAGACAACTCTTGTAACACACTGGTCTCTTTTTCGTGACGAACAAAATGTAGTCCCTCATCTCAATCCCCCCTTTGTTTTGATACTCAATTTTGTTCGTCAAAATGCTCTAATTCCCTTTTGCTGAGCTCCAGAGATTCTTCTGGATCATCCATCTTCAAGGTTCCGTATTTTGCTCGTGTGAGCATAAGGTGAGCAGCTTCTAATCTGCCTTTTACAATGCTAATCAATTTATTAAAAATACAAGGGCCAAACGTGAGTCCCAATAGTAAGAGAAGTAGTGGACCCGCTATCGTTGATAATAAAGTTGTAAGCCAAGGAGAATAGTTAAACCAAGATTCATACCAGCTTTGGTGTTTTTCCCTTTCTCTTTGTCTTCTTTCTAGCCCCTCCCTTAGTTTTGCCATTGAGTCCTGTATAATTCCGCTCTTGTTTACATATGTGCAGCATTCTTCTCTTAAAGCAGCACATAGTCCTCCTTGTTGCAGGAATAATAGATTTAACCCCCTTCGATTTTGTAAGGCTACCTCTGCTAGGGAATCTAATGATTCTGTGAGGTCTTTGATGGAGGTTTCGATCCTCCTGAGGTCTTCATCTACAGAGGCTCTTAGTTCTTGGAATCCTCGGTGTTGCTGTATGAGTGAGGCTATTCCTGTTCCTGTCCCGGCTGCACCTATTCCTAGTAACATTGCTACAGTGAAGGTTGTGAATATTTCCCGTTTCACTATGTGGGGTCCTATATTTTGATATTGTTCATAAACGTACTCTACGGGGTGGTAAAGGACTCTGGGTACTATCAATACTTGAATACAAAAGTCACTGGATTCATTAAATCGGTCTATATTTATACATGGGGTGACTCCGAGAGTGTTACAGACCCATTTAGTATTTGCTGCTGGCAGTATCCAGCTGGCAGGTTTCTTAGGGTCACTCAAATTCCCCATAACCTGACATAGATGTCGTTTTTCCACTGGTACTCGTCCTATACATCTTCCTCTCCCCGTTACCCTTGCCAAGGTTATCCCTCTCGATTCTTCTCCTTCTTTTTTCCATAGGCACCTAGCTGGGTTGGTCCCATTTACTCGTCTGCTTTTTGCTGTTACCCCTATGGCTTCATAGAACGGGGGGTTTACGGTGTAACACAGCCAACATTCCTCAGTTAGATTTGGATGGGTCTCATTCAGGACTAGGAAAGTGGCCTGTAATATTTTCCACAAGTCCCCTTCTCCTGGGTTTTCAGGTCCTCGGGTCAAATTAGTATAGTTTTGCTTATACATTTCTGGAAGACTAGTGGTTGGGGCTGTTTCTGATTCATTTCCATTATTTTCTCCTAGCGTTAGTTCTCCAGCTATCGCCTGGTTTGGTCCAATTGGTTCGGGGTCGTGTGGCACGGTTGTCTTTTGGATTATAAAGTGCCCCCCTCTGTCTGTCCCTGGTTCCCATAATCGGGCTCCCCACATTTTCCCTAATAACCAGACTTGGTCATGTGGTTTTTTCACATTAATGTAAATCATATTGCATGTTCCATCTAACCCTCCTTCTTTCTGGGTATATGTGGAAGTGGGCTGTGTACACCCGTATGGACCCCATCCAGTTCTGATAAACCCGTCCTCGTTCCCCCCAAAGGAGCTTACTGATACACAGTCCCAATAAGCACAGTAAAAGTGTCCTGGATAGTTACAATACCCTTTTCCCGGGTTTGAGCTTGGACAAAAATAACATCCAAACTGATTTAAACATGGATTTACAGGTATTAAATCACACAAAGTACATAAAAAGCTGGGTGCGCCAGACGTGATTTTGGTCTGGATAACATACTGGTCTTCCCATCTAATCAGTGACCATTTGAAGGGTTGATGTGAATACCCTTCTGCCCCTGAACTTGTTACGATGCACCAGAAAAGAATTAAGGCTTGTAATTTGGGGCTGTCTTTGTCGGAGCTCAGGTTGAATTTTACCTTTGGTTTCCCCAGTGGTGGGTTACCAATCCTGGGGCAGGACGGCCAACATTTCCTGGACATCCCATATGGGGGTCGGGGCTTCCGATGGACTCCACTGGTTATTACCTCTCTGCCTTGCCCGACGACTCGGTTGCTGCGAGCCTCGGGGTTTGCCATCTTCTCGGCAGCAGAGGTATTCTTCAGGAGCCGGATAAACCTCCCGTTTCCACTTTTTAGCACTGGCAGCCCAGTTATCAGCTTTTATTAATGAGAGGTCACGCCGCAAATTGGGGGCTTTCTTCCGACACACCACTTCCAGGATGTCCAGGAGAAAGGGGATCGGTTCGTTAGGGTGGTAGCAGAACCGATCAGGATTTACCCCTTTGGAAAAGGTTTCCCACCACTCGTCAGATCCAAGCTTTACCTCCCCCGTAGCAACTCTGCTACTAAGAATGATAGAAGTTAGTCTCCTCTCTTTCTCATAGCACGGCGTGCAAATTCCCCTAGGTGTTCTACCACTCCGACAATGAGACCACCAAGGTTCGTGACACAATTTACAGGAAAAGCATACAAGAGGGTGACAGTCACAATCTAACCAGTTACACTTTAACCTAATATCTTTGTTTTGTGCTTTTTCCCCCTCCCATGTGTGCCCTTTATGTTCTAATCTCGGGGACTTAAAGTAGGGCTTTCTCAACTCGTCCTCTAAGAGTTTGCAATATCCAAGAGCCTCCCGATTCCCTATTAGGTGGGTTTGGAGATAATGGTTATCTCCAACCCAGATTATTATCCAAATCATTTATTAGTTCGTTTCAGCTTTAATTTGGTTTCTCCCGGGAGACTGCAAACCTCCCAGCTGTGAGGGGGTTTTACCGGTCCTTTTATGCGACTAGCATGAGTCCATCCTTTTTCAGCGGTTCGTATGGCTGCTTCTGTGGTGAGGAGTACTTGGAACGGTCCTTCCCACCTTGGAGTCAAGGGGTTTTCTTTCCAGCTTTTCACGAGCACCCAATCTCCTGGCTGTACCTGGTGTAAGATAAAATCTAAAGGAGGCCGTTGTGCTAACATACCTTTTTCCCATAATGCCTTTCTGTACTTTGTCAATTTCACCAAATATTTTTGCGTACATGTGTCATTAATGACAGGATGTTCGTTAGGATTTTCTAGGTTATACGGCATCCCATACATCATTTCAAAGGGTGATACCCCTAAATCAGCTCTAGGTCTTGTTCTTATATTTAGCAACGCTAGAGGAATACATTTTACCCAGGTCAAATTGGTTTCTGATACCAGTTTGGTCAATTGCTTTTTTATTTCCCCATTCATTCGTTCAACTCGTCCAGAGCTCTGGGGATGCCAGGGGGCATGTTGTTCCCACCGTATGCCCAGAGCTGTTGCTAAGTTTTGGGTAACTTGGGAAATAAAATGCGGCCCTCTATCTGAGTCAATGACTTCTGGGACCCCGTATCTCGGGATTATCTCTTCCATCAATATTTTCGTAACTACTTTGGCTGTTTCTCTTACGGTTGGGAAGGCTTCCACAAAATGTGTTAGGTGGTCCACCAAGACCAATAAATATTTGGTTCTCCCTACTTTGGGGAGCTCGGTGAAATCTATCTGAATGTGGGAGAAAGGCCTTTTCGCTAGCGGTCGGCCTCCCTCCGGTAATTTTCTCAAATTTTTTCTATTTACTTGTAAGCAAATTAGGCATCCTCTGGTTACTTGTTTGGCAATGTCCCAGATTCCCACACTCACATACTTTGCAGCAAAATAATCTACCAGTCCCTGTGATCCCCAATGTGTTTTTTGATGTATCTTAGTCAGTAATCTATGTGCCAATGCTCTAGGTATTATTTCTCTGCCATCTGCTAATTTCCATGCTCCTTGTGCATCCCTTTTAGCTCCTAGTTTTTGTATTTTATTCTCTTCCTCTTTATTAAACTTGATGTCGGGGTCAGGTTCTGGCATTTGGGAGTGTTCTATGTTTTCCTGCAAAGTGAGAAGTCTCAGGGCAGCCCGTTTAGCCTCCTGGTCAGCTGCATTATTTCCCCTACTTCTCAAATCCAGTCCTTTCTGGTGACCTTTCAGGTGAACTATAGCTATTTTTCGGGGTTTTCGTAGGGCACTGAGCACATCTAATATTAATTTACGGTGAACTAAATCTTTCCCTTGTGAATTTATTAGTCCTCTTTCCTCCCATATTTTGCCAAATGTATGGACTACCCCATAGCTATATTTCGAGTCCGTAAAAATAGTCCCATCTTTTCCTGTTAACCATTCCAGGGCTCGTAGTACAGCATATAGTTCACATGCTTGGGCGGACCAGGATCCACTAAGGGGTCCCGATTCTATCACTTCCAGGTTGGGTCCCCTTATGATAGCATATCCTGATTTTCTCCCTCCCTCAACTACTCTGGAGGATCCATCCACAAACAGTCTTCCTCCTTTTTCCAATTCTTCTTCTTCCAAATCTGGTCTGATTTTTGTCTGTTCTTCTATAGTCACTATACAATCATGTGTTAGTGCTTCTTCTGGTCCTCCATATAAGAAGGAAGCTGGATTTTGGATATTAGTAGTTTCTAGAGTTAAATTTGGAGCCTCAATTAATATTCCTTCATATTTTAGAAGCCTTGCGTCTGAGATCCATTTTTCAGCCTTTTGCTGTAAGACTCCCCGTATGTTATGGGGGGACAGCACTTTCAGGCTGCTATTAAATGTAATTTTCCGGGCTTCTTCTACCAAAAGAGCACATCCTACAATTGCTTGTAAGCACGTAGGCCATCCTCTGCTTACTGGGTCCAAGATCTTTGATAGATAAGCCACCGGTTTCCTTTTCTCTGCCCATTCTTGAGTAAGGACCCCATATGCGACCCCCTTGTCTACGTTTATGAACAAAAAGAAGGGTCTATTAGTATTAGGTAAACTTAATACCGGGGCATGGATTAGGCTCTCTTTAAGCTCTTGCAGCCTTTCGGTGTCCTCCTGATCCCATTTTAGGAGTCCCTCTTGAGTAAGTTTCTGATACAAGAAAGTCGCCTTACTACTGTAGTTTTCAATCCATTGTCGACAATAACCAGTTAGTCCAAGTATTTGCCTGATTTGTCTCTTATTTCTTGGAATTGGTAATGCTAAAATCGCCTGTATTCGTTTGGGGTCTATTCTCTTCTCTCCTTTCTTTAGATAATGGCCTAGGTATTTTACTTCTTCTTCGACAAATTGTAGTTTTGCCTTGGAGACTTTCAATCCCTTTAAGCCTAAAAAGTTCAATAACTTAATACTTTCTTTCCGTACATTCTCTTCCTGCTGCCCCGCCAGGAGTAGATCATCTACGTATTGGATTAATGTAACCCCTGGCCCCACTTGGTAATCCTGTAAAATTTGCTCTAAAGCCTGCCCGAAGAGATTAGGGGACTCAGTGAATCCTTGAGGGAGTACCGTCCATCTTAATTGTTGTCTCCTTCCCGTATCGGGGTCTCCCCATTCAAATGCAAAATAATCCCGGCTTTCTTTAGCCAAAGGGCATGCCCAAAAGGCATCTTTGAGATCTATAACACTGTACCATAAATTCTCAGGCCCCAGTTTAGTCAAGAGGGTATAAGGATTTGCCACCACCGGGAACCGGGCTACAGTTCGCTTGTTTATTTCCCTTAAATCATGCACCAATCGATAGGTGCCGTTTGGCTTTTTAACTGGTAGGATGGGAGTATTGAACGGAGACATACAGGGTTCTAACAATCCAGTATGCAACAACCTTTCTATTTCTGGTTTTAATCCTCGTCTCCCTTCTGGGGATAATGGGTATTGCTTAATTCGGACGGGGACATCCGGATTTTTGATAGTTACCGAAAATGGAGTGATTTTTAGCTGTCCCACGCTCTCAGGCGTGTACCAGACTTCGGGGTTAATTTGCTTTTCATCTTCTACCCTTAAAGGGCATAATTTAATTTTTAATTCCTTATTATCTACACCTATACTAATCCCTAATTCTATAATCATGTCTCGCCCGAGCAGATTATAATCTGACTCGGGTACCAATAATAGATTTCCCATCCCTATTTTGGATCCTGATTCTATAGTCACATTTTTTATGATTTGTACTTCAAAAGGTTCCCCTTTTGCCCCTATGACAGTGGCAGTTTCTTTAGAGATGGTACATCCTTTTGGTAGGTTCTGTACCGTGGATCTTTCTGCCCCCGTATCTACCAAGAATTCCATTTCTTGGTTGTGGGGACCCACTTTAAGTTTTATCAAGGGCTCTTTATGATTTTTCCGGGTCCCCACCAAATAGAGCCCCTGACCCCCCTAGTCCATTTGGAACTGCTTCTCGTCTCTGATTCGGACTCTACATTCTCGCTTAAAATGCCCTTTTTTTTCCGCAATAAAAACACACCTTCACCCCTTCTGACTCCCCTATACTTTTCTCTTTTTGTTCACTCGAACCTCCCTTTCGCCCTTCTCTTTGGTACCTC
Source organism: Agelaius tricolor (assembly GCF_023055355.1). Lineage (NCBI taxonomy): Eukaryota > Metazoa > Chordata > Aves > Passeriformes > Icteridae > Agelaius > Agelaius tricolor. The sequence goes on along the minus strand of NW_027269321.1, from coordinate 1,582,541 downwards.
CCCCCACCTGTTGCTGCGACCATCAACCTTACTTGTCTGCGGTCTCTTTCGTCGTCCCTACGGACATATACTTTCTGTGCCTCCCTAAGCAGTTCATCCAGCCCCCTGTCCTGCCAGTCCTCTAACTTCTGGATTTTCTTCTTTATGTCGTCCCACGATTTTAAAACGAAATGGACTTTCAGCATTGACTGTGAAGTTTGGCTATCGGGGTCCATTCCGGAGTACAATTGTAAGTTCCGCCGTAATCTCTTGAGCCATTCCGTAGGCGACTCGTCCTTCTTTTGCCTATTGTTGAATGCCCGATCTATATTTTGCCCCCTTGGGACTGAGTCCCTAATCCCCTGAATAATTATGGTCCTTAAATCCTGCATATGTGTTCTATGTGCCGCATTTTGGTGGTCCCAATGGGGGCTCTGTAGGGGCCATTTAGTGTCCGCAGCCGGGCCTTGGACATGCTGCATGTCCCAAATACGCATTCCTTCCCTTCTTATCATATTCTGTTCTTCAGTAGAGAACAGAATGCCCAAAATGGACTGCATTTCTTCCCAGGTATAGATGTTTGGTCCTAAGAACTGGTCGACCCTCTCGGCTACCCCAAAAGGGTCCTCTAATAAATGTCCCATGTCCTTCTTAAAGTCTCGTACATCTGCCAAACTCAAGGGGACAGTAATAAATCCTATACCCGCCTGTGGTCCACCCATGGGCATCTCCCGTAGAGGGAATAGCCCCGTCTCAACCCTACTGCGGCTCCTTGTAATCGGGCCTTGGTAACCGGTTTGGTTAACCTCCCCTTGGTTACCCTCTTCATCATTGTTCGGTGCAGGTGGTTGTGGAGGTGGTGGGGCATTGGGTGCTAGCGGTGGGACATATGGGGGCGGTGCTATAATTAAGTCGCCCAAATGATTGTCCCTCTTCCCCTTTTTGTCCGGATCCCCTTTCCCTTCTCTTAATTGGAAAACATACACTTCGGGTCTTGCTACCCATATTTTGGCATAATCACTCTCCTCTTACGAGAAGGGCTCTTTAGAATTTACCCATAGGTTCAAGTCCTGTCGAACCCAGTCTTCAGATGATCCAAACACGGGCCAAAAAACTTTTTTGGAAATCTCTTTCCCACCCCATACTTCCATGCAATAATGTATCATTCTGGCCCTATCCTTAGTCTCGGTCCCCGGGTAATACTTCCAATTACTAAGCATGAATCCTAGGGGGCTGTCCCTTGGAATGGGGGGGAGTTTGACTTGGGTTGGGGTCTTGCTTTTCCCCTGCCCCATTCGTCCGGAGTGCCTTCTTTCACTCTCAAATTCCTTTCACTTCCCCTTTTTCGTGGCCTGAGCCCTTCGCGGGTCTACGGGAACCGCACTACTCAAGGGTCCACACTCACTTGGAGAGTCCGGCTGCCGGCCCTCCTCTCATTCACACTTGTCCACCGCCACACTCCGAGATCCCAACCCAGCCCGAACGGATTCCCTTTTATACTTACGCGTCCTGCGTCTTCGTCCGGACTCCGTGCACAGATTATTAAGGGGTTCACCGGTATAATTTGTCCCGTTTGCTTACTAGTATATATTTTAGGGTCGTCGGTGAGAGTGGTGGAGGTTCTCCCAGAGGGGCCACCCGGAAAGCACTGGATGAGGCGCCCCCCACTCTGGGTAGATCTTACCTGATCCAAACTCTCATCCGAGTCACGGCACCAAACTGTTATAAAATTGACTCAAAACGAGTAATTTCCAATCAAAGAATTTATTAATTATTGAAGCAGTTATACTACGTAAGCAAAGGCTCAGCGCTGGGCGACAGGGGAGTCTCCGCTCCACCTACTGCCGCCCCAACTAGTTTCTGATTCAGTCCTTTTATCCTCTCCATCCTTCAGGAGTCCATGTTATCTCGGAGTTCTCTGCGCCTGCACTGGTTGTTGCTAGGGGGTCATCCTTCTGTCTCCTGGTGGTCGGTGATAAAGGCTGCGGAGTCTTCCTCAGCCGCGTCTTCTTCACCCTATGTCCTTATTTGGTGACTTCTCTGTGGAAAATTACCAAAATCTTATGATTAACGCAATATGTGCCCTATCAAGCTTAAGCAAGCAAATGTCCTGCCTTGCAAACTGTGCCCTATCAAGCTTAAGCAAGCAAATGTCCTGCCTTGCAGACTGTTTATCTGCCCCTGCCCCTTCCCCAGCTTTTCCCTGGTCGTTATCTCTGTGAGTTATCTGCTTGTACCATTTGTCAGCGGGAAAGGTTTCCCTGCTGGGTGTTTATCTGCCCCTGCCCTTTCCCCAGCCTTTCCCTGGTCGTTATTTCTGTGAGTTATCTGTTTGTACCATTTGCTGGGTGGGACTATGTGTGGGCTCCTGCAACCCCTTCCCTGGTATCCTTGTAGCTCATATCTCATGAAGTAGTACAGAAATAGTCAGCAGACAACTCTTGTAACACACTGGTCTCTTTTTCATGACGAACAAAATGTAGTCCCTCATCTCAATTCCCCCCCATTTATTTATAGTAAAGTTTTCCCAACATTCTCCATTTGCTGTTTCCCTTTGCAGCTTCACCCTGCTTTTTTTAAAAAAAGTATTAACTATTTAAGAGTTAAAAGTATCACGGTTAAAGCTCTTCAATTTTGCAAAATGCAACATAAAGGCGAACATGGAAAAACCCAGACCAAAAATTGATTCTCACCCTTCTGTCCCAAACCTACCTGACAATATAAAGTAGGATTATTATAACAAATGTTTCTCATGTTGTAATCTTATCACTGAAAGTGTAGGGAAAACAAAAACTCTCCAAGAATCTCTTTAGTGTGAGAGAGTCAAGGCATTACTTGGTTCTGGCCAGGATGTGCAACAGAAATACTTTCATCCACACATAGCCCGGCTGTGCAGAAAACATCATTCCATGACATGTCAGTTTTACTCGATTTTTCCTAAACTTTACCTAGTCTGAACCAATCTAAATCCACTGCTTTAATGTTCATTGCTTCCAAGTCGTGTAAGTTTTTAGTGTTTGGTTTCCTATTAGACTCGGATTTCTTCCCCTCTGATGTGAATTCGGTCCACACTCCTGGATTTCCTTCTCAGCCTTTTCCAGACCAGGTGTCTCCAGCTGTGTGGGGGCAGTGTCTGGGGTAGCTGTTGGTTGCTGTTTGCTGCGGGGCGTTGATGTTTTGTTGCTGGTCCTTATCTCTGTGGGTGTCTTTTGGGCTATTCCCAGTCTGTTCGGATGTTAAACTCGTCTCCATTGAGTGGTGGAGATGAGTTTAACATCCGAACAGACTGGGAACCCCTTAAATAAAACCTTTAAAATTTCTTTCCCAAAGGCAAACCTTTGAGTAGAGAAACCTTTCTGAGCAGAGAAATAAGATTTAAAAGAAGCAGGATGGGTACATTTTGCAGCAGTGCAGTCGCAGTCAGCCCAGAGTGTGGGTGTGAGTGAGCCCCAGGGTGGAATTGTGCCGCGGTGCTCCCCAGCAGCTGTGGCAGTGCAGGCCCAGCCAGCGCTGGAGCTGCAGCAGCGGCAGCGAGGCTTGGCCGCAGTGGCTGGAGGTGCCAGGGGAGGGTGGCCAGGATTCCCGAGGGTTTGAGCAGAGGATCTGTGGGCAGGCCCAGGGGCTTGGCCCGCTGTGGAGCCCTGGCTGCTGCTGCGTTGCCTTCAGGGCAGGCTCAGGGGCGGCTCCCATGGTCCTGCTGCAGGCGGGAAGTGCAAATCTCCGGGGCTTCAGAGCCCCTGAGGCCAGGCTGAGGGGTCCCCCCGTGCTCAGCTGTGCTGGCGGCTGTTTCTGGCCTCAGGGACACTTGGCGTGGGCCCCTTGGCCACCAGTGGTGCTGCTTTGCACTCCTTAGGCAGGAGCCGATGGCCTGGCTGGGTGTTGGCAACAGCAAAGTCCCAGGGCAGGCTCTGTGCCAGCCCAGCTTCCTGGGGGAGAGATTCCACAGGAGACAGGATCCTGGCTACAGCCTGCCTTACATTTACATCCCTTATTTCCACCCTGCACTAGGCGGAGAACTGCCCAGGTAAGGAATTGCAGACATGAATTCCAAGGGAGATAATTGAATATCTGCCTTGGGTCTGGCTCTTTTTCTTGCCAAGGCCAATGGCAAAAGCTGCACCCATGGCATCTTGGTTTCCATCTCCGGCTTCCAAAGGTGTTTCTTTATTTCCCCATTCATTCTTTCTACCCAACCCGAGCTCTGGGCTTGCCAGGGGTTATGGAGGTCCCATTGTATTCCTAAAGCTGCCATAACCCCCTGAAGGGTCTTTCCTGTAAAATGAGTTCCCCATCTGAATCTATTGCTTCCACAATCCATTATCTTTGAATTATTTCTTTCAGAAATAGGTTAATAAGTGATCCAGTGATTGCTGAAGCAGTCAGAATTGCTTTTGCCTCCCTGTTAGGTGCCATGGTGTCAGCAGAAGATTTTGAAGCCTTCCTGCTCAGGGCATTTCAGTGCCAGGCTCTTACAAGCACCCACAGCTCCGCGGGTTGAGCTGAGCATGGGCCGGTGACCTGCGCTTTGTCTGATTCCCCTTCCTTAATAACAGCCTGTCTTGTAGCTCTTTTCCCTCCTGCTGCCCTTGCAGAGCCATCCACAAACACATTGTCTCCCTCAGGCCAGGGAATGTCCCATCAATCTCTCCCAGCCGGGCTCGGGAGCTCTGTCCCTTGAGTGCAGTCCTGGGTTCCTTGCCAGCCCCTCTCCAGGCTGTTCAAACAGGAGGCTGGGTTAAACCCTTGCCCTGTCCTCAGTTCTGAATCCTCCTGTGCCACTGAACAAGTTTCATACTGTAATCACCGAGCCCTGCTCATCCATTTAGAGGCTCTTTTGGTTGTCAAAGCTTTAACTTGATGCCAGACTTGAACTCTAGGAGATCCTCCTGTTGTCATCAGTTTTCAGCCTCTGCTCCCACGGAAGCTGTGGCTGCACAATTCTGCAGCCAATGAGGCTGCTCTCTGGCCACTGGGTTAAACATTTTAGCACAAGAATTCCTTTGGCAAGACCCTGTTTAACGTCCACCTATAATTCAAATTCCTTTTCCCTGTCTGGAAGGCCCAGGCCACTCGCCTCAGTTAATCTTCATTTTAACACTTGAAAATTCTGTGTTTCCTCCTTGTGTCCATCCATCCAGTTTGTTGACTGGCAGGATAGGAGTGTTGTAGGGAGACACCCTTGGCTCCAAAAGCCCTGCCTTTAACAGGGACTCAATACCAGGCTGTGAGCCCTTCCTTCCCTCTCTTGGAACAGGGTATTGCTTGTCCAGGTTGCTTTAATTTGTAGAGGCTCCATATCTAATTTTCTGTATTTCCCTGGGGCTGCCCACACTTCTGGGTTCACTTCAGCATAGGCCTTGTCAGACTTTTGACACAGAGGTACAACAGAACTAGCCTCTGTATCCCTTTTTACAGTATTAAAATCCAGCTCTCAACCTCCTTCCTAGTTAATTACAATCACAGGAGGAAGAAAAAGAAATTCATTTATTTCAAACCTATCCCCCACAGCTTCTTATAGTGGTTGAACAAATCATACCTGCTCATCTTTCCCTCTCATTCCCTTAAAAATTAAAATATTCCTTTACTATTTTCCCCTTTAGGTCTAAGATTCAGAGCAGATTGAGAGGCCCCTGTGTCCATCAGGAAATGCCTCCTCTCAATGCAGCCCCACCTGAATGTTCTCAAGGGCTCCAGTGTGGAGGGTCCCTGGTGTGATGGGAGCTGTGACAGCCCTGCCAATCCATGTCCATCACGGGCTGGACTTGCTGGTCCTGAGGGTGCTGCTGTCTCTGCTTGCAGTGTCCTTGTGCCCTGCAGCCGGAGCCCTGATTCCTTGCCAGGGGCTGTTTGGGTGGGCTGTGCCCTGCCGAGGAGGGCAATGCCTCTGCCGGGTGCTTGTGGCCGAGCCGTGCCCTGGGTGCTGGGGCCCCCTTGGGCCCTGGGGCTGATCCCTCAGGGGCTGTAGGAGCTCTGCCCTGGCCTTTGCCTTCAGCTTGGCCTTTTGCTGCTCCCTTCTTGCATTCACCTGCTGGGCCTTTGTGCCCAAGTGCTGCAGGGCCTTCTTCTGCCCCTCCTGCAGCCCCCCTCAGTGCCTGTGGGTGCTTGTCTTGCTTTACAAGACAGGTGTCTGCTTGGGAAGGCAGAAAAAGCCTCTCTTGGAATGGAGAATGCAAACCTCCTCCCTCTTAATTTTTAGGATAGTGAAATCAAGGGGCTCTCAGGCAAAGATATGGGATTAGGAATAACGGTTCTTTACTAGTGTGTATAATATAATAATAGTAGTGTGTATCAACAGCTCCGGCAGTGCCAACAAACAGAGCCCGGAGCCGGTCCCGGCCTTTCGGCCGCGGCGCTTTCCCCTTGGGTGCAGTTCCGGGCACGGCCGGCAGGGGCGCCGGTGGCTCCCGCGGGGCGGGGCAGCGCATCCCTGCCATGGGAACCTCTCTTCACGGCAATAGAGCAATCCCTTCATCTAACTCTTTCACTTTTTTACCTTCTGTAGCCTTTCTCCCGTGTTTTGAGAAAGAATTTGGAGAGGGCTGCCTTTTAACTGAGCTCCTAGTGTTTCGATAAGGTGCTTCCTGTAGAGAGAGGGATTTTCCCTGAACAGCCGGAGCTGTGGTTACCAAGGGGACGTAACTCAGAGCAGGAGGGGTCAGGGGAGGATATCCCGCCGAGGCTCGGTAGGAGTGTGGGCAGGGTCTGCTGCCGGAATCGCCAGAGGGGGATCTTCCCGTGGAGGCCGAGCCGGAGCGTGGGCAGCCCCCACATGGCTTCTGGCGGCTGATCCGGCAGCTCCCGGCAGAGAAAAGGCAGGTGGGAGACCCCGGCAGCAGCAGCGGCGCTGCCCAGCGCAGCTGGCACGGGCAGGGCAGCCGGGGATGGGATGGCTGGGACCCGCCCTCGGTGCGGTCGGCGCGGTGACCTCGGCCCACGCGGCAGGACAGAGCAACCCCATCTTGCCCAGCATGGCCGGCAGAGCGGCCGCGGGCCGGGCAGTGGGGCCAGGGCACACAAATTCACCGCCAGCGCCGGGGCAGGTGGAGCTGCCCTGGGCAGTGAGCCCGCACCTGGGATGGAAACCGGGGCAGGCGGAGCTGAGGCGGGCAGCGAGCCGGGACCCGGGACAGGCGCCTCGGCCGCCAACGGAGGGGGCAAGAGCTGCAGAGGATCCCACTCTCTTTCTGACTTTTCCTCTTGTTCCCCTCCCTTTCATTTCCCCTTTTTATTTTCTTGGTTTTTTCCTCGGGTGTTTCTGATACTTCAAAGATTTTTATTCTCCTAAAATCTCCTGTCTAACATATGGCATCTTCTCTTTCTTCTAGATTAAATGGGTTTTTTTCCAAATAAATCCAGAACCTAACAAATCTAAACTTCTGCTTGGATATTTTGAAATGGTCGACGAGCTAACTCATGACCTCCTAATGTTGTTTTTCTCATCACCTTTTTATTTATCCTTTGGCAAATTAAGCATCTTTCAGTAACTTGCTTTGCTACACCAAAGCTCCCAGTGCACCCAAAATTCCTTAAGAAATGATCACACAAAACTTGAGTACGCCAGTGGGGTTTCTGATGCACGTCTTCTAATCTTTTCCTAGTAAGCACATTTTATTAAGTCATGTAGAAGTTTCTATTTCCCTGATTTATCTTGTTCATTTCCTATCTTGTTTAATTCTTTTTTCTCGGCTTCCCTAAACTTTGGAATTTCCAGTTTTTCCTCGTTTGGAGTGAATATTAAAGAAACTCTTTCAGCTCCATTTTCTGCTGCATCCTTAGCTTTGTGATCTGCCCCCAGTTTGCCCAGTTTGCCTCTCCTTTGGCCCGGGCCGGGTTCCCCCCGCCCGCAGCGGCTGGGAGCAGCCGAGAGCCCCGCGCTGCCCATGCCGACCTGGCCCGGCTCCATGGCCGCTGCTGCCGCGGGCTGCGAGGGCTGCGGGAACGGGGCACCGAGGGTGTGGCTGCTGCTGGGAGAGGAGGAGGAGGGAGGGAAGGGCAGGGATGGAGGGGGAGGAGGAGGCGGGTAGAAGGGGGAGGAGGAGGAAAGGGAGGAGGGATGGAAGGGGAGGGATGAAGGCGGAGAGAGAGCAGCGATGGAAGGAGGAGAAGGAGGTGGGGTTAGGGAGGAGGAGAAGGGATGGAAGGGCAGGGATGGAAGTTGAGAAGCCGGTGGGCATAAGAGAGGAGCTGGAGGGGGGATGGAAGAGGATGATGGGAGGAAGAGGAAGAGGAGGGACAAAGGCAGATCAAGGCTGAGCTCAGGGAGCCACGCGGTCTCGATCCCTGCCTGAATTCGCAGCCCCCACCTGTGGGATCATCGCCCCCTCCATGGCTCCGGTGAGCGGGGAGGGGGAGCCCGGCCCGGATATCCCGGGGGGTCCCTGGGTTGGGTTTTTGGGGGGATGTTTGGAGAATGAAGAAGTCCAAGGCTGAGCGGAAAAGGCCCCTCGGGGGGACATCGGGGGGTGGCGGTGGCGGCTGCCGGCAGAGGCAGCCTGGAGGAGCAGAGCCCTGTGTGCCCCAGGAGGCCAAAGTGGGGAGGCCAGAGAGGGGGGAGCGCCGCCATTGGCAGGAGCCTCAAGAGCCTGGAGAGGGGCAGGGGGGACTGCTTGGAGCCGCTGCAGCCCAGAGCAGAGAATGAGGGGAGAAGGGAGCCCGGGAGCCCAAACAGCCCCGGCATCCCGAAATGGGGAGAGCCAAGAGGGGGCAGTGCGTCCCCAGAGACGGCCTGGGGGGATCTCGTTGCCCTTGCCTGTGGCACGGAGGCAAATCCCATGCTGTCCTTGTCCTTCCTCACCCAGAGCAGGAGCTGAGCATGGAGAGCAGGGAGGACAAATGCCCACGGCAGAACCTGGTGGCAGAGGCCGTTTTGAGCGGCTCCACGGCGCAGGAAGCCAACGGGGAGGAAAAGCCCTGGAGATGCCGCACGAGGAGGGGCTGCAAACGCAGATGGCGGGGATGTGAGGGGGAAAGAGGCAGCCTGGGCCGGGAAGGCGGCCGGAGATGGAGCCAGAGCTCGGAGCTGGTGCTCCATGAGCAGCTCCATGATGGGGAGAAGCCCCACACATGCGTGGAGTGTGGGAAGAGCTTCAGGTGGAACTGCCACCTGATCGTGCACCAGAGGATCCACACTGGGGAACGGCCCTACGAGTGTGGGGAGTGTGGGAAGAGCTTCAGCTGCAGCTCCAGCCTGATCAGGCACCAGAGGACCCACACGGGGGAGAGGCCCTATGAGTGCTCCAAGTGTGGGAAGAGGTTTCAGACCAGCTCTGATCTTCTCCTGCACTATCAGAGTCACACAGAGGAGAGGCCCTTCCAATGCCCCGACTGTGGGAAGGGATTCAAGCGTAACTCCGCCCTCATCACCCATCGGCGCATCCACACAGGGGAGAGGCCCTACGAGTGTGATAAATGCAGGAAGAGGTTTCTGACCAGCTCCCATCTCCTCCAGCACTATCAGATTCACAGAGAGGAGAGGCCATTCCAATGCCCCGACTGTGGGAAGGGATTCAGGCACAACTGCACCCTCGTCACCCACCGGCGCATCCACACAGGGGAGAGGCCCTACGAGTGTCCCCAGTGTGGGAAGAGCTTCTCCTGCAGCTCTAACTTGACCAAACACCAACGGAGGCACCGGTAAGGGAAGCCCTGCGAGTGCCCCGAGTGCGGGAAGAGCTTCGTGCGCTGCTGCAGCTCCATCCCCCACTGGAGGAGGCACTTTGGGCACAGCCCTGGTCACTCACATTCCCTGTGATCCATGTTGGGGACACTCCTGGCTGCTTCTCCTTTGGTTTGACCTGAATTTTTTTCTCTTCTCCATCTCTCTGTCCTCCAAAAGTCCATTGGGATGGAACAGTCACCTCAAAACCACTCTAATTCCACTGAAAATAACTGAATTTTAACCCAAAAAGGGCTCAATTCCACCTCAGATTGCTTGTTCCTTCCTCAAAAAACTCAATCCCATGCCAAACTCACTCCATTCCACAGCTGTCAAGTTGAGATGGAGTTGGAAGGAGATTGGGAGAAGTGGGATCTCAATTTGGAGCAGTGGGATGGGGATTGTGTGGGCCTGGGTGTGTGGGATGTATTTGATAGCAAATAAAACTTTCAGAGTTACTGATTTCTGTCCCGTTCATTTTCAGTCAGTTCTGTTTGCAGAGTGCCACCTTCTCAGCTGATTCAATTCCTATAAAAATCCCATTTTTTAAATCATCTAACCCAAACAATCCAAAAACCAATATCAAAATAAAACCACCTGCACACAATTAATGTTTTAAAAATAATTTTAATTTTTCAAGAGTTCTTAAGGATGTTATTAAAGTTTAATTGTTTGGTTGAAATGTCTGAGAAATTGTACTGGTGTTTGGTTTTGTGTTTAGTATATTTGTAATATGAATTGTTTAACTAAGAGGTGTTAGATTACATGTTAATTTCTTTACATATTTTTTATCTAAAGTACATTAGTCATCGAGTTAAAATTTTCAAAAGGTATTTCTTGATATATAATTTGTTTATTTATATGCATTGGTAATATTATAGTAATAGTTATTGTTGGTTTGAGTTGAATCATTGTTGGAGTTGAATCATTGGAAAGAAGAGTTGAGATTTTTATATTTTATTTTTATTATAATTTATTTAATTTCAATTATTATTTCTTTGTTTATAGTTTTATTGCAATTTGTTGAGGGGATAGGAAGGAAGTTCAAGGGCAGGAACATTTTTTCCTGGCTGGGAACTGGAATTCCAGACCCAGGGAGTGTGTGCAGGACCCCACAGACTGGGATCAAATATGGGCTGGGATCAAATACGGACTGGGATCAAATACGGACTGGGATCAAATATGGACTGGGATCACATGGATGGGGATCGTGTGGATCAGAACCCTCCAGACCAGGATAGCCTGAAGTGGGATCAAATATGGACTGGGACTGTATGGACTGGGATCCCAGGGACTGGGACCATATGGATCAGGACCACACAGACTGGGATCAAATATGGGCTGGGACTGTTTTTTAAAGTAGCTTTGTTCTATAGTTTTTATTTCTGTCGTTAATTAAGCGCAGTGAAATAGCTGCTTGTGTTAAACTGCCTGCTTGGATGGGATAACATCCAATGCACCCAGGATGAGGACACCTGTACAGATCTGCCAACTATCAGCACTCCCCGTCTGAAGGCAGAGTGCACCAAGGCCCAAAACCTGGAGGTGATAAAGAGAATGGACTAAAGCCACAGCCAAGGAATCTGCATGCTCTAAAAAGGCAGATCCAGGGCAGAGCCATGCTAAACAGTTCTTGGAAGATGTAAACTGGGTGCATCTTGGCACTCAGCCAGGAGCACCCTGTTACCTTCAGGGATCCCCTGAAATACCTTTCCCCTTACATCAGCCTGGTGCATATTCATAGAGCCTCATGCACAGCAGCTGGGAAGGGTTTAACACTTTACTGGGTATATTAGTGTTCAGAAACACATAATCACCAGAATGATTATATGCAGGTGCTTTTATTGAAGAGCTCTGGGTGTCAGGGGTACCAACCCAAATCTGACTCCGACATGGGTTTGGGATGAACATGTTTTTATATTCTATCCTTATATAACTTTCATGTTAATGATTGAACTTCAATTGTTCTATTGTATACATAGATTTCAGCCAAGCATGGGCTCCTCGTGGCCCCCCTCAAACTTCTAACATAGTTCCTCATGATTCTTCTTATGATTAAACAATAATTATATTTAATTACTAAACAATCATCACATCTAACAATTATATCATTTATCATGTTCTGCTTACGCAGGTGCAATTTCACATGATCTGGCAAGCACAAAGCCTAACATTTTCAGAGTCTATTTTTGACATTTTTCCAGGGCCCCACTATCATTCTCCCCCCTTTGAAAGCATTTTCACTTGACTATAGGTGTAAATGTTTTCACTTGATACAGTCCTTTATTTCTCAATTTATTCTTGACGTTCTTCAAGTCCATGGTTGATGTAAACGTTGTCGTGGATGCTGTCACGAACTGGAGAACCAGAAGATGGTGGGCGTGGATCTCGTGTCAGAGCCTTTATTATCTTCTGGTTCCAGGACGTTTTCTTCTGTATCTCTCCTTTCAAGATGCTGTGAACTAACCAAATTGCTAAGAATACAATTAGTAAGATTATCACACTCTCAATGATAGATTTAATCCATGAACTCACATTCCACCCTAGCCCTTTAAAGATTTTGCCTAGCCAGGTCGTAGTCAAATCCTTTTGCTCTTCTTGTGCTTCATGCTCTCTTTGTTTCAACTGATTAATGTCATATTCTACATCTGCAGTTACATTTGGGATGTGAACGCAGCAATGACCAACCCGTCCCTTTAAAAATCCACATACTCCATGCTCTTTCAGGAGTAACAAATCTAAGGCTAATCGATTTTGTAAAGTCATTTTTGTGCTGGCTTGTAATTGTACATTTAATTCTTTAAATCCTTCCCGGGTGACTCTTGCCAGTCTATCTACCTGACCTGTAAGTTTGTACAGCATCTCCCTACTCTGATAGTTTGCTGTAGGACCAAGCAAAGACTCTCGGGCCCACCCAAATTTCACTCCACCAGAGGGTTCTTGCCAAGTGTCATCTGGATTTTCATTGTCTAGAACTTCTTGTCTTGTTCTTATCTGCACAAGTTCATGTTTTCCGTTAAATGGGGACTTTTTCCAAATTGGACATGAGGTTGGGAGGCCTAAAGTAATTTCCTTTACTTTCCCATCTACAGGCAGATGTGTTGTCCAGGTGCCATCGCTTGCTGCCCATAGAAATTGTCCTGGACCTCGGACTGTACTCCTGGTACATCCTACAACTGCTTTATAATTCCCTCTGCCTTGTTTATGTTTGATCCCTCTGCAAGCACAGCCAGTTTGTAGGGCTATTGCCAGGGGTGGCATCTGCTTTATCTCTGCATCATCAGAAGTGCAGTCATAAGTTTTATTACATGCCCACCAACTTACTTTGTCTGCCCTCGTTCTGCTACTGGTGGCAGTGTTTGTTACTGCTGGATCTGTTTCATTCTCGGAGCCTTCCCACTTAATGCACCAAGGGGTGTTTGCCATACATTGGAATCTTTGAAGGATACTCACAGACCACGCACTGTCCCAAGGCTCTGTCTGACCTTTCTGATCCTTGGCCTCACACTTCCATACCAGAGTGGTTTCTGTAACATTTTCTGTAATCTTTTTATAGTGTGGCAAATAGCATTGCCATTGTGTGATGCCTGCTGATTCTCCCATAGGGGTTCCTAGTGTGCCAGCACTTAGAATACAGTCTTTCTGGCCCATGGGTCTCATCCATGTTCCTATTTTCTCCCAAGTTTCCTTGATTACTTGCCTCGATTCGGGTACCTGTTTGCATGCAATTGTTTTGTTCTTTTGTATTTCAGGTAGTTTTGCTGTTATGATTCCCCAATTTACTGGATCTCCTGCTGCCCTTTGGTATTGGTATACAGGCAGTTATTCTACAGGTGTTTTGCATTTGGCAAAGTCTTTGACTAATCCAATCATTACATTCTCAGCCCAAACTGCATTAGAAACCTTTATCACCTGTGTTTCTGCTTGTACCTCTCTCTTCATTCTAGAATGAAGAGTGTTTAGTTGATCATTTTGCATTCCACATCCCAAAGACATTAATGACCATAACATTGGCACAATTACTGATAGCATTCTCAAAGTGATTAAACACATCTTATCTGCAGCCTTGTTGGTTCCACAGTTTACACAGTCCGTGATCCAGGATGGATTTTCTTCACTCGGGTGTAGTGAATCCAGGGGTCCACGCCGGCTACTTTGGCTGCTGTAAAGGTGGTCAGCAGTACCTGGTGGGGCCCACTCCACTTTTCTTTCAGCGGTTCTTCGTTCCAGTTCTTGATGTACACCTCGTCTCCTGGATGTATGTTATGAACTGGGTTCTCGAGAGTCAGCGGTCTATTCCACACGAGGATGCTCCGGAGCCGAGCTAAAGTTTTCCCGAGAGACAGAACATAATTATACACTTCCTGCTTTCCTGTGACGTGCACATTAGGGTTAGGCTCAGGAGATTCATATGGTTTCCCATGCAATATCTCATAAGGACTGACTGACATCCCACTCCTAGGCTTTATCCGAATCCTCAACAGTGCTATTGGCAAAGCCTGGGGCCACTGCAATTTGGCTTCTTGGCATATTTTACTGATTTGCCTCTTTAGTGTCTGATTCATCCTCTCTACCTGTCCACTCGACTGGGGTCTCCATGGTGTGTGGAGGTCCCAAGTTATCCCCAGCAATCTACTTACCTCTCTTACTACTGTAGCTATGAAATGGGGCCCCCTATCTGATGATACCCTAGGGGTACCCCGAACCTGGGAATAATCTCCTGTAGTAACCACTTTACTGTTTCCTTTGCTTGGTTGGTGTGACAGGGAAGGGCTTCTGGCCACCCAGAGAATGTGTCAACCCCCACTAACAGGTATTTGTATCCTCGAGTTCTTGGCAAGTCTACAAAATCTACCTGCCAATAGTCTCCTGGCTCTATTCCTATCCGAATTCTTCCTAGCTGTGCCTGCCGCCAGCCACTGGGTTGTTTTTCAAGCAGATATCACATTTTGACATTACTGATTTTGCCATTGTTAACATCCGCACCGAAATTAAACTCTGCTTTAGCAATTTTACCAATGCCTCTGCACCCCAATGACATTCGTTATGTTTAATTTGTAGAACTTCTCTCATTATCAAGGGGGTACCACTATCTGTCCTTGTGCAGTCACATACCATCCTTCTGAATTCTTTTGTGCATTTAGCAAACGTGCCAGTCTCTCATCTTCTACTGAATATTTTGGTTCTGGAGGCAAATTGAATTGGGATACATTAAGCTTTAAAGGTATCAATGCCATTGTTGTTTGCACCTCTCGAGCAACCTGTCGGGCTGCCCAGTCTGCCTTTCGATTTCCCTCACAGATTTTGGAGTTTCCTGATTGCTGTGCTTTACAGTGTATGATTGCCACTTGTTCAGGTTTTTGTACTGCTTTTATCAATTGCAGGACTGCATCCTGATGTTTAATGTGCGTACCTAGAGAAGGACAATAGTCCCCTTTCTTTCCACAGTGCTCTGTGTACATGCACCACTCCAAAAGCACATTTTGAGTCAGTCCAGATATTTACCCTTTTCCCTTCACTTAATTCTAGTGCCCTGGTTAAAGCAACCAGTTCTGCCTTCTGGGCAGATGTATTTGGTGGTAATGCCTTTGCCTCCACTGCTGTACTGACTGTTGTTACCGCATACCCAGCGTATCTGGTTCCGTTTTCCACGAAGCTGCTCCCATCTGTAAACAGCTCCCACTCTGGCTGCTCTAGTGGGACATCTTTCAGGTCTTCTCTTGCTGAGTAGGTGTACTCTATTACCTCCACACAGTCATGCTCTAATGGGCCTTCTTCAGTTGTGGTACCTGGGAACAGAGCTGGATTCAAAAGGTTGGTTGTTTTTAATGTGACATCATCCTGCTCAGTCAGGACTACCTGGAATTTCATCATCCTGCTTGGGGATAGCCAATGGCCCCCTTCTGCTCTAAGACAGAGGTTACCATGTGTGGTACATTGACATCTATGTGCCTTCCCATCGTGAGCTTCCTGGCTTCTTGTATCAGCATCACAGTGGCTGCGACTGCCCGCAGACATGGAGGCCACCCGGCACTTATGCTGTCAAGTTGTTTGGAAAAGTAGCCCACCGGCCTTTTCCAGCTTCCCAGACCTTGGGTCAGGACTCCTAGTGCTAGGCGCAGCCTTTCATGGACAAACAGCTGAAAATCTTTAGACAGATCAGGTAACCCTAATGCTGGAGCAGTTGTCAGTGCTTCCTTTAATTTTAGGAAGACTTCTTTCTGTGGCTTGCCCCAGGTGAATGCTGCATCTTCTGAGCTTCACACAGGGGTTTCGCAATCAGTCCATAGTCCATGATCCACAGGCGACACCATCCTGCCATCCCGAGGAAGACTCGCAGCTCATGTAGATTCTGGGGCTCTGGAATAGCACAAATGGCTTGGATACGGTTAGTGCCTAGTTTTCGTTGCCCTTGTGAAATTTCACATCCCAGGTAAATCACAGTCTGTTGTGCAATTCGTGCCTTTCCTCTGGATACTTTATAACCTCCCATTCCCAGGGAATATAAAATCTCAATGGTTACCTTTATACAGGTTGCATTTCTTCTGTAGCTATTAGTATATCATCAACATACTGCATCAACAGGTATTGGTCTCTTGGTACTTGCCCACTCTCAGTCCAAATCTCCAGCTCCTTTGCCAGTTGGTTTCCAAATAGGGTCGGCGAGTTCTTATATCGTGTCCAGGTGAGCTGGGTCTTTCTCCCATTCCCTGGGTTTTTCCACTCACAGGCAAACAGTTTCCTACTTTCTTTGTCAAGGGGGATGCAGAAAAAGGCATCTTTTAAATCAATTTCAGTAAACCACTTATATATCTCTTTTACGGATATCAGCAATGTGTAGGGATTTGTTACCACTGAATAAATATCCTTTGTTATTTTATTTATTGCTCTCAAATCCTGCACTAATCTATATTCACCATTTGGCTTCTTTATTGGAAATATTGGTGTATGAAATTCTGATTCACATTCTTCTAGAATTCGGTATTTCAAGAACTTATCAATAATCTTTACTTATTCCTTGCCATGCTTCTGGTGTTATGGAATAGTGTTTGACTTGTAGAGCCCTCACCCCTTCTTTTAACTCTACATGCACTGGTTGTGCCAATTTAGATTTCCCTGGTATATCTGTCTCCCATACAGAGGGAATCACTGCATCTCCTACCTCCCTAGGGATAGAGGGAACAGGTTTTTCTTTGATCATTAAAATCTGTCCCGTCTTTGATTCAGGTATTTTCATTATAAGCTCTCCATTTTCAAAGGTTATTACCGCATCAAGTTTCTCTAGCAAATCTCTCCCGAAAAGCGGAATTGGACACTCAGGTGCATGTGGGAATTCGTGTGTTATAACTTTGCTCCCAAAACACAAATCTCGGGGTTGCAAGAATGGCCGCTTTTCCTCTTTCCCTGTAGCGCCGCCTATTGTTGTTTGCTTGTCCCCAATTTGTCCTTGCAAATCATTCAATACCGAGTAAGTAGCTCCTGTATCCTATTAGAAATTTGACCTCTTTATGTCCTAATTGTATATTTATAACAGGTTCCTTAACTTGTTCTACTGGCTCTGTGTCTAGTCAGCTGGTATACTCCCCCAAAACCATCCCCTTGGTAACCTGCTGGCACTGATTGCCCTGGTGAAACTGGTTGTTCAAGTCTGGACATTGTCTCTTCCAATGCCCCTCCCGCTTGCAATACGCACATTGATTTAGGTTTAACCCCTGCCTGACTGGTCTCCTATTTTGACTATTCCTGTTACATCCCCTGAAATTTGGGTTCCCTTTTCCTTGTATTACTGCCAACAGATTCTGCTGCTGCCTTTTACTCGCTTCTCTTTCGCGATTGTTATATACCTTCCAGGCTACCTCAAGTAGCTTATCCAAATTCCTTAGTTCTTCCCCTTCTAATTTTGCAATTTTCTACGAATATCGTCCTGTGACTGGCCCAAGAATATGAGAGTGAGCTGAACCTTTGCTTGTGCTGTGTCCATTTGGAGATCTGTATATTTTCTTGCTACCTCCTTAAGCCTCTCCAAAAACGCAGTGGGAGATTCCTTCCTGTCGAACTTCGTATAGTTTAGACCAATTTATAGTTTTGGGCACAGCATTCTGAACTCCTATTTGGATCCACTCTTGATATTTCCGTAGTCTCCCCATACCGCAAAATAAATTAGGGTCCCAATTTGGATCCTCAATTGGGAAATTCTCATCTCAATTCCCTGTTACGAATCCATTTCTGATGTTCTCTCTTACCCTTTCTTTGGCTGCCTTAAGTACCATCTCTTTCTCAGTAGAATCCATCAAAGTATCTAATATTAATATATTAGATATATTAATATATTATATATAGATATATATTAGATATATTATTATACTATATATAATTTTATATATATATAATATTAATATACATATTATTGTATGTCATCCCAGTCAGGATTTTGAGGTTTTTATAACCATTTTTAATACTCATGCCATTTTATCAGGATTTTCTCTATGAATTCTGGCTGATTGTTTCCAAATAACTAAATCTGCAGGAGAGAAAGGCACTTTTATAAATACTGGCCCTTCCACTCCTACACTTTGTCGCAAGGCGGCACTTACAGTCCGTTTTTGTCTGCCTATGTCTTTTCTATCCATAACTGGGGCAAGGTTAGACCGACTCCTGGTTCTGTGGGCTACCCCATCATTGATTCTCTCTCTCTCC
Organism: Agelaius tricolor; assembly: GCF_023055355.1. Classification (NCBI taxonomy): domain Eukaryota; kingdom Metazoa; phylum Chordata; class Aves; order Passeriformes; family Icteridae; genus Agelaius; species Agelaius tricolor. The sequence goes on along the minus strand of NW_027269321.1, from coordinate 1,564,210 downwards.
TTCCTGCCACAGTTAGGTTTTGCTCATCTTCCGAGGAAGAGGGATCAGGTGACGATGGGAGAGGAGAATAAAGAGGGAAGGGTGTACTAGACAAGACCGGTTCAGGACTAGGTGGGGTAGGAGCAGGCAGTGGGATAGGGACAGATGGAACAGGTGGGATAGGGTTAGGTTCTCTTGTTCCTATTGGAGCTACCTGTAAATCAATATCTGTATAATTTTCCCTACTCAGGCTTTCTTTCAACGCCAAGTGTTCTAAACAACGTTCCTCACAAACCCCACACTTATTGCTTGCAGTTGTTTTAACCATCATTAATCCACATTCATCCTGCCATTCTGGCTTTCCCCGTAAATAGAAAAACAAATCAACATACGGAACCTCATCCCATTTTCCTTCTTGTTTACAAAACGACATAAACTGCGAAATAGTGTTCTATTGCAGAGTCCCGTATTTTGGCCATTTTTCACCATACTCCAAGGCATATCCTGGCCACCATGTACTACAATAATCAATCAACTTAGCTTTACGTAATTCTTCCCCAAAATTACCCTGTTTCCAATGTGCTAATAAGCACCCCAAAGGAGAACTTTGCGGGATAGAGGTGTTGCCGCCCAAAATCCCTTTCAGTTTCTCCCTTCCAAATATACCACAAATTGCCGAACCCGCAACGCTCTCGCGATTGTCTTATGGAACGGCGCCTGGGCTGGTACCAGCAGGAATTCCTTTAGCCCAACCAAGCGTAGCTTTCGCTGCGTCTCATTGGCAGGCACCCAAACCAAAGTAAAAAGCACCTTACCTTTCTCCCGGGGACGTGGCGAGCGGCAGAAGCGGTCGCGGCCGATCGAGCTCCCCGAGAATCCCTCGGTGCCGGCTGGAGCGCGGTCGAGTCGCGAAACTCGCTCAGCAGCACCCGCAGGGTCCCATCCGGGGTCGCCAAAATGTTAGCGTTCAGAAACACATAATCACATCAGCGATTATATGCGGTGCTTTTTATTCAAGAGCTCTGGGAATCGGGGAGTTTCCACCCAAATCTGATTCCGACCATACATTCGAGGTGAACCTGTTTTATCCTCTATCATTACATAACTTTCATGTAATTATTAAACCTATATTGTTCTATTGTATACACAGATTTCAGCTAAACATAGCCCCCTTTAAATTTCCAACACAGTTTCTCACGATTCTTCTTATGGTTATATAATAATTCTATTTAATTACTAAACAATCACCACATCTAACAATTATATCTTTTATCATACTGCTTATGCAGGTGCAGTGACCTGAGAAAACACAAAGCCCAATATTTTCAAAGACTATTTTTAACATTTTCCAGGGCTCCACTATCACTTTTATTTCTTGTGGGAAAAAACCCTTCATCTCAACCAGGCACTCATGGCCAAAACTGGGCAACTGCCTCTGGAATTCCCTATATCCAAGGATAGCTCCCAGACAAAAGCTGCCAGCACTGACAAGTCTGGCTGGCCTTGGCTTCCTGAGGGCTGGCCCTCATCTGCCTCTGAAACACTGGGGCTGGGTGCTTTCCTTCCTTATGAAAAGAGCTCTTCTTCCTGTCCAGGCACCCACAGCCAAAACTGGGATTCCACCTCCAAAACTCCGTACATCCAAGGATTGCTCCCAGGTGAAAGCTGCCAGGACAGACAGGTCTGGCTGCCCTTGGCCTCCTGGGGGTGCCTCTCCCCTGCTGTCCAAACACTGGGGCTGGGTGCTTTCCTTCCTATGGAAAAGAACCGTCCTTCTTATCCATGCAGAAACGGCCGAAATTGGGGTTCCACCTCCCAAATTCCTGATATCCAAGGGTTGCTTTCAGACAAAAGCTGCCAGGACAGAGAGGTCTGGCTGGCCTTGGCCTCTGATGGCCGCCTTTCATCTGCCCCGGAGACACCACCGGTGTTCTGTGCTTTCCTTCCTATGGAAAAGAACCATCCTTCTCCTCCAGTGTCCATGTCTGAAATTGGGATTCCACCTCTGAAATTCTGAATATCCAAGGGTTGCTCCCAGGCAAAATCTGCCAGTACTGTCAAGGCTGGCTAACCTGGGCCTCTGGTGGCTGCGCCTGCAACAGTGGGGCTGGGTTCTTTCCTTCCCATGGAGATCCCTGGGACACTGTGGGGACCTCATGGAACCAAGGGGATCATTGTGGCCCCACTGGAGCCCATGGAACCAAGGGGATCATTGTGGCACCACTGGAGCCCATGGAACCAAGGGGATCATTGTGGCACCACTGGAGCCCAGGGAACCAAGGGGATCATTGTGGCACCACTGGAGCCCATGGAACCAAGGGGCCATGGTGACACAGAGGCGGCTCCATGGACCCAGAGACCATTGTGGCTCTGTGGGGCCTGATGGAACCATGGAGACCATTCCAACCTTCAGGGCCTGGTGTCACCAAGGGGCCATTATGACACCTCAGGGCCCCATGGAAGCAAGGGACCATTGGGACACTGTAGGGCCCCATGGAACCCAGGGAACATGGAACAGCTCTGGCTGGCTTGGCCTCCCAGGGGCCACCTGACAGCTCTGGCTGATCTTGGGGTGTCAAGGGCTGCCTCTCATCACCTCCTGGAGCACTGGGGCTCTGTGCTTTCCTTGCTATGGAAAAGAGCTGTCTGACTTTTCAGATGCCCATTGCCAAAACGGGTACTCTCCCTAAAATAATTTCCTCTGTGCAAGGGTATCTCACAAAACAAAACCTGCCAGGTCTAGATGGCCTTGGCCTCTGGTGGTCACCTCTCATCTGCCCCTGAAACACTGGGGCTCTGTTCCTTCATTCCTATGGAAAAGAACCAGCCTTCTTGTCCAGGGACCATGGCCAAAATTAGAATTTGGCCTCCCAAATTCTGTATATCCAAGGATTGCTCCCAGACAAAAGTAGCCAGGACAGACAGGTCGAGCTGGCCCTGTCCTCTGGTGATTTCTTTAGACTCTGAGCTGAATGTTTTCATTTGGAAACACCTTGGAGAGGGCCCAGAGATGTCCCAAGGAGGGGTTTGGAGGCCTTGGGCCCATGAGCACTGTATAGGGACAAAGGAGCTCTGTGCTCAGTGGGGTGGAGACTGAGGACAGTGGAGCAGAGCCATGAGAGTGTTTAAAGAGCGATTTCAGGGATGGTGGATCCTTTTGACATAGCGGAAAACAGTCAGAGAGAGAAAGAATTAACGCCAAGGGCAGCTGGGGAGGCCCAGAGTGGCTGCAGGAGAAAGGAATTTCCCTGTCAGGGCAGGGCTGTGGTGCAGCACGTCCCCAGCAGGAGCCTGGAGCAGCCCCAGGCTTTGTGTGGGCAGGCAGGGGCAGGCAGGAGGCAGAGCTGTCAGCAAAGGAAGGGCCCAGCCAGGTGGGGCAGCCGGGGGATGCCCAGAGCCTGCAGGGACAGAGGCCAGGGCAGGGACACCGTGGGACAGCCTGGGCTGCACAGGGCACAGGGATGGGCAGCAGCTGCAAGACAGCCCTGACAGAGCCAACCTGGGCAGCGCTTTGGCCATGGCTGCTGGGCCTGGGCCTGAGCCAGGAGGGGACAAGTGACCCTTGCAGGCCTGGGGCCTCATTGCCTCCTTGTCCCTGCTCAGCAGCCTGGCAGGGGCTGCCCCACACTCCTGCCCTTGGCATTGCCCATCCCCACATGCCAGGGCCCATCCCGGGAAGAGCCCTGAGCAAGGAGGGAGGGACAGGATCTGCCTGGCCAGGCCCTGGGGCTCAGGCCTTGGCCCTTTGCATTCCTGAAACAAATCCAGGTTTGCTCAGCACCAGAGACACCTTTGCCTTGTTTGTCCCCAGCTGCCATCAGTGCCTCCAGTGTTCTGCTCTCCCTGGAACCCGGGGACACTTTCTCAGTGCTGTCCCTCACAGGGATCTCTTTAAAGTACAAGAAACTTCAGTCTTTCAATCTCACTGTGAGCTCTTGAGAAGTTTTTGAGCCCACTCTGAGGGACTGGGTGTGATGCAAAGAGCAGCAAAGGCCCAGAGGGTGATTAAAGTCCTTGTGCTGTGTCTGTGCTGCTGAGCTGGGCCGGGCTCCTGGCCCAGAGGCAGCTCCTGGCAAGGGCAGCAGAGCTGCAGAGAGACAGCTCTGGCCAGGAGCAGCTCCTGTGCACAGCCCAGCAGGGCCGGGGCACTGCCAGGGCCCCTCAGGGACACGAGCAGGGCACAGACAGAGCTCACAGGGGCTCAGCACTGGCCGGGGCTGTGGGATGTCCCCGCGGGGGCTGTGTCACAGCAGCACCTCTGGGGCTGTGTCCCAGAGCCACAGAGCAGCTGGGACGGCAGCAAGGGGCTGTGTGACAGCACTGAGGGGGTTGTGACATCACAGAGCTAGCTGTGACATCACAGAAGGCGGCTCTGTGACATCACAATGTGGGTTGTGACCCAGAGTCACAGAGCAGCTGTGTGATGCCACAGAGAAGGCTGTCACATCACAGGGGGACTGTGACACCACAAATCTGCTGTGTGACATCACATAGCAGCTGAATGACATCATATGGAGGTTGTGTGACCTAACAGAGTGATTGTGTGACATCACAGGGACAGTGTGACATCACAGGGGCAGTGTGACATCACAGGGACAGTGTGACATCACAGGGGCTGTGTGACATCACAGAGGCTGTGTGACATCACGGGGGCTGTGTGACATCACAGAGATTGTGTGACATCACATAGGGCTGTGTGACATCACAGGGGCTGTGTGACATCCCGGGGGCTGTGTGAGGTCCCTGGGGAGGTCACTCTGCCCCGGCCCCCTCACAGCTCCCCCCAGAGCAGTCCAACCCTGTTCGTGCACAGCAGGGTCCCCTGTCCCCCCGGGTCCCCCCGCCCCCGGCCCCGCAGCCTCCCCCAGAGGATGTTCCACGAGATCGACCCCAGAGCCTGACACGGGGACGCGGGGCCGGGGCCCTGGGGGTGGCACAGGGGGACAGGGACCCCACGGCAGCGTCCCCGTGTCCCCAGGGCCAGAGCCTGGGCCAGGGCTCCTTCACCCTCTTATAGATAAATATCATAATATTGGCTTTTTGCAAATATTAAAATGGATTTTATCTGTGTGGTGTTAAAATAACCTTGTTCTAAAGATATAGTTTTTATTTCTGTTGTTAATTGGGCTTAGACATAGTAGTGAAATAGCTGATAGAAGTGTGCTTGTGTTAAACTGCCTGCTTGGATGGGATAACATCCAATGCACCCAGGATGAGGGCACCTGTACAGATCTGCCAACTATCAGCACTCCCCGTCTGAAGGCAGAGTGCACCAAGGCCCAAGACCTGGAGGTGATAAAGAGAAGGAGCCAAAACCACAGCCAAGAAACACACATGCTCTGAAAAGGCAGACCCAAGGAGGGGCCATGTAAAATCATTCCTGGAATATGTAAAGTAGTTTATGGATATGCATGAGGCTCTATGAATATGCACCAGGCTGATGTAAGGGGAAAGGTATTTCAGGGGATCCCCAAAGGTAACAGTGTGCTCCTGGCTGAGTGCCAAGATGCACCCGGCTGTAATAACCTTTGCTCCATGGTCCTGGTCTCCCATTGTCCCTTGTTAAACTTTGTGCATTTTCACAGGAGAGTGAACGTGTTTTTCACAAATGGAATCTCAAGGGAACAAGGGTCAGTTGTTAAGCCAAGGCTCTGCTTTGACCAAGTGGGGCCTCATGGGACACAGGTGCCACTGGGACATTGCCAGCTCTTGTGGAACCCAGTGTCCACTGTGACACAGCAGAACCTCATGGAAACATGGGGGCCACTGTGACGCAATGGAATCTCATGGAAGCAAGTGTCAGTTGTGAACGCAGCAGGGCCTCACAGAACCCAGGGGCAACGGGGACCGTGCTGTGGCTCGTGGGAGCAAGGGGCCATTGTGACCCAGCGGGGCCTCCTGGAACCCAGGAGAACATTGTGGGCCCATGGATCCTCATAGAAGCACGGCCCCATTGTGACAAAGTGCAGCATCACAATGGTCTCCTGGGTTCCATGAGTCCTCGCTGTGTTTAGAATTGACACTTGGTTCCCCAAGATTCCATGGCTCCATCCCTCTGCTCTCCTGTGATTTGAGGCTGTGCTGTGTCACAATGGACACTTGCTTCCTCCAAGGCTGGAGATGTCCCAGTGGCACTGGGCTTCCATGAGGCCGCGCTTTGTCACAATGGGGCCTTGCTTCCATGAGATTCCATTGTCCCACAATGCTCTCCTGGGTGCCACAAGGCCTGCCTTTGTCACAGTGGAACCTTGCTTGCACCAGCCCTGGCAATGTCCCAGTGGCACAGGGGTTCCATGAGACCCTGCCGTGTCACAATGGGCCCTTGGTTCCATCAGGTTCCATTGTGTCCCAGGGCTCTCCTAGGTCCCATGAGGCCTTGGTCTGACACAGTGGTGTCTTGTTCCTACCAGGCCTGACAATGTCCCAGTGGCACCTGTGTCCCATGAGGCCCCACTTGATCAAAGCAGAGCCTTGCTCCCATGAGATTCCACTGTGTCACAATGTTCTGCTTGGTTTCATGGGAACCTGATGTGTTGACAATTGATCCTTGGATCCTAGAGATTCCATTGCATCACAGCTGTGTCCTTGGTTCCATGAGGCCCAGCTTTGTCACAACTGGACCCTGGTTTCATGAGATTCCATTGTATCACAGCGGTGTCCTTGGTTCCATGAGGCCCTGCTGGGTCACAGTGGAGCCTTTGTGCCATTCGTTTCCATGGTGCCACAATGGTCTCCAGCATTCCATGAGGCCACGCAGCAAAAGAGTGGACCCTTGAATCCATGAGTTTCCATTCCATCAGGATGATCTCTTGCATTCCATGAGGCCCTGCTGTGTCACTAAGGAGCCTTTGTTCCGTGTATTCCCATTGGGACACCAAGGTCTCCAGCGCTCCTTGAGGCTGAGCCGTGAAACTCTGGGCTCTTGGTTCCATGAGATCCCACCATGGTGTCACCATGGTCTCCTGGCTCCTGTAACAATTCACACTTGGTTCCATGAGATCCCAGCACGGTGTCACCATGGTCTCCTGGGTCCTGTAACAATTCACACTTGGTTCCATGAGATCCCACCATGGTGTCACCATGGTCTCCTGGGTCCCATGAGGGCCCCTCTCTGTGTCACAGTGTTTGCCTTGGTTTCCTGAGAAGCTGATGTGTTGACAGCTGACCCTTGGTCCCCTGAGATTCCATTGCATCCCAGCGGTGTCCTTGGTTTCATAAAGCCCAGGTTTGTCACAGGGGAGCCGTGGTTTCAGGATATTCCATGGTGCCACAATGGTCTCACCACTCTCTGAGGCTGCACCATGAAACAGTGGGCACCTGGTTCCATGAGATTCCGTGGGGTAACAGTCAATTCTTTTGCTTCTTTTCTGCCAAGGTCGGGATGAAATCCCAAGACAGCATTTCTTGTTTGGACTCAGGTGTTCATTAGCTCTTGTCTCTAGAACAGTTTCACAAGCTGTGAGTTCTGCAGCACTTCGCTAACAAGGTAAAAATGGAGCCCCGTCTCTCTCTCTGCAAGGTCTTTTGAGGATAAACTGTCCAATTAAGAAATGACACCTAAATTATTTTTACTTTTAACCCAATAACCAAGCACCCGTGCCCAACATAAGGGACTTTTTTATCCAATTACACAATACCACCCAAACCCGAGGAGGAGGAGGAGGAGGAAGAGGAGGAGGAGGAGGAGAAGGAGAAGGAGGAGGAGAAGGAGAAGGATAAGAAGAAGAAGAAGAAGAAGAAGAAGAAGAAGAAGAAAAAGAAGAAAAAGAAGAAAAAGAAGAAGAAGAAGGATCAGCATCCGCCCTAAAACCTCCATCTTGCTTTATCTATATTACTATATTCTAAAACCTTAAACTCCAAGTTGTCCACCATTTGATATTACACCCTTCTATTCAAACTCCACACCCATAATCCCAGTTCCATCATTCTATTTTGGAAGCCTTCTCCACAGCCTCAGGTCAAATGCAGTGTTCTCTTGGGGGTCAGTGTCTGTCAGCTCAGAAAGTTCAAAATTCTCAGCAGCCCGGGTTCCAACAGGTAACAATGTTCTCCTGTGTTCCAGTAGGTTCCATTGGGCCCGGCTCTGTCACCACGGACACCTGGTTCCATGAGATTCCATGGGGTGACAATGTTCTCCAGTGTCACCATGGACACCTGGTTCCATGGATTCCATGGGGTGACAATGTTCTCCAGTGTCACCATGGACACCTGGTTCCATGGATTCCATGGGGTGACAATGTTCTCCAGTGTCACCATGGACACCTGGTTCCATGAGATTCCATGGGGTGACAATGTTCTCCAGTGTTCCATCAGGCCCGGCTCTGTCCCCATGGACACTCGGTTCCATGGGCAGTGTCCATGTCCCAGTGGCACCTGTGTTCCATGGCACCCCTGTCTGACCAGGGACAGTTTGTTCCAGGACATTCCATGGAGTCCCAGCGGTCACTTGGGTTCCATGCAGGTGCCTGGGCAGCGGGAGCTCAGCCCAAATATCCTGGGGGTCCCTGGGCTGGTGTTTTTTGGGAGGAACCTTTGGATCTTGCAGGGCTCCAAAGCTGAGCCGTGGATGCCCCTTGGGACAGAGTGGAGCATCATGGAAGCCAGGAGAGCCTGATGGAGCCAGGAGACCCTGATGGAAGCCAGGAGACCCTGATGGGAGCCAGGAGACCCTGATGGAGCCAGGAGACCCTGATGGAGCCAAGGCTGCAACGGGACACAGAGGGACCTCACGGGAGCCAGGAGAGCGTTGTGAGGCTGTGGAACAATGTGGCACCGAGGTTTCACTGGGGCTTGGCAGAAGCTCCTGGAGACCAGGAAGCGCTGGGAGCCTCCAGAATCAGCGTCTGCAGGAGGATTTTCTGCTCCCTCCTGGGATGCTGGTGGACAATAAAGCCTGAGGCAGCCTCCCAAGGGTCCGGCTGTGCCACCAGCAGGGGCCACATCTGGGGGGACGCCCGGCCAGCCCTGGCCCTGCTGCTCCTCCTGGCCGGGCCTGGAGCTGCTGGGAGCCCGGGCTGGGGGAATCCTCAGGGCTGTGCAAGGAAAGGTTCAGCACAAGCAGCCCTGGAGCGAGATGTGCAGTGTGAAACACGCCAATCACTTGATTTTGAAATTTTAAAAGTTCAATAGTAATAAAATGGTTATAAAAATAGCAATACAATTAGAGTAATAATAATTTGGACAATTTGAATTAGGACAATATGAGACAATAGAGAGAAAGAGTTATGGAGGTCTGGTACCTTTTTCTGGGCACCACGTGTCCGAAAAAGGACACCCGTTAACAAAGGATTAACCCTTAAAAACAACAGCCTGTTGCATATTCATACACTTCATCCAGGATGCATAAATTCCATTCAAACACAGGATTCTGTCTGGGCAGTGCCACCTTCTTCCTCCGAATCCTAACAGCGCCTTCGAGGTGGGAAGAAGTTCATTTCTTCTGATAAGAGGGCAAGAAATTCTTTTTCTTGGAAAGATTTAGGTGTCCTGTGGCTGCTGTCTCACTGCGAGTCCTTTCTTTAAAACAAGAATCCTACATAGCATTGTTTCTATTTTAACAATTTTTATAACCTAAAACTATATTTAACAGAGTACTTAAGTGAATTAATACAGCATTACTTTCTAACACCAGACATATAATATTCATTTTAATATTTGCGAAAAGCCAATCATAAAATACATGCATTTTTCACATGCAGGCAAAGCCAGCGAGGCAGCAGAGCAAGAGAGAGAGCAGAGCCAGCGACACAACAAACGCACCGAGAGCGAGAGAGCAAGTTTGAACAGAGCTTGCAAAGGGCAAAATCAGCTCAGACCAGCTTAGACTGAAGAACAAGGAGCACCAGGCATGGGCTGATGGTCCAGGTAAAAAGTTCCAGCGTGAGGAGGACGACAGAAGCCTTCATCAAAAGAGCACCAGAAGACTGAGGGCCTCCACAGGAGGAACGGACGCAGGCGCTGAAGCCACACACGGCTGTAAAACCGGGACACAGCTTTATGCAAATGTGACTATGCTAATGAAGTGTTGTAATTGTGACTTTTAAAATGGAGCTGAAGGCCAAAGGAGACCGAGTGGGTTTTTGCCAGAGAGATCCCCCTCGCTCCCAGCGCTGGATACACAAATCCCTGCTCTGTCTGACTGCAGAGTTTGATTTCCTCGCCCAGTTTGTCCCACTCCCCCTTTCCCTGCCCTCTCCTCCCCTCTCCCAGTCCCATTTATGGGATTTGGGGTCATTTATGGGATTTGGGGTCATTTATGGGATTGGGGTCTTTTGGGGGATTTGGGTTCTTTGTGTGCCTTTGGGGTTATTTGGGGGGTTTTTTTGGTTATTCAGGGTAAATTTGGGATAATTTGGGGTAATTTTTCACATTGTTGGGTTTTTACCATTCAGGGCCAATTCTGTGTGGGTTTGGGATCATTTTATGGGATTGGATGGGATTTTCATGGATTTTAATAGGAATTTAGTAGAATTTTGATAGAATTTAATGGGATTTAATAGGAATTTTAATGGGATTTAATGTGATTTTAATGGGATTTTATGGACTTTTAATGGAATTTGATGGGATTGTAATGGAATTTTATGGGATTTTAATGAGATGTCATGGGATTTTAATGGAATTTAATAGGATTTTATTGGATTTTAATGGTGTTTAATGGAAATTGAGTGGAATTTAATGGGATTTTTATGGGATTTTAATGGGATTTGATGGGGGTTTCCCCAGTCCACAGCTCCCCCCCACCTCAATTTGGGGGTCCCATCCCCCTCTTCCCCCCGCTCTCCCGCCCCTTCCCCATCGTTCCCCCAGTCCCCAATCCCCTCCCCCGTGCTTGGTTTTGGGGGTTCCAGGCCCCTCCTGCTCCCTTTGGGGGTCCCGACCCCCCTTTGGTTCCATTTGGGGCCCCCCCGCCCCCCCTTCTCCCCGCGCCCCCCGCTCCCCCCGCGGCCGGGGGGGCTCCCAGCGCCCCCAGTGCCACCAGTGCGGCCCCAGCTGCCCCCGCACGCCCCATCCCCATCGCCGGGGTCACCTCCCCCCGCCCCAAATTCCGCTCCTGGACACTGAGAGCCATCAGCGACAAACGCTCTGATTGGCTGGGAATGGCCCCGCGCAGTCTCTGATTGGCCAGCGCTGTGAGAGGCGCTGGGTTCTGCCCGGCACCCGATGAGTCACAGCCGAGCCGGGCGCTGATTCGCTGGAAATCGCCGGGCGGGACCAGTGCGCCGAGTTTCTGCCCGGCAACGGGATCGTCATCAGCGCCCCGCGCTCTGATTGGCCAGGATCTGTTTCGGGCTGGGGACGGGAGGAACTGGGCACCCCCAGGAGCCCCTCGGGTTTGGGGCTTTCGATCCCCCCTCGGCCCTCGGGGCGGCCCTGGGGCCCCCCCAACACCCCCAAAATGGGGAGGGTCCGCGGGGCCCTTTGGAACCCCCAGAAATGGGCGGGGAGCGGCAGGAGCCGCCCCAAAAAGGGATGGAAGGGTCCGGGCCGGGAATGGGGGAGGCTCTGGGGATGGCTCCGGCCCGGATCGGGGCGGGCTGGGATTGAGGGAGGCTCCGTTCAGCAGCCGGGGAGGGGCTGGGCCTGGGGAGGGCTCCGGGATTGTGGGGATGGGGCCATTCCGGGACTGCGGCGGGGCCTCTCCCTGGGGTTGGGGTCCGGCTTTGGCTCAGGGACCCTCCCCGTTCCTGTTCCGCTTCCCGATCCCGTTCCCGATCCCGATCCCGCCGCTGGCTCCAGGGAATGTCCCTGATCTCAACCCCGACCCCAAACCCGAGGTGAGGTCAAACATTGGGGTCAAACACCCCAAATCCTGGGTTTCAAACACTGGGGGGGGCCAAACACCCCGAGACCCAAACTCTGGGATCTCAACCTCCCCCCCGGCCCCCAGCCCGAACCCCAAATTTTAGGCCTTAAACCCCCCAAATCCCAGATCCTGGGGTGTCAAACACTCTGCAATTTGCAAATGTTGGGGTTAAATCCCCCTGACCCCAAATACTGGGGTTTGAAACATTTGGGCTGTCCAACACCTCCCGTTCCCAAAGTCTGGGGCCAAACACCCCCAAATCCCAAATCCTGAGGTGTCAAACACCCCCAACCCCCAAAGTTTGGCGTCTAAAGCCCCAATCCCCAACTCTGGGGTCTGAAATATCTGGGGTGTCCAACCCTCCTCATTACCCAAAGTTTGGGGTCAAAGTCCCCAATCCCAAACTTTGGGGTCAAAACCCCCTGTCCCCAAATCCTGGGGCTTGAAACATCTGGGGTGTCCAACCGCCCTGATCCCAAAGTTTGGGGCTCAAACCCCCTGATCCCCAAATCCTGGGGAAAAAAACTCCCAAACCCCAAATCCTGGGAACAAAAACCCCCAAATCCCAAACCCAGGGGTGTCAAACATCCCCAATTCCCAAAGTTTGGGGTCAAAAATCCCCAAACCCTGAGGTGTCAAAATCCCCTAAACCCCAAATTTTAGGATCAACCCCACCCAACGCCCAAAGTTCAGGATCAAACCCCCCAGTTCCCAAAGATTGGGGTCAAACACCTTAAAACCCTGAATTTTAGTATCACCCCCCCCCCCCCCCCCCCCCCAACCCCCAGTCCCAAAATTTGGGGTCATTTGGGGTTTATTTGGGGCAGCTCCAGGTGCAATGTCTGCAGAGAGACCCTGGGTACAATGCTGGGAAAAACCCCAATAACCCCTCTGGAGCCCCAAAATCCCTGGGGGCTGGCAAAGGGGATTTGGGGTGAAAGAAGAAGGATTTGGAATGCACAAAGAAGGATTTGGGATGGAGAGAGGGGATTTGGGTGGGAAACTGGGTCCCTTTTTGGCGCAGGAGATCTTCCTGGCGCTGCTCTGGGTGATGCTGAAGCCCTGCAGGGCCTCGCGGGCGGCGCCCGCCTGCACCTCGGGCTCCAAGTGCACCCAGGCGATGTCGCGGGGCCCGGGCACCAGGGCAGCTCCTGAACCCCGGGAACCTGGGCTGGGAACGGGGCCAGGAGAGCCCCAGACACCCGGGGGTGTTCCCCAGACACCCGGGAGTGTTCCCCAGACACCCGGGAGTGTTCCCAAGAAACCCGGGAATGTTCCACAGACACCCGAAGCCTTCTCTGCTCCATTTCCATCCTGCGCCTTCTGGCCTCTTCTTCAGCTCTCCAGGCCACTGCTCTCTGCTTCATGGCCGCCCTTCTGCGCCTGAGGCAGAGGAAGAAAGGCAGTAAGAGCAGCTCAGCAGCAGCCCAGTAGGGCCCCTGCTGCACGGCTGCCCAGAGCAGGGGTCCCCAGGCAGGCTCAGGTGCCTCTGGGGTAGCCTGCTCCAGGCCCTCTTTGCCCAGCTCTGCATCCTCATCCCAACTGATCACCACGGGCCGTGGGAAGTGGAAGAGGAGCAGCACCAGCAGGGCAGGGACTGATTTGGACACCATGGTCTGCAGGAGGAGAGAGACAATTTGTGTTGCTTTGCACAAGAGTTGCAAACCCGTGTGTTATTAGGGAATGGCCGCTCCTGCTGTGCCAGAGCGCTCGAGCAGGGCTGAGAATCTGGTGTCAAAGTGCATTCATGTGCTCCATGTTGCATGGGGCACCCGTGTGCAGGAATAGAGAACAACTTCCCTCAGATGGGATCTGCTCTGGCAAGGCCCCTCTGGTTTTCTCCTCCACGCAGCAGTTTGCATGCAGAATGTGGGCAGATGTAACTTGGAGGTCCTCCTGCTCACCCTTGGGTTCCCCTTGCAGAGCCTCAGCCCCTGCGTTCTGTCAGGGCCCCTGGGCAGGTGGGATATTCCCAGAGGAGAGGGGCCGGCTGTGTCCCCATTGCCCCTGTCCCTTATGTGCCTGTGCTCAGGAGGGCACAGAGAGGATGGGGACTCCTGCCTGCCCCGTGTCCTGTCTGCCTGCCGGGCCTGTCCCAGGGCAGCCGGGCTGTGATTGCTGTGCTGTGTCCCCCTGTCCCTGCTGTCCCTGCTGTCCCTGCTGTCCCTGCTGTCATGGCCCACTGCAGGTTCCACACCTACACAGCCATGGTGGCTCCTGAGCTCTGCAGGGACCCGAGTGACAGTCTGAGTGGTGGCACTCCTGGTTTTCTTGCATTTGGCATCGCGCAGAGCAGAGGCTGGATCACAGCACCAAAGGAGCAGCTGCTGCAGGGGAGGAAAGGAGCCTCTGCATGGCCAAGGGCTGCTGTGGTGCCCCTGTGTCAGGAATTCCCCACAGCTGACACCTGAGTCCAGCATGGACACTCACAGACACAGCGTTTGTTCAGGCATTGCCTTTATTGCATCTTGACAGGGACTGCAGCTGCCTGAGGGAAGTCACCCTCCCGAGACAGGAGGGCAGAGAGTGTAATTTAAATTAACCAATTGTGATTATAGGCATTCGTAGCAACAGTCTATATACTGTATATATGAATATTAAACAAGACACAAAATAATTATTGGGTCATGAAGATTAAGCAACATTTGCTGGTTTAGATAAAAAGTAAGTATACTTCAGTTTTGGTTAACTGCAATAATTCTTGGTAATTTTGATTAATTATAAGTTCTATGTAATATAAAGGAAAAGTGCCATTATTTAATTACTACTTATTATTAAAATATTTATGATCTCTTACAAGAGAATTAATCTACATTATAGTAATAAAAAGTTTGGAAAATGTTTCTAAAGACAACTATTTTTAAATAAGATATTTTAAATATTTCAAAACTATTGAAGAATCTGAATCAATCTCCAATCATTGGCCCGATGCCTTCAAATGGTGCTTTCCTCCGAGCAGATGCAAAGGCTCTGTAGGGAAAAGGGTTAAAATCGATGCAGTTCCTACAGATCCCGTGAGGAGAGAGGGGGCAGAGGGGCAGGGTGTGTCAGGAGCCCGGAGCCTGTGCCCCGGCGCAGGGCTGTGCTGGGCAGCAAGCGCAGCTCTGTGCGCCGGCTGCTCACAAAGATGTGCGGCTCGCCTTGGCCGGCCCAGAGAGCATCTCCAGCAGGAAGCTTTTCTTCACACAGCCACTGCCTGTGCTCCTCCAAAAGCCTGCCCTGCCTACCTTCAGCATCCTGGTTGTATCCCTATTCATTCCAATCAGCCTGGCCATTTGCTTTTCTATTTCTTTCGTGGCCCGGCGCATTTGCTCCATGTCTTTGAATCTCTTCCTAAGGAGCCGCCTTCTCCGCTCACTTTCCACCTTCCTCCTTCTGGCCTTTTCCTCAGCTCTCTGGGCCGCTGCTCTCTGCCTCGTGGCTGCCCTTCTGCGCCTGAGCCACCAGCCCAAAAGCAGGAGCAGCGGCTGAGCAATTTGCCAGAGCTGGTGCAGGTAGCGCAAGGCAGCCAGGAGCCAGGGTCCCCAGCCAGGCTCAGCTGGCTCTGGGGGGGCCGCTTTCATCTCCTCTGCACGGGGCTGCCCATCCCCGTGAAATCTGTCCACCACAGAAAGTGGGAACAGGAAGAGGAGCAGCACAAGCCCAGCCAGGACTGCTCTGTGCGCCATGGTCTGCAGGAGGAGAGAGACAAGGCTTTCACTGGGGCTGCCAAGGGAGCTTGTGGGGGCTGAAGTGAGGCCCGGAGGCGCAGGGCTGTGAGGGCAGAAGCAGAGGGCCCCGGGCAGCTGGCAGGCAGCAGGGCCTGTGCCAGTGGGCCAGCAGCAGCAGCCCCGTGCCCCGGCCAAGGCGCCGGCCCCAGGGGCTGGCCCTGGGTGCAGGGGGACAATGCAGGCCCGGGTGCGGCGCTTGTGGCCCGGCCCTGGCCCGGCCCAGCCCCGCCACGTGCGCACTCACCGCTTGCCCAGGCTGTGCTGGGCCAGTGTTACCTGCGGGGGCCTTTTCCAGCTGCCCCCATTGTGACACGCTGCCCCTGGTGTCACAGGGGCCAGAGGCATCACAGCCGGGCCAGCCCTGCCCTTGGTGCCCAGCCCAGCTCAGGGGCTCCCAGTGGGCCCAGCAATGAAAGCCCTGGCAGGCAGCAAGTGCAGCCCCTCTGGGAGGGGATGGGCCCCAGGGGCTCCCTTCACAAAGCAGGCAGAAGTCCCCACTGATAAGTTTCCAAAGGGAAACGATTACAATCAATAATGTTGAGTAGGATACATAATATCAACTATGAAAACACCTGAGGTGCTTTTCCTAATGGGACTTGTTCTTCTGTCAGTGGGGTTGGGTGATGGTCGCTCAGTTTTTCTTGCTTGACTATTCCCTGATCCAGTCCATCCAAGACTTCTGTGAAACCTTCCCATTATCAGACAGCAGAAATAAAGAACTGCAGTGAAACCACTTCTAGTCCCCTTCAGATCAAGAAGGTGCAGGGGGGTGGTTCTTTGTTATAATTTTTATTTCTGTTGTTAATTAGAAAGAGAGAGAATTTGAGCTGCTCTGGACAGAGTCGCACTGCTGTGTTAGCAGGGACTGGCTGCTTGTGTTTTTCTTTGGATGAACAGAATCTTCCTTGTGTCCCCAGTGAGCACATGGAGCTCACACCAGCAGTGCCTCTTGCCTGTTCCCTGCCCAGCCAGACCTTCCAGCCCAGCTGAAATGCCCAGCGTGGCCTTTGAGCACAAAGGGATTGCAGAGCCAAAAGCATCTGTGTAGCCACCATGGTGTTCAGCGGCTGCTGCTCGGGGAAGGGCACTGAGAGGAGGCCACTGCTGCTCTTGTCAGAGCGCTGCTGTGCAGGGATGTCCCTCGCCCTGCTCAGTCCCACATCTGCCCATCTTTTGGCCTGCTCTGAGCTCAGGTGGATGCCATCTGCTCCCAGCAGACCCAGCTGCTCCACAGTAGATGCACAGGCATGGAATCCAAAACCTTGAGTATCCCCTGAGTAGCCAGGCATTCAGCTGTTCAGTTTGTCACGGCCCACAGCAGGGGTTAGAACAAGATGGTTTTTCAGATTCCTTGTGACCCGAACCATTCCAGGCTTCTAGGATTTCTCCATGACTGACTTTGGTCCCCTCAAAAGACCTCCTCTCTCCTCTCTTCCCTCCACCTGTGGAGAACGCATTCTGATGCTGCTGCTGCTGTTGGACAGGTTAGTGGATACTCTTCCTGCCATCCCATGGGAGTAAGCATGACTCCTCTCTGAAGTCTTTGTCCCTGAATCAGTGCCTTCAAAGAACAGTTATCTCCCCTCCTTCCTTTTCCATTCAGCACTTGAGCACACACAGCATTTCTCATCGTTTTCCACAGAACAGTACAGGTGCCAGTTCCCATCTTGTGGAGTCCTCTGCCATAAATCAGCCTGACAGGTTTATTCTCTACGTAATGGGAAATGATGACAAATGCAGCTGCATAATCACGTTAGTAACTCACCATAATGACTGCCTCTGGGGTGATTTATGGGTTTTGTCACATGTGAGCTTTCAGAACTTTAGAGGTTACATTTTTCACACTTTTTTGTCGGAATCTCAGTTTATCAGACTTTACTGCAGCATTAATCACTTCCAGTACAACCCTGGACTTCACAAATGTCTCACATCAGCATGAAAAAGGCAGAGAAAACAAGAACTGTTGTGAATTAATGAGCCGGGTAACACATGTCTCACAACAGCGATGAAACAACCTGTGTTCTTCTTCAAGCCACAACAGAAAGTCCAAATGTCTGGTTTTTTGGTGGTTTTTTTTGGTTTGTTTTTTTTTGGTTTTTTTGTTTGTTTGTTTGGTTGGTTGGTTGGTTTGTTTGTTTTTTTTTTTTTTTTTTCCACAAAACACAGGCAGCAGCAAAGAACTGAAACAACACAGCCAGGCTTAAAACCTGAAAGATCTGCAAGGCTGAGTCTATCCTAGTTAATGGTGAAATGATGTGTGAATCTGTCCTAGATGTTCAAATGAAGATGATTGATTCCCAGTTACAATATGGCTTCTAAGCAAAACACTGGGATTATATAGGAGAAATGCATGTGTCATGAAACAACCAAGAAATCAGAGAGACAGTTCCAAGCTCTGCTGTGAAGGTCTGGGAAATGTTCAGAGTTACCATCTGTGGAGTTTGGTGCAGGATAAGCTGGAACAAAAGACCATCATTACCCAAATTGATTTTGTTTTGGTTGGTTTGTTGGTTTTTTTGGTTTGTTTTTTCTTTTTCTTTTTCTTTTTTTTTTTTTTCTCTTTTTTTTTTTCTTTTTGTCAGATAATGTTTTCTAATACTCCAAGAAATATGTTGAAAAGGTCAGCATGATCCATCAGACACAAGCAGGGGTCTGGGGTTGATGCAACATGTTCCTTGCACTGGAGGGTAGACAGAGGCAAGATCTGGTTTGGGGTCAATCACACCTGGATCAGGGAGGTGGCTGAAACCTGGGCTGGCCAAAGCCTTAGAATCACAAAATATCCTGGGCTGGAAAGGACCCCCAAGCATCACCAAGTCCAACTCCTGGCCCTGCAGAGGACACCTCCCCAAGAATCCCACGCTGTGCCTTGGCATGTGCTGGTGGGCAGGAGCACACAGCTGGCCGTGGCTTTGGGTGCATGGGTAAGATGAGATGGTGAGGAGCATCCCTGCTCCCTGAGCTCCTGGAGAGCTGCAGACACTGATCACTGGTAAGGACAGCACCAGGGCCATGGCCTGGGGCTGGTGATCTGGTGTCTCCTTCCTGCTGCTGCTTTCTGCTACAGATAACAGCCTGGTGCCAAGGTCTTGTTGCTGAGGTGATAAACGGCTGGGGAGATTCCCTCCCTGCTCTTGTCTGCACAAGTTCTTATGCTCAGCACCAGGAAGGATTGGGCCAGAATGGAGGCATTTGGGGTCTCAGGGCTGAGGCTGAGACAGACAGGCAGGCAGAGCAGCTCCTCCTGGCTGATGCAAACATTAGCCCTGTGCTGGCCAGGCCAGTGATCCATAGCTATGGGTCCACAGTGATGGTGGTGCTGGGTATTCACTGGGAGAAGAGGAGGTGTAAAATGAAGCTTCTGAAGCTGCTTGGGATCCTGGAAGCTGCTCAGACCCCACTTGACCACAGTGGTTGTTTGGCCAGCTGAAGTGATGGAATTCATTGGGCTGTGCAGGGACAGTTTTCTGTGCAAACATGAAGGACTTTCAGGGGGGATGAAATACGGCCTCATAGTAGAAACAGCTGGGCTGAACACTCTTTATTCCAGCTATGAATCTTTGCTCTTAAGAGCAACAGATTCCTCCTTTCATTAAACCAGAACTTGTTGTTGTTGTTGTTATTTTGAGGAACATAAATGACCTTTCTTGTTTATTTTATGAGCATTTTTAAATCTTTCTTGTTTATTTCATTAGCATTTTAAATCATCTTGTCACCCACTGGATGCATGAAACATGAGATGTTCCCAAAGTGTAGCTCACTTCAGACAGGCAGTGCTGATAGTTGGCAGATCTGTACAGGTGTCCTCATCCTGGGTGCATTGGATGTTATCCCATCCAAGCAGGCAGTTTAACACAAGCAGCTATTTCACCGAGCTTAATTAACAACAGAAATAAAAACTATATCTTTATAGCAAAGTTACTTTGACATCTACCATCACTCAGCGAGAGGTTTATTGTTACAGACACATAATATTGGCTTTTTGCAGAGATTAAAATGGATTTTCTATCTGTGGTGTTAAAGTAACATTGTTATTGCCTTGGTTTGAAAAGCCAGGTGTCTGCTAAGGAAGGCAGGAGCCTCCCCTGGAATGGAAAATGTAAACCCCTCCCTCTGAATTGTTATAATTTTGAAATTAAGGAGCTGTCAGGCAAAGATATGGGAATAGGAATAACAGTTCTTTTTTAGGAAAAATTAAAAATATAAATGCAGTAGTACAAACAAAAAAAACCCCCACTGACAGAGTCAGAACAGGGCCTGACACCCTGTGGGTCAGGGTGCTGGCAGCAGTCCCATTCAGTGGTGGCTGCAGCCCTCCTGCAGTGCCAGGTGTGGCTCTGTTGGAGCAGGGATCCTGGAGAAGGGTGGAGTTTTCCTCTGAAGGTCCAGGGCTGCTGTAGATGGGCCTGGGAATCTTCCTTCCTCTGGGAATCCAGTGGGAAAAGGCTGATCCTCTGGGAATCCCGTGGAGAAGAAAGACAGCTGCTCCTCTGGGAATCCAGGAGGAAAAGGCTGCCTACAGTGTTCCAAATCTCAGATTCTATCCAGGTAGGAATGCTTGGCTCCTCCCCCTGGGCGGAGCATCTCCCAATGGGATGATGTCATTTAATCAGCCATGCAGTGATACTCAGTGGCCCAATACCAGAAGATAATTAATAATTAATGGCCTATTAATGGAACACACCTCCCCAGAGGGAGGATTGGTTGTGGAAGAGAGAAACTGCCCAATGAACAGAAGATAACTGCCCCACCACTGACAGATGGCAAACAGAACACACACTTATCTTGCACTCCAGGACCTGTCCCCACTGGCTGCCCCCATTCTCCAGAGTTCATGGTGTCCAGGGAGGCTGCAGCTGCCGGTGCCAGGAAAAAATGAGATGGGTCTGGGTTTCAGAAAGCTCCAGAATCCATTTCTGACCGCGAAAGACAGCGCAAAGGGAGGGCCATGGGGCTTTTATAGGGTATCCCAGGGCTGGAGTTTGGGTTTGGGTCAGGGGAGGAGTTCTTAGCAACACAAGATGGGTGAGATCAAATTCCTGCCTCTTAGCAACAGGGGCACTCCACACAGAATGTGTCCCCAAATCCTAAATTCCCCCTCAAACACCTCTGAAATGGTGGGACTTTAGACATCTTTGGTCACTTTCATTCTCTAATAACACTGATGCTGTTAGTTCCAGAGTGCCCAGGATCCGCCTGGCAAGTCAGCTCTGGCAGGAAGAAGGCGGCTGCCAGGGGGCTGCTTGTGGCCTCTGACAGCCCCATTGCTCAGGGCTTGCCAGCGCCCCAGCCCCTCAGGCCCTGCCCCAGCGCGGCCAAGCTGCCCGGCAGCAGCGCCGCAGCCCCACAGCAGCTCCAGAGCAGCCCCAGGCAGAGGCACCTGGGAGCCCTCAGCAAGGCAGCCAGCAGCAGACGGGCAGGAGGGCACGGATGGCGCTTCCTGCCTGGCACAGGGCTTGTGGCCATCTCCAGGCAGCGCTCTGGCAGGGATCCCCGCAGCTCCGGCCCTGCCCAGCCGCTCTGTGGGCAGCACAAAGGCTTCAGCAGAACCACCAAAGGCCAAGGGCCTTCTGGCCATTTCCCCTTGCCCACTGCACGCCTGGGCAGCTGGCTGAGCACAAGCACCCTTTATCCCCTCTGCCCCTGGGCCCTGCGCACCCTGGGCAGCAAAAGAAAGATCCTGGCAGTCTGTGTATTAGAACACAGTCTATATTTACATAGTAAAGGGAAAAAAAAAAAAACAAAGAAAAGAACATTCTTGAAGTAAAAGAAAAATCCTCCTGACTCAGGTGGCCCAGCAAAAACAGCTTCTGGGATCAGCTCTCCACAGAGCTGCAGCAGGGCAGGCAGCCGAGCCGTGACACACGAGGCCGTCTCTTCCATGCCCTGCGCAGGTGATTTCGGAGCCACTGGAAGCTGGAGATGGGAGCCCGCTCTCCTGACTTGAGGATGCAGAGCGTTTGAATTGCCAGGCTTCCGACGGCGAGGCTGATGTCATTTGTTTTGTCTTCAAGGGCTGCAAGAGAGAGCAACAGAGCCACGGTCAGAGGCAGATCTGCGGGGAGCCGAGGAGAGCCCCCTGCAAGGGCCATGCCAGCCGGCTCTTGCCATGGCCAGGAGGGAGCAGGGAGCAAGGCGATCAGGCCGAAGCTGCGGGCCAGCAATGGCCCCCGTGGCCCTGAAAGCTCAGTGTGCTCTGGCCACGGGAGCAGAGCCCTCCGCAGCCGGGGCAGGGCTTGCAGCTCCCCCCCGGCAGCCCCCGCTGCCAGCCCGCTGCCCTCACTCACCAGCGCAGATCAGCTGCAGCTCTCGCTGCTGCCCCCTCAGGCGCCGCCCGGCCATGCCTGTGAACACAGAGCCTGTCACGGCGGCAGCAGCACAGCTCCCTGCCAGCGGCGCTGCCGGCGCTGTGGCCACACGGGCTGCTGGCCCGGCAGGGCTCAGCCCGGCCCTTGGCGCACGCTGCCGCCCCAGGGCACGGCTGCCAGAGGGCGGCAGCAGCAATGCCCAGGCCGGGCGGGGCTCCACGGCGCCGGGCCCGGCTGGCGCTGCCGGGGCAGCAGGCGGGGCCGGGGCCGAGCTGCGGCGGGCCGGGCCGGGGAGGGAGCGCGGGCTCGTGGCTCACCCATGAAGCTGATGGCCGCCTCTCGCAGGGGCTCCTGTGGGCTCTGCAGGTAGCGCAGGCCCCGGCGCAGGTGCTCGGCCGCTCGGCTCCTGTCCTCTGCCAGCTGCAGAGAGCGGCAGGAGGGAAGGCTTGGCGCGGGCTCAGCCCCTGAGCCGGGCGCTGCCTGCGCCCAGCCCCGGCCTCCCCTGCCCGCACAGCCCTGAGGCGCGGCCAGCAGCCGCCGGCCAAGGGCTCCCGAGGGGAGGGGGCAGCGGGCCGGCTGCTGCCCGGGGAGCCGCGGTGCCGCCCCGCAGCCCCGCCGGGCCGGGGCTCCACGGGCACCCGGCTCGGGCCCTCGGGAGCCTGGAGAGGAGCCCGCGCGGCCTCTGGCTGCAGCAGCGGGCAGGGGCTCAGCTGCCCGGCCCGCACACTGAGCGCCGCCCTCAGGGGCCTTCTCCAGCCTGAGGCTGGGCCTTGCAGGCCCTCCTTACCAGGCACTCGCTGAACTTGCACAGTTGCTGCTCCTTCACCAGCTTCTTGAGATCCCTCCTCTTCATCAACTTGACCGCACAAAGCAGCGCTTCCCGAGAAGCCTGGAGAGCAGCAGGGACGTGGAGATGGCCCCACAGCCCAGGGCACGGCACCCGCGTCCCCGTGCCATGGCCTGCAGGAGGCTGCGATCCAGCAGGCGCAGGGCAGGAGGCAGCCGAGCCCCCTGCCAGGGGGACAGCAGCAGCCCACGAGTCCTCACCTCTGCCACACGCTGATTCTCATCATGGCAGTGGAAGAAGAGTGCAAGCAAGCTCTGTTGCACAGGGCTTTCCAAAGGGTTTTCTCTCTCTTCCAAATACTCCATCATGTCTCGGAAGAGTTTGATGGAGAGCAGCTGTACCTGGCTATTATCCTGTAGGAAAAAAAAAAGAAAAACTACCTCAGCATTGGTTTCTGCAGGCCCCCTTAGGCACTGGGCTGGAAATGCTCAGGGCACACAGTTTCCAGGCAGCAGCCAGCGGCTGTGGCTGGGGGCACAGAGCCTTACGTGGTCAAAGAGTGGCAGGAGCGCCTCAGCCAGCTGCAGGGCAGTGGGGGTTGACATCAGAATGTGTGATTTGTGCAGGAATAGAAAGCTGAGTGTGATGAGGGTCATGCCAGCGATCTCTGCATCATTGTCGCACAGTAGGTCTATGAGGCATTGGGTCAGGCTCCACATTCTTTGGGCCTGTGCGGAACACAAGTCTGTGAAAGGCCATCCTGCTGCCGCAGGGCCCAGAGGCCAAAGGCCTGTCCCGAAGCACGCGGGCAGCTGAAGCGGGAGGCAGGAGAGCTGGGAGCAGCTGCCCCAGCGGCCCAAGCCCAGGCCAGGCCAAGTGACTGCGTTCCCAGCGCAGCTTCAGCCACCGCCCCCTTCTCACCATTGAGGGATCATCAATGAGCTCCAGCAGGGCCCTGAGCGCCAGGCGACGCCTCTCCCTGCACTCGCTCTGCAGGTACCTTGAAGAGACCTTCACAACACTGGCACCACATTCACTGGCATCCAGGCACTGGAGGAGCTGAAAGGCACAGGCCAGTGATGGGGGAGCCGGCCGGCAGGAGCCCGGAGCCGCACAGGGCTGGGCCCAGGCAGCAGCAGCAGCAGCAGCAGCAGCAGCACAGGGCACGGACACTGTCCCAGGCGGCTGCGGCTCCCAGAGGGCAGAGAGCTGGGAGGCAGCTCAGCCAGGCAGCGCTGCACACCCGGCTCACCTCCACAAGGAACGCCAGGGCGGGCAGATCCCATTGTGGCTCCTGTGTGCTGAGCAGCCAGAGGAGGTGGAGTGCAATACTGGAACCCAACCCAAGACAAGCATGGCGCATCTCCCTAGGAGGGCGAAAAAGGGACCAGGAACCTGAGCAAATCTCTCCAAGGACAGGCTGGCAGAGACTGCTGGTCTTTCACCACCATCCTGCAAGGGGACCTAGGCCCTTTAGGAGGTGTCTCCTCCTGTGCTCTCTCCCCTCCCAGCCTTTTCCATTCTGCTTGGCCATCCCTCGGTGACAAGGCCCTGTGTCCCAGGGCCACGGGGACTGTGTGGGACAGCCCGGGCACAGGGCACAAATGCCGGGAGCAATGGGGAGAAGGGGAGTCTCACCTGGCCAGCAGACCCACGGCATAGTGGCGGGTGTCAGCACAGAGCAGTGTGTCCCAGCCACGCTTGCGTTCCACTGACAGCACCACCTCCTTGTACTGCTTTCGGCAGAGCAGGGACTTCAGGCTCTGCACTGCAAACCTGTGTGCACAGCAAAGGTCAGGTCACCCTGGCAGCACTGGCTCCTTGGCAGGCTACGTGGCAGGGACAGGAGGACTGGCATGGAGCACCTGTTGGGGCTGGTGGCAAGGCCGTGCTCTTGCAGGCATTCCTTCCAGAAGGCATCGACCTCCTCTGGCATCTCTTCTGTGCTGAAGAACACTTGGAAGAGCAGATGCACAAATAGCTGGGGGAAATACGACGTCACTACACGTGGCACATGGGGCTCCTGGAGCATCTTCCACATCACCACGGTTGCCTGCAAGGGACAAAGGCCCCCGAGACAGTGCTCAGTGCCCAGGTGTCCCTGGGGCAGGGCCCGAGCAGGGCAGGGAGAGGCCTGGAGAGACCTTGGCAGGGGGAGCACGGGGCCTGGTGGGCCTGAGGCTGCCCCTGGGCCAGGTTTGAGGCCAGCGCCTGAGGCAGGGAGATGCAGTGGGGGAAGGAGGATGGAGAGCTGCTGGAGAGGCAGCCATGGGGCCAGCAAAGGCCACTTGCAGAAACTCACAGCCAGGCCAAAGACACCCGTTTTGTCCCCATCGGAGGTGCACATGCTGCGCTCTGGCCAGCTGCCCAGCACATCCAGGAGGATCAGCAGCACTGGCTCTGCAGTCCTGGACGAGCACATGATGGTCTTCCACATGGAGATGGCAGCTCTGCGGGGTTAGAGCTCTGTCTCAGGGGGGTCTCAGACACAGCACCGTGGCCTGGGCATCCCTAGGGGCCCGGGCTGACCGCCGGCTCTGCCTCTGCCCACTGGGCCTGGCCAGCAGCAGCCAGGCAGCCCAGCCCTGTGGGGACAGGCCCCTGAGGGGCGGCAAGGGAACATGGCAGCAGGCTCGGGGGCTGACGTGCCAGAGTTGGGAAAGGCAGCAGCCAGAGGGCCCTGGAACTCTCTGTTGCTCAGACACCTGGGCCAGGCGGTACAGGGTGATGGCCTGGGGAGGCCTGAGCCCTCTGGCCAGGTGGGCCCCATACCTGTCACAGGATGGGGCCACACGCAGGAGCGTCACCACTGCCTCACCCGGGTGTGCTCTGGTGAGATTCAGCAGGGCCTTGTCCAGCCTGTGCTGGGCAGAATCATTGGCCAGGAGCCATCGGTGAATGGACCTCACCATGGCAGGCACCTGGAGAAGGCACGGGGAGACTTGGAAAGCTGCCAGAGGGAGTGATGTCCCCAGGGTCCCCAGAGAAGTGCTTCCCTTGCCAGCGCACTGCCATGGCCTCAAAGGCTCCCAGGGACCAGCAGGCGTGGCTGGGGAAGCCACGGGACTCATGGGGGAATTGAAGCCTGGCCCCAGGCTGCTCACTTGTTCTGGCCTGGCAACAGCCTTCTCCAGGAGCAAATCCAGCAGGGCGGCACTGGTCTCATGACTGAGGAGCTCTGAGTGAGCTCTGAGCCCAGTGCCCATGGTGCTGGTCTCTTCCTGCCCAATGCTCCGGATAAAGTCGCAGAGGAGCTGTAGGAGAAGGGCAAGAGGCCGGGGATGTTGCATGGAGTGCTGCACACACGGTGCTGGGCTGAGCAGGGACAGCAGGCCCAGCCCAGGTGGGGGTGGCTGCAGGTACCTGCGCTGTTCTGCGGAAGCGGCCACGGCTGGATTCCTGCTCTTGTGTGCGCTCCAGGGCTGCATCTGGCAAAGAGCGAGCGCAGCCAGAGCTGAGGGGCTGCGGGAGAGGCCGGAGAACAGAGCCCAGCCCTGCGCTGCCCAGGCAGGGAGAGCCCCGGGATGCCCCAGGGGATGGAGCACGGCCACTGCGGGGTGTCTGCCCGGCCCCTCTTCCCTCCTGTCCATGGGCATTTCCCCAGGGGATGGCATGGCATGGCATGGCATGGCATGGCATGGCATGGCATGGCATGGCGCCAATTGGCACAGGCTCCAGCCCTGCAGCCCAGCTCTGCCACTCACCCTCCTGCGGTGGATGGAACAGCACCACCTCTTCTGTCTCCTGTGCCAGGGCAGCTCCAGGGCCTTCTTCTTCCTCCTCCTCCGCCACCCAGGCCAGCTTGGGCACTCTCGGGGGTCTCTGCTCCATGGCTGTGCCCGGAGCTACTTGCAGGAGAGATTCCTTGGGAAAGCTCCGGGGCACCAAGTCCCACGCTCTGCCCTTGAGGGCAGCTGCAGAATAGAAGCCTCAGGAAGGCCACGGGTCAGCGAGTCCTGTGCTCTGGCCTCGAGCTCAGCTGCAGGAACAGCGCCGCGGAGAAGCTCCGGGTCAGACGGGAGCGAGTGCGCTGTGTGGGGGCTCTTCACGGCACCGCTCTGTCCCCTTGTGCCCCGTTGCGTGTTGCCAGCAGCCGGGCAAGCTTCTATTTCCCATGTGTCACAAAGGGGCCTTGGACACCGGCTTCCGTTCCATGGCACGGTGACCGTGCTGCGGCGTGCCACCCAGGGCCCTTGCACACACTGCCTTCTGCCCCGGGGCCGCCCCCGGCCCAGCCAAAGTGGCCCAGCTTGGAAGGAATCCCTGGCCCCAGGTGTCTGAGACAGCCCGCACAGGATCTTTAGCAAGGGCTCAGAGCATCAGCAAACGCTGCCCGGCTCTGCGGGCTCAGTCCTATCCCCATATCTTTCCCCGAGAGCATTTGAATTTCTAAATGAGAATCATTTGAAGGGAGGGGATTGACATTTTCCATTTCAGAGAAGGCTTCTGCCTTCCTTAGCAGACACCTCTCTTTTCAAACCAAGACAATTGTTTATCATCTTGCAGATCCGCACTTGCTGGGCAGCCCCGTTTTACACCCAGGGCCTGGAGAACCATTCCCAGCAACTGGGAAAATCCTGGCTGCTCCATCCACCCAGAGATGAGGTCTCCAAATTTGCCCCGAAAGTGGCTCCAGCTTTTAGAGGCCAAAAAGAGCAAGTCCCAGTGACTTGATGATAGTTTTAGTCCAGAAAGCCCTGCAGCTGATGGCACACTTGACAATCAGCAGGGGACACAGCTAGGCCAAAGCCCAGAGCTCTGCCGGGAGCCTTTCTCCTCAAATATCCTTCAAACAAACCTCCATGCAAGTCAGTTGGGAAAGTTTCTTCAAATGATCCATTTCTGGCACTACAGAACTGCACAGGGTTCTGTGAAAGATTCTAAAGCAGCTGCTCTGGTGTCCAAGAGCCAGCACAAAGAGTCCTTGACACCTATTTGTAGCTAAATTGCACTTTGGGTGATTTGAAGGAGTTTGGAAGGAGCTAGAGAGCGGACCTCTGAGTTTTTCAGATGATGCCATTGCTTTTTCTTCTCTTCTCCATAGACAGGAAGGGTGAGTTTGGCTCACATCTGCACCGCATGGCTCACAGGGCCGCAAGACTTGTAGTTACAAGAGCTTTGAAGGATTTCTTGGTCAAGAAGACACGACCAACAAGGATATTTATGTTTTGGAGCCAGTCCTTCAAGATTTCGTCTTACGGACTCATGCTCTCGGGGTCTCTGGCTGGTCAGAGTGAGCCCGAGATAAGTTCCACAGTCTCTTTTCCCAGCCTGGCGCTCGAAGAAGGAGTCAGAGCTCTTCATTTCTGGCTCTCAAGGTTGTTTCTTGTATCTTATCTATAAAATTCTTTCTCCTGTCCTGCCAAGGTCTGCTCAGCACGACATTCTATGGCATTCTGCCTGCCCCAGGGTGGTGTTATCTTTTTATCCTAAAAACTACCTGTACAATATTTACAATGACTTTCCAATACCTATCACCTATGTTAGACAGTGTGCTTCTACTCTAAACCAAACTGAAAGTGCCACCATCACAGCAGAAGATGGAGGCCAAGAAGAAGGAGAAAGGCTGGACACACCCAGATTCCTCCATCTTGCCCCCTGAAGCCCCATTCTAGAAACCCCAACAATCTATATTTCACCCTGTGATAAATTCACTATCATTCTACTTAAACTTTCATGGCTCGCAATTCTTCATGTAAGGTTGTTTTGTCCAAGGGCTAAATCAAAGGCACAGGGATCTTGGGCTCTGTGCCAGGGTCTCTGAGACCCCTGGGCAGGGGCTCGAGTCCTCCAGGGCAGCCAGAGGAATTTCCTGGGTTCTGACAAGTAGCCCTGTTGTAGTCCCTGCGTACAAGAGTTTACTTGATCCCTTTGATGCCAGAGAGCACCAAGAACTTGAACCTTGCTGGAGTCCAGCCCTGCCTGCCTATCATGGAGAAGAGGGAAAAGATGAAGAACCTGGGAGGTGATTGAGCCAAATTGGCATTTTTCCATTTCTGATTTCCTCCCAGCTTTTGCAGCAGGGCAACAACCCCATCACTGCAAAGCACTTCCTTTTGCAAGGCACACACTGACCTTGGTGGAAGCTCAGGGCTCTTGAAGGGGCTGCTGCAGTTGGCAACAGGAACTGTTGTTGAATTTTTCACGTTGCTTAACCCCCCCTGCCAAATGCCGTCAAGCGGTTGAGGAAGGAGAAAAAAGATTACCCTGGAGGAAGGGAGGCCAAGAGCTTGGAAAAGGAGGAAAGAAACGCTCTGATGATGACAATGACAAAAAACCCCAATTTATTTTTGACAGCAAATGAACACCGGCCGCCCTCCAGCCCTCCCAGCCTGGCAGGCCGAGCGGTGCCGTTCCCATGGCATGAGGTGCTGGCAGCCTGCGGAGAGAAACCAGAGAGCCACGGTCAGTGGCAGCAGGCTCCTGTCCCCCTGTCCCGCCAGGGCCTGTGCCCGGGCCAGGCTGCTGGCTCTGCTCAGAGCCCAAACCTCCCGACCCATTCTCTGTTTTTAGAGAAGGGCAGCGGGGCAGGCCACGTTCCACCTCCTCTGCTTAATCCCGGCACAGCAACCTCCTCAGCAGCTGCAAGAGCAGGATGCCCGTGTGCCCGCTGCCGCCTGCCCGGAGCCCTTCTGCCAGCCGAGCTGTGGAGCCGGGTGCCCACCTCTGGAGAGCTGCTGCCAGGAGAGGAGCCGATCCCAAACCAGGTCCTCGTCCTTCTGGAAGGGGCTGTCCCTGCAGACCGTGGCCCCTGGGACAGCGCTGGCACTGGATGCGCTCCACGGACGCTGCAGGGGCTTCCCCGTCCGGTCCGGGCACCAGGTGTAATCCTCCTGGGAAAAACAAAGAACAATTGCACGAAAGTCAATTCAAAACAAGACCTGGAAACAAGAAAAAGCACAAAGCCTGTCACCGTTTCATGGGCCTGAGGAGGGTCTGACCACTCCATGTGAGAATTAAACCTGTCCATGGGCGGGGAAAATCCCCACCTTTCCCGCCCATAAACGCACCCCTTCCTCAAGGGCGTGCAGAGCAGACCAGCTGGGGCACGGCTTCGGAACCCGTCCCCCTCTGCCGCCCCATCCACATGGATGGATGCTTTTGTCAGGCTGGCTGCCCCCGCCTCAGCCCGTGCCAGGCTGGCTGGCAGAAGCTGTCAGCAAGGCCAGGAGCCAGCTCCCCTTCCACAACATCCATCCCCTGTCCTGCCAAAAAGCAGCTCGGCGGCCGGAGGGAAAATTAATATTCCCCAGCGCCGCCGAGCGGGGAACCTCCGGCGCGTGGCCAGGCCGAGCCCTGCCGTGCCTGGGAGCACCAGCATCCCCCCGCCCCTGCGCCGGCTGGGGACTCATCTTGATTCCATCGGGGCGCAGAGCGTGTCCTCCAGGCAGGGGCCGCAGCCAAAGCCAATCGGCTCTGCCCCGCCAGCGGCCAGCTCCAGGATGGTGTTCCCAGCTCCACGTCGTGCTCCAGAAGAACAGGCCAGCTGTGCCTCGGCTTGCGGGGACATCACGATGCCATTGAGCTGCAGGGGGATGTTTCCCCTGTCCCAGTCCGTGGCACCTTCACCGCACTGCCACCACTTCTCCAATGGGACGGGCAGCACGGAGCCGCTCCCTCCACAGCTCGTGGGGACCAGCGGAAGCAGCATCTCCTCGGCTGCGCTCTCTCCTCTGCGCTGCGGCCACAGGGAAACGCTCCAGGGTTTTCTTCCAGCGCCACGAGACGCGTGCCGCTGCTGCTTGCTGGGCTCCTGGATCCTACTGTGCACAGGGAGGCATCTCTGCTGTCTCCTGGGCCAGGCAGGGCTCCTGCAGCCAAGAATGCTCAAAAAGGTCCTCCAGTGCTGGCCTGTCTGTGGGCTCCATGCATAAACACCACCTGATGAGGTGCTGGCACTCTGCGGAGAGAAACCAGAATCCACCGCTCAGCGGGACAAGGCTCCTGTCCGTGCTCTCCCACATTCCACAGCGCCCAGGCCACACCAGGAGTGCTCAGAGCTGCAGCCAAAAGCTTCCTATCGATCCTCTCTTGCAGAGGACACCAGCACAGAGGCACAGGTGCCACCTCCTCCAGCTAAGCCCAGGAGATGCACCTCCTCACCAGCTGCAAGAGCAGGACGCTTATGTGCCAGCCGCCCCTCCCAACCCCGTTTGTTCTTCCCCTCGTGCCTTGAAGGCGCATCCCCACCTTGAGACACCCGGGACAGGAAGAAGAGCTGGCCCCAGACGATGTCCTCGTTGCTGTGGAAAGGAAGGTGCCCTCAGAACAGCTCATAGAGCAGGATGCCCAGGGACCAGATGGTGGCTGGCTGGCCATGGTAGCAGCCAAAGAGGATCCACTCCGGTGGGCTGTACTCCAGTGTTCCTATGGGACACGGGCGCAGCTCATCAGGCCCATGCTGCTCCCTCCCTCCCAGCCAGCTCCCGTTCCACAACAGCCAGCCCCTGCCCTGCCAAAAAGCAACTTGGCTGCAGCTGGCTGAAGATGGATTCCCCCTCCTTCCTTCCCTCCTTCTTTTCCTCCCTCTTCCCCCTCTGCCAGCCAAGGGGGGAACTCCGCTGCCCGGCTGGGCCCCGGCATTGGGCTCACCTGACATCCGGGTGTAGAACGTGTCCTGGAGGATCGTGCCGCAGCCGAAGTCGATGAGCTTTGCCTCGCCTGTGGCCAGGTCGACGAGGACGTTCTCGGCCTTGATGTGGCGGTGCAGGACGCCGCGGCTGCTGCAGTGCCCCATGGCCTCCAGCACCTGGCGGAACAGCCCCCGCCCCACGGGCTCCGTCAGGAACCGCCGCTCGTGCAGGAAGTACCAGAGGTGCTGACAGCGCTGCGGACGCTCCATGAGCAGCGCGAAGCCCTCGGGCACCTCGAACCAGTCCAGGAGCCGCACGACGCCGGGGAAGCCAGGCCGCGACACCTTCCACAGCAGCGCCAGCTCCAGGGGCACAAGGGCGCCCTTGCGCTGCGGGGGGACTGCGATGCTGTCAGCAGGGCCGATGCTGCGCCGCGCCTCGGGCAGCCCCTGCCCGGCCCCGCCGCGGCTCGCCATGGCCCGGCCCGGGGCGCTGCGCGGCCCCCGCTCACTCCACGCTCGCTGCCCTCGCAGTGTTCCGGCTGCCGCCCTGCCGGGCCTCGCCTCAGCCCCGCCCGGCACGCCCCGCCGGCTCCTCCCGCTGGCCCCGCTCACTCCCCAGCCGCGCCCACTCCGAGATGCGCTCCCGGACACTCGCTTGATGGCCGCCTGCGAGCCAAGGCCAGCGGCAGGCTGAGCTCATCGCCCGGCGCCCGCCGCCGCCCTCCGAGCCAGCCCCGTCTCTTCCTGGGGCGCCGTCGGCGAGGCGGGGACCGGAGTAAACGCTGCCGCAGCCGCCGCTGCCCAGCAGCGGGCTCTGCCGCTAGAGCTGCTCTAGGGGAGGCCTCTCCACCCGTGCGGGCGGCACCGCGCTGCCGCTCTTCTGCCCGGGGCACCCGCCCGCCCGGCGCGCTGCTGCTTGCCGAGCTGCCCTGGGCTGCGGCGGCTCGGGGCCGGCGGCCGAGCTGGCGAGCGGCGGAGGTCGGAGCGGGGCAGCTGCCGGCCACGCTCTCGGCCACGGGGCGGAAGCCGGGCAGCAGCGGGGCGGCTGCGGGCGGAACTACGGCAGGGGCTTCGTTCGGGGCCGGGGCCTCGGCCGGGGCTGGGCCAGAGCCCGCGCCAGGCACAGCCAAAAGCCCGCACTGCTCCGCCAGCACCAGAGCGAGCGGCTCTTCCAGCGGCGCCACAGCCAGGACGGAGAGAGCCCGGCCGAGGCGGAACCACGGCGGGCCGGGCACGGGCGGGCACGGGGCGGCCCCGCCAAGGGGCGCCTTGCGGGACGCGGCATCAGCCGGGCTGGGAGAGGCAGAACACGGACGGCACGGGACGGAACGGGAGTAGAGTGAGTGTGAGAGGGAGAAGGGGATGTCGAGCGAGTGGGAAGTCGAGCAGAAAACCGATCGAGAGAAGCACTGCTGCTGCTGCTGCTGCGGAGCCGCCGGAGATCGCGGCCGTTCCTCCGTTGCCCCCGCGAACCCAACGGAGGAGCCGCCGCGCGCCCCAAGGAACGAAAGAGAGAAACAAACAAATCACACCCCAAAGTCATTCCTATTAGAGAAGTAACCAAAGAAAACAATGTAGCAATAACGAAGACTGTTGGCTTCTGGCTTCTTTCTTCTTTGCATGAGACCAAGCTTTTCATGGGGAACAATTGCCTCTTCTGACAATTTTGCCAGAGTGGACTGGAGCAGAGCATTTACTTTTCAAGTAGAAAAGGGAAATCGTGTCAGTAATGTCATCTCTGTCTCTGTTGACACAGTTGCAGGCTGCCAAAAGACATGGTCTGCAGTGTGGAACTTGGGGCCAGGTTTCTTTTTCTGCCAGAGGATGAGGAGGGGAAGTATCCCAGAATCATGGAGTCGTGGCATGGTTTGGCTTGGAAGGGATCTGGAAAATCCCATGGCTGCAACCCCCCTGCTGTGGCTGGGGACCCCTTGCACTGGACCGGCTTGTCTAGAGCTCCATGCAGCCTGGCCTTGAACACTGTCAGGGACGGGACATGCCCACCTTCTCTGGGCAACCTGTTCCAGGAGAGTCTTTTTTCTGAATCCCTTACCTAAACCTAATCTCTCTCCATTTGGATCCATGCTCCCTTGTCCTGTCCTTGCCTGCCCTCGTACAAAGTCCCTGTCCAGCTTTCTTGTGTGTTGCCCTCAGGTACTGGAAGGCCACAGCTGGATCAAGGCTGGGTCTCTTTCCCAGGCTGAAGAAGCCGAGCTGTGTCAGCCTTTCCTTGCAGGAGAGGAGCTGCAGCCCCGGCACCATCTGGGTGTCCCTGCTGGGCCCCTGCTGCAGCGTGTCCACGTCCTTGCCGTCCGTGCCGGGGAGCCTGGCAGAGGCGGAGGCAGCGCTGCAAGTGCAGGGTCAGCGGCGGGGAGGAGACCCGGCCCTGGCAGCGGCTCCGGGAGCAGCGATCGGCGCTGGGCCGCCCGCACTGCAGAGAGCCGGGGCCCTTGTGCCTGCCCTTGTGCCCAGGGCGCCTTTCCCCGCCGCCCGCCCGCCCGCCCGCTCGGGGGAAATGCCCCCTGTGCCGCCCCTCAGGGCCGCCCCTCGCCGCTGCCCCGGGCGCTCCCGGCGCCGCCTGGAGGGGCCCAGGCCTCGGCCTCACCCTGCTCAGCCCGAGGCCTGGAAAAGCAGATTCAAACACCCACCCAGAAAGTGCCCCAGGATGCCAAGGTCAATCTTTTGTCACCAGCACTGCTTTGCTATCAGAGTCTGGACGAGAGTAGAAAATCACCAGGGGAAAAGAGCATGAACAAGTTCTGCCTTGGCACTACCTCAAGCTGTGGGGTACCAGTTGTTGGTTTCACTGGCTCTGGATTGAAGGCACTTGAGACAGTAATTCATGTTCAGACTCAAGTGTTTATTATTTCTTATCAGTAAAACAGCCTCATTACTGGGAGTTCAGCAGCTTTTCAGTAGAAGGCACAAAATGGCCCACAATCTCTTGTTCCAAGGTCTTTTAAGACTAAACTATCCAATTAGGAACTGACACCTAGATTATTTTCCCTTTTAACCCAATAACTGATCCCAAAGAGCCTGCAATGTGGAATTTCTGCCCAATTACAAAAAGCCACCCAAACCCAGGAAGAAGAAGGAAGAAGCATGAAGAAGAAACCCAGGACAAAACACTGTGCCCTCCATTTTGCTTCCATCCACAACATACTAAAAATCCCAAAACCTCAATTTCTCAGAGTCAGAGTAGACCAAAGCCCAAAAACTGGAGGTGATAAAAATGGACTAAAACCACAACCAAGGAATCTGCATCGCCCTGAAATACCTTTCCCCTTACATCAGCCTGGTGCATATTCATAGAGCCTCATGCATACCCATAAACTACTTTACATATTCCAGGAATGATTTTACGTGGCCCCTCCTTGGGTCTGCCTTTTCAGAGCATGTGTGTTTCTTGGCTGTGGTTTTGGCTCCTTCTCTTTATCACCTCCAGGTTTTGGGCCTTGGTGCACTCTGCCTTCAGACGGGGAGTGCTGATAGTTGGCAGATCTGTACAGGTGTCCTCATCCTGGGTGCATTGGATGTTATCCCATCCAAGCAGGCAGTTTAACAGAAGCAGCTATTTCACAAGCTTAATTAACAACAGAAATAAAAACTTATAACAAAGTTACTTTAAAAAACAGTCCCAGCCCATATTTGATCCCAGTCTGTGTGGTCCTGATCCATATGGTCCCAGTCCCTGGGATCCCAGTCCATATTTGATCCCACTCCAGGCTATCCTGGTCTGGAGGGTTCTGATGCACAGGATCCCCATCCATGTGATCCCAGCCCATATTTGATCCCAGCCCATATTTGATCCCAGTCCGTATTTGATCCCAGTCCGTATTTGATCCCAGTCCGTATTTGATCCAAGCCCATATTTGATCCCAGTCCGTATTTGATCCCAGCCCATATTTGATCCCAGCCCATCTTTGATCCAAGCCCATATTTGATCCCAGTCTGTGGGGTCCTGCACACACTCCCAGGGTCTGGAATTCCAGTTCCCAGCCAGGAAAAAATGTTCCTGCCCTTGAACTTCCTTCCTATCCCCTCAACAAATTGCAATAAAATTATAAACAAAGAAATAATAATTGAACTTTAAAAAATTATAATAAAAATAAAATATAAAAATCTCAACTCTTCTTTACAATACTCCAACAGTGATTCAAACCAAAGCAACAACTATTACTATAATATTACCAATGTATATAAATAAACAAATTATATATCAAGAAATACCTTTTGAAAATTTTAACTCTATGACTAATGTACTTTAGATAAAAATATCTAAAGAAACTACCAAGCAATTTAACACACCTTAGTAAAACAATTCATATTACAAACTAAACACAAAATTACAATATTACAATTCATACACATATGACACATATGACAATATTACAATTCATACACAAAACACATATTACAATTCATATTACATACTAAACACAAAACCAAACACCAGTACAATTTCTCAGACATTTCAACCAAACAATTAAACTTTAATAACATCCTTAAGTACTCCAAAACAATTAAAATTATTTTTAAAAGGTTTATTGGGGGTGCGTGGTTTTATTTGGATATTGTTTTTTTAATTGTTAGAGGCTAGATGATTTAAAAAATGGGACTTTTATAAGAATTGAATCAGATGAAAAGGTGGCACTCTGCAAACAGAACTGACTGAAAATGAACAGGACAGAAATCAGTAACTCTGAAAGTTTTATTTGCTATCAAATACAACCCACACACCCAGCCCCACACAATCCCAATCCCATTGCTCCAAATTGGGATCCCACTTCTCCCAGTCCCCTTCTAACCCCATCTCACCCTGGTGGCTGTGGAATGGAGAGTTTAGCATGGGATTGAGGTTTTTTGAGGAGGGAACAAGGAATTTGAGGTAGGATTGAGCCTTTTTGGGTTAAAATTCAGTTATTTTCAGAGGGATTTGAGTGGTTTTGAGGTGACAGATTCATCCCTCTTGGCTTTTGGAGTGGAAACACATGGAGAAGAGAAAAAAATTCAGGCCAAACCAAAGGAGAAGCAGGCAGGTGTGTTCCCAACATGGATCACAGGGAATGTGAGTGACCAGGGCTGTGCCCAAAGTGCCTCCTCCAGTGGGGGATGGAGCTGCAGCAGCGCACGAAGCTCTTCCCGCACTCGGGGCACTCGCAGGGCTTCCCTTACCGGTGCCTCCGTTGGTGTTTGGTCAAGTTAGAGCTGCAGGAGAAGCTCTTCCCACACTGGGGACACTCGTAGGGCCTCTCCCCAGTGTGGATGCGCCGGTGGGTGACGAGGGTGGAGTTGTACTTGAATCCCTTCCTGCAGTCGGGGCAGCGGAATGGCCTCTCCTCTGTGTGAATCCGATAGTGCTGGAGGAGATGGGAACTGGTCTGAAACCTCTTCCTGCATTTATCACACTCGTAGGGCCTCTCCCCTGTGTGGATGCGCCGGTGCTTGACGAGGTCAGAGTTGCGCTTGAATCC
This sequence comes from Agelaius tricolor, assembly GCF_023055355.1. NCBI lineage: Eukaryota > Metazoa > Chordata > Aves > Passeriformes > Icteridae > Agelaius > Agelaius tricolor. The sequence goes on along the minus strand of NW_027269321.1, from coordinate 1,527,574 downwards.
CTTCCCACACTCGGGGCATTGGAAGGGCCTCTCCTCTGTGTGACTCTGATAGTGCCAGAGGAGATGGGAGCTGGTCTGAAACCTCTTCCCACACTTGGAACACTCATAGGGCCTCTCCCCAGTGTGGGTCCTCTGGTGGCTGATCAGGTGGGAGCTCCAGCTGAAGCTCTTCCCACACTCCCCACACTCGTAGGGCCTCTCCCCAGTGTGGGTCCTCTGGTGGCTGATCAGGTGGGAGCTCCTCCTGAAGCTCTTCCCACACTCCCCACACTCGTAGGGCCTCTCCCCCGTGTGGGACCTCTGGTGCCTGATCAGGCTGGAGCTCTCTCTGAAGCTCTTCCCACACTCCCCACACTCGTAGGGCCGTTCCCCAGTGTGGATCCTCTGGTGGCTGATCAGGTGGCAGTTCCACCTGAAGCTCTTCCCACACTCCACGCATGTGTGGGGCTTCTCCCCATCATGGAGCTGCTCATGGAGCACCAGCTCTGAGCTCTGGCTCCATCTCCGGCCGCCTTCCCGGCCCAGGCTGGCTCTTTCCCCCTCACATCCCCGCCATCTGCGTTTGCAGCCCCTCCTCGTGCGGCATCTCCGGGCCTTTTCCTCCCCGTTGGCTTCCTGCGCCGTGGAGCCGCTCAAAACGGCCTCTGCCACCAGGTTCTGCCGCGGGCATTTGTCCTCCCTGCTCTCCATGCTCAGCTCCTGCTCTGGGCGAGGAAGGACAAGGACAGCATGGGATTTGCCTCCGTGCCACAGGCAAGGGCAACGAGATCCCCCCGGGCCGTCTCTGGGGATGCACTGCCCCCTCTTGGCTCTCCCCATTTTGGGATGCCGGGGCTGTTTGGGCTCCCGGGCTCCCTTCTCCCCTCATTCTCTGCTCTGGGCTGCAGCGGCTCCAAGGAGTCCCCCCTGCCCCTCTCCAGGCTCTTGAGGCTCCCGCCAATGGCGGCGCTCCCCCCTCTCTGGCCTCCCCACTTTGGCCTCCTGGGGCACACAGGGCTCTGCTCCTCCAGGCTGCCTCTGCCGGCAGCCGCCACCGCCACCCCCCGATGTCCCCCCGAGGGGCCTTTTCCGCTCAGCCTTGGACTTCTTCATTCTCCAAACATCCCCCAAAAACCCAACCCAGGGACCCCCCGGGATATCCGGGCCGGGCTCCCCCTCCCAGCTCACCTGCGCCATGGGGGGGGGGCGATGATCCCACAGGTGGGGGCTGCGAATTCAGGCAGGGCTCGAGACCGCGTGGCTCCCGCAACTCAGCCTTGATCGGCCCTTGTCCCTCCTCTTCCTCTTCCTCCCGCTCCTCCTCTGTCCTATCTCCACCTCCCTGTCCTCCTCCCTCCTAACCCCGCCTCCTTCCCTGCTCTTTCTCCTCCCGCTCCTCCTCTTCCATCCCCCCTCCTCCTCCTCCTCCTCTGTCTTATCCCCGCCTCCTGCTCCTCTTCCATCCCGCCCCTTCCATTCCTTCTCCTCCTCCTCCCCCTCCATCCCTGCCCTTCCCTCCCTCCTCCTCCTCCCCCAGCAGCAGCCACACCCTCGGTGCCCCGTTCCCGCAGCCCTCGCAGCCCGCGGCAGCAGCGGCCATGGAGCCGGGACAGGTCGGCATGGGCAGCGCGGGGCTCTCGGCTGCTCCCAGCCGCTGCGGGCGGGGGGAACCCGGCCCGGGCCAAAGGAGAGGCAAACTGGGCAAACTGGGGGCAGATCACAAAGCTAAGGATGCAGCAGAAAATGGAGCTGAAAGAGTTATTTTAATATTAACTCCAAACGAGGAAAAACTGGAAATTCCAAAGTTTAGGGAAGCCGAGAAAAAAGAATTAAACAAGATAGGAAATGAACAAGATAAATCAGAGTAATAGAAACTTCTACATGGAAGACAATTACTTAATAAAATGTGCTTACTAGGAAAAGATTAGAAGACGTGCATCAGAAACCCCACTGGCGTACTCAAGCTTTGTGTGATCATTTTTTAAGGAATTTTGGGTGCACTGGGATTTTTGGTGTAGCAAAGCAAGTCACTGAAAGATGCTTAATTTGCCAAAGGATAAATAAAAAGGTGATGAGAAAAACAGCATTAGGAGGTCATGAGTTAGCTCGTCGACCATTTCAAAATATCCAAGCAGAAGTTTGGATTTGTTAGGTTCTGGATTTATTTGGAAAAAAACCCATTTAATCTAGAAGAAAGAGAATATGCCATATGTTAGACAGGAGATTTTAGGAGAATAAAAATCTTTGAAGTATCAGAAACACCCGAGGAAAAAACCAAGAAAATAAAAAGGGGAAATGAAAGGGAGGGGAACAAGAGGAAAAGTCAGAAAGAGAGTGGGATCCTCTGCAGCTCTTGCCCCCTCCGTTGGCGGCCGAGGCGCCTGTCCCGGGTCCCGGCTCGCTGCCCGCCTCAGCTCCGCCTGCCCCGGTTTCCATCCCAGGTGCGGGCTCACTGCCCAGGGCAGCTCCACCTGCCCCGGCGCTGGCGGTGAATTTGTGTGCCCTGGCCCCACTGCCCGGCCCGCGGCCGCTCTGCCGGCCATGCTGGGCAAGATGGGGTTGCTCTGTCCTGCCGCGTGGGCCGAGGTCACCGCGCCGACCGCACCGAGGGCGGGTCCCAGCCATCCCATCCCCGGCTGCCCTGCCCGTGCCAGCTGCGCTGGGCAGCGCCGCTGCTGCTGCCGGGGTCTCCCACCTGCCTTTTCTCTGCCGGGAGCTGCCGGATCAGCCGCCAGAAGCCATGTGGGGGCTGCCCACGCTCCGGCTCGGCCTCCACGGGAAGATCCCCCTCTGGCGATTCCGGCAGCAGACCCTGCCCACACTCCTACCGAGCCTCGGCGGGATATCCTCCCCTGACCCCTCCTGCTCTGAGTTACGTCCCCTTGGTAACCACAGCTCCGGCTGTTCAGGGAAAATCCCTCTCTCTACAGGAAGCACCTTATCGAAACACTAGGAGCTCAGTTAAAAGGCAGCCCTCTCCAAATTCTTTCTCAAAACACGGGAGAAAGGCTACAGAAGGTAAAAAAGTGAAAGAGTTAGATGAAGGGATTGCTCTATTGCCGTGAAGAGAGGTTCCCATGGCAGGGATGCGCTGCCCCGCCCCGCGGGAGCCACCGGCGCCCCTGCCGGCCGTGCCCGGAACTGCACCCAAGGGGAAAGCGCCGCGGCCGAAAGGCCGGGACCGGCTCCGGGCTCTGTTTGTTGGCACTGCCGGAGCTGTTGATACACACTACTATTATTATATTATACACACTAGTAAAGAACCGTTATTCCTAATCCCATATCTTTGCCTGAGAGCCCCTTGATTTCACTATCCTAAAAATTAAGAGGGAGGAGGTTTGCATTCTCCATTCCAAGAGAGGCTTTTTCTGCCTTCCCAAGCAGACACCTGTCTTGTAAAGCAAGACAAGCACCCACAGGCACTGAGGGGGGCTGCAGGAGGGGCAGAAGAAGGCCCTGCAGCACTTGGGCACAAAGGCCCAGCAGGTGAATGCAAGAAGGGAGCAGCAAAAGGCCAAGCTGAAGGCAAAGGCCAGGGCAGAGCTCCTACAGCCCCTGAGGGATCAGCCCCAGGGCCCAAGGGGGCCCCAGCACCCAGGGCACGGCTCGGCCACAAGCACCCGGCAGAGGCATTGCCCTCCTCGGCAGGGCACAGCCCACCCAAACAGCCCCTGGCAAGGAATCAGGGCTCCGGCTGCAGGGCACAAGGACACTGCAAGCAGAGACAGCAGCACCCTCAGGACCAGCAAGTCCAGCCCGTGATGGACATGGATTGGCAGGGCTGTCACAGCTCCCATCACACCAGGGACCCTCCACACTGGAGCCCTTGAGAACATTCAGGTGGGGCTGCATTGAGAGGAGGCATTTCCTGATGGACACAGGGGCCTCTCAATCTGCTCTGAATCTTAGACCTAAAGGGGAAAATAGTAAAGGAATATTTTAATTTTTAAGGGAATGAGTGGGAAAGATGAGCAGGTATGATTTGTTCAACCACTATTAGAAGCTGTGGGGGATAGGTTTGAAATAAATTTCTTTTTCTTCCTCCTGTGATTGTAATTAACTAGGAAGGAGGTTGAGAGCTGGATTTTAATACTGTAAAAAGGGATACAGAGGCTAGTTCTGTTGTACCTCTGTGTCAAAAGTCTGACAAGGCCTATGCTGAAGTGAACCCAGAAGTGTGGGCAGCCCCAGGGAAATACAGAAAATTAGATATGGAGCCTCTACAAATTAAAGCAACCAGGACAGGCAATACCCTGTTCCAAGAGAGGGAAGGAAGGGCTCACAGCCTGGTATTGAGTCCCTGTTAAAGGCAGGGCTTTTGGAGCCAAGGATGTCTCCCTACAACACTCCTATCTTGCCAGTCAACAAACTGGATGGATGGACACAAGGGGGAAACACAGAATTTTCAAGTGTTAAAATTAAGATTAACTGAGGCGAGCCAGGCTGGGAGAGATTGATGGGACATTCCCTGGCCTGAGGGAGACAATGTGTTTGTGGATGGCTCTGCAAGGGCAGCAGGAGGGAAAAGAGCTACAAGACAGGCTGTTATTAAGGAAGGGGAATCAGACAAAGCGCAGGTCACCGGCCCATGCTCAGCTCAACCCGCGGAGCTGTGGGTGCTTGTAAGAGCCTGGCACTGAAATGCCCTGAGCAGGAAGGCTTCAAAATCTTCTGCTGACACCATGGCACCTAACAGGGGGGCAAAAGCAATTCTGACTGCTTCAGCAAGCACTGGATCAGTTATTAACCTATTGCTAAAACAAATAATTCAAAGATAATGGATTGTGGAAGCAATAGATTCAGATGGGGAACTCATTTTACAGGAAAGACCCTTCAGGGGGTTATGGCAGCTTTAGGAATACAATGGGACCTCCATAACCCCTGGCAAGCCCAGAGCTCGGGTTGGGTAGAAAGAATGAATGGGGAAATAAAGAAACACCTTTGGAAGCTGGAGATGGAAACCAAGATGCCATGGGTACAGCTTTTGCCATTGGCCTTGGCAAGAAAAAGAGCCAGACCCAAGGCAGATATTCAATTATCTCCCTTGGAATTCATGTCTGGAATTCCTTACCTGGGCAATTCTCCACCTAGTGCAGGGTGGAAATAAGGGATGTAAATGTAAGGCAGGCTGTAGCCAGGATCCTGTCTCCTGTGGAATCTCTCCCCCAGGAAGCTGGGCTGGCACAGAGCCTGCCCTGGGACTTTGCTGTTGCCAACACCCAGCCAGGCCATCGGCTCCTGCCTAAGGAGTGCAAAGCAGCACCACTGGTGGCCAAGGGGCCCACGCCAAGTGTCCCTGAGGCCAGAAACAGCCGCCAGCACAGCTGAGCACGGGGGGACCCCTCAGCCTGGCCTCAGGGGCTCTGAAGCCCCGGAGATTTGCACTTCCCGCCTGCAGCAGGACCATGGGAGCCGCCCCTGAGCCTGCCCTGAAGGCAACGCAGCAGCAGCCAGGGCTCCACAGCGGGCCAAGCCCCTGGGCCTGCCCACAGATCCTCTGCTCAAACCCTCGGGAATCCTGGCCACCCTCCCCTGGCACCTCCAGCCACTGCGGCCAAGCCTCGCTGCCGCTGCTGCAGCTCCAGCGCTGGCTGGGCCTGCACTGCCACAGCTGCTGGGGAGCACCGCGGCACAATTCCACCCTGGGGCTCACTCACACCCACACTCTGGGCTGACTGCGACTGCACTGCTGCAAAATGTACCCATCCTGCTTCTTTTAAATCTTATTTCTCTGCTCAGAAAGGTTTCTCTACTCAAAGGTTTGCCTTTGGGAATGAAATTTTAAAGGTTTTTTTTAAGGGGTTCCCAGTCTGTTCGGATGTTAAACTCATCTCCACCACTCAATGGAGACGAGTTTAACATCCGAACAGACTGGGAATAGCCCAAAAGACACCCACAGAGATAAGGACCAGCAGCAAAACATCAACGCCCCGCAGCAAACAGCAACCAACAGCTACCCCAGACACTGCCCCGGCACAGCTGGAGACACCTGGTCTGGAAAAGGCTGAGAAGGAAATCCAGGAGTGTGGGCGGAATTCACATCAGAGGGGAAGAAATCCGAGTCTAATAGGAAACCAAACACTAAAAACTTACACAACTTGGAAGCAATGAACATTAAAGCAGTGGATTTAGATTGGTTCAGACTACGTAAAGTTTAGGAAAAATCGAGTAAAACTGACATGTCATGGAATGATTTTTCCTGCACAGCCAGGCTATGTGTGGATGAAATTATTTCTGTTGCACATCCTGGCCAGAACCAAGTAATGCCTTGACTCTCTCACACTAAAGAGATTCTTGGAGAGTTTTTGTTTTCCCTACAGTTTCAGTGATAAGATTACAACATGAGAAACATTTTTTATAATAATCCTACTTTATATTGTCAGGTAGGTTTGGGACAGAAGGGTGAGAATCAATTTTTGGTCTGGGTTTTTCCATGTTCGCCTTTATGTTGCATTTTGCAAAATTGAAGAGCTTTAACCGTGATACTTTTAACTCTTAAATAGTTATAATTTTTTTAAAAAAAGCAGGGTGAAGCTGCAAAGGGAAACAGCAAATGGAGAATGTTGGGAAAACTTTACTATAAATAAATGGGGGGGAATTGAGATGAGGGACTACATTTTGTTCGTCACGAAAAAGAGACCAGTGTGTTACAAGAGTTGTCTGCTGACTATTTCTGTACTACTTCATGAGATATGAGCCACAAGGATACCAGGGAAGGGGTTGCAGGAGCCCACACATAGTCCCACCCAGCAAATGGTACAAACAGATAACTCACAGAAATAACGACCAGGGAAAGGCTGGGGAAAGGGCAGGGGCAGATTAACACCCAGCAGGGAAACCTTTCCCGCTGACAAATGGTACAAGCAGATAACTCACAGAGATAACGACCAGGGAAAAGCTGGGGAAGGGGCAGGGGCAGATAAACAGTCTGCAAGGCAGGATATTTGCTTGCTTAAGCTTGATAGGGCACAGTTTGCAAGGCAGGACATTTGCTTGCTTAAGCTTGATAGGGCACATATTGCGTTAATCATAAGATTTTGGTAATTTTCCACAGAGAAGTCACCAAATAAGGACATAGGGTGAAGAAGACGCGGCTGAGGAAGACTCCGCAGCCTTTTATCACCGACCACCAGGAGACAGAAGGATGACCCCCTAGCAACAACCAGCGCAGGCGCAGAGAACTCCGAGATAACATGGACTCCTGAAGGATGGAGAGGATAAAAGGACTGAATCAGAAACTAGTTGGGGCGGCAGTAGGTGGAGCGGAGACTCCCCTGTCGCCCAGCGCTGAGCCTTTGCTTACGTAGTATAACTGCTTCAATAATTAATAAATTCTTTGATTGGAAATTACTCGTTTTGAGTCAATTTTATAACAATGGGGTGTCCAGGGGGTCCCTGTGCCCAGGAAAGGGGGTGCACGGGCCCCGGTGTTGAGGAAGGTGGTGGGTGGGGGCTGTGGAAGGCAGGAGTGGGGGTCCAGGGGGTGCTGGGGTCAAGGAAAAGCGGGGGCTGGGGTGTCTGAGAGGGGGAGGGCCGGGAAAGGGGGTGCAGGGGGGCATTGGTGCTGCATGAGGGGGTGCAGGAGGGTCCCCGTGCTGGATAAGGGGGTGCAGGGGGGGTCCCTGTGCCTGAGAACGGAGGGTTTGGGAGGGTTCCAGTCTCAGATATGGGGGTGCACGGGGGTCCTGGTGCAGTGGAATGGGGGTTCAGGGGGTCCTGGTGCTGTATAAGGGGATGCAGTGGGGTCCCGGTGCCCAGGAATGGGGGTTCAGGGGTGCCGGTGCCAGATAATGGCCTGGCTGGGATCTGGTGCTGGGAAAGGGGGTGCAGGGGGTCCCAGGGCCAGATAACGGGATGCACTGGGGTCCCGGTGCCCAGGAATGGGGTTCCAGGGGGTTCCATTCCCGAGTTCCGGGGTTCAAGGGGTCCTGGTGCCTGAAAATTGAGGTTCAGGGGGTCCCGGTGCCGGATAAGGGGATGTAGTGGATCCCGGTGCCCAGAAATTGGGGTTCAGGGCGGTTTCCCTGCCCGGGAATGGGGGCTCAGGGGGTTCCAGGCTGCAGATAAGGGGGTGCAGGGGTTATCGGGGCTGAGGAAGGGGGTACAGGGCGGGTCCCAGTGCCCCAAAATGAACGTTCAAGGGGGGTCTCTTGACCCCCTGGAGCCCCAGGGGACCCTCCGGGATCCCCTGGAACCCCTTCCAGGAAGCGCCGGGAATGAGGAACTGGGGGGACGCCGAAATTTGGGAGATCTGGGGGTCCAAAAGCCGAGGAAAAGGGCGGGTCTGGGGTCTGGGAAGGACGAGGTGGCCGGGAATGGGCGTGCAGGGCGTCCCAGAGCACTGACGGGGGTGCGGAGGGATCCTAGGCCCGGATTAGGGGGAGCAGGGGGGTCCCAGTGCCCAAAAATTGGGGTTCAGGGGGTTCCCGTGCCGGGGAATGCGGGTTCGGGGGGAGTTTCCTTCCAGGAATTTGGGATTCAAGGGGGTCCCAGTGGCCGGGAATTGCGGTTCCGGGGGCATCGGTGACCAGAAATGGGGATTCAGGGGGGTCCTGGGGCCACATGAGGGGGTACAGGGCGGTGCCAATGCTGGGCAAGGGGGTACAGGGGGGTCCCTGTGCCCAGAAATGGGCGCTCAAGGGGGTCCGCGTGCTCAGGAATGGGGGTTCAGGGGGGTCCCGGAGCTGAAAAAGGGTGCTGAGGGGGTCACAGGACCGAAAATGGGGGTTCAGGGGAGTCCCGGTACCCGGGAATGGAGGTTTAGGGAGTTCCCGGTGCCCAGGAATTGCGGTTCAGGGGGGTCCCGGTGAACAGAAATGGGGGTTCAGGGGATCTCGGTGCCAGATGAGGGGGTACAGGGGGGTCCCGGTGCTGGGGAAGTGGAGTGAGGGGGGGGTGGCATGACCCAAAATGGGGGTTCAGGAGGGTTCCCCTGCCCGGGAATGGAAGATCAAGGGGGTCCCGGTGCCCGGGAATTGCGGTTCAGGGGGGTCCCGGTTTCGGGGGGTCCCACTCACCTTTGGTCGCGGCCCCCGGGTCCCCCAGGAGCCCCAGGAGCCCCCGGAGCACCCCCAGCCCCAGCGCTGGGGCCATCGCAGCCGTCCCCGATCGCGGCTGCAGAGACGCGAAAGCGAAAGTGCCCGAGGGAGCGCGGGGGGAGGGGGAAAGGGCGAATTCCAGGGAATTCACCTGCATCCCCTCCTGGCACCCCTCTGGATCCCTCGGCGATCCGTCTGGGACCCTCCAGGGCCGCGCCCTGCGGGACCCCCGGGCCGGGCTCTGCTGAACTCCCGGCCCTGCGCTCAAACTCTGCCCGGACCCCGCTGGGCTCGGCCCAAAGCCGGGCAAGCAGCGGGAGCAGCGGAGCCAATTTTTGCTGCGGGTGCGGGTCCCACCCCCGGCGGAGCAGGGCTGGGCGCTGGGACCCGATCCCTGATTCCCAATCTCCTTCTCTCTCGCTCTCTCTCTGCTGTTCTCTCCCTTTCCTTTGGGGGATCATAAATCCCAGAGCGGCCGCAGAGCCCCGTGCCCAGGCCGGGTTTCCCAGCAAAGGGAGGCTGGGGCTGAGGTGCCCCGGGCTGGCCGGGAATGGGGGCCCGGGGCTCCCTGGGCTCACGGAAATGGGGGATCCAGGGGCTGGGAGAGGAGGATACCCGGGAAAGGGGGTGCAGGGGGGTGTTGGTGCAGGATAAGGGGGTGCAGGGGGGGGTCCCAGTGCCCGGGAATGGGGTTGGGAGGGGGGGGTGGGCAGCAGCTGCTGGAGAGAGACTGGGACAGACTGGAATGGACTGGGACAGACTGGGAAAAGAACCCACTGGGAGCAGAACTGAGGCAGCAGAGATCATACTGGGATATACTGGGACCACACTGAGGGCTACTGGGAACATGCAGGGGACAATTGAGATTGGACTGGGAGGGACTGGGAATGGTTTGGATCATCCTGGGACTGACTGGAATCATACTGGGAGTGATCAGATCTGTAGTAGGGGTGAAGAGGAGAAACTGGAATAATGCAGGGAGCAACTGGGATCATACTGGGAGCAGCTGCCCCATGCTGGGGTCATACTGGGATCATACTGGGACTGATGGGGTGACACTTGGAGTGACTGGCATAGTACTGGGAGTGTCTGGGAGTAACTGGGATCAAACTGGAGGTGACTGGACTTATACTGGGAGCAACTGGGACCACAGCGGGGGCAAATGGCATCGGGTAAGGTGTGACCGGGCTCATCCTGGAAGTGCCTGGGGCCACACTGGGCTCTTCCTGAGAGGGACTGAGAGTGAAAGGAACCATACAGGGCATGACTGGGAGCCGCTGGGACCGTGTCGGGGGCAACTGGGATCCTACCGGGAGTGATTTGGACCATACTGGGAGCGAGCGGGAGCCACCGGTGAGGCGGCGGCGGAGCTGGGAGGCGGCCGCAGCGCAGGTGGGAGCCGCGCTGGGTTGTGCGGGGGCTCGGGGCTCGCTGCGGGCCTCGGGGGCGGCAGGGGGCTCAGGCGGGTTCCTTGTGCCGTGTCCGGCCCGTGGTGCCGCTGCCGTGAGGGCGCTGCGGGAGCGGCTGCCCGCGGTCTCCTTGCGGCCGCTGCCTCGGCAGGAGCCGCTGCCGGAGCAGCGCTGGCTCGGCCCGGTTCCTGTGGCTGGCACAGGGGCGGCTGCCCCGTGCCCGGGGCTGTGCGGGGAAATTCACGTGGCCGGAGGTTTCTGTGCCCCGAGGAGACAGAGGAGTCCTGTACAAGTGACTTTATTGCTGAGCAGAGGGAGAGGCCGTGGCGCATTTGCCGTGCGCTCGCTGCCATTGTTGTAGTTCGCAGCCTCCTTTTTATCCTCATTTTCCCGGCTCATCTCCCTCTCCCTTTGCCCACTGGCTGAGGTACTTGGAAGGTTCAGACCTCCCGATCTGCCAACTGCACGTCCTCGTTAATGTGCACCCCCACTTTTGTAGAACAGCCGATATTCACGGCTCTGTTAAGTCTTTTTTGTTCTCGACGTTCAGGAATTTAGCGGGACTTTCTGCGAGCAGCAGTCCATGTTAATTAATAACATTTATTGAAGCTGGTGGTTTCGCCCCTTACTTCCTTATCTACAAGTCCCTGGCCCCTCGCTCAGCTGCTGAATGAGCTGCACTCTCAAGGTGCGGAGCATGGTAAAAAGGTGAGAGGTGCTGTAGCACATCAGAGCAGAAGCAGCATTCGTTTAACCCATGGTCTGCCAGGGAACCACAAAACCATGTCCCATTCCCATCCTTTCCACGTTTGGACTGGTACATGAGCTGCTTTTTTGTTTCCTTTGTTATCTGTTTCACCACTTTGGCTTTGTCATCTATTTGCCAAGACCAGTTTGAGTCATTTGATTTTCCACAAACTCCTCTTTTCTCTGCTAACAGATGATCTGATCCCATCCCATGGTGAAATGTTGTGTTCCTCATTTCAGTGGATTGCTCAGCAGGAAGGTCAGGAGCTGGAGCTGTCTGGTTGGTTATTCCGAGGCCAGCTTGTAATCTAATGGTGCCATTGAAATGAGAAATGGGTTCTGTGGCTCCTGATATGAATTGGTTTGGGTTCCCAGGGGCTGGTCCATGGTGTTGTAGGATTTGTTCTGCTGGCCGTTCATCTTCTCCCCATTTTTGGCCGCTCTCTCCAGCCAGGGCTGCATCAATTGACTGCTTTTCTCTAATTAAATCATCAAATACTTGGATTCCCAACTGATTTCCCGGAACTTGTGGGAGCAAGAACATCTCAGTGCTCTAATCCACCCCATATAACATAGACAGTGACAGCACACGTTGGAGTGGGCAGAGGGATGATTCCCCCCCATTTATTTATAGTGAAGTTTTCCCAACATTCTCCATTTGCTGTTTCCCTGTGCAGCTTCACCCGTTTCTGTTGCAGGGTCAGATATCCTCACCCCGGGCTCTGCCTTGAGCTGTGCAAATTCCATCAGTGCAAGCAGGCAGAGCTCGGGGTGAGGGGCAGGGGGAACCAGCCCAATTCCTGCCCCAGGCAAGAGACCCAGGTACATTGGCCAGGCTTTGCCCAGCAGGGTTCATTTGCATTCCTAAAGCTCCTCTCCTGGCTGACTAGAACCAAAGCTTCTCTTCCAGGGCTGCCATCTGGTGAGTCACATGTGGCCCCCCCCCCCGGAATCTGCTTTTTTTAAAAAAAGTATGAACTATTTAAGAGTTAAAAGTATCACGGTTAAAGCTCTTCAATTTTGCAAAATGCAACATAAAGGCGAACATGGAAAAAACCCAGACCAAAAATTGATTCTCACCCTTCTGTCCCAAACCTACCTGACAATATAAAGTAGGATTATTATAAAAAATGTTTCTCATATTGTAATCTTATCACTGAAACTGTAGGGAAAACAAAAACTCTCCAAGAATCTCTTTAGTGTGAGAGAGTCAAGGCATTGCTTGGTTCTGGCCAGGATGTGCAACAGAAATACTTTCATCCACACATAGCCCGGCTGTGCAGAAAAAATCATTCCATGACATGTCAGTTTTACCCGATTTTTCCTAAACTTTACCTAGTCTGAACCAATCTAAATCCACTGCTTTAATGTTCATTGCTTCCAAGTCGTGTAAGTTTTTAGTGTTTGGTTTCCTATTAGACTCGGATTTCTTCCCCTCTGCTGTGAATTCCGTCCACACTCCTGGATTTCCTTCTCAGCCTTTTCCAGACCAGGTGTCTCCAGCTGTGCGGGGGCAGTGTCTGGGGTAGCTGTTGGTTGCTGTTTGCTGCGGGGCGTTGATGTTTTGTTGCTGGTCCTTATCTCTGTGGGTGTCTTTTGGGCTATTCCCAGTCTGTTCGGATGTTAAACTCATCTCCATTGAGTGGTGGAGATGAGTTTAACATCCGAACAGACTGGGAACCCCTTAAAAAAAACCTTTAAAATTTCTTTCCCAAAGGCAAACCTTTGAGTAGAGAAACCTTTCTGAGCAGAGAAATAAGATTTAAAAGAAGCAGGATGGGTACATTTTGCAGCAGTGCAGTCGCAGGCAGCCCAGAGTGTGGGTGTGAGTGAGCCCCAGGGTGGAATTGTGCCGCGGTGCTCCCCAGCAGCTGTGGCAGTGCAGGCCCAGCCAGCGCTGGAGCTGCAGCAGCGGCAGCGAGGCTTGGCCGCAGTGGCTGGAGGTGCCAGGGGAGGGTGGCCAGGATTCCCGAGGGTTTGAGCAGAGGATCTGTGGGCAGGCCCGGGGGCTTGGCCCGCTGTGGAGCCCTGGCTGCTGCTGCGTTGCCTTCAGGGCAGGCTCAGGGGCGGCTCCCATGGTCCTGCTGCAGGCGGGAAGTGCAAATCTCCGGGGCTTCAGAGCCCCTGAGGCCAGGCTGAGGGGTCCCCCCCGTGCTCAGCTGTGCTGGCGGCTGTTTCTGGCCTCAGGGACACTTGGCATGGGCCCCTTGGCCACCAGTGGTGCTGCTTTGCACTCCTTAGGCAGGAGCCGAGGTCCTGGCTGGGTGTTGGCAACAGCAAAGTCCCAGGGCAGGCTCTGTGCTAGCCCAGCTTCCTGCGGGAGAGATTCCACAGGAGACAGGATTCTGGCTACAGCCTGCCTTACATTTACATCCCTTATTTCCACCCTGCACTAGGTGGAGAATTGCCCAGGTAAGGAATTCCAGACATGAATTCCAAGGGAGATAATTGAATATCTGCCTTGGGTCTGGCTCTTTTTCTTGCCAAGGCCAATGGCAAAAGCTGTACCCATGGCATCTTGGTTTCCATCTCCGGCTTCCAAAGGTGTTTCTTTATTTCCCCATTCATTCTTTCTACCCAACCCGAGCTCTGGGCTTGCCAGGGGTTATGGAGGTCCCATTGTATTCCTAAAGCTGCCATAACCCCCTGAAGGGTCTTTCCTGTAAAATGAGTTCCCCATCTGAATCTATTGCTTCCACAATCCATTATCTTTGAATTATTTGTTTTAGCAATAGGTTAATAAGTGATCCAGTGCTTGCTGAAGCAGTCAGAATTGCTTTTGCCCCCTGTTAGGTGCCATGGTGTCAGCAGAAGATTTTGAAGCCTTCCTGCTCAGGGCATTTCAGTGCCAGGCTCTTACAAGCACCCACAGCTCCGCGGGTTGAGCTGAGCATGGGCCGGTGACCTGCGCTTTGTCTGATTCCCCTTCCTTAATAACAGCCTGTCTTGTAGCTCTTTTCCCTCCTGCTGCCCTTGCAGAGCCATCCACAAACACATTGTCTCCCTCAGGCCAGGGAATGTCCCATCAATCTCTCCCAGCCTGGCTCGGGAGCTCTGTCCCTTGAGTGCAGTCCTGGGTTCCTTGCCAGCCCCTCTCCAGGCTGTTCAAACAGGAGGCTGGGTTAAACCCTTGCCCTGTCCTCAGTTCTGAATCCTCCTGTGCCATTGAACAAGTTTCATACTGTAATCACCGAGCCCTGCTCATCCATTTAGAGGCTCTTTTGGTTGTCAAAGCTTTAACTTGATGCCAGACTTGAACTCTAGGAGATCCTCCTGTTGTCATCAGTTTTCAGGCCTCTGCTCCCATGGAAGCTGTGGCTGCACAATTCTGCAGACAATGAGGCTGCTCTCTGGCCACTGGGTTAAACATTTTAGCACAAGAATTCCTTTGGCAAGACCCTGTTTAACGTCCACCTATAATTCAAATTCTTTTTCCCTGTCTGGAAGGGCCAGGCCACTCGCCTCAGTTAATCTTAATTTTAACACTTGAAAATTCTGTGTTTCCTCCTTGTGTCCATCCATCCAGTTTGTTGACTGGCAAGATAGGAGTGTTGTAGGGAGACATCCTTGGCTCCAAAAGCCCTGCCTTTAACAGGGACTCAATACCAGGCTGTGAGCCCTTCCTTCCCTCTCTTGGAACAGGGTATTGCCTATCCTGGTTGCTTTAATTTGTAGAGGCTCCATATCTAATTTTCTGTATTTCCCTGGGGCTGCCCACACTTCTGGGTTCACTTCAGCATAGGCCTTGTCAGACTTTTGACACAGAGGTACAACAGAACTAGCCTCTGTATCCCTTTTTACAGTATTAAAATCCAGCTCTCAAACTCCTTCCTAGTTAATTACAATCACAGGAGGAAGAAAAAGAAATTTATTTCAAACCTATCCCCCACAGCTTCTAATAGTGGTTGAACAAATCATACCTGCTCATCTTTCCCACTCATTCCCTTAAAAATTAAAATATTCCTGTACTATTTTCCCCTTTAGGTCTAAGATTCAGAGCAGATTGAGAGGCCCCTATGTCCATCAGGAAATGCCTCCTCTCAATGCAGACCCACCTGAATGTTCTCAAGGGCTCCAGTGTGGAGGGTCCCTGGTGTGATGGGAGCTGTGACAGCCCTGCCAATCCATGTCCATCACGGGCTGGACTTGCTGGTCCTGAGGGTGCTGCTGTCTCTGCTTGCAGTGTCCTTGTGCCCTGCAGCCGGAGCCCTGATTCCTTGCCAGGGGCTGTTTGGGTGGGCTGTGCCCTGCCGAGGAGGGCAATGCCTCTGCCGGGTGCTTGTGGCCGAGCCGTGCCCTGGGTGCTGGGGCCCCCTTGGGCCCTGGGGCTGATCCCTCAGGGGCTGTAGGAGCTCTGCCCTGGCCTTTGCCTTCAGCTTGGCCTTTTGCTGCTCCCTTCTTGCATTCACCTGCTGGGCCTTTGTGCTCAAGTGCTGCAGGGCCTTCTTCTGCCCCTCCTGCAGCCCCCCTCAGTGCCTGTGGGTGCTTGTCTTTCTTTACAAGACAGGTGTCTGCTTGGGAAGGCAGAAAAAGCCTCTCTTGGAATGGAGAATGCAAAGCCCCTCCCTCTTAATTTTTAGGATAGTGAAATCAAGGGGCTCTCAGGCAAAGATATGGGATTAGGAATAACGGTTCTTTCCTAGTGTGTATAATATAATAATAGTAGTGTGTATCAACAGCTCCGGCAGTGACAACAAACAGAGCCCGGAGCCGGTCCCGGCCTTTCGGCCGCGGCGCTTTCCCCTTGGGTGCAGTTCCGGGCACGGCCGGCAGGGGCGCCGGTGGCTCCCGCGGGGCGGGGCAGCGCATCCCTGCCATGGGAACCTCTCTTCACGGCAATAGAGCAATCCCTTCATCTAACTCTTTCACTTTTTTACCTTCTGTAGCCTTTCTCCCATGTTTTGAGAAAGAATTTGGAGAGGGCTGCCTTTTAACTGAGCTCCTCGTGTTTCGATAAGGTGCTTCCTGTAGAGAGAGGGATTTTCCCTGAACAGCCGGAGCTGTGGTTACCAAGGGGACGTAACTCAGAGCAGGAGGGGTCAGGGGAGGATATCCCGCCGAGGCTCGGTCGGAGTGTGGGCAGGGTCTGCTGCCGGAATCGCCAGAGGGCGATCTTCCCGTGGAGGCCGAGCCGGAGCGTGGGCAGCCCCCACATGGCTTCTGGCGGCTGATCCGGCAGCTCCCGGCAGAGAAAAGGCAGGTGGGAGACCCCGGCAGCAGCAGCGGCGCTGCCCAGCGCAGCTGGCACGGGCAGGGCAGCCGGGGATGGGATGGCTGGGACCCGCCCTCGGTGCGGTCGGCGCGGTGACCTCGGCCCACGCGGCAGGACAGAGCAACCCCATCTTGCCCAGCATGGCCGGCAGAGCGGCCGCGGGCCGGGCAGTGGGGCCAGGGCACACAAATTCACCGCCAGCGCCGGGGCAGGTGGAGCTGCCCTGGGCAGTGAGCCCGCACCTGGGATGGAAACCGGGGCAGGCGGAGCTGAGGCGGGCAGCGAGCCGGGACCCGGGACAGGCGCCTCGGCCGCCAACGGAGGGGGCAAGAGCTGCAGAGGATCCCACTCTCTTTCTGACTTTTCCTCTTGTTCCCCTCCCTTTCATTTCCCCTTTTTATTTTCTTGGTTTTTTCCTCGGGTGTTTCTGATACTTCAAAGATTTTTATTCTCCTAAAATCTCCTGTCTAACATATGGCATATTCTCTTTCTTCTAGATTAAATGGGTTTTTTTCCAAATAAATCCAGAACCTAACAAATCCAATGCTTGGATATTTTGAAGTGGTCGACGAGCTAACTCATGACCTCCTAATGTTGTTTTTCTCATCACCTTTTTTATTTATCCTTTGGCAAATTAAGCATCTTTCAGTTACTTGCTTCGCTACACCAAAAATCCCAGTGCACCAAAAATTCCTTAAAAAATGATCACACAAAGCTTGAGTACGCCAGTGGGTTTTCTGATGCACGTCTTCTAATATTTTCCTAGTAAGCACATTTTATTAAGTAATTGTCTTCCATGTAGAAGTTTCTATTTCCCTGATTTATCTTGTTCATTTCCTATCTTGCTTAATTCTTTTTTCTCGGCTTCCCTAAACTTTGGAATTTCCAGTTTTTCCTCGTTTGGAGTGAATATTAAAGAAACTCTTTCAGCTCCATTTTCTGCTGCATCCTTAGCTTTGTGATGTGCCCCCAGTTTGCCCAGTTTGCCTCTCCTTTGGCCCGGGCCGGGTTCCCCCCGCCCGCAGCGGCTGGGAGCAGCCGAGAGCCCCGCGCTGCCCATGCCGACCTGTCCCGGCTCCATGGCCGCTGCTGCCGCGGGCTGCGAGGGCTGCGGGAACGGGGCACCGAGGGTGTGGCTGCTGCTGGGGGAGGAGGAGGAGGAGGAGGAGGAGGAGGAGGGAGGGAGGGAAGGGCAGGGATGGAGGGGGAGGAGGAGGCGGGGTAAGGGGGAAGGAGGAGGAGGAGGAATGGAAGGGGAGGGATGGAAGAGGAGATGGGGGTGTGGATAAGACAGGGGAGGAGGAGGAGGGGGGATGGAAGAGGAGGAGCGGGAGGAGAAAGAGCAGGGAAGGAGGCGGGGATAGGGGGAGGAGGAGAGGGAGGTGGAGATGGGACAGAGGAGGAGCGGGAGGAAGAGGAAGAGGAGGGACCAGGGCGGATCAAGGCTGAGCTGCGGGAGCCACGCGGTCTCGATCCCTGCCTGAATTCGCAGCCCCCACCTGTGGGATCATCGCCCCCCCCATGGCTCCGGTGAGTGTGGAGGGGGGGCCCGGCCTGGATATCCCGGGGGGTCCCTGGGTTGGGTTTTTGGGGGGATGAAGGCGAATGAAGAAGTCCAAGGCTGAGCGGAAAAGGCCCCTCGGGGGGACATCGGGGGGGTGGCGGTGGCGGCTGCCGGCAGAGGCAGCCTGGAGGAGCAGAGCCCTGTGTGCCCCAGGAGGCCAAAGTGGGGAGGCCAGAGAGGGGGGAGCGCCGCCATTGGCGGGAGCCTCAAGAGCCTGGAGAGGGGCAGGGGGGACTCCTTGGAGCCGCTGCAGCGCAGAGCAGAGAATGAGGGGAGAAGGGAGCCCGGGAGCCCAAACAGCCCCGGCATCCCGAAATGGGGAGAGCCAAGAGGGGGCAGTGCGTCCCCAGAGACGGCCTGGGGGGATCTCGTTGCCCTTGCCTGTGGCACGGAGGCAAATCCCATGCTGTCCTTGTCCTTCCTCACCCAGAGCAGGAGCTGAGCATGGAGAGCAGGGAGGACAAATGCCCGCGGCAGAACCTGGTGGCAGAGGCCGTTTTGAGCGGCTCCACGGCGCAGGAAGCCAACGGGGAGGAAAAGGCCCAGAGATGTCGCACGAGGAGGGGCTGCAAACGCAGATGGCGGGGATGTGAGGGGGAAAGAGCCAGCCTGGGCCGGGAAGGCGGCCGGAGATGGAGGCAGAGCTCAGAGCTGGTGCTCCATGAGCAGCTCCATGATGGGGAGAAGCCTCACACGTGCGTGGAGTGTGGGAAGAGCTTCAGGTGGAACTCCGAGCTGATCAGGCACCAGAGGATCCACACTGGGGAACGGCCCTACGAGTGTGGGGAGTGTGGGAAGAGCTTCAGCTGCAGCTCCAGCCTGATCAGGCACCAGAGGACCCACACCGGGGAGAGGCCCTATGAGTGCTCCAAGTGTGGGAAGAGGTTTCAGACCAGCTCTGATCTTCTCCTGCACTATCAGAGTCACACAGAGGAGAGGCCCTTCCAATGCCCCGACTGTGGGAAGGGATTCAAGCGTAACTCCGCCCTCATCACCCATCGGCGCATCCACACTGGGGAGAGGCCCTACGAGTGTGATAAATGCAGGAAGAGGTTTCTGACCAGCTCCAGGCTCCTCCAGCACTATTGGATTCACACAGATGAGAGGCCATTCCAATGCCCCGACTGTGGGAAGGGATTCAGGCACAACTCCACCCTCGTCACCCACCGGCGCATCCACACTGGGGAGAGGCCCTACGAGTGTCCCCAGTGTGGGAAGAGCTTCTCCTGCAGCTCTAACTTGACCAAACACCAACGGAGGCACCGGTAAGGGAAGCCCTGTGAGTGCCCCGAGTGCGGGAAGAGCTTCGTGCGCTGCTGCAGCTCCATCCCCCACTGGAGGAGGCACTTTGGGCACAGCCCTGGTCACTCACATTCCCTGTGATCCATGTTGGGGACACTCCTGGCTGCTTCTCCTTTGGTTTGACCTGAATTTTTTTCTCTTCTCCATCTCTCTGTCCTCCAAAAGTCCATTGCGATGGAACAGTCACCTCAAAACCACTCAAATTCCACTGAAAATAACTGAATTTTAACCCCAAAGGGCTCAATTCCACCTCAGATTGCTTGTTCCTTCCTCAAAAAACTCAATCCCATGCCAAACTCACTCCATTCCACAACTGTCAAGTTGAGATGGAGTTGGAAGGAGATTGGGAGAAGTGGGATCTCAATTTGGAGCAGTGGGATGGGGATTGTGTGGGGCTGGGTGTGTGGGATGTATTTGATAGCAAATAAAACTTTCAGAGTTACTGATTTCTGTCCCGTTCATTTTCAGTCAGTTCTGTTTGCAGAGTGCCACCTTCTCAGCTGATTCAATTCCTATAAAAATCCCATTTTTTAAATAATCTAACCCAAACAATCCAAAAACCAATATCAAAATAAAACCACCTGCACACAATTAATGTTTTAAAAATAATTTTAATTTTTCAAGAGTACTTAAGGATGTTATTAAAGTTTAATTGTTTGGTTGAAATGTCTGAGAAATTGTGCTGGTGTTTGGTTTTGTGTTTAGTATATTTGTAATATGAATTGTTTAACTAAGAGGTGTTAGATTACATGTTAATTTCTTTACATATTTTTTATCTAAAGTACATTAGTCATCGAGTTAAAATTTTCAAAAGGTATTTCTTGATATATAATTTGTTTATTTATATGCATTGGTAATATTATAGTAATAGTTATTGTTGGTTTGAGTTGAATCATTGTTGGAGTTGAATCATTGTAAAGAAGAGTTGAGATTTTTATATTTTATTTTTATTATAATTTATTTAATTTCAATTATTATTTCTTTGTTTATAGTTTTATTGCAATTTGTTGAGGGGATAGGAAGGAAGTTCAAGGGCAGGAACATTTTTTCCTGGCTGGGAACTGGAATTCCAGACCCTGGGAGTGTGTGCAGGACCCCACAGACTGGGATCAAATATGGGCTGGGATCAAATACGGACTGGGATCAAAGATGGACTGGGATCACATGGATGGGGATCCTGTGGATCAGAACCCTCCAGACCAGGATAGCCTGAAGTGGGATCAAATATGGACTGGGACTGTATGGACTGGGATCCCAGGGACTGGGACCATATGGATCAGGACCACACAGACTGGGAGCAAATATGGGCTGGGACTGTTTTTTAAAGTAACTTTGTTCTATAGTTTTTATTTCTGTCGTTAATTAAGCTCAGTGAAATGGCTGCTTGTGTTAAACTGCCTGCTTGGATGGGATAACATCCAATGCACACAGGGTGAGGACACCTGTACAGATCTGCCAACTATCAGCACTCCCTGTCTGAAGGCAGAGTGCACCAAGGCCCAAAACCTGGAGGTGATAAAGAGAATGGACTAAAACCACAGCCAAGGAATCTGCATGCTCTAAAAAGGCAGATCCAGGGCAGAGCCATGCTAAACAGTTCTTGGAAGATGTAAACTGGGTGCATCTTGGCACTCAGGCAGGAGCACCCTGTTACCTTCAGGGATCCCCTGAAATACCTTTCCCCTTACATCAGCCTGGTGCATATTCATAGAGCCTCATGCACAGCAGCTGGGAAGGGTTTAACACTTTACTGGGTATATTAGCGTTCAGAAACACATAATCACCAGAATGATTATATGCAGGTGCTTTTATTGAAGAGCTCTGGGTGTCAGGGGTACCAACCCAAATCTGACTCCGACATGGGTTTGGGATGAACATGTTTTTATATTCTATCGTTACATAACTTTCATGTTAATGATTAAACTTATATTGTTCTATTGTATACAGAGATTTCAGCCAAGCATGGGCTTCTCGTGGCCCCCCTCAAACTTCTAACATAGTTTCTCATGATTCTTCTTATGATTAAACAATAATTATATTTAATTACTAAACAATCATCACATCTAACAATTATATCATTTATCATGTATTGCTTATGCAGGTGCAATTTCACATGATCTGGCAAGCACAAAGCCTAACATTTTCAGAGTCTATTTTTGACATTTTTCCAGGGCCCCACTATCATTCTTCCCCCTTTGAAAGCATTTTCACTTCACTATAGGTGTAAATGTTTTCACTTGATACAGTCCTTTATTTCTCAATTTATTCTTGACGTTCTTCAAGTCCATGGTTGATGTAATCGTTGTCGTGGATGCTGTCATGCACTGGAGAACCAGAAGATGGTGGGCGTGGATCTCGTGTCAGAGCCTTTATTATCTTCTGGTTCCAGGATGTTTTCTTCTGTATCTCTCCTTTTAAGATGCTGTGAACTAACCAAATTGCTAAGAATACAATTAGTAAGATTATCACACTCTCAATGATAGATTTAATCCATGAACTCACATTCCACCCTAACCCTTTAAAGATTTTGCCTAGCCAGGTCGTAGTCAAATCCTTTTGCTCTTCTTGTGCTTCATGCTCTCTTTGTTTCAACTGATTGATGTCATATTCTACATCTGCAGTTACATTTGGGATGTGAACGCAGCAATGACCAACCCGTCCCTTTAAAAATCCACATACTCCATGCTCTTTCAGGAGTAACAAATCTAAGGCTAATCGATTTTGTAAAGTCATTTTTGTGCTGGCTTGTAATTGTACGTTTAATTCTTTAAATCCTTCCCGGGTGACTCTTGCCAGTCTATCTACCTGACCTGTAAGTTTGTACAGCATCTCCCTACTCTGAGAGTTTGCTGTAGGACCAAGCAAAGACTCTAGGGCCCACCCAAATTTCACTCCACCAGAGGGTTCTTGCCAAGTGTCATCTGGATTTTCATTGTCTAGAACTTCTTGTCTTGTTCTTATCTGCACAAGTTCATGTTTTCCGTTAAATGGGGACTTTTTCCAAATTGGACATGAGGTTGGGAGGCCTAAAGTAATTTCCTTTACTTTCCCATCTACAGGCAGATGTGTTGTCCAGGTGCCATCGCTTGCTGCCCATACAAATTGTCCTGGACCTCGGACTGTACTCCTGGTACATCCTACAACTACTTTATAATTCCCTCTGCTTTGTTTATGTTTGATCCCTCTGCAAGCACAGCCAGTTTGTAGGGCTATTGCCAGGGGTGGCATCTGCTTTATCTCTGCATCATCAGAAGTGCAGTCATAAGTTTTATTACATGCCCACCACCTTACTTTGTCTGCCCTCGTTCTGCTGCTGGTGGCAGTGTTTGTTACTGCTGGATCTGTTTCATTCTCGGAGCCTTCCCACTTAATGCACCAAGGGGTGTTTGCCATACATTGGAATCTTTGAAGGATACTCACAGACCATGCACTGTCCCAAGGCTCTGTCTGATCTTTCTGATCCTTGGCCTCACACTTACCATACCAGAGTGGTTTCTGTAACATTTTCTATAATCTCTTTATAGTGTGGCAAA
Source organism: Agelaius tricolor (assembly GCF_023055355.1). NCBI lineage: Eukaryota > Metazoa > Chordata > Aves > Passeriformes > Icteridae > Agelaius > Agelaius tricolor. Next base: position 1,504,790 of record NW_027269321.1, on the reverse strand, counting down.
TAGCATTGCCATTGTGTGATGCCTCCTGATTCTCCCATAGCGGTTCCTAGTGTGCCATCACTTAGAATACAGTCTTTCTGGCCCATGGGTTTCATCCATGTTCCTATTTTCTTCCAAGTTTCCTTGACTACTTGCCTCGACTCGGGTACCTGTTTGCATGCAATTGTTTTGTTCTTTTGTATTTCAGGTAGTTTTGATGTTACGATTCCCCAGTTTACTGGGTCTCCTGCTGCCCTTTGGTATTGGTATACAGGCAGTTATTCTACAGGTGTTTTGCATTTTGGCAAAGGCTTTGACTAATCCAATCATTACATTCTCAGCCCAAACTGCATTAGAAACCTTTATCACCTGTGTTTCTGCTTGTACCTCTCTCTTCATTCTAGAATGAAGAGTGGTTGGTTGATCTTTTTGCATTCCACATCCCAAAGACATTAATGACCATACCATTGGCACAATTACTGATAGCATTCTCAAAGTGATTAAACACATCTTATCTGCAGCCTTGTTGGTTCCAGAGTTTACACAGTCTGTGATCCAGGATGGATTTTCTTCACTCGGGTGTAGTGAATCCAGGGGTCCACACCGGCTACTTTGGCTGCTGTAAAGGTGGTCAGCAGTACCTGGTGGGGCCCACTCCACTTTTCTTTCAGCGGTTCTTCGTTCCAGTTCTTGATGTACACCTCGTCTCCTGGATGTATGTTATGAACTGGGTTCTCGAGAGTCAGCGGTCTATTCCACACGAGGATGCTCCGGAGCCGAGCTAAAGTTTTCCCGAGAGACAGAACATAATTATACACTTCCTGCTTTCCTGTGCCGTGCACATTAGGGTTAGGCTCAGGAGATTCATATGGTTTCCCATGCAATATCTCCTAAGGGCTGACTGACATCCCACTCCTAGGCTTTATCTGAATCCTCAACAGTGCTATTGGCAAAGCCTGGGGCCACTGCAATTTGGCTTCTTGGCATATTTTACTGATTTGCCTCTTTAGTGTCTGATTCATCCTCTCTACCTGTCCACTTGACTGGGGTCTCCATGGTGTGTGGAGGTCCCAAGTTATCCCCAGCAATCTACTTACCTCTCTTACTACTGTAGCTATGAAATGGGGCCCCCTATCTGATGATACCCTAGGGGTACCCCAAACCTGGGAATAATCTCCTGTAGTAACCACTTTACTGTTTCCTTTGCTTGGTTGGTGCGACAGGGAAGGGCTTCTGGCCACCCAGAGAATGTGTCAACCCCCACTAACAGGTATTTGTATCCTCGAGTTCTTGGCAGTTCTACAAAATCTACCTGCCCATAGTCTCCTGGCTCTATTCCTATCCGAATTCTTCCTAGCTGTGCCTGTCATCTAGCCACTGGATTGTTTTTCAAGCAGATATCACATTTTGACATTACTGATTTTGCCATTGTTAACATCCGTACCGAAATTAAACTCTGCTTTAGCAATTTTACCAATGCCTCTGCTCCCCAGTGACATTCGTTATGTTTAATTTGTAGAACTTCTCTCATTATCAAGGGGGTACCACTATCTGTCCTTGTGCAGTCACATACCATCCCTCTGAATTCTTTTGTGCATTTAGCAAACGTGCCAGTCTCTCATCTTCTACTGAATATTTTGGTTCTGGAGGCAAATTGAATTGGGATACATTAAGCTTTAAAGGTATCAATGCCCTTGTTGTTTGCACCTCTCGCGCAACCTGTTGGGCTGTCCAGTCTGCCTTTCGATTTCCCTCACAGATTTTGGAGTTTCCTGATTGCTGTGCTTTACAGAGTATGATTGCCACTTGTTCAGGTTTCTGTACTGACTTTATCAATTGCAGGACTGCATCCTGATGTTTAATGTGCATACCCAGAGAAGGACAATAGTCCCCTTTCTTTCCATAGTGCTCCATGTACATGCACCACTCCAAAAGCATATTTTGAGTCAGTCCAGATATTTCCCTTTTTCCCTTCACTTTATTCTAGTGCCCTGGTTAAAGCAACCAGTTCTGCCTTCTGGGCAGATGTATTTGGTGGTAATGCCTTTGCCTCCACTGCTGTACTGACTGTTGTTACCGCATACCCAGCGTATCTGGTTCCGTTTTCCACGAAGCTGCTCCCATCTGTAAACAGCTCCCACTCTGGCTGCTCTAGTGGGACGTCTTTCAGGTCTTCTCTTGCTGAGTAGGTGTACTCTATTACCTCCACACAGTCATGCTCTAATGGGCCTTCTTCAGTTGTGGTACCTGGGAACAAAGCTGGATTCAAAAGGTTAGTTGTTTTTAATGTGACATCATCCTGCTCAGTCAGGACTACCTGGAATTTCATCATCCTGCTTGGGGATAGCCAATGGCCCCCTTCTGCTCTAAGACAGTGGTTACCATGTGTGGTACATTGACATCTATGTGCCTTCCCATCGTGAGCTTCCTGGCTTCTTGTATCAGCATCACAGTGGCTGCGACTGCCCGCAGACATGGAGGCCGCCCGGCACTTATGCTGTCAAGTTGTTTGGAAAAGTAGCCCAGCGGCCTTTTCCAGCTTCCCAGACCTTGGGTCAGGACTCCTAGTGCTAGGCGCAGCCTTTCATGGACAAACAGCTGAAAATCTTTAGACAGATCAGGTAACCCTAATGCTGGAGCAGTTGTCAGTGCTTCCTTTAATTTTAGGAAGGCTTCTTTCTGTGGCTTGCCCCAGGTGAATGGCTGCATCTTCTGAGCTTCACACAGGGGCTTCGCAATCAGTCCATAGTCCATGATCCACAGGCGACACCATCCTGCCATCCCGAGGAAGACTCGCAGCTCATGTAGATTCTGGGGCTCTGGAATAGCACAAATAGCTTGGATACGGTTAGTGCCTAGTTTTCATTGCCCTTGTGAAATTTCACATCCCAGGTAGATCACAGTCTGTTGGGCAATTTGTGCCTTTCCTCTGGGTACTTTATAACCTCCCATTCCCAGGGAATTTAAAATCTCAATGGTTACCTTTATACAGGTTGCTTTTCTTCTGTAGCTATTAGTATATCATCAACATACTGCAACAACAGGTATTGGTCTCTTGGTACTTGCCCATTCTCGGTCCAAATCTCCAGCTCCTTTGCCAGTTGGTTTCCAAATAGGGTCGGCGAGTTCTTATATCGTGTCCAGGTGAGCTGGGTCTTTCTCCCATTCCCTGGGTTTTCCCACTCACAGGCAAACAGTTTCCTACTTTCTTTGTCAAGGGGGATGCAGAAAAAGGCATCTTTTAAATCAATTACACTAAACCACTTGTATATCTCTTTTACAGATGTTAGCAATGTGTAAGGATTTGTTACCACTGGAGAAATGTCCTTTGTGATTTTATTTATTGCTCTCAAATCCTGCACTAATCTATATTCACCATTTGGCTTCTTTACTGGAAATATTGGTGTATTAAATTCTGATTCACATTCTTCTAAAATTCAGTATTTCAAGAATTTCTCAAAAATCTTTACTTATTCCTTGCCGTGCTTCTGGTTTTATGGAATAGTGTTTGACTTGTACAGCCCTCACCCCTTCTTTTAACTCTACATGCACTGGTTGGGCCAATTTAGATTTCCCTGGTATATCTGTCTCCCATACAGAGGGAATCACTGCATCTCCTACCTCCCTAGGGATAGAGGGAACAGGTTTTTCTTTGATCATTAATATCTGTCCCGTCTTTGATTCAGATATTTTCATTATAAGCTCCCCATTTTCAAAGGTTATTACCGTATCAAGTTTCTCTAGCAAATCTCTCCCTACAAGCGGAATTGGACCCTCAGATACGTATAGGAATTCGTGTGTTATAACTTTGTTCCCAAAACACAAATCTAGGGGTTGCAAGAATGGCCATTTTTCCTCTTTCTCTGTAGCACCGACTATTGTTGTTTCCTTGTCCCCAATTTGTCCTTGCAAATCATTCAATACCGAGTAAGTAGCTCCTGTATCTATTAGAAATTTGACTTCTTTATGTCCTAATTGTTTATTTATAACAGGTTTCTTAACTTGTTCTACTGGCTCTGTGTCTAGTCAGCTGGTATACTCCCCCAAAACCATCCCCTTGGTAACCTGCTGGCACTGATTGCCCTGGTGAAACTGGTTGTTCAAGTCTGGACATTGTCTCTTCCAGTGCCCCTCCCGCTTGCAATACGCACATTGATTTAGGTTTAACCCCTGCCTGACTGGTCTCCTATTTTGACTATTCCTGTTACATCCCCTGAAAATTGGGTTCCCTTTTCCTTGTATTACTGCCAACAGATTCTGCTGCTGCCTTTTACTAGCTTCTCTTTCGCGATTGTTATATACCTTCCAGGCTACCTCATGTAGCTTATTCAAATTCCTTAGTTCTTCCCCTTCTAATTTTTCAATTTTCTACAAATATCGTCCTGTGACTGGCCCAAGAATATGAGAGCGAGCTGAACCTTTGCTTGTTCTGTGTCCATTTGGAGATCTGTATATTTTCTTGCTACTCCTTAAGCCTCCCCAAAAATGCAGTGGGAGATTCCTTCTTTTCCTGCCAAACTTCATATAGTTTAGACCAATTTATAGTTTTGGGCACAGCATTCTGAACTCCTATTTGGATCCACTCTTGATATTTCCGTAGTCTCCCCATATCGCAAAATAAATTAGGGTCCCAATTTGGATCCTCAGTTGGGAAATTCTCATCTCAATTCCCTGTTACGAGTCCATTTCTGATGTCCTCTCTTGCCCTTTCTTTGTCTGCCTTAAGTACCATCTCTTTCTCAGTAGAATCCATCAAAGTGTCTAATATTAATATATTAGATATATTAATATACTAAATAAAAATATATATTAGATATATTAATATATATATACATATATATATATATATATATATATATATATATATATATATGTATGTATTAATATACATATTATTGTATGTCATCCGAGTCAGGATTTTGAGGTTTTTATAACCATTTTTAATACTCATGCCATTTTATCAGGATTTTCTCTATGAATTCTGGCTGATTGTTTCCAAATAACTAAATCTGCAGGAGAGAAAGGCACTTTTATAAATACTGGCCCTTCCACTCCTACACTTTGTCGCAAGGGGGCAATTATAGTCCGTTTTTGTCTGCCTATGTCTTTTCTATCCATAACTGGGGCAAGGTTAGACCGACTCCTGGTTCTGTGGGCTACCCCATCGTTGATTCTCTCTCTCTCCTTCCTGCCACAGTTAGGTTTTTCTCATGTTCCGAGGAAGAGGCATCAGGTGACGATGGGAGAGGAGAATAAAGAGGGAAGGGTGTACTAGACGAGACCGGTTCAGGACTAGGTGGGGTAGGAGCAGGCAGTGGGATAGGGACAGATGGAACAGGTGGGATAGGGTTAGGTTCTCTTGTTCCTATTGGAGCTACCTGTAAATCAATATCTGTCTAATTTTCCCTACTCAGGCTTTCTTTCAACGCCAAGTGTTCTAAACAACGTTCCTCACAAACCCCACACTTATTGCTTGCAGTTGTTTTAACCATCATTAATCCACATTCATCCTGCCATTCTGGCTTTTCCCGTAAATAGACAAACAAATCAACATACGGAACCTCATCCCATTTTCCTTCTTGTTTACAAAATGACATTAACTGCGAAATAGTGTTATATTCCAATGTGCTAATAAGCACCCCAAAGGAGAACTTTGCGGGATAGAGGTGTTGCCGCCCAAAATCCCTTTCAGTTTCTCCATTCCAAATATACCACAAATTGCCAAACCCGCAACGCTTTCACGATTGTCTTATGGAACGGCGCCTGGGCTTGTACCAGCAGGAATTCCTTTAGCCCAACCAAGCGTAGCTTTCGCTGCGTCTCATTGGCAGGCACCCAAACCAAAGTAAAAAGCACCTTACCTTTCTCCCGGGGACGTGGCGAGCGGCAGAAGCGGTCGCGGCCGATCGAGCTCCCCGAGAATCCCTCGGTGCCGGCTGGAGCGCGGTCGAGTCGCGAAACTCGCTCAGCAGCACCCGCAGGGTCCCATCCGGGGTCGCCAAAATGTTAGCGTTCAGAAACACATAATCACATCAGCGATTATATGCGGTGCTTTTTATTCAAGAGCTCTGGGAATCGGGGAATTTTCCACCCAAATCTGATTCCGACCACACATTCGAGGTGAATGTGTTTTATACTCTATCATTACATAACTTTCATGTAATTATTAAACTTATATTGTTCTATTGTATACACAGATTTCAGCTAAACATAGCCCCCTTTAAATTTCCAACATAGTTTCTCACGATTCTTCTTATGGTTATATAATAATTCTATTTAATTACTAAACAATCACCACATCTAACAATTATATCTTTTTTCATACTGCTTACGCGGGTGCAGTGACCTGAGAAAACACAAAGCCCAATATTTGCAAAGACTATTTTTAACATTTTCCAGGGCTCCACTATCACTTTTATTTCTTGTGGAAAAAACCCTTCATCTCAACCAGGCACTCATGGCCAAAACTGGGCAACTGCCTCTGGAATTCCTTATATCCAAGGATAGCTCCCAGACAAAAGCTGCCAGCACTGACAAGTCTGGCTGGCCTTGGCTTCCTGAGGGCTGGCCCTCATCTGCCTCTGAAACACTGGGGCTGGGTGCTTTCCTTCCTTATAAAAAGAACTCTTCTTCCTGTCCAGGCACCCACAGCCAAAACTGAGATTGCACCTCCAAAATGCCCAATGTCCAAGGAAAGCCCCTAGACAAAAGGTGCCAGGAGAGACAGGTCTGGCTGGCTTGGCCTGAGGGTGGCCACCTCTCATCTTCTTCCTAAACACTTGGACTTTGTGCTTTACTTTCCTATGGGCAAAAAGACCCATCTTGACCATGGCCAAAACTGGGATTCCACCTCCAAAACTCTGTACATCCAAGGATTGCTCCCAGGTGAAAGCTGCCAGGACAGACAGGTCTGGCTGCCCTTGGCCTCCTGGGGGTGCCTCTCCCCTGCTGTCCAAACACTGGGGCTGGGTGCTTTCCTTCCTATGGAAAAGAACCGTCCTTCTTATCCATGCAGAAACGGCCGAAATTGGGGTTCCATCTCCCAAATTCCCGATATCCAAGGGTTGCTTTCAGACAAAAGCTGCCAGGACAGAGAGGTCTGGCTGGCCTTGGCCTCTGATGGCCGCCTTTCATCTGCCCCTGAGACACCACCGGTGTTCTGTGCTTTCCTTCCTATGGAAAAGAACCATCCTTCTCCTCCAGTGTCCATGTCTGAAATTGGGATTCCACCTCTGAAATTCTCAATATCCAAGGGTTGCTCCCAGGCAAAATCTGCCAGTACCATCAAGGCTGGCTGGCCTGGGCCTCTGGAGGCTGCGCCTGCAACAGTGGGGCTGGGTTCTTTCCTTCCCATGGAGATCCCTGGGACACTGTGGGGACCTCATGGAACCAAGGGGATCATTGTGGCACCACAGGAGCCCAGGGAACCAAGGGGATCATTGTGGCACCACTGGAGCCCAGGGAACCAAGGGGATCATTGTGGCACCACTGGACCTCATGGAACCAAGGGGATCATTGTGGCACCACTGGAGCCCATGGAACCAAGGGGATCATTGTGGCCCCACTGGAGCCCAGGGAACCAAGGGGATCATTGTGGCACCACTGGAGCCCAGGGAACCAAGGGGATCATTGTGGCCCCACTGGAGCCCATGAAACCAAGGGGATCATTGTGACACCACTGGAGCCCAGGGAACCAAGGGGATCATGGTGACACAGAGGGGCTCCATGGACCCAGAGACCATTGTGACTCTGTGGGGCCTGATGGAACCATGGAGACCATTCCAACCTTCAGGGCCTGGTGTCACCAAGGGGGCATTATGACACCTCAGGGCCCCATGGAAGCAAGGGACCATTGGGACACTGTGGGACCCCATGGAACCCAGGGAACATGGAACAGCTCTGGCTGGCTTGGCCTCCCAGGGGCCACCTGACAGCTCTGGCTGATCTTGGGGTGTCAAGGGCTGCCTCTCATCAGCTCCTGGAGCACTGGGGCTCTCTGCTTTCCTTGCTATGGAAAAGGGCTGTCTGACTTTTCAGATGGTCATTGCCAAAACAGGTACTGTCCCTAAAATAATTTCCTCTATGCAAGGGTATCTCACAAAACAAAACCTGCCAGGTCTGGCTGGCCTTGGCCTCTGGTGGTCACTTCTCATCTGTCCCTGAAACAGAGGGGCTCTGTTCCTTCATTCCTATGGAAAAGAACCAGCCTTCTTGTCCAGGGACCATGGCCAAAATTAGAATTTGGCCTCCCAAATTCTGTATATCCAAGGATTGCTCCCAGACAAAAGTAGCCAGGACAGACAGGTCGGGCTGGCCCTGTCCTCTGGTGATTTCTTTAGACTCTGAGCTGAATGTTTTCATTTGGAAACACCTTGGAGAGGGCCCAGAGATGTCCCAAGGAGTGGGGGTTTGGAGGCCTTGGGTCCATGAGCACTGTATAGGGACAAAGGAGCTCTGTGCTCAGTGGGGTGGAGCCTGAGGACAGTGGAGCAGAGCCATGAGAGTGTTTAAAGAGCGATTTCAGGGCTGGTGGATCCTTTTGACATACTGGAAAACAGCCAGAGAGAGAAAGAATTAATGCCAAGGGCAGCTGGGGCGGCCCAGAGTGGCAGCAGGAGAAAGGAATTTCCCTGTCAGGGCAGGGCTGTGGTGCAGCACGGCCCCAGCAGGAGCCTGGAGCAGCCCCAGGCTTTGTGTGGGCAGGCAGGGGCAGGCAGGAGGCAGAGCTGTCAGCAAAGGAAGGGCCCAGCCAGGTGGGGCAGCCGGGGGATGCCGAGAGCCTGCAGGGACAGAGGCCAGGGCAGGGACACCGTGGGACAGCCTGGGCTGCACAGGGCACAGGGATGGGCAGCAGCTGCAAGACAGCCCTGACAGAGCCAGCTTGGGCAGCACTTTGGCCATGGCTGCTGGCCCTGGGCCTGAGCCAGGAGGGGACAAGTGACCCTTGCAGGCCTGGGGCCTCATTGCCTCCTTGTCCCTGCTCAGCAGCCTGGCAGGGGCCGCCCCACGCTCCTGCCCTTGGCATTGCCCATCCCCACATGCCAGGGCCCATCCCGGGAAGAGCCCTGAGCAAGGAGGGAGGGACAGGATCTGCCTGGCCAGGCCCTGGGGCTCAGGCCTTGGCCCTTTACATTCCTGAAACAAATCCAGGTTTGCTCAGCACCAGAGACACCTTTGCCTTGTTTGTCCCCAGCTGCCATCAGTGCCTCCAGTGTTCTGCTCTCCCTGGAACCTGGGGACACTTTCTCAGTGCTGTCCCTCACAGGGATCTCTTTAAAGTACAGGAAACTTCAGTATTTCAATCTCACTGTGAGCTCTTGAAAAGTCTTTGAGCCCACTCTGAGGGACTGGGTGTGATGCAAAGAGCAGCAAAGGCCCAGAGGGTGATTAAAGTCCTTGTGCTGTGTCTGTGCTGCTGAGCTGGGCCGGGCTCCTGGCCCAGAGGCAGCTCCTGGCAAGGGCAGCAGAGCTGCAGAGAGACAGCTCTGGCCAGGAGCAGCTCCTGTGCACAGCCCAGCAGGGCTGGGGCACTGCCAGGGCCCCTCAGGGACACGAGCAGGGCACAGACAGAGCTCACAGGGGCTCAGCACTGGCCGGGGCTGTGGGATGTCCCCGCGGGGGCTGTGTCACAGCAGCACCTCTGGGGCTGTGTCCCAGAGCCACAGAGCAGCTGGGATGGCAGCAAGGGGCTGTGTGACAGCACAGAGTGGGCTGTGTGACAGCACTGAGGGGCTTGTGACATCACAGAGCTAGCTGTGACATCACAGAAGGTGGCTCTGGGACATCACAATGTGGGTTGTGACACAGAGTCACAGAGCAGCTTTGTGATGTCACAGAGGAGGCTGTGACATCACAGGGTGACTGTGACATCACAAATCTGCTGTGTGACATCACATAGCAGCTGAATGACATCATATGGAGGTTGTGTGACATAACAGAGCTGTTGTGTGGCATCACAGGTGGCAATGTGACATCACAGGTGGCAATGTGACATCACAAAGGCTTTGTGACATCACAGGGTTTGTGTGACATCACAGGTTGCACTGTGACATCACGGGGGCTGTGTGACATCACAGGGGCATTGTGACATCACGGGGGCTGTGTGAAATCACAGGGGCTGTGTGACATCACAGGGGCTGTGTGACATCACGGGGGCTGTGTGAGGTCCCTGGGGAGGTCACTCTGCCCCGGCCCCCTCACCGCTCCCCCCAGAGCAGTCCAACCCTGCTCGTGCACAGCGGGGTCCCCTGTCCCCCCGGGTCCCCCCGCCCCCGGCCCTGCAGCCTCCCCCAGAGGATGTTCCACGAGATCGACCCCAGAGCCTGACACGGGGCTGGGGGCCGGGGCCCTGGGGGTGGCACAGGGGGACAGGGACCCCCCGGCAGCGTCCCCGTGTCCCCCATGGCCAGAGCCTGGGCCAGGGCTCCTTCACCGTGTTATGGATAAATATCATAATATTGGCTTTTTGCAAATATTAAAATGGATTTTATATGTGTGGTGTTAAAGTAACTTTGTTCTAAAGATATAGTTTTTATTTCTGTTGTTAATTGAGCTTAGACATAGTAGTGAAATAGCTGATAGAAGTGTGCTTGTGTTAAACTGCCTGCTTGGATGGGATAACATCCAATGCACACGGGATGAGGACACCTGTACAGATCTGCCAACTATCAGCACTCCCCGTCTGAAGGCAGAGTGCAGCAAGGCCCAAAACCTGGAGGTGATAATGAGAAGGAGCCAAAACCACAGCCAAGAAACACACATGCTCTGAAAAGGCAGACCCAAGGAGGGGCCATGTAAAATCATTCCTGGCATATGTAAAGTAGTTTATGGATATGCATGAGGCTCTATGAATATGCACCAGGCTGATGTAAGGGGAAAGGTATTTCAGGGGATCCCCAAAGGTAACAGGGTGCTCCTGGCTGAGTGCCAAGAGGCACCCGGCCGTAATAACCTTTGCTCCATGGTCCTGGTCTCCCATTGTCCTTTATTAAACTTTGTACATTTTCACAGGAGAGTGAACGCATTTTTCACAAATGGAATCTCAAGGAAACAAGGGTCAGTTGTTAAGCCAAGGCTCTGCTTTGACCAAGTGGGGCCTCATGGGACACAGGTGCCACTGGGACATTGCCAGGTCTGGTAGGAACAAGGCTCCATTATTGCACAGTGTTACAGATGAGTAATGTCATAGTTGGGTCTCACAGTGAGGAGATAGATCCTATGTGTGTGTTAAGATGTGTAGTGATGTTATTGTCATCTGTCCCCCATAGTCCTCTTTCCCCTCCCCTTGTAATGGCCTTGGTGGTTGGGGCATTTGGGGAGGGCAGGTTTGTCACTGGAAGGCAGGCATGGCAACACCTGCTCTCCAGTCAGGGTGCAAGAAAGCATTCTCCACCAATGGACGGCCACAAAGAGTTACCTGACAGACTTTGGGTGGGGCTAGGATTACCTGATGCAACACCAAAAGCCTAAAAGGAGGAGCAGCCAATTTGTGAAGGAGCCATGTGGCTGATAGCCATGGGGTGGGGAAGGGCTCCCAGTGCTGTGATTTCTCCTGTTTCAGTCCTTTGTTGTCATTTTTTTCAAGGTTGAATCAACCTTAAAATTTTAAAAGTAGCGGTCATTTCTCACACACAGCAAGGCCTCAGGACGCCCAGGGGAGCGGCGTGACAATGACATCTTGGGGAACCAAGTGTCACCTGCAAACACAACGGGGCCTCATGGAAGCCAGGGGCCACTTGGATATTGCCAGGGCAGGTGGAACTCAGTGTCCATTGTGACACAGCACAGCCTCGTGGAACTCAGCAGAGCATTGGGACAGCCTGGAATCTCATGGAGCCAAGGCTCTGCTTTGGCAAAGTGGGGCCCACAGGACACAGGTGCCACTGGGACATTGCCAGCTCTTGTGGAACCCAGTGTCCACTGTGACCCAGCAGAACCTCATGGAAACATGGGGGCCACTGTGACGCAATGGAATCTCATGGAAGCAAGTGTCAGTTGTGAACGCAGCAGGGCCTCACAGAACCCAGGGGCAACGGGGACCGTGCTGTGGCTCGTGGGAGCAAGGGGCCATTGTGACCCAGCGGGGCCTCCTGGAACCCAGGAGAACATTGTGGGCCCATGGATTCTCATAGAAGCACGGCCCCGTTGTGACAAAGTGCAGCATCACAATGGTCTCCTGGGTTCCATGAGTCCTCGCTGTGTTTAGAATTGACACTTGGTTCCCCAAGATTCCATGGCTCCATCCCTCTGCTCTGCTGTGATTTGAGGCTGTGCTGTGTCACAATGGACACTTGCTTCCTCCAAGGCTGGAGATGTCCCAGTGGCACTGGGCTTCCATGAGGCCGCGCTTTGTCACAATGGGGCCTTGCTTCCATGAGATTCCATTGTCCCACAATGGTCTCCTGGGTGCCACAAGGCCTGCCTTTGTCACAGTGGAACCTTGCTTGCACCAGCCCTGGCAATGTCCCAGTGGCACAGGGGTTCCAGGAGACCCTGCCGTGTCACAATGGGCCCTTGGCTCCATCAGGTTCCATTGTGTCACGGGGCTCTCCTAGGTCCCATGAGGCCTTGGTCTGACACAGTGGTGTCTTGTTCCTACTAGGCCTGACAATGTCCCAGTGGCACCTGTGTCCCATGAGGCCCCACTTGATCAAAGCAGAGCCTTGCTCCCATGAGATTCCCCTGTGTCACAATGTTCTGCTTGGTTTCATGAGAACCTGATGTGTTGACAATTGATCCTTGGATCCTAGAGATTCCATTGCATCACAGCTGTGTCCTTGGTTCCATGAGGCCCAGCTTTTTCACAACTGGACCTTGGTTCCATGAGATTCCATTGTATCACAGCGGTGTCCTTGGTTCCATGAGGCCCTGCTGGGTCACAGTGGGGCCTTTGTGCCATTCGTTTCCATGGTGCCACAATGGTCTCCAGCATTCCATGAGGCCACGCAGCAAAAGAGTGGACCCTTGAATCCATGAGTTCCCATTCCATCAGGATGATCTCTTGCATTCCATGAGGCCCTGCTGTGTCACTAAGGAGCCTTTGTTCCATGTGTTCCCTTTGGGACACCATGGTCTCCAGTGCTCCATGAGGCTGAGCCGTGAAACTCTGGGCTCTTGGTTCCATGAGATCCCAGCACGGTGTCACCATGGTCTCCTGGGTCCTGCAACAATTCACACTTGGTTCCATGAGATCCCACCACAGTGTCACCATGGTCTCCTGGGTCCTGTAACAATTCACACTTGGTTCCATGAGATCCCACCACGGTGTCACCATGGTCTCCTGGGTCCCATGAGGCCCCTCTCTGTGTCACAGTGTTTGCCTTGGTTTCCTGAGAAGCTGATGTGTTGACAGTTGACCCTTGGTCCCTTGAGATTCCATTGCATCCCAGCGGTGTCCTTGGTTTCATAAAGCCCAGGTTTGTCACAAGGGAGCCCTGGTTTCAGGATATTCCATGGTGCCACAATGTTCTCACCACTCTCTGAGGCTGCACCGTGAAACAGTGGACACCTGGTTCCATGAGATTCCGTGGGGTAACAGTCAATTCTTTTGCTTCTTTTCTGCCAAGGTCGGGATGAAATCCCAAGACAGCATTTCTTGTTTGGACTCAGGTGTTCATTAGCTCTTGTCTCTAGAACAGTCTCACAAGCTGGGAGTTCTGCAGCACTTCACCAACAAGGTAAAAATGGAGCCCCGTCTCTCTCTCTGCAAGGTCTTTTGAGGATAAACAGTCCAATTAAGAAATGATGCCTAAATTATTTTTACTTTTAACCCAATAACCAAGCACCCGTGCCCAACATAAGGGACTTTTTTATCCAATTACACAATACCACCCAAACCCGAGGAGGAGGAGGAGGAGGAGAAGGAGAAGGAAAACAAGGAGGAGAAGAAGAAGAAGAAGAAGAAGAAGAATATGAAGCAGGTGAAGAAGGCAAAGAAAAAGGATCAGCCTCCACCCTAAAACCTCCATCTTTCTTTATATATATTACTATATTCTAAAACCTTAAACTCCAAGTTGTCCACCATGTGATATTACACCCTTCTATTCAAACTCCACACCCATAATCCCAGTTCCATCATTCCATTTTGGAAGCCTTCTCCACAGCCTCAGGTCAAATGCAGTGTTCTCTTGGGGGTCAGTGTCTGTCAGCTCAGAAAGTCCAAAATTCTCAGCAGCCCGGGTTCCAACAGGTAACAATGTTCTCCTGTGTTCCAGTAGGTTCCATTGGGCCCAGCTCTGTCACCATGGACACCAGGTTCCATGGGATTCCATGGGGTGACAATGTTCTCCAGTGTCACCATGGACACCTGGTTACATGAGATTCCATGGGGTGACAATGTTCTCCAGTGTCACCATGGACACCTGGTTCCATGGGATTCCATGGGGTGACAATGTTCTCCAGTGTCACCATGGACACCTGGTTCCATGGGATTCCATGGGGTGACAATGTTCTCCAGTGCCACCATGGACACCTGGTTCCATGGATTCCATGGGGTGACAATGTTCTCCAGTGTCACCATGGACACCTGGTTCCATGAGATTCCATGGGGTGACAATGTTCTCCAGTGTTCCATCAGGCCCGGCTCTGTCCCCATGGACACTCGGTTCCATGGGCAGTGTCCGTGTCCCAGTGGCACCTGTGTTCCATGGCACCCCTGTCTGACCAGGGACAGTTTGTTCCAGGACATTCCATGGAGTCCCAGCGGTCACTTGGGTTCCATGCAGGTGCCTGGGCAGTGGGAGCTCAGCCCAAATATCCTCGGGGTCCCTGGGCTGGTGTTTTTTGGGGGTAACCTTTGGATCTTGCAGGGCTCCAAAGCTGAGCCGCGGATGCCCCTTGGGACAGAGTGGAGCATCATGGAAGCCAGGAGCGCCTCATGGAAGCCAGGAGACCCTGATGGAAGCCAGGAGACCCTGATGGAAGCCAGGAGAGCCTGATGGAGACCAGGAGACCCTGATGGAGCCAGGAGACCCTGATGGAGCCAAGGCTGCAGCGGGACCCAGAGGGACCTCACGGGAGCCAGGAGAGCGTTGTGAGGCTGTGGAACAATGTGGCACCGAGGTTTCACTGGGGCTTGGCAGAAGCTCCCGGAGACAAGGAAGCACTGGGAGCCTCCGGCATCAGCGTCTGCAGGAGGATTTTCTGCTCCCTCCTGGGATGCTGGTGGACAATAAAGCCTGAGGCAGCCTCCCAAGGGTCCGGCTGTGCCACCAGCGGGGGCCACATCTGGGGGGACGCCCGGCCAGCCCTGGCCCTGCTGCTCCTCCTGGCCGGGCCTGGAGCTGCTGGGAGCCCGGGCTGGGGGAATCCTCAGGGCTGTGCAAGGAAAGGTTCAGCACAAGCAGCCCTGGAGCGAGATGTGCAGTGTGAAACACGCCAATCACTTGATTTTAAAATTGTAAAAGTTCAATTGTAATAAGATGGTTATAAAAATAGTAATACAATTAGAGTAATAAGAATTTGGACAATTTGAATTAGGACAATATGAGACAATAGAGAGAAAGGGTTATGGAGGTCCAGGTACCTTTTTCTGGGCAGCACGAGCCCGAAAAAGGACACCCGTTAACAAAGGATTAACCCTTAAAAACAACAGCCTGTTGCATATTCATACACTTCATCCATGATGCATAAATTCCATTCAAACACAGGATTCTGTCTGGGCAGTGCCACCTTCTTCCTCCGAATCCTAACAGCGCCTTTGAGGCGGGAAGAAGTTCATTTCTTCTGACAAGAGGGCAATAAATTCTTTTTCTCTGAAAGATTTAGGTGTCCTGTGGCTGCTATCTCACTGCAAGTCCTTTCTGTAAAAAAAGAATCCTACAT
Organism: Agelaius tricolor; assembly: GCF_023055355.1. NCBI lineage: Eukaryota > Metazoa > Chordata > Aves > Passeriformes > Icteridae > Agelaius > Agelaius tricolor. The sequence goes on along the minus strand of NW_027269321.1, from coordinate 1,488,989 downwards.
AGCATCGTTTCTATTTTAACATTTTTTATAACCTAAAACTATATTTAACACAGTACTTAAGAGAATTAATACGGCAGACATATAATATTAATATATAAATATATTATATATAATAATTATATAATGTATTATTATATAATATATATAATATAATTATATAATATATATTATATATTATATAATTATATATAAGATATAAGATATAACATTATATATATTATATATTTTTATATATTATATATTTTATATACATAATATATATTATAGTATATTATTATATTATATTATATTATATTATGTTATGTTATATTATATTATATTATATTATATTATATTATATTATATTTATTATATATTATATATATTATATATATAATATATAACCCTATTATATATATAATATTATATATATATAATATTCTAACACCAGACATATAATATTCATTTTAATATTTGTGAAAAGCCAATCATAAAATACATATATTTTTCACATGCAGGCAAAGCCAGCGAGGCAGCAGAGCAAGAGAGAGAGCAGAGCCAGCGACACAACAAACGCACCGAGAGCGAGAGAGCAAGTTTGAACAGAGCTTGCAAAGGGCAAAATCAGCTCAGACCAGGTTAGAATGAAGAACAAGGAGCACCAGGCATGGGCTGATGGTCCAGGTAAAAAGTTCCAACGTGAGGAGGACGACAGAAGCCTTCATCAAAAGAGCACCAGAAGACTGAGGGCCGCCACAGGAGGAACGGACGCAGGCGCTGAAGCCACACACGGCTGTAAAACCGGGACACAGCTTTATGCAAATGTGAGTATGCTAATGAAGTGTTGTAATTGTGACTTTTAAAATGGAGCTGAAGGCTAAAGGAGACCGAGTGGGTTTTTGCCAGAGAGATCCCCCTCGCTCCCAGCGCTGGATACACAAATCCCTGCTCTGTCTGACTGCAGAATTTGATTTCCTCGCCCAGTTTGTCCCACTCCCCCTTTCCCTGCCCTCTCCTCCCCTCTCCCAATCCCATTTATGGGATTTGGGGTCATTTATGGGATTTGGGGTCATTTATTGGATTGGGGTCATTTGGGGGATTTGGTGTCATTTGGAGGATTTGGGTTCTTTGTGTGCCTTTGGGGTTATTTGGGGGTTTTTGGGGTTATTCAGGGTAAATTTGGGATAATTTGGGGTAATTTTTCACATTGTTGGGTTTTTAGGGCAATGTGTATGTGGGGTAATTCAGGGCACTGTGTGGGTTTGGGATCATTTTATGGGATTGGAGGGAATTTTAATGGATTATAATAGGAATTTAGAAGGATTTTAATAGAATTTAATGGGGTTTAATAGAAATGTAATCGGATTTAATGGGATTTTCTTTGGATTTTAGGGACTTTTAATGGAATTTGATGGGATTGTAATGGAATTTTATGGGATTTTAATGACATGTCATGGGATTTTAATGGAATTTAATAGTATTTTATTGGATTTTAATGGTGTTAATGGGAATTTAATGGTGTTATTGGAATTTAATGGTGTTATTGGATTTTAATGGTGTTTAATGGGAATTAAGTGGAATTTAATGGGATTTTTATGGGATTTTAATGGGATTTGATGGGGGTTTCCCCCAGTCCACAGCTCCCTCCCACCTCAATTTGGGGGTCCCATCCCCCTCTTCCCCGCCCCTCTCCCGCCCCTTCCCCATCGTTCCCCCAGTCCCCAATCCCCTCCCCCGTGCTTGGTTTTGGGGGTTCCAGGCCCCTCCTGCTCCCTTTGGGGGTCCCGACCCCCCTTTGGTTCAATTTGGGGCCCCCCCGCCCCCCTTCTCCCCGCGCCCCCCGCTCCCCCCGCGGCCGGGGGGGCTCCCAGCGCCCCCAGTGCCACCAGTGCGGCCCCAGCTGCCCCCGCACGCCCCATCCCCATCGCCGGGGTCACCGCCCCCCGCCCCAAATTCCGCTCCTGGACACTGGGAGCCATCAGCGACAAACGCTCTGATTGGCTGGGAATGGCCCCGCGCAGTCTCTGATTGGCCAGCGCTGTGAGAGGCGCTGGGTTCTGCCCGGCACGCGATGAGTCACAGCCGAGCCGGGCGCTGATTCGCTGGAAATCGCCGGGCGGGGCCAGTGCGCCGAGTGTCTGCCCGGCAACAGGATCGTCATCAGCGCCCCGCGCTCTGATTGGCCAGGATCTGTTTCGGGCTGGGGACGGGAGGAACTGGGCACCCCCAGGAGCCCCTCGGGTTTGGGGCTTTCGATCCCCCCTCGGCCCTCGGGGCGGCCCTGGGGCCCCCCCAACACCCCCAAAATGGGGAGGGTCCGCGGGGCCCTTTGGAGCCGCCCCAAAAAGGGATGGAAGGGTCCGGGCCGGGAATGGGGGAGGCTCTGGGGATGGCTCCGGCCCGGATCGGGGCGGGCTGGGATTGAGGGAGGCTCCGTTCAGCGGCCGGGGAGGGGCTGGGCCTGGGGAGGGCTCCGGGATTGTGGGGATGGGGCCATTCCGGGACTGCGGCGGGGCCTCTCCCTGGGGTTGGGGTCCGGCATTGGCTCAGGGACCCTCCCCGCTCCTGTTCCGCTTCCCGATCCCGTTCCCGATCCCGATCCCGCCGCTGGCTCCAGGGAATGTCCCTGATCTCAACCCCGACCCCAAACCCGAGGTGAGGTCAAACATTGGGGTCAAACACCCCAAATCCTGGGGTCAACCCCCCCGGACCCCAAATCCTGGGGGTTCAAACACTGGGGGGGGCCAAACACCCCCAGACCCAAACTCTGGGATCTCAACCTTCCCCCCTGCCCCCCAGCCCGAACCCCAAATTTTAGGCCTTAAACCCCCCAAATCCCAGATCCTGGGGTGTCAAACACTCTGCAATTTGCAAATGTTGGGGTTAAATCCCCCTGACCCCGAATACTGGGGTTTGAAACATTTGGGGTGTCCAACACCCCCTGTTCCCAAAGTCTGGGGTCAAACACCCCCAAATCCCAAATCCTGAGGTGTCAAACGCCCCCACCCCCCAAAGTTTGGGGTCTAAACCCCCAATCCCCACCTCCTGGGGTTTGAAATATCTGGGGTGTCCAACCCTCCTCATCCCCAAAGTTTTGGGTCAAATCCCCCCAATTCCTGAACTTTGGGGTCAAATCCCCTGACACCAAAACCTGGGGTTTGAAACATCTGGGGTGTCCAACCGCCCTGATCCTAAAGTTTGGGGGTCAAACCCCCTGATCCCCAAATCCTCAGGAGAAAACCTCTTAAACCCCAAATCCTGGGAACAAAAACCCCCAAATCCCAAATCCAGGGGTGTCAAACGTCCCCAGTTCCCAAAGGCTGGGGTCAAAAATCCCCAAACCCTGAGGTGTCAAAATCCCCTAAACCCCTAATTTTAGGATCAAACCCCCCAATTCCCAAAGTTTGGGGTCAAACACCCCCAAACCCCGAATTTTTGTATCACCTCCCCCCCCCCTTCAGTCCCAAAATTTGGGGTCATTTGGGGTTTATTTGGGGCAGCTCCAGGTGCAATGTCTGCAGAGAGACCCTGGGTACAATGCTGGGAAAAACCCCAATAACCCCTCTGGAGCCCCAAAATCCCTGGGGGCTGGGAAAGGGGATTTGGGGTGAAAGAAGAAGGATTTGGAATGCACAAAGAAGGATTTGGGATGGAGAGAGGGGATTTGGGTGGGAAACTGGGTCCCTTTTTGGCGCAGGAGATCTTCCTGGCGCTGCTCTGGGTGATGCTGAAGCCCTGCAGGGCCTCGCGGGCGGCGCCCGCCTGCACCTCGGGCTCCAACTGCACCCAGGCGATGTCGCGGGGCCCGGGCACCAGGGCAGCTCCTGAACCCCGGGAACCTGGGCTGGGAACGGGGCCAGGAGAGCCCCAGACACCCGGGAGTGTTCCCCAGACACCCGGGAGTGTTCCCCAGACACCCGGGAATGTTCCCCAGAAACCCGGGAATGTTCCCCAGACACCCGGGAATGTTCCCCAGGATCCCGGGAATGTTCCCCAGAAACCCAGGAGTGTTCCCCAGACACCTGGGAATATTCCCCCCAAAAATCCAGAAATGTTCCCCCCCAAATGGAGAAATGTTCCCCAAAAAATCCAGAAATGTTCTCAAAAGAATGCCTGAAACATTCCCCCAAAAATCCAGAAACATTCCCAAAGAAATCCAGAAATGTTCCTCCAAAAATCCTGGAACATTCCCAAAAAATGAGGAACTTTCCCCAGAAAATCCAGAAACATTCCTCCCCAAACTATACAAAACCAACCCCATTCTCCATGCAGAAACATTCGCAAAAACTCCAGAAACATTCCCAAAAATCCAGAAACCCCTCCCCAAAAAATCCAGAAGACCTCCGCAAAAAATTCAGAAATTTCTCCCTAAAAAATCCAGAAATTTCCACCAAAATTCAAGAAATTTCCTCCCTAAAATATCCAGAATTTCCTCCCCCCAAACCCTGGTCTTTCCCAAAAATGCAGAAATTCCCCCAAAATCCCGATCCTTTCCCCAGACAATCCAGCCCCAAGCCCCCCTCACCCCTCTCGCCCCCCAAGCCCCAGAATCCCCCAATGCCCAAAGGGCCCAGAATGCCCGGGATGCCCGGGATGCCGGGATTGCCCCAGATCTCCCTGGGTGCAGAGCATGGGGAGCAGCAGCTCCTTGGGCCCCTCAGGGAGTGGGGCAGGAACAGGATGTGCTTCGGGGCTCTGCCCACAGCTGGGGAAACGGGAGAAAAACCCCAACAGCAGCAACAAATCTGCCCCAAACCTGCCCCAAGCAGGCCCCAAATCTGCCCAAAGTCACTCTGGATACACACCAAACCATCTGCCCAAAATCCCACCAAAATCCTCCATGCTTTGACCCAGGGCTGTCTCATCATTTTTAAGTCTTTTTCACCGTTCCAAGAAATGATATCTCAGCTTGGTGGGAAGCCTCCTCTAAACTGATGGCATTGTGACATCTACTCTCAGCAATCAGATGCAGCCCCAATGATTATTACAGAACCACTCCCACAGTTTGCTGGGTTTAAAGCATCTCTGTGCTGAGGGGATTTTGGAGGAGACAGCTCTTGCATGGTTCATTAGTCTGTCACCCCCAGACCTTTACTCCTCAGCGCTGTTCTCAAGAGCCTTGTTTTCAATGACGTTCAGGGAATTCTCTCCCACTTAGAGCTTGGGTGGGGGCCAGGCCTTGGCTCTGCCTGGACGGGAATTTGCCAACAGACCCAGATGTTTTCTGCATCAAAACTGGATTTGAGTTGCTTTGACTTGGCCATCTGACCCTCTAGACATGACAGTTGAACTCTTTTTAAAGGCAGCTTGGGAATTATTATCTGGAAATAATGATCCAAGTCCCCCCTGAATCGAGGTTTGTCAGCTGTTTGCAGACGCTGGGATGATGGTACATTATTGCAGAGATTGCTATTTACCTCATTCCACCTACGTTGTTAGCTTTGTCTGCTATTTGAAATGTTCCTGATTGTTGTATCCAAATTATTCCCAATTGCTGTAAGTTTCTTGTCCACTGCATGTATTATTTTACTGTGATGTTGCTTCATACTCATAACAAAAGACATGCATCTCATTCTTAAAAAACAAAAAAGAAGAGGAATGAGCACCTTAAGAACGTTCAAATAATGCAATATGAACATGAGACATTTGGACAAGGAATCATTTTGAATAACGCAATATTTACATTAGGAATTTGGAAACGAGATCATCCCATCTAAATCCCAATGGAGTGTTCCACAGTGCAGCCTGATTGATTCATTCCCTTCAGGAGAAGATGTGCCTGTGTTTCATCAGCAGCTCAAAGCAGTCACCTGTTCATTCCATCAGATCCTGATCAGCTCTGAAGAAATGAGGCCCAGTGCAGAGAGAAATAACCTCATCACCTTGCAGCCTTTGTGGCCAGAGCAGGAGCAGGAGGAGGCCTGGCCAGACACGGCTGTGTCTGGGCACTGACAGAGGCAATTTGCCAGCAAAGCCTCCTGGCATCCTCATGGTACAGAGCTCCTACGAACCTTCTCCAGTTATTCCCTGTTCCAGCTGCCAGGGGACATTCAGTGGTGTCAAAGATCAACATTTCCAGCTCAAAGACTTTCTCACACTTCTCAACTCATTGGAAACAATGGTCATTTCTTTCCATTTCCCTAAGAGGCATTGGACATTATTCTTTTGTCTTCTCATGCTGCAAAACCCTGTGTCGATGACTTGATGGAATTTGGTAAGTTTTGTGGATTGTAAGTGGTCTTTTATCCATCTTATCCCATATCTAACAGATAATCAGTGATAACCTTGATGAGATAATGCCCTGACAAGAGTGAGCTGTTTCAGCATCAGAACATAGGAGCCTTTTTTAAATGAACCAGAAGGGGGAGATGTCACAGGCAGGTGGGATAATGATAAAAGAAAGGCCTTATGAAATCAGGCCTTGTTCTGCCACATTAACAGCTGGCCTGCCATCTCTTCTGAGTGCAGCTAAGCAGTTACAAGTTCCCATGGGAAGCTCTTGTGAGAATGAGACTTTGTGAACAGTCTGTTCTGAGAGTGAAAAACAAATGTACCTGCAACAACAAGGGATTTGTCTTTGAGAATCAGTGAAGAGAACAGGTAAACAATACAACAGAGAGATTTGATGCACAAGTAAAATCTATTTTATTAACCAATATTAGAATAACCTGCAAGAAATCTATGAACTAACTAAAGCTGCGCACGGGGTCTGTCAAACTGTGTAAAATGAGTTGTGTGAATAAAGAGTAAAGAGTTCTTCTCCAGCTCAGCTGTGTCCTCTGGGATTTGAGTTCCCCCCTTCTTTGGGGCTTTGGGTTCCCCCTTCTTTGAGGCTTTTGTTTTCTTCTTCTCTGGGATTTTGGTTTCCTTCTTCTTTGGGGCCTTGGTTTCCTTCTTCTCTGGGTCTTTCTTTTCCTTCTTCTCTGGGGCCTTGGTTTCCTTATTTGGGATTTTGGTTTCCTTCTTCTCTGGGGCCTTGGCTTCCTTCTTCTGTGGTTGTTTGCTTTTCCCCTTCTCTGGTTTTGGGGGTTGCTTCCCCACAGAGACACCCTTCTTTTCCTTCTTCTGCCTCTCTTCCTCCTTCCCCCTCTCTCCCTCCTCTAAGGCTTTTGCCTCCTCCTCAAGCTTTTGAGCCGGCTGCTTCAGCTCCCTTGTGCAGACAAAACAGAAACCATGGCTGAGAGTCCCCACCAGAAACTTGGGCTCCCCACTCCTGGCTGGCCCTGCACTTCATTCCTTGACCCTGAGGCCATTCCCGTGAATTCTCCTCAAGCCACAGGGCTTGGGAACATCCCAAGGGAGGGCATTGGTGGAAGGGGACCTCCAGGCCCAGCCAAACCTCAGCTTTGCCATCAGAGGCTCTTGACTGTGCCAGCTCCCTCTGAAGGCACAGCCAGACCCCTCCAGGCCCTGCCCAAGGCTGATCCAGCAGCTCTCTGTGCTGCTGCCTGAAAACGCCCTTTGTCTCTTGGCTTCCCAGTTTAGAGCAGAGCACAGATTGCTGACAGCTGCTCATCTCCCCTACAATTCTTACTCAGTTCATTCAGCCCCCTTCCCCCTGGGCATGGCTGAAGCATGATTGTAAAGAGTTCAGATTTCAGCTGAGGCTTAGAAGCAATTCCCACTGATCAGGATGTAAGTTAGACAGGCAGACCATAGGTTAATGATTGTGAGATGCTTAAGCTGGAGCTGATTGTTCTATTGTTTACCATTAGGAGCTTCTTTCTAGAAGGAAGTGGAGTCAGTGAACTGTTATAAGAACATCTTGAAACCAGGAGAACAATGGTTTAGCACCTGGGCTTGATGTCAATCAGTCACTAAGCAGGGGACCTTGGATGGTGCCAGAGGGTCACAGAGACCTGATGAAGACATTCCTGACTTCATCCCTTAAGACCACGGACCCAATTCGAGACCACGGACCCAATTCAAGGGAAGAATTGCACAGGTGTGAAGGACCAATGAGCTCATTTGAATACAGAGCGGGGATGGGAGGTGCTGGGCTTGTGCAGATGTGTTGTATGTAAGATCTTGGGCAATAAAGAGAGGGCAAAGAACCTTGGGCAGCGCGGTCGCGCCTTTTAGGGACGGCTCTGGTGCCGCCCGCCGGTGTTAATAAACACACCACTGTCTAACTCTAATTAGTTAGAGAGTCTCTGCCCGTGATCTTGGGCTTTAACGACCCATAGCCTGCTCCTTCACGAGAACAATGCTGTCAGTCAGAAAGCAGAGGCTGCAGGAACTCCTCTCCTGCAAGGCAGGCTCTTGTCAGGCAGATTTCCTGCTGGAGCCCAGCTGGGACCAAGCAAACCAGTGCTGGCTGCCACGGAAACCATTGGAAGCAGCCTGGTCCCTCTCCTCCCCATGAAACCAACTCCAGCCTGGCCTGAAGAAGTCCTGATGCACAGGCTGGCTTGGAGCACCTCCACTCCCAGCTCCAGCCTGGGCCTGTGTGTCCTGAGCTGGGCTGCCTTGCTGGAGCTGAGCTTCTCCTGTGCTTGCCCACGGCTGCAGCTGCAGGGGAGCCTAAAGGACAGGAGCTTTTCTGGCTGCTGTCCCAGCATAAGGAGAGCCCTGGCAGATCAGCAGTGCAAGGGCTTCATCTGGGGCAGGAGCAGGGCCCAAAGCAAGGTTTGCTCTGTGCCCCACGCCTGCCCATAGCACAATCCCAGTGCTTTGGTGAAGAAGGGAGATGATGGAGAAGATGCCACTCAACACCATGGACTTGCAGACCCCTCTAGAGGCAGTGCCAAGGCAAGCCCAGAGCCCAGCTCCCTGCAGGCAGCAGCTGAGCCAGGAGGGCTCAGCACTCAGATAGAGAAGAAGATGTTGTGTCTCAACAGGAGAAGGTCCTTCCTCTCTTGGCAGCCAGGGAGCTCAGAGTGGCCATGCCTGTGTTGCTGCTGCCTTTGCTGTGCGGCACCTCTGAGCTCAGAGTCCTTGGAGCAGGGGAGCCCTGCAGGGACAATAACCCATGGCAGAGCAGGAGCCCATGGAAGGCTGACTCACCTGTCCCTGAGAGGGGCCTGGGAGCCACAGTTGATCTCGGGGGGCTCAGGGAGGAGCTGACACGTGAGGCCTCCCCGGGCACCAGCCCCTCGTAGCTGGGGCCTCCCTCCACATGGCACAGCTCCGGGACACTGCAGGTGCTGCTGAGGTGGCCAGAGAAGGTGGAGGAGACCTGCTGGCTCTCTCCTGGCTGCAGCACACCTGGCAGGGGCAGGATACTGAAAGCCTGGGGGGAAGACAGGAGAGATTGAGGTGCTGAGCACGGAAATGGATGCAGAAGAGCATCTTGGAGCAAAGGGCAGCTGCAGCCAGAGGGGCCTATTCCCCAAACACTGCCAGAATCACCCTCACCTCATCCTGCATCCATGCCACTGACCAGGGCAGGGACCATGGGCAAAATCTTCTCCCACACTCACGGGCCAATGCATTAATTAGTACATGACAGGAAAGGGAACTGGGATGTCTCCTGGCAGTAGAAATTCTCTCTGATGCACAATTTGCCTTTAAAAAGTTTAAAAGCTTCCTGCTTTTAGAAAAGGAGGAGACTCAGAGTGAGAGCTCCTGGAGCTGAGGGAAGGAGCCCAGCCCAGCTCATCTGACTCCTGAGGCTCTTGCCCTCTCTCTCTGATTTAAATGCTGCTTTCTCAAGGTGCTGCAGCAAAAGCTCCTGCCAAAATTTCCTGTGGAGCACCTGAGGAGTTCCAGGGGGAGCAGTGCCCTGCACAGGTGCTGCACAGCGTCCTTGGGCAGCCCTGCAACGTGTCCTGCAGGGCCTCTCCAACAAGCAGCTGCTCCAGCAGCCCTTTATGATGGGCCTGCAGGGATGGGAGGCCCCTCTGTGGCCAGTGCTGAGGGCCCCCAGTGGCACTGGCAGCTCCAGCCCTGCTGGCCACGCTGACAATGGGCAGGGAGACAGATTCCCTCCTGCCTTCTCCGCTCCCAGGGGAGCGTGCGCCACGTCCAGGGAGCACCTGAACCCCTCCGAGCCTCGTGGCAGGTGAGGGTGCTCAGGAGTTGGTGCTGGCACCTGGAAAACAAGCCATTTTCTGTGCTGGGAGGCAGAGACAGCCACTTTGCAAAGTCTCCCTTTGTCAGACAGCTCCAGGGCCAGCAGGGCAGCAGCAGCTCTGGGGGAAAGCAGAGCCCTGCAAACAGGGAGTCTGGCTGCCTTGGGAAGAGGCTCCATGGAGATCAGGATCATCCCAGCTGGCTCTGGGAGGGAAGCTGGAGATCTGACCAGGATGATGCAGGGAAAAGCCTCATCTTACACTGGGAAGGAAACAAGGCACAAAATCCCACACTCAGCACAGGCCTGTAGGATCTGAGTCAGCTTCTCCAAGGAAAACTCTCCTGTTTCTCCCTCCCCCTCAGCCCATGTCCAGCCACTGGCCCTGCTGCCCAGCCCACTGGCAGGGCACAGCCCAGCAGGGCAGCAAAAAGGGAGCTCAGCATGAGCAGGACATGGTGCTGGCAGGCTGGGGAGGAACACAAGCACGGCATGGACAAGAAAATCCACCTCTGCTCCTGAAGAGTGGGGAAAATCCTGCACTTCTTTCAGGGCTGCGACTGGCTCCTCCACATTTCTGACCTTGAAATGCCTCCATTGAGATGCCAAGGAACCCAAACTGCTTCTCTTCCCCTTTGGTGGGTGGGGTTTGACTTTAGGAGGGTAAAGCTCATCTCTGGAAAATAAGATAACCATGAACAGGGACCTGCAGTGGGAGGGAGGGACACCTGCACCAGCAGGAGCTGTTTGTGCCTCCCATCCCTCCTGTCCTTCTCCACAGCAGCCTGGGCCTGTTTTCCCCGGCAGAATCCCTGTCCCTGTGCACCCTGCCAGGAGCAGCTGCACACAAAAAATCCAGGGGGGTCTGAGTGGGATTTTTTGGGATTTTTGGGGGGGATCTCACCTGTTTTTTGTTTTATTTTTTGAGGGTTTCTCCTGGATTTTTTGGGGTGGGTTTGGGATTTATTTGGGGTTTTTTTGGGGGGGGGTCTCACCTGGATTTTTTGGGGGGGGTCTCACTTGTTTTCTTCAGGAAAAAAAAATCTTTGGGATTTTTGGGGGGGTCTCACTGGGATTTTCGGGGGCGGGGGGGTCTCACCTAAATTTTAAAAATTTTTTTGCTGAGGTGTCTCACCTGGACTTCGGGTTTTTGGGGATTTTTTGGGGAGGATCTCACTTGGTTTTTGGGGATTTTTTGGGGAGGATCTCACCTGGATTTTTTGGCATTTTTTGGGGGAATCTCACCCAGATTGTTTGAGATTTTTCAGGGGGGTCTGACTGGGATTTTTTGGGATTTTGAGGGGTCTCCCCTGGATTTTTTGAGATATTTTTTGGGGTGTCTCACCTGTTTTTTGGGGATATTTTGGGGTCTCAGCAGCCGCAGCTCTGCCGGGCGGGGGCCGGAGCCCTCCGGGGCTGCCGGGGCTGCCGGAGCGACGCGTCCCCGTATTGGATCCCCGAGCCACCCGCTCGGGACCCAGCTCATCCCTGAACACGCCGGTGACAGCGCTGGGGCCGTGAGTGCCCAGGGCCTGCACTGCCACCACAGCTGGGATCTCTGCTGAGCTCTGGGGCTGCACAATCCCACAGGGCTTGGGGCTGGGGTCGAGCACAGCAGAGTCCTCCTTGCGTTTCTGGCAGGGACAGAATGAAATGCAGCTTCAGAGGCACCTCTGGAGAAACTTTAGACTCCTTAACATGCACCGCAACAGCAACTTACACACGCGTTTACAACTGCCCAGGACAAAGGTAAAAGGCACAAACAAGATGCAAGAATTGTAGGCTTAGCACTCCCAGGGGATCCTGCAAGGAGGCTGCCAGCACAGGCACTGGTGTCTGTGGATGCAGCAGCTTTTCACAACCCTCTCAGATCTCCCACAAGAAAAGCCCCTGAAGACCAGAACATCAACTGTTTCCTCAGGAGCTTCAACTGCCTCCTAAAGTTTACATTCGGGTAGGATCCTGTTCTCAGCAGATCTTTAAGGCTGAATAGAAACCAGCAAGGTCTTATCCAAACCCTTTTTTCCCCTAACAATCTCCTCAGTAATATTTGACAGGAGGAGGTGGATGTGATGCCAAACCTGGGGAATGAGCCCGTAGCAGCCAGGAAGGTGGCTGGGATTCCTCATGAGGATCTTCCTCTCCTAGGGCACCTTCAGGTGGCACTCATCGTACAGCAGCACCTGGGGGGACACTTGGAGCTCAGGAACGAGACATCTGGGCAGAGAGATGACCCCAGGGCAATCAGAGATCCTGAGAGAATGGAGAACGTTTCCCCCCAGAGATTGTGCAATGGAGCAGAACACATTGGTCACTGTCCAATGCACATTGAGCAGCCCTACAGGGATAAATTGCCTTCTACCTCTGCCCACTCCAACACGTCTTGTCAAGGAGGCCCAAACCCTGAGAGGCAGCACCCAGAGGCTGCCCAGTGCCCCAGGCAGAGCCCTTTGCCCCACAGCTGCCTCAGCCCCTCCTGCACCCCAGAAGGCTTGCAAGGACTCCTGGAACAGTCCCAGTGAGCCACGAGCTCTGGGGGAGCCTTCCCAACAAGGATCAGGGCTCCCCAAGGCCCAAGGAACACACAACCCCAGTGTCTCAGTACAAATGACTCCCTTCTCTGCCATGGTGCTGCTGCCCTGCCTGAGAACTCAGCTCTTTGCCCCAGCCCTGGAGGGCACGAGACAGCAGCTGCCCCACAGAGGGGCTGATCAGCCCCTGCCAGGCCCTGCAGCTCCCTGGCTCCTGCACTGCCCAGCTCCAGGCCCTGCCTGGCCCCAGCTCCACCTGCTTTACAGAATGGCAGCCCAGGCACTGCCTGCATGGCTCTGCCTGCGACAGGGAACAGCCCCAGGGAGCTGCATCCCTCTGGGCATCATACTGACACCCACAGCAGCACAGCAGCATGGAATTCTGCTGCAGCAACAACGACTTTTGGGCTCAGCTCTGACAACATTAAAGCTCAAATTGGGAAGCAGAGGGAAGGAGAAAATCTGGAGCTGACCTGCCACACCAAGGGCTGCTTTCCCCTCGTCAGACCTTGCCCTCCCCACTCTTGCTGGGAGCCACTTCCCCCCTGCCATGGGCCCTCATGGACAGAGCCAGACCCTGACTCTCAGCAGCTGCTTGGTGTGACCCAAACCCGTGCACGGTGCTCACCACCAGCACAACTCCACCTCTTGCAGGAAGAAGGAGAGGAGGCCCTCGGGAAATTTGTTCCCCCTCACGCACCAAAGCCCAGGCCAATCAATGATATCATTCCTGGTGCCTTTAGAAGAGGGCCCAGGCCTGTGCTGGGCTGTGAGCAGGGGTGCTTTTCACCACAGGCTGCTGCCCAAGCACTGCTGTTCTCATGTCCAGCTGGCACAACATGAGGGCATCCAGCAGCACTTCTCCTTGGCACTGCAGCCAGCAAAACCTGGGCAAGGCAGTGCCTGGGGGAGCCAGGCAAGGGCTGGGACCTGGCTGTGATGATCAGGGTTGCCCCTCCCTTGCCAACACCCTCCAGGTGCACCAGCATTCTCTGGTAGAACTCCATCACCGTGTTGGAGCACGGGGTCACCTGGTGGGAGAGAAGAACAGTCAATTCTGCCTTACAAAAGCTCCTTACCCACGTGTGATATCCTCCAGTTCCTGAGGGAGGATTTGGCCTTAATTCTTCTGCTGTTCCATGTACAGAGCACAGTCTCAGAGTAACAAAAGCCTTCTGGCAATACCAGATTTGTTAAACACCCCTTGCTATCAGGGCACAGGTCAGCTACATTGAAACATTAGACTACAGCTCTATGCACCACTGCATTCAAATTAAGGGGCCAATTTCTCATCCGTCTACAATGACATCCATGCAGAGGAAATCTGATTGAACACAATGAGTTCAGCTGCACAGCAGGAACCAGCTCATCTTGCTGTTCATTCAAATCAGCCTGGCCATTTTCTTCTTGATCATCTTCATGGTCTTCCACATCACCTTCAAGTCTTTTTGCATGTCCTCTGGAAGCGAAGCCTTCTCTGCTCCATTTCCATCCTGCGCCTTCTGGCCTCTTCTTCAGCTCTCCAGGCCACTGCTCTCTGCTTCATGGCCGCCCTTCTGGGCCTGAGGCAGAGGAAGAAAGGCAGGAAGAGCAGCTCAGCAGCAGCCCAGTAGGGCCCCTGCTGCACGGCTGCCCAGAGCAGGGGTCCCCAGGCAGGCTCGGGTGCCTCTGGGGTAGCCTGCTCCAGGCCCTCTTTGCCCAGCTCTGCATCCTCATCCAAACTGATCACCACGGGCTGTGGGAAGTGGAAGAGGAGCGGCACCAGCAGGGCAGGGACTGATTTGGACACCATGGTCTGCAGGAGGAGAGAGACAATTTGTGTTGCTTTGCACAAGAGTTGCAAACCCGTGTGTTATTAGGGAATGGCCGCTCCTGCTGTGCCAGAGCGCTCGAGCAGGGCTGAGAATCTGGTGTCAAAGTGCATTCATGTGCTCCATGTTGCATGGGGCACCCGTGTGCAGGAATAGAGAACACCTTCCCTCAGATGGGATCTGCTCTGGCAAGGCCCCTCTGGTTTTCTCCTCCACGCAGCAGTTTGCATGCAGAATGTGGGCAGATGTAACTTGGAGGTCCTCCTGCTCACCCTTGGGTTCCCCTTGCAGAGCCTCAGCCCCTGCGTTCTGTCAGGGCCCCTGGGCAGGTGGGATATTCCCAGAGGAGAGGGGCCGGCTGTGTCCCCATTGCCCCTGTCCCTTATGTGCCTGTGCTCAGGAGGGCACAGAGAGGATGGGGACTCCTGCCTGCCCCGTGTCCTGTCCGCCTGCCGGGCCTGTCCCAGGGCAGCCGGGCTGTGATTGCTGTGCTGTGTCCCCCTGTCCCTGCTGTCCCTGCTGTCCCTGCTGTCATGGCCCACTGCAGGTTCCACACCTACACAGCCATGGTGGCTCCTGAGCTCTGCAGGGACCCGAGTGACAGTCTGAGTGGTGGCACTCCTGGTTTTCTTGCATTTGGCATCGCGCAGAGCAGAGGCTGGATCACAGCACCAAAGGAGCAGCTGCTGCAGGGGAGGAAAGGAGCCTCTGCATGGCCAAGGGCTGCTGTGGTGCCCCTGTGTCAGGAATTCCCCACAGCTGACACCTGAGTCCAGCATGGACACTCACAGACACAGCGTTTGTTCAGGCATTGCCTTTATTGCATCTTGACAGGGACTGCAGCTGCCTGAGGGAAGTCACCCTCCCGAGACAGGAGGGCAGAGAGTGTAATTTTAATTAACCAATTGTGATTATAGGCATTCGTAGCGACAGTCTATATACTGTATATATGAATATTAAACAAGACACAAAATAATTATTGGATCATGATGATCAAGCAACATTTGCTGTTTTAAACAGAAATAAAGTATACTTCAGTTTTTGTTAACTGTAATAATTCTTGGTAATTTTGATGAATTATAAGTTCTATGTAATATAAGGAAAAGTGCCATTATTTATTACTACTTAATATTAAAATATTTATGTTATCTTACAAGACTAGTAATCTACATTATAGTAATAAAAAGTTTGGAAAATGTTTCTAAAGACAACTATTTTTAAAGAAAACATTTTAAATATTTCAAAACTATTTAAGAATTTGAATCATTCTCCAATCATTGCGCCTGATGCCTTCAAATGGTGCTTTCCTCCGAGCAGATGCAAAGCCTCTGTATGGGAAAGGGTTAAAATAGATGCAGTTACTACAGATCCCGTGAGGAGAGAAAGGGCAGAGGGGCAGGGTGTGTCAGGAGCCCGGAGCCTGTGCCCCGGCGCAGGGCTGTGCTGGGCAGCAAGCGCAGCTCTGTGCGCCGGCTGCTCACAAAGATGTGCGGCTCGCCTTGGCCGGCCCAGAGAGCATCTCCAGCAGGAAGCTTTTCTTCACACAGCCACTGCCTGTGCTCCTCCAAAAGCCTGCCCTGCCTACCTTCAGCATCCTGTTTGTATCCCTATTCATTCCAATCAGCCTGGCCATTTGCTTTTCTATTTCTTTCGTGGCCCGGCACATTTGCTCCATGTCTTTGAATCTCTTCCTAAGGAGCCGCCTTCTCCGCTCACTTTCCACCTTCCTCCTTCTGGCCTTTTCCTCAGCTCTCTGGGCCGCTGCTCTCTGCCTCGTGGCTGCCCTTCTGCGCCTGAGCCACCAGCCCAAAAGCAGGAGCAGCGGCTGAGCAATTTGCCAGAGCTGGTGCAGGTAGCGCAAGGCAGCCAGGAGCCAGGGTCCCCAGCCAGGCTCAGCTGGCTCTGGGGGGGCCGCTTTCATCTCCTCTGCACGGGGCTGCCCATCCCCGTGAAATCTGTCCACCACGGAAAGTGGGAACAGGAAGAGGAGCAGCACAAGCCCAGCCAGGACTGCTCTGTGCGCCATGGTCTGCAGGAGGAGAGAGACAAGGCTTTCACTGGGGCTCCCAAGGGAGCTTGTGGGGGCTGAAGTGAGGCCCGGAGGCGCAGGGATGTGAGGGCAGAAGCAGAGGGCCCCGGGCAGCTGGCAGGCAGCAGGGCCTGTGCCAGTGGGCCAGCAGCAGCAGCCCCGTGCCCCGGCCAAGGCGCCGGCCCCAGGGGCTGGCCCTGGGTGCAGGGGGACAATGCAGGCCCGGGTGCGGCGCTTGTGGCCCGGCCCTGGCCCGGCCCAGCCCCGCCACGTGCGCACTCACCGCTTGCCCAGGCTGTGCTGGGCCAGCGTTACCTGCGGGGGCCTTTTCCAGCTGCCCCCATTGTGACACGCTGCCCCTGGTGTCACAGGGGCCAGAGGCATCACAGCCGGGCCAGCCCTGCCCTTGGTGCCCAGCCCAGCTCAGGGGCTCCCAGTGGGCCCAGCAATGAAAGCCCCGGCAGGCAGCAAGTGCAGCCCCTCTGGGAGGGGATGGGCCCCAGGGGCTCCCTTCACAAAGCAGGCAGAAGTTGCCAGACATGTTGTGGAAGAGAAAAGAATATAACTGATAATCTCGAATAGGATACATAATATCAACTATGAGAGCACCAGAGGTGCTTCTGTGATGGCGCTGGTTTTTCTCTCTTTCTCTGTGGAGTAGGTGAGGGTGGCTCAGTTTTCCTGCCTGAGTCTTCCCAGATGCAGCCCATCCAAGAGCTCTGTGAAACCTTCCCATTGTCGGACATCACTGAGATGGAACAGTAGCCAGGCCACCTCCAGGCTCCTCTAGATCAAGAAGCAGCACACGGCTGGTTCTGGCAGAGAATTTCAGCTGTTTTGTACGAGAGTGGCACAAATTGGCCACTCGTGCTGTAGCGGAACAGCTGAGCAAGGGGCAGGAATCTCAGGTGCGAGCGCATTCATGCGCTCCAGCTGGCAGGGCCCCAGCGCCCGCCCTGTGCCCTCGCGCACGGACGGACAGGCTGGGCCCTGCTCGCTGCCCTCACGGGGGCACTCCTGGCCCCAGCGCTCTCCAAGGCCTTCTCCAGGGGCGCCTTCCTGCGGCCTTTCCGTGCCTGCACCAGGCCCAGCAGAGCCCTGCAGAGGGGCTGTGGGCCAGGGCCTGCAGGGCCAGCGCCAGGGCCAATGGCTTCTTCCCCCTGCCACAGGGCAGGCCGAGCTGGGCTCTGGGGAAGGAAGCCTTGGCTGTGAGGGCTGTGAGGCCCTGGCACAGGGCGCTCAGAGCAGCTGCGGCTGCCCCGTCCCTGCAAGTGTTCCAGTCCAGGCTGGATGGGCCTTGGAGCAGCCTGGCCCAGCCAGAGGTGTCCCAGCCCATGGCACAGGGGTAGAACTGGATGGCCTTGGAGGCCACTGTGGACACTCACAGACACAGTGTTTGTTCAAGCACTGCCTTTGTTGGAACTCTGCACTGACTGCAGCTCCAGAGGGAACAGAATGCCACAAGAAATGAGGGCAGGCAGTGTCCTTTTGAAAATCTATCATATACTTTAAACATCCTCAGGAACAAATCACAGTAATAGTCATCCTTACCTTAAGAATTTTTTTCTAGAGCGTTCTAAAAGATATATGAACTAATAGAATGACAATGGTGTTTGGACATTGTAGAGTGTGAAAAGTTACTTAGTATGACAAAGATTCAACACATATCAATTCTGGTTCATTGCCATAATTCGCAGTAATTGTTACAATTAATGATAATTACTATGTAGTAAGTAGAATGTAGAATCATTCTAATAGAATTAGTAGTTGTCTTTTATATAATTCCTACCAAAATGTACAATTTTTATACTATACAATGAAATTCTTTATAGATAAAAAAATAAGCTATCTAAATTATTTCTAAACTAAGTATGAAGTTAAATCAATATCCATCTAATGCGTGCCTCGGCCACGTTTCGGGGTATCCCCGTCCGGCTGTGGCTGCTCCGGATAGCACAGTCCTGTCCAGCACAGCCTGCCTGGACTCCCAGGCAGCTTCCAGCTGCAGGCTACCTTAGCAAGCTCAGCTCATGGGGGATATCAGCTCTTTAGTGATTATCAGCAAATCATTTGGGATTTCAGCTCTTTGGCTTGCTAAGTGCCTTGGGCAGATGCAGGGAGAGAGAGGAGAAGGCTGTGTGAGGTTCCACAGAGATGTCTTTATTGGGCTCTTCTGCAAAGGTTTTCAGGGACAGCCTCTTCTGCCAATCTGGGTGAAAGTAAAGGTTTTTATAGCATTCAGGGGTTTCAGAAATTGTTCAATAATAAGGGTTGAGGCGAAAGTGACCTATAGTCGTAGAGAGAGATAAGCAGGGGCCCAAAGGCGGAAGAGGGGCATCTTAGGCCCAGCCATCATGACTCGGCATTTCCTGCCTTAGTCTGCTGAACGCCAGGGAGGCCTTGCAGGCCCTGTGCCTGCCCCATCCATCCATCCATCCATCCGGCCCAATCCTGCTTCAAATGCCTCCATCCTCGAGCAAATGCAAAGCTTCTGTATGGAAAAGGGTTCAAATAGATACAGTTAACACGGATAAAGTAAGAGAGAGGGCAGAGGGGCAGGGTGTGTCAGGAGCCCTGAGCCTGTGCCCCGGCGCAGGGCGGTGCTGGGCAGCAAGCGCAGCTCTGTGCGCTGGCTGCTGACAAAGATGTGTGGCTCGCCTTGGCCGGCCCAGAGAGCATCCCGCTCACCTTGCTGTTCATTCAAATCAGCCTGGCCATTTTCTTCTTGATCATCTTCATGGTCCTCCACATCTCCTTCAAGTCTTTGCATGCCCTCTTTAAGCGAAGCCTTCTCTGCTCCATTTCCATCCTGCGCCTTCTGGCCTCTTCTTCAGCTCTCCGGGCCGCTGCTCTCTGCTTCATGGCTGCCCTTCTGCGCCTGAGGCAGAGGAAGAAAGGCAGGAAGAGCAGCTCAGCAGCAGCCCAGTAGGGCCCCTGCTGCACGGCTGCCCAGAGCAGGGGTCCCCAGGCAGGCTCGGGTGCCTCTGGGGTAGCCTGCTCCAGGCCCTCTTTGCCCAGCTCTGCATCCTCATCCCAACTGATCACCACGGGCCGTGGGAAGTGGAAGAGGACCAGCAGGCGTGGCTGGGGAAGCCACGGGACTCATGGGGGAATTGAAGCCTGGCCCCAGGCTGCTCACTTGTTCTGGCCTGGCAACAGCCTTCTCCAGGAGCAAATCCAGCAGGGCGGCACTGGTCTCATGACTGAGGAGCTCTGAGTGAGCTCTGAGCCCAGTGCCCATGGTGCTGGTCTCTTCCTGCCCAATGCTCCGGATAAAGTCGCAGTCGAGCTGTAGGAGAAGGGCAAGAGGCCGGGGATGTTGCAAGGAGTGCTGCACACACGGTTCTGGGCTGAGCAGGGACAGCAGGCCCAGCCCAGGTGGGGGTGGCTGCAGGTACCTGCGCTGTTCTGCGGAAGCGGCCACGGCTGGATTCCTGCTCTTGTGTGCGCTCCAGGGCTACATCTGGCAAAGAGCGAGCGCAGCCAGAGCTGAGGGGCTGCGGGAGAGGCCGGAGAACAGAGCCCAGCCCTGCGCTGCCCAGGCAGGGAGAGCTCCGGGATGGCCCAGGGGATGGAGCACGGCCACTGCGGGGTGTCTGCCCGGCCCCTCTTCCCTCCTGTCCATGGGCATTTCCCCAGGGGATGGCATGGCATGGCATGGCATGGCATGGCATGGCATGGCATGGCATGGCATGGCATGGCATGGCATGGCATGGCATGGCATGGCATGGCATGGCATGGCGCCAATTGGCAGCTGGCTCCAGCCCTGCAGCCCAGCTCTGCCACTCACCCTCCTGCGGTGGATGGAACGGCACCACCTCTTCTGTCTCCTGTGCTGGGGCAGCTCCAGGGCCTTCTTCTTCCTCCTCCTCCTCCACCACCCAGGCCAGCTTGGGCACTCTCGGGGGTCTCTGCTCCATGGCTGTGCCTGGAGCTACTTGCAGGAGAGATGCCTTGGGAAAGCTCCAGGGCACCAAGTCCCACGCTCTGCCCTTGAGGGCAGCTGCAGAATAGAAGCCTCAGGAAGGCCACGGGTCTGCGAGTCCTGTGCTCTGGCCTCGAGCTCAGCTGCAGGAACAGCGCCACGGAGAAGCTCCGGGTCAGACGGGAGCGAGTGCGCTGTGCGGGGGCTCCTCACGGCACCGCTCTGTCCCGTTGTGCCCCGTTGCGTGTTGCCAGCAGCCGGGCAAGCTTCTATTTCCCACGTGTCACAAAGGGGCCTTGGACACCGGCTTCCGTTCCATGGCACGGTGACCGTGCTGCAGCGTGCCACCCAGGGCCCTTGCACACACTGCCTTCTGCCCCGGGGCCGCCCCCGGCCCAGCCAAAGTGGCCCAGCTTGGAAGGAATCCCTGGCCCCAGGTGTCTGAGACAGCCCGCACAGGATCTTTAGCAAGGGCTCAGAGCATCAGCAAACGCTGCCCGGCTCTGTG
The DNA here is from genome assembly GCF_023055355.1 of Agelaius tricolor. NCBI lineage: Eukaryota > Metazoa > Chordata > Aves > Passeriformes > Icteridae > Agelaius > Agelaius tricolor. The sequence continues at coordinate 1,468,194 of NW_027269321.1, read as the reverse complement.
GGCTCAGTCCTATCCCCATATCTTTCCCCGAGAGCATTTGAATTTCTAAATGAGAATCATTTGAAGGGAGGGGATTGACATTTTCCATTTCAGAGAAGGCTTCTGCCTTCCTTAGCAGACACCTGTCTTTTCAAACCAAGACAATTGTTTATCATCTTGCAGATCCGCACTTGCTGGGCAGCCCCGTTTTACACCCAGGGCCTGGAGAACCATTCCCAGCAACTGGGAAAATCCTAGCTGCTCCATCCACCCAGAGATGAGGTCTCCAAATTTGCCCCGAAAGTGGCTCCAGCTTTTAGAGGCCAAAAAGAGCAAGTCCCAGTGACTTGATGATAGTTTTAGCCCAGAAAGCCCTGCAGCTGATGGCACACTTGACAATCAGCAGGGGACACAGCTAGGCCAAAGCCCAGAGCTCTGCCGGGAGCCTTTCTCCTCAAATACCCTTCAAACAAACCTCCATGCAAGTCAGTTGGGAAAGTTTCTTCAAATGATCCATTTCTGGCACTACAGAACTGCACAGGGTTCTGTGAAAGATTCTAAAGCAGCTGCTCTGGAGTCCAAGAGCCAGCACTAAGAGTCCTTGACACCTATTTGTAGCTAAATCGCACTTTGGGCGGTTTGAAGGAGTTTGGAAGGAGCTAGAGAGCGGACCTCTGAGTTTTTCAGATGATGCCATTGCTTTTTCTTCTCTTCTCCATAGACAGGAAGGGTGAGTTTGGCTCCCATCTGCACCGCATGGCTCACAGGGCCGCAAGACTTGTAGTTACAAGAGCTTTGAAGGATTTCTTGGTCAAGAAGACACGACCACCAAGGATATTTATGTTTTGGAGCCAATCCTTCAGTATTTCGTCTTACGGACTCATGCTCTCGGGGTCTCTGGCTGGTCAGAGTGAGCCCGAGATAAGTTCCACAGTCTCTTTTCCCAGCCCGGCGCTCGAAGAAGGAGTCAGAGCTCTTCATTTCTGGCTCTCAAGGTTGTTTCTTGGATCTTATCTATAAAATTCTTTCTCCTGCCCCAGGCCAGTGTTATCTTTTAATCCTAAAAACTGCCTGTACAATATTTACAATGACTTTCCAATACCTATCACCTAGACAGTGAGCTTCTACTGCAAACCAATCTAAAAGTGCCACCATCACAGCAGAAGATGGAGGCCAAGAAGAAGAAGAAAAAGAAGGAGAAAGGCTGGACAAGCCCAGATTCTTCCATCTTGCCCCCTGAAGCCCCATTCTAAAAACCCCAACAATCTATTTTTCACCCTGGGATAAATTCACTATCATTCTACTGAAACTTTGGCAGCTTGTCATTCTTCCTACAAAGTTGGTAATTGATTTTTCCAAGGGCTAAATCAAAGGCACAGGGGTCTTGGGCTCTGTGCCAGGGTCTCTGAATGCCCTGGGCAGGGGCTCGAGTCCTCCAGGGCAGCCAGAGGAATTTCCTGCGTTCCCACATCATGCCACAGTGTAAGCTGTAATCTTCCTTAGCCAATCGTGTTATGACACACAAACCTCCAGCACTGCATCCTAAACTTCTTGTTTACCATTGGAACTACTTTGATTTTTTCTAGATCTTGAACTCTAACACACTAAACTTTCCTCCACTTAAACTTTCCTCCCCATGTGTGGTGGTTTGACAGGAAATATGTTTTCTGGGATGCTGTGGTTAGGCCATGGATGTTCCGATTTGAATATTGGCTCCGGGTTTTGCCACTGGGGCATTGGATGCGCCTCTGAGAACACAGGGGTTAAAAGCAGAGCACTTGTGGGGGAAGTTCTCTTGGGTTTCCATGGGGAAAGAGTTCGGGTCTCTGCCCCGGCCCAGCTGCTGGCTGGGCCGGCGGAGGGGAAAAGCCATGTGGCTGGGAGAGGTAGGCCTGAGCCCGGGGCTGGAAGGGTGGAAGAGAGAGAGAGAGACACCGGGAGCCATTGGGCAGCCCCCCGGGAGACAGAGAGAGAGAGAGAGAGCCGGTGCCTGGGACTGTGACCTTGAACCTTGATAAACATGGGCCTGTGCCGGCAGCACGGCTGGGACGGAGAAGAAGGGGGGGTGCAGCCAGCCGCTTGTAGGAGCTTTTAACCCCTTTTTGGAGAATGAGAACTTTACAGAACATTGACCTTTCCTAGAAGAGAGAGAGAGTGGAAGATGAAGAAGGAAATGGGCAAGTGTGAGAGAGGTCTGGGCAAGTGAGAGATGTTGGAAGAATAGAGAAGAATCCTAGTGGGAAGAGATGATGGAGTGGCTTTTGCTGGACTCTTTTTGTACAGCCATGGACAGAACCATGTTCCTTGTGACACAGAGACTGCATCCAGGGGGAGGCAATGCCTCAGGACCAAGAGGGTTCAGTGTTGGTGCCCCTCGGCCCCAGGGGGTGAAATATGGGGGGGACAGGTGTCCCAAAGGAGAGACTGTGCCCTTTTTGGATCGGGACAAAGCATCCTTAAAAAGACAACCCTAGAAGCAGCTCTGGTCCGTGTTCAGTGGTGAGAGTGCTGGACATGAAAGGAAGAGGTCCCCATTGGCACAAGAAGGACTCCTTCTCCTCTTGATGAATGAGGATTGAGTATTCTGAAGGGTGGTGCCGGACTGAGAGTCGATGATTTGGGGGATGTATTGTGTTGGGAATTTGGTGGGGAGGAGGAGGAGATGTATTTGTAAAGTTTTCATTTTCCTTGTGTGTTTCTTTTATTTTGTTGTTTTTTTCCTTTCCCTTGTAGTTTAGTTAATAATTTATTTTTTTTTCCCAAGTGGGAGCCTGCTGTGCTTATTCCTGGTCCCATCTCACAGCAGAAACCAGGGAGAGGGTATTCTCATGGGGGCACTGGCATTGTGCCAGTGTCAAACCATGACACAGTGTAGGGGGTTGTGCTGCTTAAGGGGGAGCCAGGGGCTGCCTCAGCAGTTCCTACTCTCATCTGGTCATTTGGGTTGGCCTTGACATCCCAAGTATGGCTTTGTCAGCCTGAGACGCAGGAGAGGGGTTTCATTCTTCACTTCCATGTATCCACAAGCCCTGGTTTTGACAATAATTCAGAAATTTGGGGAAGAACAGACAAATTAATGAAACAGTGTGGCCAAGCAGATGCAGAGACAAGGAGATGAGCAGCAGGGTGCTGGAAAGGAGCCCTGCTCTGAGGCTGATCCACTCCTCTGTGCCCCTCGGCAAGGTGGGGAAGGGGCTGTAAAGCCCCGTTTGAGCTGAAAGCACGAAGCAACTGCAGTTCCCCCCATCTTCCGAGGGCAGAGAGAAGCGAGCACGGCGCGGAATTGCAAAGCACAGCCCTGCAGCCCCGCGCTGCCCTCTCCCTCTTTCTCCATGCGCGCAGCCCAGCGGTGGCCACAGGGCAGGGTGACCCCGCCGCCCGCGGCCGCCCGCACCCGGCACAGGCGGCGATCGCCAGCCCCCCGCAGCATCTGGGGCTCAGGCTGCCTCTTGCCGGGCACCTCATCGCTCTCCATCCATGCTGCTGGTCCGGGATGAGCCTGCGGCCGCCCAGAGCAGCATCTGCCCGCGGCAGGAGCAGCGCTGCCGGCCCCGGGCTGCGAGCGGGCGGCCCCGGCCGATGCTTCCCGAGCGGCTGCAGGCGCTTGTCGTGAGAAAGGAATGTTCTTCCTGTGCCGCCCCATCCCCTTTCAGAGCCCTGCGTTTCCCAGCCGGCCGGATGATTCCCTTCCCAATATATTCTTCCCTTCAGCTGTATGTCACTATTTCAGGGGTTTCTCCAGCCTGTAGTAACATAGTCAGTCTTTATGCTGGCTTAGGGGAAACATTTCCCTGCAAGACTCAGAGCTTGAGCTCATCTCCTTGCCCCAGTGAGGGATTCACCTGCAAAGTGCACGCAGGCGCCTCTGTGACTTTTTTGGATGCAGCTCTTGGAAGAGGCTGCCCAGAGAAGCTGTGGCTGCCCCGGATCCCTGGGAGTGTCCAAGGCCAGGCTGGAAGGAGCTTGGAGCAATAGGATAGTGGAAGGCATTGGAATGAATGATCTTTAGTGTCCCTTCCCACCCAAACCATTCTGGGATTCTGTGATTTGTCTCTGCTTAGGCATGTCCATGCGGACACCTGAGACTTGGGCTTTCATGCCACCCTTTCCCACTGGAGTGGCAGGAAAGGGGCTGGCTTGGTGGTCTTTTGAGAGCTGCTGAAATCCAGACACAGCAGCCCTCACCCTGAAGAAAGGCAAGGCTGTTCCATTTCCTTGTTACTGCTGCCAGATTTTGGAGCCTCATTCTCTGCAGCCAGAAGAAGAAACACTTCACCCACTGAGTGGCCAGCACGGAGGGAAGGAGAGCAGCTGTGTGCTGGTGCCTGTCCTCTGCAAGGGGACACACTGTCACCCTGCCCCAGCCCTTGTGAGCCAGTCCCTGCAGAGCTGCTCTGGCCATTGCCACAAGCTCCTGGAGCTTGGTCCAAGGTTTGTTGCAGTGCAATGGAAGGCTAGACGATGGCTTAATAAACTGAAGACCTAAGAAGAATTAAAAAAAAAAAATTAGGAAATAAAGAAGAAACAAGAAGCATAAGTAGGGTTTAGGCCAGAGAAGTGATCTTTCCAAAGCTGGGCAAGGAAAGCTTCTTGATTCGGCAGGATCTTAGACTTGTGGATGATAAATGCATTTTTGTTTGGTTCAATTCTGACTTTTGCTTTCAGCATGTGATGATTTTTAACCAAAAATATGCCAGAAACTGAGCTGCACTTTTGCTATCCTGCACAGGCTCCCCCCAGATCCTCTCTACAACATCACTCTGAGCTCTCAGTAGTGCTGTTTTAGGCATAGAAACATTTGGGGTGTGCAGGTGCTGACAAAAACAGTGGGGAAGTCACAGGCTAGGCTCCAACAACTCGAAAGCTCTGTTTTACAGTGATCACAGTGACCTTCCATGGGTGAGAGAGAGGAGGTTTGAGCCTCTTCAAAACATCCACTCCAACTGCAGTTTCCCAAAGAGGAAGATCTTCCCTGGGAGCCTCGCACAGGGTGAAACACTCTCGCTGCAGCTGAGGGCAGAGGTTGTGTTTAAACAGGAGGGTGAGGAGCAGGCTCACTCAGCCATCCCATGTGCATGAAAAGCAGCTCCAGAGCTTCTGGTCTGATTTTTCAGCAGCTCACAGGGCCATGGAGTTGCTGGATGTGTTTTTGTGACCCCCCTCACCCAGAGCATGAGCCCTCTGCTCATTTGGCAGAGAGAGCAAGTGACCAAGGCATCTGGTGGATCTTCAGGGTGAGCTTTGAGAGCAAAGCCCTTGGACACACACACACACACAAAGGTGGTGCCTGCCAGCAAAAACCTTGGATTTTTTTCAGTATGGGAAGATACATCTCAGGATTGGCTCATCCCCACAACCTCAGCACAAACTCAGAGCAACACAGGGGAGTACTCTGAAAAGCATGGGCTTTGCATTTTGGACACCTCTCCAAGCCCATGTGAAGGATTCCCTGGGGAATGTACTCCTGGCTCCATCCATACTGACTGCACAGTCACTCCTGGCATTGCCACAGCTTGCTTTGTCCAAGTGTGGGTGGCTGTGGCTTTTGTGTCCCAAAGGGGACAGTCCTCCACTTCATAGCTGTGTTTTCTTCACTGAGTGGATTATTTGCTTCGCTCCTGAGGTGAAAACCAGCGTGCATACAAAACAGGCAAAATTGGTTTGGGGAATAAAATCAGGGAATGATGGGGTGGAAAAATGGCAAAAATAGGCAGAAAACTGGCCTGGCATTATCAATGTAATTCTTAGGGCTAAGAACCAGCAGGTGACAAACAGGTGCCGTTTTTCTGGGATAAAAGGATCCGTGCCACTTCAAATAGCATAAAAACCTTGCCTGTGGCTGGGTCTCCATGGGCTGTGCCTCTCTCCCTTGAAGCCATCCATGCGGGAGTGTGACAGCACCAAGGGCAGCCCCAGGTGTCCCTGTGCCTCGTGTCACTGTCCTTGGCGGGCCAGCTGTCCCCTTTGTGGCCTGGCATGTGGCACGGGGGGCTCAGAGCCCGGCAGGGCCGCGCAGCCGGAGCAGCAGGGCTCCCACCGCCCCGTCCCGCAACGCTTTGTCCTTGGCTGCCGCTCTCGGTGCGCGGACAAAGACCTACGAGCCAACAGGAATCATCCTTTGGAGTCTGCACTGACAGCATGGAGAAACACTGATGGGATCATTTAATAAAATCCACACTGTTTCCTTGGGGAAGCTGAATAAACAGCGCTATCAGGAGCTGCCCCAGCCAGCCCTTGAAGGCCAGCAGTGCATGCTGCTGGGATCGTGCTCCTTGCACGCGGAGGGAGGCAGGGAGCTGGATCCAAGGGCTCATTAATCAAACGGGAGTTTGGCTCTGCTTTGGCCCACATGGAAGCCGGGATGCTGCACAAACACACCCTTCCCTTTGGCCGTGAGCTGGCCACCTCCTCAGGCCAGCTGCAGGTGAGGGATGCACAGAGGAATGTGTGACGCCTCTTGTTTGCATTCCCCCTCACATCCAGGGAGGAGCCCGGGTCCCTCTGGGGCTGGTCCTGGCTGAGAATCCCCCTTGCTGCTCTTTCTGTGGAGAGCAGCTCAGTTAATCCATGCCAGCTTCTTCTCCTCCTGCCCACTGTTGTCTGGGGACTGCCAACCCCCCGTCCCTGCTTGACACGTTTGGAGTAAGGCTGGGTGTGGACGTGTTCATGGAATCACAGAATCCCCAAATGGTTCAGGCTGGAAAGGATCTTAAAGCTCATCCAGTCCCACCCCCTGCCACAGGACACCTTCCAGCATCCCAGATTGCTCCAAGCCCATCCAGCCTGGCATGGAACATTTCCAGGGATGGGGCAGCCACAACATCCACACCCACAAATATTAATGAATGTTGGACTTGAGACAGCACCTAAATCCATTCCTCCTTTATTAAGCTGATCCTAAGATGCATTAGGATCCAGGGGAATCAAGGAGTTCTCAATGCCTACCCTTGTATCTCCGTTCTTGGAGCCATGTCACTGAGAATTTCAGTGTTTGTTTAAAAACTTTTCTCAGATAAGGTGTGAAGCCTGAGATCACTTTCAAGACTCAAAATTTTGCTCTCAAGAAAATTAGCTTTTAAAAAATGCCGTGGTTTGAGCCAGTGTCACAGTTTCAGGGAGTTTCAGGCGAGGAGTCCACAGCCCCATCAGTGCCAAGCCTTCCCTTCTAAGAACATCTTCCCCCCCTTTTCCTCCCTTCCCACCTTAAAGAAGAAGCTGAGGAAGCTGGAGCCAGTGCTGCTGTTGCCATCACTGCTTCTGGAATTTCCTTGGCAAGTGTGGCTTTTCTCCCATTTCTGTCCCTGCTGACTTCATCCTTTCAGCCCCTCTCCTACTTCTGGAGGTCTTGGTGGGCTCCATCCTCCAAAACCTCAACTGGCCTTTTAGGAAATCTAACATTTCTTCCTGTGAGTCCTCCGTTGAAAGCTTGTGGCCATTGCACCTTTCAGTGAGGCCAAAAACCTCAATTTATATCACTTCAACTTACTTCTGACTCCCACAATTAGTTAATCTTGCATTGATGACTGCCCATTCTGAATCATGGGTCTGGTGCTGGGACATTCAGTGCATTCAGACCAAGGGGTCTCCTGACTTTCCTTAGTCTTTGGGTTTGGACTCTGTCCTGGTGCAGTTTTCATCAGATTTGGACCAGAGGGTGCTGGACACTGGAACAGACTCCCCAGGGAATGGTCCCAGCCCCTGTGAATTCAAGGAATGTTTGGACAAGGCTCTCAGACCTGTGGTGGGATGTCCTGCGCAGGGCCATGAGTCAGACTCATGATCCCTGTGAGTCCCTTCCAGCTCAGGATATTCTTGGATTTGTTGGAGTCAGTCATGGATATGGACAAGACACCTCAGGGTGGATCCCTTTCTCTGCTCTCTGCTATTCTGCTCTTTCCTGGCAATCTCCAAGAAAATTGCTCTGCACTAATCTTTTTTTATCAATTGCAGCAGCTTGCTGGGCTTTCTTCTAAATCTTCCAGATGTATTTGATCAGCCATGCAAAACACTTTTCATTTTCTCCTGAACTTTGCTTTTCTCTTGAATAAAAAGTGCAGCCAGACTGGCTTAAGAGGTTTTCTTGAGGCACTACCACTTTCCTTTCTGTCTTATGGACCGTGTTTTGCCTTTTAATTTCACCAACGTGACACCTTGGTTGGACAGGGCCAGGTGATTTCCTCATTTGGATCCAGTGGGGCTGGGATTTCCAGCCCTAAACTCCTTGGACTCTGGCACCAAAAATCGATCATAACATCACACAGCAGCTTCTCCCTTTTAAACTTTCTCTGAAATAACCAAAACAGCTCTTACAATTCCTTTCGCTTACAGCTTACAGCTTACACTGTGGCATGAGTGTCTCATATCTCGCGACCCCTCCCGAGACCCCTCTTAGGACCCATCCGCACCCCCCAGGTCCCCCCACAGTGCCCCAGGACCCCTCCCCAGACCCCCCCAAACCCCCGGACCCCTCCCCAAAGCCCCCCCAGACCCCCCGCACCCTCCCCCGCCCCCCCCGATCCCCTCTCAGGCCCCTCCCGCTCCTGTCCCGAGCCCGGGGGGTCCCGGCGGCGGCGGGGAAGGGGGCGCCGCTTCCGGCTCACCTCTGATTGGCTGGGACGGCGAGGGGGAGGCGGGCCTTGCTGAGGGGAGCCGCGCCGTGATTGGTTAGTTCAGGGATGTGCAGCACTCTGATTGGTTGGTTCGGGGCGGGGCGCGCCGTCATAGCTGAGAGCCCGCACACGCGGTGGAGGCGCGAGATTCTGAGGGAGAGCGGAGCTGAGGTGGGGCCGGGGGCAAACTGGGGGGGTTTGGGGCGGGTCTCAGGGGAAATTGGGTATTTTTAGGGGCATCGACAGGAAACACGAGGGTGTACGGTGGGTTTGGGGGGAATGAGGGGGTCTGAGGGGGCTTTAGGGAGCTTTGGGGGGAGCTTGAGAGCGTCTGGAGCGTTCTCAGGTGGGTTTAGGGGGAACTGAGAGGAATTGGGAGAGTCTGAGGGGATTTTGGGGGATTGCGAGAGGATCTGGGCCGTTCTGAGGTGGGTCTGGGGAATTTCGAGGAGTCTGAGGCGATTTCATGAGGTTTGGGGGGATTGAGGCGTCTGAGGGGGATTTGGGGCAGTTTGATGGATTTGGGGGCGTCTCAGGTGGGTCTGGGGTGAATTTTGGGGAGAACTGGGGGGGGTTGAGGGTCCTGGGGAGGTTTTTGGGGTCCTGGGGAGGGTTTGGGGGTCCAGAGAGGTTCTGGGCCAACACTGGGGGAGCTCTGCGGGGTTGGGCGTTCCTGGAGGGGTCCCGGGGGAGATTTGGGCGTCCCGGGGGGTCCCAGGCCCACCCTGAACCGGGGTCTGAGGGTTTCGGGGGGAGGGGGCACAGCAGGGGTTCCCCCCCCCCCCCCGGTTTTTGGGGGGTCTCCCATGGTGCCCCCTCCCCAAAAAGGTCCCAGGGCCCCCTGAAGTGGCTCCTTTCCACCGGCCGGTGCCCCCTGATCCAGGACGGCCCCACTGAGTCTGAGGGGGTTTGTGGGGACTTTGGGGTTCTGAGAGGGGTTTTGGGGATTTGGGGGTGGCTTTTTTGGGATTTTGTTGGGAGTTTAGGAGGGATTATTGGGGTTTTTGGGAAGAATTATTGGGTTTTGGGATGGTTATGTGATTTTGGGGGGTTTTGTTGATTTGGGGTGTTTTGGATTTTTGGTGTTTTGTTGGGGTTGTGGGGGCTTTTGGGGGGAGATTTATTGAAAATTTAGTGAGTTTTTTAAAATTTTGGTGAGTTCCACTGGGATGTTTGGTGATTCTCTGGGGTTTTTGAGGGTTTTCTTGTAATGTTTGGGGATTTGTGGGGTTTTAGTGGAATTTTAGGGGGGTTTTGGGGCATTCCCTGGGTGTGGGGAAGGGCTGAGAGGCACCAAAATCTCCTTAAAAGCCCCAAAAGTCCCAATAAAACCCACAAAATCCCAATTAAATCTCTCAAAATCCCATTAGAACACCCCAGAATCCCCATATAAACCCACAAAATCCTTTGAAATCCCAATAACCCCAAAAATCCAGATTAAACTCCGCAAATCCCCCCAAAATGTCCCCAAAACCATTAAAAGCCCCACAAAATCTCCCCCAAGATCCAAGGAAATCCTGGCAACACCCAAAAAACCCCACAAAACCCCACAAATCCCACCAGAAATCCCCAAAAAATCCAAATCCCCAATTAATCCCTCTGAATGCCACCACAATTCCAATAAAATGCCCCAAAATCTCAATAAAACCCCAGGAATTTCTGAGAATCCCAAAAAATCCCAACTAAATCCCAGTAAAATCCCCAAAATTCAAAAAGAGCCACAAGAAATTTCAATAAACTCCCAACCACCCCCAGAAAACTCCCCCTCAAAATGCCAAGAAAATCCCTCAAAATCCAAACCCCCAAAATCCACAAAACCAGCCACTCCCAGTCAATCCCAGTGTGATTCCAGTCGCTCTCAATGAGATCCCAGTGTAACCCAGCATGGACTCAGCTGCTCTCACTGGGATCCCAGTGTGATCCCAGTTGCTCCCAGCATAATTCCAGCTGTTCCCAGTTCCTCCCATGATGATCCCAGTTGCCCCAAGAATAGTCCCAGTCCCTCCCAGCAGGGTCCCAGTCGTGCCCAGTTGCCTCCAGGGTAGATTCAGTTTCCCCCAGCATCGTCCCAGTTGCTCCCAGCATGATCCCAGCTGTTCCCAGGGTGGTTCCAGTGCCCCCAGTATGGTTAGAGACACTCCCAGTATGTTTCAGTTACCTCAGAATGATCCCAGTCTTTCCCAGTTCCTCCCAGTTTCCTCTGGCATCATCCCAGTTTCCATCTGTTGCTCAAAGGGTGGCCCCAGTTGCTCCCAGGATGATCCCAGTTGCCCCAGTTGTAGTCTCAGTCCTCTCAGCATGGTTCCAGAACCTTCCAGCCGATCCCAGTTGCTCCCAGTGGGTCACATTTTCCTCCCAACATGGGCCCAGTAGTTCTCAGTAAGCCCCAGTCAGGTTCCATTCACACCCAGTATAATCCCAGTATGAGTGTAGCCACTCCCAGTATGATCCCAGTCCCTTGCAGTCTAATCCCAGTTGCTCCCAGTCACTCCCAGTCTGATGCCAGTGCCCCCAGTGGGATCCCAGTTGCTCCCAGCATGGGCCCAGCTGTTCCCAGTGTGCTTCCATCACTCCCCTATGGTTACAGACACTCCCAGGATGGTCCCAGTTGAACCCAGTTGCCCCTGCTCTAGTCCCAGTCCCTCCCCAGATGATCCCAGTCCCTCCCAGCATGGTCCCACTCACTCCCAGTTGCCCCCAGTGTGGTCCCAGTTCTCCCTAGCATGGTCCCAGTTGTTCCCAGTGTGGTTCCAGTCCCCCCAGGATGGTTCCAGACACTCCCAGTAGATCCCAGTTGCCCCCAGCATGCATCCAGTCCTTCCCAGTTGCTCCAGTTTTTCTTGCAGCATCATCCCAGTTTCCCTCAGCTGCTCCCAGTAGCCCAAAGTGTGATCCCAGTCGCTCCCTTTCAACCCCAATATGATCCCAGTAAGCTCCAGTTTGATCCCAGTCACATGCCAGCCCCCCCAGTGGGGTCCCAGTATAATCCCAGTTGCTTCCAGTCTCTCCCAGTATGGTCCCAGCTGCCTCCCGTGTGGTTCCAGTTGCTCCCTAGATCAGCCCAGTCAGTCCCAGTATGATGCCATTTGCTGCCAGCGTGCTCCCAGTTGCTCCCAGTTGCTCCCAGTCAGGCCCAGTCTGGGGGATGATGTGCAGGGTGTGTTCCCAGTCCCTCTCAGATCCTCCCAGTATTAGTCCAGTCCCTCCCAGTATGATCCAGAGATGAGCCCAGTGTGCTCCCAGTCCCTGCCAGTATGAACCAGTTGTGCTCCACATGGTTCCAGTTGCTCTCTTTCACCCTCACTTTTGTTCCAGTCACTCCCAGTATCCCCCAGTGTAGGCCAGTTCCCTCCAGCATCTTTCCAGTTCCTTCCAGTATGATCCCATTTGCTCCCAAGCACTCCCAGTCAGCCTCAGTGTAGTGGCACTCACTGTCAGAATGATCCCAGTCAGCTCCAGCATGATCCCAGTTCATCCCAGTATAAGCCCAGCAGTTTCCAGTCACCCCCAGCGTGCAGCCAGTCACTCCCAGTTGCTCCTGGCATGATCCCAGTTGCTCACAGCTGTTCCCAGTCACCCTCAGCATAATCCCAGTCACCCTCTGTACGATCCTAGTGCAGCCCAGTCCCTGGCAGTGCTGCCACTGCTGGGATCCCCCAGGCCTGTGTGCGTTCCCCCCTGGCGGATGTGCCGAGAGGAGCCCCAAGGGCTGGCAGTGGCCAGGCAGGGTCCCCAGCAAGGCCCAGTTTGGATGTGCAGCCCCCAGTTTGCCCAGTTTGCCTCTCCTTTGGCCCGGGCCGGGTTCCCCCCGCCCGCAGCGGCTGGGAGCAGCCGAGAGCCCCGCGCTGCCCATGCCGACCTGGCCCGGCTCCATGGCCGCTGCTGCCGCGGGCTGCGAGGGCTGCGGGAACGGGGCACCGAGGGTGTGGCTGCTGCTGGGGGAGGAGGAGGAGGGAGGGAAGGGCAGGGATGGAGGGGGAGGAGGAGGCGGGGTAAGGGGGGAGGAGGGGGAGAAGGAATGGAAGGGGAGGGATGGAAAAGGAGAAGGAGGTGGGGAAAACAGAGAGGAGTGGGAGGAAGAGGAAGAGGAGGGACAAAGACGGATCAAGGCTGAGCTGAGTGAGCCACGCGGTCTCGAGCCCTGCCTGAATTTGCAGCCCCCACCTGTGGGATCATCGCCCCCTCCATGGCTCCGGTGAGCGGGGAGGGGGAGCCCGGCCCGGATATCCCGGGGGGTCCCTGGGTTGGGTTTGTGGGGGGATGTTTGGAGAATGAAGAAGTCCAAGGCTGAGCGGAAAAGGCCCCTCGGGGGGACATCGGGGGGTGGCGGTGGCGGCTGCCAGCAGAGGCAGCCTGGAGGAGCAGAGCCCTGTGTCCCCCAGGAGGCCAAAGTGGGGAGGCCAGAGAGGGGGGAGCGCCGCCATTGGCGGGAGCCTCAAGAGCCTGGAGAGGGGCAGGGGGGACTCCTTGGAGCCGCTGCAGCGCAGAGCAGAGAATGAGGGGAGAAGGGAGCCCGGGAGCCCAAACAGCCCCAGCATCCTGAAATGGGGAGAGCCAAGAGGGGGCAGTGCGTCCCCAGAGACGGCCTGGGGGGATCTCGTTGCCCTTGCCTGTGACACGGAGGCAAATCCCATGCTGTCCTTGTCCTTCCTCGCCCAGAGCAGGAGCTGAGCATGGAGAGCAGGGAGGACAAATGCCCGCGGCAGAACCTGGTGGCAGAGGCCGTTTTGAGCAGCTCCACGGCGCAGGAAGCCAACGGGGAGGAAAAGGCCCGGAGATGCCGCACGATGAGGGGCTGCAAACGCAGATGGCGGGGATGTGAGGGGGAAAGAGCCAGCCTGGGCCGGGAAGGAGGCCGGAGATGGAGCCAGAGCTCGGAGCTGGTGCTCCATGAGCAGCTCCATGATGGGGAGAAGCCCCACACGTGCGTGGAGTGTGGGAAGAGCTTCAGGTGGAACTCCGACCTGATCAGGCACCAGAGGATCCACACTGGGGAACGGCCCTACGAGTGTGGGGAGTGTGGGAAGGGCTTCAGCCGGAGCTGCAGCCTGATCCTGCACCAGAGGACCCACACAGGGGAGAGGCCCTATGAGTGCTCCGAGTGTGGGAAGAGCTTCAGCTGCAGCTCCAGCCTGATCAGCCACCAGAGGACCCACACTGGGGAGAGGCCCTATGAGTGCTCCAAGTGTGGGAAGAGGTTTCAGACCAGCTCCAGTCTCCTCCAGCACTATTGGATTCACACAGAGGAGAGGCCCTTCCAATGCCCCGACTGTGGGAAGGGATTCCAGCGTAACTCCACCCTCGTCACCCATCGGCGCATCCACACTGGGGAGAGGCCCTACGAGTGTGATAAATGCAGGAAGAGGTTTCTGACCAGCTCCAAGCTCCTCCGGCACTATCGGATTCACACAGATGAGAGGCCCTTCCAATGCCCCGACTGTGGGAAGGGATTCCAGCGCAACTCCCACCTCGTCAGGCACCGGCGCATCCACACTGGGGAGAGGCCCTACGAGTGTTCCCAGTGTGGGAAGAGCTTCTCCAGGAGCTCTCACTTGACCCGACACCAACGGAGGCACCGGTAAGGGAAGCCCTGCGAGTGCCCCGAGTGCGGGAAGAGCTTCGTGCGCTGCTGCAGCTCCATCCCCCACTGGAGGAGGCACTTTGGGCAAGCCCTGGTCACTCACATTCCCTGTGATCCATGTTGGGAACACACCTGCCTGCTTGTCCTTTGGTTTGGCCTGAATTTTTTTCTCTTCTCCATCTCTCTGTCCTCCAAAAGTCCATTGGGATGGAACAGTCACCTCAAAACCACTCATATTCCACTGAAAATAACTGAATTTTAACCCCAAAGGGCTCAATTCCACCTCAGATTGCTTGTTCCTTCCTCAAAAAACTCGATCCCAGGCCAAACTCACTCCATTCCACAGCTGTCAAGTTGAGATGGAGTTGGAAGGAGATTGGGAGAAGTGGGATCTCAATTTGGAGCAGTGGGATGGGGATTGTGTGGGGCTGGGTGTGTGGGATGTATTTGATAGCAAATAAAACTTTCAGAGTTACTGATTTCTGTCCCGTTCATTTTCAGTCAGTTCTGTTTGCAGAGTGCCACCTTCTCAGCTGATTCAATTCCTATAAAAGTCCCATTTTTTAAATCATCTAACCCAAACAATCCAAAAACCAATATCAAAATAAAACCACCTGCACACAATTAATCTTTTGAAAATAATTTTAATTTTTCAAGAGTACTTAAGGATGTTATTAAAGTTTAATTTTTTGGTTGAAATGTCTGAAAAATTGTAGTGGTGTTTGGTTTTGTGTTTAGTATATTTGTAATATGCATTGTTTAACTAAGATGTGTTAGATTGCATGTTAGTTTCTTTAGATATTTTTCATCTGAAGTACTTTAGTCATCGAGTTCTTGGAACGTAAACTAGTTTGGGGGAAAAGTTTGCTGTGCATGAGGGTCTGTGAATATGCCCCAGGCTGATGTAAGGGGAAAGGTATTTCAGGGGATCCCTGAAGGTAACAGGGTGCTCCTGCCTGAGCGCCAAGATGCACCCGGCCGTAATAACCTTTGCTCCATGGTCCTGGTCCCCCATTAAACTTTTATTAAAGTCCTTTATTAACCTGTTTACATTTTCACAGGAGAGTGAACGTGTTTTTCACAGGCAGCTTCACAGAAACTGGAACACGTGGGGGTTCCCAGGAGTGGGCACCGCTGATCCAGGGCATGGAGGCGCTGCCTGCAATCGTCCATAACCGCCCATAAGGAGCCTCCAGGGCTTTACCCTCCATGAGCTGCAGCAGACGTGTCGGGAAAGGTGACAAGAGCCCGTGGAATGGTCCTTGTTGCAGGCAGATTGGCCACTTGCAGCTCTTCAAAACTCCCTCCCGTGAAAAATTAAAGAACTTCAACCATTCAAAAATGTGAAAAATGCGTTCACTCTCCTGTGAAAATCTAAAAAGTTTAATAAAGAACAATGGGAGACCAGGACCATGGAGCAAAGGTTATTACGGCCGGGTGCATCTTGGCACTCAGCCAGGAGCACCCTGTTACCTTCAGGGATCCCCTGAAATACCTTTCCCCTTACATCAGCCTGGTGCATATTCATAGAGCCTCATGCACAGCAACTGGGAAGGGTTTAACACTTTACTGGGTATATTAGCGTTCAGAAACACATAATCACCAGAATGATTATATGCAGGTGCTTTTATTGAAGAGCTCTGGGTGTCAGGGGTACCAGCCCAAATCTGACTCCGACATGGGTTCGGGATGGACATGTTTTTATATTCTATCCTTATATAACTTTCATGTTAATGATTGAACTTCAGTTGTTCTATTGTATACATAGATTTCAGCCAAGCATGGGCTCCTCGTGGCCCCCCTCAAACTTCTAACATAGTTCCTCATGATTCTTCTTATGATTAAACAATAATTATATTTAATTACTAAACAATCATCACATCTAACAATTATATCATTTATCATGTTCTGCTTACACAGGTGCAATTTCACATGATCTGGCAAGCACAAAGCCTAACATTTTCAGAGTCTATTTTTGACATTTTTCCAGGGCCCCACTATCATTCTCCCCCCTTTGAAAGCATTTTCACTTCACTATAGGTGTAAATGTTTTCACTTGATGCAGTCCTTTATTTCTCAATTTATTCTTGACGTTCTTCAAGTCCATGGTTGATGTAAACGTTGTCGTGGATGCTGTCACGAACTGGAGAACCAGAAGATGGTGGGCGTGGATCTCGTGTCAGAGCCTTTATTATCTTCTGGTTCCAGGATGTTTTCTTCTGTATCTCTCCTTTCAAGATGCTGTGAACTAACCAAATTGCTAAGAATACAATTAGTAAGATTATCACACTCTCAATGATAGATTTAATCCATGAACGCACATTCCACCCTAGCCCTTTAAAGATTTTGCCTAGCCAGGTCGTAGTCAAATCCTTTTGCTCTTCTTGTGCTTCATGCTCTCTTTGTTTCAACTGATTGATGTCATATTCTACATCTGCATTTACATTTGGGATGTGAACGCAGCAATGACCAACCCGTCCCTTTAAAAATCCACATACTCCATGCTCTTTCAGGAGTAACAAATCTAAGGCTAATCGATTTTGTAAAGTCATTTTTGTGCTGGCTTGTAATTGTACGTTTAATTCTTTAAATCCTTCCCGGGTGACTCTTGCCAGTCTATCTACCTGACCTGTAAGTTTGTACAGCATCTCCCTACTCTGATAGTTTGCTGTAGGACCAAGCAAAGACTCTCGGGCCCACCCAAATTTCACTCCACCAGAGGGTTCTTGCCAAGTGTCATCTGGATTTTCATTGTCTAGAACTTCTCTTCTTGCTCTTATCTGCACAAGTTCATGTTTTCCGTTAAATGGGGACTTTTTCCAAATTGGAGATGAGGTTGGGAGGCCTAAAGTAATTTCCTTTACTTTCCCATCTACAGGCAGATGTGTTGTCCAGGTGCCATCGCTTGCTGCCCATACAAATTGTCCTGGACCTCAGACTGTACTCCTGGTACATCCTACAACTGCTTTGTAATTCCCTCTGCCTTGTTTATGTTTGATCCCTCTGCAAGCACAGCCAGTTTGTAGGGCTATTGCCAGGGGTGGCATCTGCTTTATCTCTGCATCATCAGAAGTGCAGTCATAAGTTTTATTACATGCCCACCAACTTACTTGGTCTGCCCTCGTTCTGCTACTGGTGGCAGTGTTTGTTACTGCTGGATCTGTTTCATTCTCGGGGCCTTCCCACTTAATGCACCAAGGGGTGTTTGCCATACATTGGAATCTTTGAAGGATACTCACAGACCACGCACTGTCCCAAGGCTCTGTCTGACCTTTCTGATCCTTGGCCTCACACTTCCATACCAGAGTGGCTTCTGTAACATTTTCTATAATCTTTTTATAGTGTGGCAAATAGCATTGCCATTGTGTGATGCCTGCTGATTCTCCCATAGGGGTTCCTAGTGTGCCAGCACTTAGAATACAGTCTTTCTGGCCCATGGGTCTCATCCATGTTCCTATTTTCTCCCAAGTTTCCTTGATTACTTGCCTCGATTCGGGTACCTGTTTACATGCAATTGTTTTGTTCTTTTGTATTTCAGGTAGTTTTGATGTTGTGATTCCCCAATTTACTGGATCTCCTGCTGCCCTTTTGTATTGGTATACAGGCAGTTATTCTACAGGTGTTTTGCATTTTGGCAAAGGCTTTGACTAATCCAATCATTACATTCTCAGCCCAAACTGCATTAGAAACCTTTATCACCTGTGTTTCTGCTTGTACCTCTCTCTTCATTCTAGAATGAAGAGTGGTTAGTTGATCTTTTTGCATTCCACATCCCAAAGACATTAATGACCATAACATTGGCACAATTACTGATAGCATTCTCAAAGTGATTAAACACATCTTATCTGCAGCCTTGTTGGTTCCACGGTTTACACAGTCTGTGATCCAGGATGGATTTTCTTCACTCGGGTGTAGTGAATCCAGGGGTCCACGCCGGCTACTTTGGCTGCTGTAAAGGTGGTCAGCAGTACCTGGTGGGCTCCACTCCACTTTTCTTTCAGCGGTTCTTTGTTCCAGTTCTTGATGTACACCTCGTCTCCTGGATGTATGTTATGAACTGGGTTCTCGAGAGTCAGCGGTCTATTCCACACGAGGATGCTCCGGAGCCGAGCTAAAGTTTTCCCGAGAGACAGAACATAATTATACACTTCCTGCTTTCCTGTGACGTGCACATTAGGGTTAGGCTCAGGAGATTCATATGGTTTCCCATGCAATATCTCCTAAGGGCTGACTGACATCCCACTCCTAGGCTTTATCCGAATCCTCAACAGTGCTATTGGCAAAGCCTGGGGCCACTGCAATTTGGCTTCTTGGCATATTTTACTGATTTGCCTCCTTAGTGTCTGATTCATCCTCTCTACCTGTCCACTCGACTGGGGTCTCCATGGTGTGTGGAGGTCCCAAGTTATCCCCAGCAATCTACTTACCTCTCTTACTACTGTAGCTATGAAATGGGGCCCCCTATCTGATGATACCCTAGGGGCACCCCGAACCTGGGAATAATCTCCTGTAGTAACCACTTTACTGTTTCCTTTGCTTGGTTGGTGCGACAGGGAAGGGCTTCTGGCCCCCAGAGAATGTGTCAACCCCCACTAACAGGTATTTGTATCCTCGAGTTCTTGGCAAGTCTACAAAATCTACCTGCCAATAGTCTCCTGGCTCTATTCCTATCCGAATTCTTCCTAGCTGTGCCTGTCGTCTAGCCACTGGGTTGTTTTTCAAGCAGATATCACATTTTGACATTACTGATTTTGCATTGTTAACATCCGTACCAAAATTAAACTCTGCTTTAGCAATTTTACCAATGCCTCTGCACCCCAATGACATTCGTTATTTTTAATTTGTAGAACTTCTCTCATTATCAAGGGGGTACCATTATCTGTCCTTGTGCAGTCACATACCATCCCTCTGAATTCTTTTGTGCATTTAGCAAACGTGCCAGTCTCTCATCTTCTACTGAATATTTTGGTTCTGGAGGCAAATTGAATTGGGATACATTAAGCTCTAAAGGTATCAATGCCATTGTTGTTTGCACCTCTCGAGCAACCTGTCGGGCTCTCCAGTCTGCCTTTCGATTTCCCTCACAGATTTTGGAGTTTCCTGATTGCTGTGCTTTACAGTGTATGATTGCCACTTGTTCAGGTTTTTGTACTGATTTTATCAATTGCAGGACTGCATCCTGATGTTTAATGTGCATACCCAGAGAAGGACAATAGTCCCCTTTCTTTCCATAGTGCTCCGTGTACATGCACCATTCCAAAAGCATATTTTGAGTCAGTCCAGATATTTACCTTTTTCCCTTCACTTAATTCTAGGGCCCTGGTTAAAGCAACCAGTTCTGCCTTCTGGGCAGATGTATTTGGTGGTAATGCCTTTGCCTCCACTGCTGTACTGACTGTTGTTACCGCATACCCAGCGTATCTGGTTCCGTTTTCCACGAAGCTGCTCCCATCTGTAAACAGCTCCCACTCTGGCTGCTCTAGTGGGACGTCTTTCAGGTCTTCTCTTGCCGAGTAGGTGTACTCTATTACCTCCACACAGTCATGCTCTAAATGGGCCTTCTTCAGTTGTGGTACCTAGGAACAAAGCTGGATTCAAAAGGTTAGTTGTTTTTAATGTGACATCATCCTGCTCAGTCAGGACTACCTGGAATTTCATCATCCTGCTTGGGGATAGCCAATGGCCCCCTTCTGCTCTAAGACAGTGGTTACCATGTGTGGTACATTGACATCTATGTGCCTTCCCATCGTGAGCTTCCTGGCTTCTTGTATCAGCATCACAGTGGCTGCGACTGCCCGCAGACATGGAGGCCACCCGGCACTTATGCTGTCAAGTTGTTTGGAAAAGTAGCCCAGCGGCCTTTTCCAGCTTCCCAGACCTTGGGTCAGGACTCCTAGTGCTAGGCGCAGCCTTTCATGGACAAACAGCTGAAAATCTTTAGACAGATCAGGTAACCCTAATGCTGGAGCAGTTGTCAGTGCTTCCTTTAATTTTAGGAAGGCTTCTTTCTGTGGCTTGCCCCAGGTGAATGGCTGCATCTTCTGAGCTTCACACAGGGGTTTCACAATCAGTCCACAGTCCATGATCCACAGGAGACACCATCCTGCCATCCCGAGGAAGACTCGCAGCTCATGTAGATTCTGGGGCTCTGGAATAGCACAAATAGCTTGGATACGGTTAGTGCCTAGTTTTCGTTGCCCTTGTGAAATTTCACATCCCAGGTAGATCACAGTCTGTTGGGCAATTTGTGCCTTTCCTCTGGATACTTTATAACCTCCCATTCCCAGGGAATTTAAAATCTCAATGGTTACCTTTATACAGGTTGCTTTTCTTCTGTAGCTATTAGTATATCATCAACATACTGCAACAACAGGTATTGGTCTCTTGGTACTTGCCCACTCTCGGTGCAAATCTCCAGCTCCTTTGCCAGTTGGTTTCCAAACAGGGTCGGCGAGTTCTTATATCGTGTGCAGGTGAGCTGGGTCTTTCTCCCATTCCCTGGGTTTTCCCACTCACAGGCAAACAGTTTCCTACTTTCTTTGTCAAGGGGGGATGCAGAAAAAGGCATCTTTTAAATCAATTTCAGTAAACCACTTATATATCTCTTTTACCGATGTTAGCAATGTGTAAGGATTTGTTACCACTGGAGAAATGTCCTTTGTTATTGTATTTATTGCTCTCAAATCCTGCACTAATCTATATTCACCATTTGGCTTCTTTACTGGAAATATTGTGTATTAAATTCTGATTCACATTCTTCTAAAATTCGGTATTTCAAGAATTTCTCAAAAATCTTTACTATTCCTTGCCATGCTTCCAGTTTTATGGAATAGTGTTTGACTTGTAGAGGCCTTGCCCCTTCTTTTAACTCTACATGCACTGGTTGTGCCAATTTAGATTTCCCTGGTGTATCTGTCTCCCATACAGAGGGAATCACTGCATCTTCTACCTCCCTAGGGATAGAGGGAACAGGTTTTTCTTTGATCATTAAAATCTGTCCCGTCTTTGATTCAGATATTTTCATTATAAGCTCCCCGTTTTCAAAGGTTATTACCGCATCAAGTTTTGCTAGCAAATCTCTCCCTAAAAGCGGAATTGGACACTGAGGTACGTATAGGAATTCGTGTGTTATAACTTTGTTCCCAAAACACAAATCTAGAGGTTGCAAGAATGGCCGTTTTTCCTCTTTCCCTGTAGCGCCGACTATTGTTGTTTCCTTGTCCCCAATTTGTCCTTGCAAATCATTCAATACCGAGTAAGTAGCTCCTGTATCTATTAGAAATTTGACCTCTTTATGTCCTAATTGTTTATTTATAAGAGGTTCCTTAACTTGTTCTACTGGCTCTATGTCTAGTCAGCTGGTATACTCCCCCAAAACCATCCCCTTGGTAACCTGCTGGCACTGATTGCCCTGGTGAAACTGGTTGTTCAAGTCTGGACATTGTCTTTTCCTGCTGAACTTCATATAGTTTAGACCAATTTATAGTTCTGGGCACAGCATTCTGAACTCCTATTTGGATCCACTCTTGATATTTCCGTAGTCTCCCGATATCACAAAATAAATTAGGGTCCCTATTTGGATCCTCAATTGGGAAATTCTCATCTCAATTCCCTGTTACGAGTCCATTTCTGATGTCCTCTCTTGCCCTTTCTTTGTCTGCCTTAAGTACCATCTGTTTCTCAGTAGAATCCATCAAGGTATCTAATATTAATATATTAGATATATTAATATACTATATATAGATATATATTAGATATATTATTATACTATATATAATTATATATATAATATATTAAGATACATATTATTGTATGTCATCCCAGTCAGGATTTTGAGGTTTTTATAACCATTTTTAATACTCATGCCATTTTATCAGGATTTTCTCTATGAATTCTGGCTGATTGTTTCCAAATAACTAAATCTGCAGGAGAGAAAGGCACTTTTACAAATACTGGCCCTTCCACTCCTACACTTTGTCGCAAGTGGGCAATTACAGTCCGTTTTTGTCTGCCTATGTCTTTTCTATCCATAACTGGGGCAAGGTTAGACCGACTCCTGGTTCTGTGGGCTACCCCATTGTTGATTCTCTCTCTCTCCTTCCTGCCACAGTTGGGTTTTGCTCATCTTCCGAGGAAGAGAGATCTCAGGTGACGATGGGAGAGGAGGATAAAGAGGGAAGGGTGTACTAGACGAGACTGGTTCAGGACTAGGTGGGGTAGGAGCAGGCAGTGGGATAGGGACAGATGGAACAGGTGGGGTAGGGTTAGGTTCTCTTGTTCCTATTGGAGCTACCTGTAAATCAATATCTGTATAATTTTCCCTACTCAGGCTTTCTTTCAACGCCAAGTGTTCCAAACAACGTTCCTCACAAACCCCACACTTATTGCTTGCAGTTGTTTTAACCATCATTAATCCACATTCATCCTGCCATTCTGGCTTTGCCCGTAAATAGAAAAACAAATCAACATACGGAACCTCATCCCATTTTCCTTCTGGTTTACAAAACGACATTAACTGTGAAATAGTGTTATATTGCAGAGTCCCGTATTTTGGCCATTTTTCACCATTCTCCAAGGCATATCCTGGCCACCATGTATTACAATAATCAATCAACTTAGCTTTACGTTATTCTTCCCCAAAATTCCCCTGTTTCCAATGTGCTAGTAAGCACCCCAAAGGAGAACTTTGCGGGATAGAGGTGTTGCCACCCAAAATCCCTTTCAGTTTCTCCATTCCAAATATACCACAAATTGCCGAACCCGCAACGCTTTCGCAATTGTCTTATGGAACGGCGCCTGGGCTTGTACCAGCAGGAATTCCTTTAGCCCAACCAAGCGTAGCTTTCGCTGCGTCTCATTGGCAGGCACCCAAACCAAAGTAAAAAGCACCTTACCTTTCTCCCGGGGACGTGGCGAGCGGCAGAAGCGGTCGCGGCCGATCGAGCTCCCCGAGAATCCCTCGGTGCCGGCTGGAGCGCGGTCGAGTCGCGAAACTCGCTCAGCAGCACCCGCAGGGTCTCATCCGGGGTCGCCAAAATGTTAGCGTTCAGAAACACATAATCACATCAGCGATTATATGCGGTGCTTTTTATTCAAGAGCTCTGGGAATCGGGGTAGTTTCCACCCAAATCTGATTCCGACCATACATTCAAGGTGAACGTGTTTTATCCCCTACCATTACATAACTTTAATGTTAATTATTAAACTTATATTCTTCTATTGTATACACAGATTTCAGCTAAACATAACCCCCTTTAAATTTCCAACATAGTTTCTCACATAGATTCTTCTTATGGTTATATAATAATTATATTTAATTACTAAACAATCACCACATCTAACAATTATATCTTTTATCATACTGCTTAGGCAGGTGCAGTGACCTGAGAAAACACAAAGCCCAATATTTTCAAAGACTATTTTTAATATTTTCCAGGGCTCCACTATCACTTTTATTTCTTGTGGGAAAAAACCCTCCATCTCAAGCAGGCACTCATGGCCAAAACTGGGCAACTGCCTGTGGAATGCCTTATATCCAAGGATAGCTCCCAGACAAAAGCTGCCAGCACTGACAAGTCTGGCTGGCCTTGGCTTCCTGAGGGCTGGCCCTCATCTGCCTCTGAAACACCGGGGCT
Organism: Agelaius tricolor; assembly: GCF_023055355.1. Classification (NCBI taxonomy): domain Eukaryota; kingdom Metazoa; phylum Chordata; class Aves; order Passeriformes; family Icteridae; genus Agelaius; species Agelaius tricolor. The sequence goes on along the minus strand of NW_027269321.1, from coordinate 1,444,390 downwards.
GGGTGCTTTCCTTCCTTATGAAAAGAACTCTTCTTCCTGTCCAGGCACCCACAGCCAAAACTGAGATTGCACCTCCAAAATGCCCAATGTCCAAGGAAAGCCCCTAGACAAAAGGTGCCAGGAGAGACAGGGCTGGCTGGCTTGGCCTGAGGGTGGCCACCTCTCATCTTCTTCCTCAACACTTGGACTTTGTGCTTTACTTTCCTATGGGCAAAAACACCCATCTTGACCATGGCCAAAACTGGGATTCCCCCTCCAAAACTCCGTACATCCAAGGATTGCTCCCAGGTGAAAGCTGCCAGGACAGACAGGTCTGGCTGCCCTTGGCCTCCTGGGGGTGCCTCTCCCCTGCTGTCCAAACACTGGGGCTGGGTGCTTTCCTTCCTATGGAAAAGAACCGTCCTTCTTATCCATGCAGAAACGGCCGAAATTGGGGTTCCATCTCCCAAATTCCCGATATCCAAGGGTTGCTTTCAGACAAAAGCTGCCAGGACAGAGAGGTCTGGCTGGCCTTGGCCTCTGATGGCCGCCTTTCATCTGCCCCTGAGACACCACCGGTGTTCTGTGCTTTCCTTCCTATGGAAAAGAACCATCCTTCTCCTCCAGTGTCCATGTCTGTAATTTGGATTCCACCTCTGAAATTCTCAATATCCAAGGGTTGCTCCCAGGCAAAATCTGCCAGTACCATCAAGGCTGGCTGGCCTTGGCCTCTGGAGGCTGCGCCTGCAACAGTGGGGCTGGGTTCTTTCCTTCCCATGGAGATCCCTGGGACACTGTGGGGACCTCATGGAACCAAGGGGATCATTGTGGCACCACAGGAGCCCAGGGAACCAAGGGGATCATTGTGGCACCACTGGAGCCCAGGGAACCAAGGGGATCATTGTGGCACCACTGGACCTCATGGAAACAAGGGGATCATTGTGGCACCACTGGAGCCCATGGAACCAAGGGGATCATTGTGGCCCCACTGGAGCCCAGGGAACCAAGGGGATCATTGTGGCACCACTGGAGCCCAGGGAACCAAGGGGATCATTGTGGCCCCACTGGAGCCCATGAAACCAAGGGGATCATTGTGACACCACTGGAGCCCATGGAACCAAGGGGATCATTGTGGCACCACTGGAGCCCAGAGAACCAAGGGGATCATTGTGGCACCACTGGAGCCCAGGGAACCAAGGGGATCATTGTGGCCCCACTGGAGCCCATGGAACCAAGGGGATCATTGTGGCACCACTGGAGCCCAGGGAACCAAGGGGATCATTGTGGCACCACTGGAGCCCAGGGAACCAAGGGGATCATGGTGACACAGAGGGGCTCCATGGACCCAGAGACCATTGTGGCTCTGTGGGGCCTGATGGAACCATGGAGACCATTCCAACCTTCAGGGCCTGGTGTCACCAAGGGGCCATTATGACACCTCAGGGCCCCATGGAAGCAAGGGACCATTGGGACACTGTGGGACCCCATGGAACCCAGGGAACATGGAACAGCTCTGGCTGGCTTGGCCTCCCAGGGGCCACCTGACAGCTCTGGCTGATCTTGGGGTGTCAAGGGCTGCCTCTCATCAGCTCCTGGAGCACTGGGGCTCTCTGCTTTCCTTGCTATGGAAAAGGGCTGTCTGACTTTTCAGATGGTCATTGCCAAAACAGGTACTGTCCCTAAAATAATTTCCTCTATGCAAGGGTATCTCACAAAACAAAACCTGCCAGGTCTGGCTGGCCTTGGCCTCTGGTGGTCACTTCTCATCTGTCCCTGAAACAGAGGGGCTCTGTTCCTTCATTCCTATGGAAAAGAACCAGCCTTCTTGTCCAGGGACCATGGCCAAAATTAGAATTTGGCCTCCCAAATTCTGTATATCCAAGGATTGCTCCCAGACAAAAGTAGCCAGGACAGACAGGTCGGGCTGGCCCTGTCCTCTGGTGATTTCTTTAGACTCTGAGCTGAATGTTTTCATTTGGAAACACCTTGGAGAGGGCCCAGAGATGTCCCAAGGAGTGGGGGTTTGGAGGCCTTGGGTCCATGAGCACTGTATAGGGACAAAGGAGCTCTGTGCTCAGTGGGGTGGAGCCTGAGGACAGTGGAGCAGAGCCATGAGAGTGTTTAAAGAGCGATTTCAGGGCTGGTGGATCCTTTTGACATAGTGGAAAACAGCCAGAGAGAGAAAGAATTAATGCCAAGGGCAGCTGGGGCGGCCCAGAGTGGCAGCAGGAGAAAGGAATTTCCCTGTCAGGGCAGGGCTGTGGTGCAGCACGTCCCCAGCAGGAGCCTGGAGCAGCCCCAGGCTTTGTGTGGGCAGGCAGGGGCAGGCAGGAGGCAGAGCTGTCAGCAAAGGAAGGGCCCAGCCAGGTGGGGCAGCCGGGGGATGCCCAGAGCCTGCAGGGACAGAGGCCAGGGCAGGGACACCGTGGGACAGCCTGGGCTGCACAGGGCACAGGGATGGGCAGCAGCTGCAAGACAGCCCTGACAGAGCCAGCTTGGGCAGCACTTTGGCCATGGCTGCTGGCCCTGGGCCTGAGCCAGGAGGGGACAAGTGACCCTTGCAGGCCTGGGGCCTCATTGCCTCCTTGTCCTTGCTCAGCAGCCTGGCAGGGGCCTCCCCACGCTCCTGCCCTTGGAATTGCCCATCCCCACATGCCAGTGCCCATCCCGGGAAGAGCCCTGAGCAAGGAGGGAGGGACAGGATCTGCCTGGCCAGGCCCTGGGGCTCAGGCCTTGGCCCTTTGCATTCCTGAAACAAATCCAGGTTTGCTCAGCACCAGAGACACCTTTGCCTTGTTTGTCCCCAGCTGCCATCAGTGCCTCCAGTGTTCTGCTCTCCCTGGAACCCGGGGACACTTTCTCAGTGCTGTCCCTCACAGGGATCTCTTTAAAGTACAAGAAACTTCAGTATTTCAATCTCACTCTGAGCTCTTGAGAAGTCTTTGAACCCACTCTGAGGGACTGGGTGTGATGCAAAGAGCAGCAAAGGCCCAGAGGGTGATTAAAGTCCTTGTGCTGTGTCTGTGCTGCTGAGCTGGGCCGGGCTCCTGGCCCAGAGGCAGCTCCTGGCAAGGGCAGCAGAGCTGCAGAGAGACAGCTCTGGCCAGGAGCAGCTCCTGTGCACAGCCCAGCAGGGATGGGGCACTGCCAGGGCCCCTCAGGGACACGAGCAGGGCACAGACAGAGCTCCCAGGGGCTCAGCACTGGCCGGGGCTGTGGGATGTCCCCGCGGGGGCTGTGTCACAGCAGCACCTCTGGGGCTGTGTCCCAGAGCCACAGAGCAGCTGGGATGGCAGCAAGGGGCTGTGGGACAGCACAGAGTGGGCTGTGTGACAGCACTGAGGGGGTTGTGACATCACAGAGCTAGCTGTGACATCACAGAAGGTGGCTCTGGGACATCACAATGTGGGTTGTGACACAGAGTCACAGAGCAGCTGTGTGATGCCACAGAGAAGGCTGTGACATCACAGGGTGACTGTGACATCACAAATCTGCTGTGTGACATCACATAGCAGCTGAATGACATCATATGGAGGTTGTGTGACATAACAGAGCTGTTGTGTGGCATCACAGGGGCTGTGTGACATCACAGGTGGCAATGTGACATCACAAAGGCTTTGTGACATCACAGGGTTTGTGTGACATCACAGGTTGCACTGTGACATCACGGGGGCTGTGTGACATCACAGGGGCATTGTGACATCACGGGGGCTGTGTGAAATCACAGGGGCTGTGTGACATCACAGGGGCTGTGTGACATCACGGGGGCTGTGTGAGGTCCCTGGGGAGGTCACTCTGCCCCGGCCCCCTCACAGCTCCCCCCAGAGCAGTCCAACCCTGCTCGTGCACAGCGGGGTCCCCTGTCCCCCCGGGTCCCCCCGCCCCCGGCCCTGCAGCCTCCCCCAGAGGATGTTCCACGAGATCGACCCCAGAGCCTGACACGGGGCTGGGGGCCGGGGCCCTGGGGGTGGCACAGGGGGACAGGGACCCCCCGGCAGCGTCCCCGTGTCCCCCATGGCCAGAGCCTGGGCCAGGGCTCCTTCACCCTGTTATGGATAAATATCATAATATTGGCTTTTTGCAAATATTAAAATGGATTTTATATGTGTGGTGTTAAAGTAACTTTGTTCTAAAGATATAGTTTTTATTTCTGTTGTTAATTGAGCTTAGACATAGTAGTGAAATAGCTGATAGAAGTGTGCTTGTGTTAAACTGCCTGCTTGGATGGGATAACATCCAATGCACATGGGATGAGGACACCTGTACAGATCTGCCAACTATCAGCACTCCCCGTCTGAAGGCAGAGTGCAGCAAGGCCAAAAACTGGAGGTGATAAAGAGAAGGAGCCAAAACCACAGCCAAGAAACACACATGCTCTGAAAAGGCAGACCCAAGGAGGGGCCATGTAAAATCATTCCTGGAATATGTAAAGTAGTTTATGGATATGCATGAGGGTCTATGAATATGCTGATGTAAGGGGAAAGGTATTTCAGGGGATCCCCAAAGGTAACAGGGTGCTCCTGGCTGAGTGCCAAGAGGCACCCGGCCGTAATAACCTTTGCTCCATGGTCCTGCTCTCCCATTGTCCCTTATTAAACTTTGTACATTTTCACAGGAGAGTGAACGCATTTTTCACAAATGGAATCTCAAGGAAACAAGGGTCAGTTGTTAAGCCAAGGCTCTGCTTTGACCAAGTGGGGCCTCATGGGACACAGGTGCCACTGGGACATTGCCAGGTCTGCTAGGAACAAGGCTCCATTATTGCACAGTGTTACAGATGAGTAATGTCATAGTTGGGTCTCACAGTGAGGAGATAGATCCTATGTGTGTGTTAAGATGTGTAGTGATGTTATTGTCATCTGTCCCCCATAGTCCTCTTTCCCCTGCCCTTGTAATGGCCTTGGTGGTTGGGGCATTTGGGGAGGGCAGGTTTGTCACTGGAAGGCAGGCATGGCAACACCTGCTCTCCAGTCAGGGTGCAAGAAAGCATTCTCCACCAATGGACGGCCACAAAGAGTTCCCTGACAGACTTTGGGTGGGGCTAGGATTACCTGATGCAACACCAAAAGCCTAAAAGGAGGAGCAGCCAATTTGTGAAGGAGCCATGTGGCTGATAGCCATGGGGTGGGGAAGGGCTCCCAGTGCTGTGATTTCTCCTGTTTCAGTCCTTTGTTGTCATTTTTTTCAAGGTTGAATCAACCTTAAAATTTTAAAAGTAGCGGTCATTTCTCACACACAGCAAGGCCTCAGGACGCCCAGGGGAGCGGCGTGACAATGACATCTTGGGGAACCAAGTGTCACCTGCAAACACAACGGGGCCTCATGGAAGCCAGGGGCCACTTGGATATTGCCAGGGCAGGTGGAACTCAGTGTCCATTGTGACACAGCACAGCCTCGTGGAACTCAGCAGAGCATTGGGACAGCCTGGAATCTCATGGAGCCAAGGCTCTGCTTTGGCAAAGTGGGGCCCACAGGACACAGGTGCCACTGGGACATTGCCAGCTCTTGTGGAACCCAGTGTCCACTGTGACCCAGCAGAACCTCATGGAAACATGGGGGCCACTGTGACGCAATGGAATCCCATGGAAGCAAGTGTCAGTTGTGAACGCAGCAGGGCCTCACAGAACCCAGGGGCAACGGGGACCGTGCTGTGGCTCGTGGGAGCAAGGGGCCATTGTGACCCAGCGGGGCCTCCTGGAACCCAGGAGAACATTGTGGGCCCATGGATTCTCATAGAAGCACGGCCCCGTTGTGACAAAGTGCAGCATCACAATGGTCTCCTGGGTTCCATGAGTCCTCGCTGTGTTTAGAATTGACACTTGGTTCCCCAAGATTCCATGGCATCCCTCTGCTCTCCTGTGATTTGAGGCTGTGCTGTGTCACAATGGACACTTGCTTCCTCCAAGGCTGGAGATGTCCCAGTGGCACTGGGCTTCCATGAGGCCGCGCTTTGTCACAATGGGGCCTTGCTTCCATGAGATTCCATTGTCCCACAATGGTCTCCTGGGTGCCACAAGGCCTGCCTTTGTCACAGTGGAACCTTGCTTGCACCAGCCCTGGCAATGTCCCAGTGGCACAGGGGTTCCATGAGACCCTGCCGTGTCACAATGGGCCCTTGGCTCCATCAGGTTCCATTGTGTCACGGGGCTCTCCTAGGTCCCATGAGGCCTTGGTCTGACACAGTGGTGTCTTGTTCCTACCAGGCCTGACAATGTCCCAGTGGCACCTGTGTCCCATGAGGCCCCACTTGATCAAAGCAGAGCCTTGCTCCCATGAGATTCCACTGTGTCACAATGTTCTGCTTGGTTTCATGAGAACCTGATGTGTTGACAATTGATCCTTGGATCCATGAGATTCCATTGCATCACAGCTGTGTCCTTGGTTCCATGAGGCCCAGCTTTTTCACAACTGGACCTTGGTTCCATGAGATTCCATTGTATCACAGCGGTGTCCTTGGTTCCATGAGGCCCTGCTGGGTCACAGTGGAGCCTTTGTGCCATTCGTTTCCATGGTGCCACAATGGTCTCCAGCATTCCATGAGGCCACGCAGCAAAAGAGTGGACCCTTGAATCCATGAGTTCCCATTCCATCAGGATGATCTCTTGCATTCCATGAGGCCCTGCTGTGTCACTAAGGAGCCTTTGTTCCATGTGTTCCCTTTGGGACACCATGGTCTCCAGTGCTCCATGAGGCTGAGCCGTGAAACTCTGGGCTCTTGGTTCCATGAGATCCCACCACGGTGTCACCATGGTCTCCTGGGTCCTGCAACAATTCACACTTGGTTCCATGAGATCCCACCACAGTGTCACCATGGTCTCCTGGCTCCTGTAACAATTCACACTTGGTTCCATGAGATCCCACCACGGTGTCACCATGGTCTCCATGGTGCCATGAGGCTCCTCTCTGTGTCACAGTGTTTGCCTTGGTTTCCTGAGAAGCTGATGTGTTGACAGTTGACCCTTGGTCCCTTGAGATTCCATTGCATCCCAGCGGTGTCCTTGGTTTCATAAAGCCCAGGTTTGTCACAAGGGAGCCGTGGTTTCAGGATATTCCATGGTGCCACAATGTTCTCACCACTCTCTGAGGCTGCACCGTCAAACAGTGGACACCTGGTTCCATGAGATTCCGTGGGGTAACAGTCAATTCTTTTGCTTCTTTTCTGCCAAGGTCGGGATGAAATCCCAAGACAGCATTTCTTGTTTGGACTCAGGTGTTCATTAGCTCTTGTCTCTAGAACAGTCTCACAAGCTGTGAGTTCTGCAGCACTTCACCAACAAGGTAAAAATGGAGCCCCGTCTCTCTCTCTGCAAGGTCTTTTGAGGATAAACAGTCCAATTAAGAAATGATGCCTAAATTATTTTTACTTTTAACCCAATAACCAAGCACCCGTGCCCAACATAAGGGACTTTTTTATCCAATTACACAATACCACCCAAACCCGAGGAGGAGGAGGAGGAGGAGAAGGAGAAGGAAAACAAGGAGGAGGAGAAGAAGAAGAAGAAGAAGAAGAAGAAGAAGAAGAATATGAAGCAGGTGAAGAAGGCAAAGAAAAAGGATCAGCCTCCGCCCTAAAACCTCCATCTTGCTTTATATATATTACTATATTCTAAAACCTTAAACTCCAAGTTGTCCACCATGTGATATTACACCCTTCTATTCAAACTCCACACCCATAATCCCAGTTCCATCATTCCATTTTGGAAGCCTTCTCCACAGCCTCAGGTCAAATGCAGTGTTCTCTTGGGGGTCAGTGTCTGTCAGATCAGAAAGTCCGAAATTCTCAGCAGCCCGGGTTCCAACAGGTAACAATGTTCTCCTGTGTTCCAGTAGGTTCCATTGGGCCCGGCTCTGTCACCATGGACACCTGGTTCCATGGGATTCCATGGGGTGACAATGTTCTCCAGTGTCACCATGGACACCTGGTTACATGAGATTCCATGGGGTGACAGTGTTCTCCAGTGCCACCATGGACACCTGGTTCCATGGATTCCATGGGGTGACAATGTTCTCCAGTGTCACCATGGACACCTGGTTCCATGGATTCCATGGGGTGACAATGTTCTCCAGTGTTCCATCAGGCCCGGCTCTGTCCCCATGGACACTCGGTTCCATGGGCAGTGTCCGTGTCCCAGTGGCACCTGTGTTCCATGGCACCCCTGTCTGACCAGGGACAGTTTGTTCCAGGACATTCCATGGAGTCCCAGCGGTCACTTGGGTTCCATGCAGGTGCCTGGGCAGCGGGAGCTCAGCCCAAATATCCTCGGGGTCCCTGGGCTGGTGTTTTTTGGGGGGAACCTTTGGATCTTGCAGGGCTCCAAAGCTGAGCCGCGGATGCCCCTTGGGACAGAGTGGAGCATCATGGAAGCCAGGAGAGCCTCATGGAAGCCAGGAGACCCTGATGGAGCCAGGAGAGCCTGATGGAGCCAAGGCTGCAGCGGGACACAGAGGGACCTCACGGGAGCCAGGAGAGCGTTGTGAGGCTGTGGAACAATGTGGCACCGAGGTTTCACTGGGGCTTGGCAGAAGCTCCTGGAGACAAGGAAGCACTGGGAGCCTCCGGAATCAGCGTCTGCAGGAGGATTTTCTGCTCCCTCCTGGGATGCTGGTGGACAATAAAGCCTGAGGCAGCCTCCCAAGGGTCCGGCTGTGCCACCAGCGGGGGCCACATCTGGGGGGACGCCCGGCCAGCCCTGGCCCTGCTGCTCCTCCTGGCCGGGCCTGGAGCTGCTGGGAGCCCGGGCTGGGGGAATCCTCAGGGCTGTGCAAGGAAAGGTTCAGCACAAGCAGCCCTGGAGCGAGATGTGCAGTGTGAAACACGCCAATCACTTGATTTTAAAATTGTAAAAGTTCAATTGTAATAAGATGGTTATAAAAATAGTAATACAATTAGAGTAATAAGAATTTGGACAATTTGAATTAGGACAATATGAGACAATAGAGAGAAAGGGTTATGGAGGTCTGGGTACCTTTTTCTGGGCAGCACGAGCCCGAAAAAGGACACCCGTTAACAAAGGATTAACCCTTAAAAACAACAGCCTGTTGCATATTCATACACTTCATCCATGATGCATAAATTCCATTCAAACACAGGATTCTGTCTGGGCAGTGCCACCTTCTTCCTCCGAATCCTAACAGCGCCTTTGAGGCGGGAAGAAGTTCATTTCTTCTGAGAAGAGGGCAATAAATTCTTTTTCTCTGAAAGATTTAGGTGTCCTGTGGCTGCTATCTCACTGCAAGTCCTTTCTGTAAAAAAAGAATCCTACATAGCATCGTTTCTATTTTAACATTTTTTATAACCTAAAACTATATTTAACACAGTACTTAAGAGAATTAATACGGCAGACATATAATATTAATATATAAATATATTATATATAATAATTATATAATGTATTATTATATAATATATATTATATATTATATAATTATATATAAGATATAAGATATAACATTATATATATTATATATTTTTATATATTATATATTTTATATACATAATATATATTATAGTATATTATTATATTATATTATATTATATTATGTTATGTTATGTTATGTTATATTATATTATATTATATTATATTATATTATATTATATATATTATATATATTATATATATTATATATTATATATATTATATATAACCCTATTATATATATAATATTATATATATATAATATTCTAACACCAGACATATAATATTCATTTTAATATTTGTGAAAAGCCAATCATAAAATACATGCATTTTTCACATGCAGGCAAAGCCAGCGAGGCAGCAGAGCAAGAGAGAGAGCAGAGCCAGCGACACAACAAACGCACCGAGAGCGAGAGAGCAAGTTTGAACAGAGCTTGCAAAGGGCAAAATCAGCTCAGACCAGGTTAGACTGAAGAACAAGGAGCACCAGGCATGGGCTGATGGTCCAGGTAAAAAGTTCCAACGTGAGGAGGACGACAGAAGCCTTCATCAAAAGAGCACCAGAAGACTGAGGGCCGCCACAGGAGGAACGGACGCAGGCGCTGAAGCCACACACGGCTGTAAAACCGGGACACAGCTTTATGCAAATGTGAGTATGCTAATGAAGTGTTGTAATTGTGACTTTTAAAATGGAGCTGAAGGCTAAAGGAGACCGAGTGGGTTTTTGCCAGAGAGATCCCCCTCGCTCCCAGTGCTGGATACACAAATCCCTGCTCTGTCTGACTGCAGAGTTTGATTTCCTCGCCCAGTTTGTCCCACTCCCCCTTTCCCTGCCCTCTCCTCCCCTCTCCCAATCCCATTTATGGGATTTGGGGTCATTTATGGGATTTGGGGTCATTTATTGGATTGGGGTCATTTGGGGGATTTGGTGTCATTTGGAGGATTTGGGTTCTTTGTGTGCCTTTGGGGTTATTTGGGGGTTTTTGGGGTTATTCAGGGTAAATTTGGGATCATTTGGGGTAATTTTTCACATTGTTGGGTTTTTAGGGCAATGTGTATGTGGGGTAATTCAGGGCACTGTGTGGGTTTGGGATCATTTTATGGGATTGGAGGGAATTTTAATGGATTATAATAGGAATTTAGAAGGATTTTAATAGAATTTAATGGGGTTTAATAGAAATGTAATCGGATTTAATGGGATTTTCTTTGGATTTTAGGGACTTTTAATGGAATTTGATGGGATTGTAATGGAATTTTATGGGATTTTAATGACATGTCATGGGATTTTAATGGAATTTAATAGTATTTTATTGGATTTTAATGGTGTTAATGGGAATTTAATGGTGTTATTGGAATTTAATGGTGTTATTGGATTTTAATGGTGTTTAATGGGAATTAAGTGGAATTTAATGGGATTTTTATGGGATTTTAATGGGATTTGATGGGGGTTTCCCCCAGTCCACAGCTCCCTCCCACCTCAATTTGGGGGTCCCATCCCCCTCTTCCCCGCCCCTCTCCCGCCCCTTCCCCATCGTTCCCCCAGTCCCCAATCCCCTCCCCCGTGCTTGGTTTTGGGGGTTCCAGGCCCCTCCTGCTCCCTTTGGGGGTCCCGACCCCCCTTGGGTTGAATTTGGGGCCCCCCCGCCCCCCTTCTCCCCGCGCCCCCCGCTCCCCCCGCGGCCGGGGGGGCTCCCAGCGCCCCCAGTGCCACCAGTGCGGCCCCAGCTGCCCCCGCACGCCCCATCCCCATCGCCGGGGTCACCGCCCCCCGCCCCAAATTCCGCTCCTGGACACTGAGAGCCATCAGCGACAAACGCTCTGATTGGCTGGGAATGGCCCCGCGCAGTCTCTGATTGGCCAGCGCTGTGAGAGGCGCTGGGTTCTGCCCGGCACGCGATGAGTCACAGCCGAGCCGGGCGCTGATTCGCTGGAAATCGCCGGGCGGGGCCAGTGCGCCGAGTGTCTGCCCGGCAACGGGATCGTCATCAGCGCCCCGCGCTCTGATTGGCCAGGATCTGTTTCGGGCTGGGGACGGGAGGAACTGGGCACCCCCAGGAGCCCCTCGGGTTTGGGGCTTTCGATCCCCCCTCGGCCCTCGGGGCGGCCCTGGGGCCCCCCCAACACCCCCAAAATGGGGAGGGTCCGCGGGGCCCTTTGGAACCCCCAGAAATGGGCGGGGAGCGGCAGGAGCCGCCCCAAAAAGGGATGGAAGGGTCCGGGCCGGGAATGGGGGAGGCTCTGGGGATGGCTCCGGCCCGGATCGGGGCGGGCTGGGATTGAGGGAGGCTCCGTTCAGCGGCCGGGGAGGGGCTGGGCCTGGGGAGGGCTCCGGGATTGTGGGGATGGGGCCATTCCGGGACTGGGGCGGGGCCTCTCCCTGGGGTTGGGGTCCGGCATTGGCTCAGGGACCCTCCCCGTTCCTGTTCCGCTTCCCGGTCCCGTTCCCGATCCCGATCCCGCCGCTGGCTCCAGGGAATGTCCCTGATCTCAACCCCGACCCCAAACCCGAGGTGAGGTCAAACATTGGGGTCAAACACCCCAAATCCTGGGGTCAACCCCCCCGGACCCCAAATCCTGGGGGTTCAAACACTGGGGGGGGGGCCAAACACCCCCAGACCCAAACTCTGGGATCTCAACCTTCCCCCCTGCCCCCCAGCCCGAACCCCAAATTTTAGGCCTTAAACCCCCCAAATCCCAGATCCTGGGGTGTCAAACACTCTGCAATTTGCAAATGTTGGGGTTAAATCCCCCTGACCCCGAATACTGGGGTTTGAAACATTTGGGGTGTCCAACACCCCCTGTTCCCAAAGTCTGGGGTCAAACACCCCCAAATCCCAAATCCTGAGGTGTCAAACACCCCCACCCCCCAAAGTTTGGGGTCTAAACCCCCAATCCCCACCTCCTGGGGTTTGAAATATCTGGGGTGTCCAACCCTCCTCATCCCCAAAGTTTTGGGTCAAATCCCCCCAATTCCTGAACTTTGGGGTCAAATCCCCTGACACCAAAACCTGGGGTTTGAAACATCTGGGGTGTCCAACCGCCCTGATCCTAAAGTTTGGGGGTCAAACCCCCTGATCCCCAAATCCTCAGGAGAAAACCTCTTAAACCCCAAATCCTGGGAACAAAAACCCCCAAATCCCAAATCCAGGGGTGTCAAACGTCCCCAGTTCCCAAAGGCTGGGGTCAAAAATCCCCAAACCCTGAGGTGTCAAAATCCCCTAAACCCCAAATTTTAGGATCAAACCCCCCAATTCCCAAAGTTTGGGGTCAAACACCCCCAAACCCCGAATTTTTGTATCACCTCCCCCCCCCCTTCAGTCCCAAAATTTGGGGTCATTTGGGGTTTATTTGGGGCAGCTCTAGGTGCAATGTCTGCAGAGAGACCCTGGGTACAATGCTGGGAAAAACCCCAATAACCCCTCTGGAGCCCCAAAATCCCTGGGGGCTGGGAAAGGGGATTTGGGGTGAAAGAAGAAGGATTTGGAATGCACAAAGAAGGATTTGGGATGGAGAGAGGGGATTTGGGTGGGAAACTGGGTCCCTTTTTGGCGCAGGAGATCTTCCTGGCGCTGCTCTGGGTGATGCTGAAGCCCTGCAGGGCCTCGCGGGCGGCGCCCGCCTGCACCTCGGGCTCCAACTGCACCCAGGCGATGTCGCGGGGCCCGGGCACCAGGGCAGCTCCTGAACCCCGGGAACCTGGGCTGGGAACGGGGCCAGGAGAGCCCCAGACACCCGGGAGTGTTCCCCAGACACCCGGGAATGTTCCCCAGACACCCGGGAGTGTTCCCCAGACACCCGGGAGTGTTCCCCAGAAACCCAGGAGTGTTCCCCAGACACCTGGGAATATTCCCCCCAAAAATCCAGAAATGTTCCCCCCCAAATGGAGAAATGTTCCCCAAAAAATCCAGAAATGTTCTCAAAAGAACGCCTGAAACATTCCCCCAAAAATCCAGAAACATTCCCAAAGAAATCCAGAAATGTTCCTCCAAAAATCCTGGAACATTCCCAAAAAATGAGGAACTTTCCCCAGAAAATCCAGAAACATTCCTCCCCAAACTATACAAAACCAACCCCATTCTCCATGCAGAAACATTCGCAAAAACTCCAGAAACATTCCCAAAAATCCAGAAACCCCTCCCCAAAAAATCCAGAAGACCTCCGCAAAAAATTCAGAAATTTCTCCCTAAAAAATCCAGAAATTTCCACCAAAATTCAAGAAATTTCCTCCCTAAAATATCCAGAATTTCCTCCCCCCAAACCCTGGTCTTTCCCAAAAATGCAGAAATTCCCCCAAAATCCCGATCCTTTCCCCAGACAATCCAGCCCCAAGCCCCCCTCACCCCTCTCGCCCCCCAAGCCCCAGAATCCCCCAATGCCCAAAGGGCCCGGAATGCCCGGGATGCCCGGGATGCCGGGATTGCCCCAGATCTCCCTGGGTGCAGAGCATGGGGAGCAGCAGCTCCTTGGGCTCCTCAGGGAGCGGGGCAGGAACAGGATGTGCTTCGGGGCTCTGCCCACAGCTGGGGAAACGGGAGAAAAACCCCAACAGCAGCAACAAATCTGCCCCAAACCTGCCCCAAGCAGGCCCCAAATCTGCCCAAAGTCACTCTGGATACACACCAAACCATCTGCCCAAAATCCCACCAAAATCCTCCATGCTTTGACCCAGGGCTGTCTCGTCATTTTTAATTCTTTTTCACAGTTCCAAGAAATGATATCTCAGCTTGGTGGGAAGCCTCCTCTAAACTGATGGCACTGTGACATCTACTCTCAGCAATCAGATGCAGCCCCAATGATTATTACAGAACCACTCCCACAGTTTGCTGGGTTTAAAGCATCTCTGTGCTGAGGGGATTTTGGAGGAGACAGCTCTTGCATGGTTCATTAGTCTGTCACCCCCAGACCTTTACTCCTCAGCGCTGTTCTCAAGAGCCTTGTTTTCAATGACGTTCAGGGAATTCTCTCCCACTTAGAGCTTGGGTGGCGGCCAGGCCTTGGCTCTGCCTGGACGGGAATTTGCCAACAGACCCAGATGTTTTCTGCATCAAAACTGGATTTGAGTTGCTTTGACTTGGCCATCTGACCCTCTAGACATGACAGTTGAACTCTTTTCAAAGGCAGCTTGGGAATTATTATCTGGACATAATGATCCAAGTCCCCCCTGAATCGAGGTTTGTCAGCTGTTTGCAGACTCTGGGATGATGGTACATTATTGCAGAGATTGCTATTTACCTCATTCCACCTACGTTGTTAGCTTTGTCTGCTATTTGAAATGTTCCTGATTGTTGTATCCAAATTATTCCCAATTGCTGTAAGTTTCTTGTCCACTGCATGTATTATTTTACTTTGATGTTGCTTCATGCTCATAACAAAAGACATGCATCTCATTCTTAAAAAAACAAAAAAGAAGAGGAATGAACGCCTTAAGAACATTCAAATAATGCAATATGTACATGACAAATTTGGACAAGGAATCATTTTGAACAATGCAATATTTACATGAGGAATTTGGAAACAAGATCATCCCATCTAAATCCCAATGGAGTGTACCACAGTGCAGCCTGATTGATTCATTCCCTTCAGGAGAAGATGTGCCTGTGTTTCATCAGCAGCAGCTCAAAGCAGTCACCTGTTCATTCCATCAGATACTGATCAGCTCTGAAGAAATGAGGCCCAGTGCAGAGAGAAATAACCTCATCCCCTTGCAGCCTTTGTGGCCAGAGCAGGAGCAGGAGGAGGCCTGGCCAGACACGGCTGTGTCTGGGCACTGACAGAGGCAATTTGCCAGCAAAGCCTCCTGGCATCCTCATGGTACAGAGCTCCTACGAACCTTCTCCAGTTATTCCCTGTTCCAGCTGCCAGGGGACATTCAGTGGTGTCAAAGATCAACATTTCCAGCTCAAAGACTTTCTCACACTTCTCAACTCATTGGAAACAATGGTCATTTCTTTCCATTTCCCCAAGAGACATTGGACATTATTCTTTTGTCTTCTCATGCTGCAAAACCCTGTGTCAATGACTTGATGGAAGTTGGTAAGTTTTGTTGATTGTAAGTGGTCTTTTATCTCTCTTATCCCATATCTAACAGATAACCAGTGATAACCTTGATGAGATAATGCCCTGACAAGAGTGAGCTGTTTCAGCATCAGAACATAGGAGCCTTTTTTAAATGAACGAGAAGGGGGAGATGTCACAGGCAGGTAGGATAATGATAAAAGAAAGGCCTTATGAAATCAGGCCTTGTTCTGCCACATTAACAGCTGGCCTGCCATCTCTCCTGAGTGCAGCTAAGCAGTTACAAGTTCCCATGGGAAGCTCTTGTGAGAATGAGACTTTGTGAACAATCTGTTCTGAGGGTGAAAAACAAATGCACCTGCAACAACAAGGGATTTGTGCATGAGAATCAGTGCAGAGAACAGGTAAACAATACAACAGAGAGATTTGATGCACAAGTAAAATCTATTTTATTAACCAATATTAGAATAACCTGCAAGAAATCTATGAACTAACTAAAGTTGCACATGAGGTCTGTCAAACTGTGTAAAATGAGTTGTGTGAATAAAGAGTAAAGAGTTCTTCTCCAGCTCAGCTGTGTCCTCTGGGATTTGAGTTCCCTCCTTCTTTGGGGCTTTGGGTTCCCCCTTCTTTGAGGCTTTGGTTTTCTTCTTCTCTGGGATTTTGGTTTCTTTCCTCTCTGGTGCTTTGGTTTCCTTCTTCTCTGGGGCCTTGGTTTCCTTATTTGGGATTTTGGTTTCCTTCTTCTCTGGGGCCTTGGTTTCCTTATTTGGGATTTTGGTTTCCTTCTTCTCTGGGGCCTTGGCTTCCTTCTTCTGTGGTTGTTTGCTTTTCCCCTTCTCTGGTTTTGGGGGTTGCTTCCCCACAGAGACACCCTTCTTTTCCTTCTTCTGCCTCTCTTCCTCCTTCCCCCTCTCTCCCTCCTCTAAGGCTTTTGCCTCCTCCTCAAGCTTTTGAGCCGGCTGCTTCAGCTCCCTTGTGCAGACAAAACAGAAGCCATGGCTGAGAGTCCCCACCAGAAACTTGGGCTCCCCAGTCCTGGCTGGCCCTGCACTTCATTCCTTGACCCTGAGGCCATTCCCGTGAATTCTCCTCAAGCCACAGGGCTTGGGAACATCCCAAGGGAGGGCATTGGTGGAAGGGGACCTCCAGGCCCAGCCAAACCTCAGCTTTGCCATCAGAGGCTCTTGACTGTGCCAGCTCCCTCTGAAGGCACAGCCAGACCCCTCCAGGCCCTGCCCAAGGCTGATCCACCAGCTCTCTGTGCTGCTGCCTGAAAACGCCCTTTGTCTCTTGGCTTCCCACTTTAGAGCAGAGCACAGATTGCTGACAGCTGCTCATCTCCCCTACAATTCTTACTCAGCTCATTCAGCCCCCTTTCCCCTGGGCATGGCTGAAGCATGATTGTAAAGAGTTCAGATTTCAGCTGAGGCTTAGAAGCAATTCCCATTGATCAGGATGTAAGTTAGACAGGCAGACCATAGGTTAATGATTGTGAGATGCTTAAGCTGGAGCTGATTGTTCTATTGTTTACCATTAGGGGCTTCTTTCTAGAAGGAAGTGGAGTCAGTGAACTGTTATAAGAATATCTTGAAACCAGGAGAACAATGGTTTAGCACCTGGGCTTGATGTCAATCAGTCACTAAGCAGGGGACCTTGGATGGTGCCAGAGGGTCACAGAGACCTGATGAAGACATTCCTGACTTCATCCCTTAAGACCACGGACCCAATTCGAGACCATGGATTCAATTCAAGGGAAGAATTGCACAGGTGTGAAGGACCAATGAGCTCATTTGAATACAGAGCAGGGATGGGAGGTGCTGGGCCTGTGCAGATGTATTGTATGTAAGATCTTGGGCAATAAAGAGAGGGCAAAGAACCTTGGGCAGCGCGGTCTCGCCTTTTAGGGACGGCTCTGGTGCCGCCCGCCGGTGTTAATAAACACACCACTGTCTAACTCTAATTAGTTAGAGAGTCTCTGCCCGTGATCTTGGGCTTTAACGACCCATAGCCTGCTCCTTCATGAGAACAATGCTATCAGTCAGAAAGCAGAGGCTGCAGGAACTCCTCTCCTGCAAGGCAGGCTCTTGTCAGGCAGATTTCCTGCTGGAGCCCAGCTGGGACCAAGCAAACCAGTGCTGGCTGCCACGGAAACCATTGGAAGCAGCCTGGTCCCTCTCCTCCCCATGAAACCAACTCCAGCCTGGCCTGAAGAAGTCCTGATGCACAGGCTGGCTTGGAGCACCTCCACTCCCAGCTCCAGCCTGGGCCTGTGTGTCCTGGGCTGGGCTGCCTTGCTGGAGCTGAGCTTCTCCTGTGCTTGCCGACGGCTGCAGCTGCAGGGGAGCCTAAAGGACAGGAGCTTTTCTGGCTGCTGTCCCAGCATAAGGAGAGCCCTGGCAGATCAGCAGGGCAAGGGCTTCATCTGGGGCAGGAGCAGGGCCCAAAGCAAGGTTTGCTCTGTGCCCCACGCCTGCCCATAGCACAATCCCAGTGCTTTGGTGAAGAAGGGAGATGATGGAGAAGATGCCACTCAACACCATGGACTTGCAGACCCCTCTAGAGGCAGTGCCAAGGCAAGCCCAGAGCCCAGCTCCCTGCCGGCAGCAGCTGAGCCAGGAGGGCTCAGCACTCAGATAGAGAAGAAGATGTTGTGTCTCAACAGGAGAAGGTCCTGCCTCTCTTGGCAGCCAGGGAGCTCAGAGTGGCCATGCCTGTGTTGCTGCTGCCTTTGCTGTGCAGCACCTCTGAGCTCAGAGTCCTTGGAGCAGGGGAGCCCTGCAGGGACAATAACCCATGGCAGAGCAGGAGCCCATGGAAGGCTGACTCACCTGTCCCTGAGAGGGGCCTGGGAGCCACAGTTGATCTCGGGGGGCTCAGGGAGGAGCTGACACGTGAGGCCTCCCCGGGCACCAGCCCCTCGTAGCTGGGGCCTCCCTCCACTGGCACAGCTCCGGGACACTGCAGGTGCTGCTGAGGTGGCCAGAGAAGGTGGAGGAGACCTGCTGGCCCTCTCCTGGCTGCAGCACACCTGGCAGGGGCAGGATACTGAAAGCCTGGGGGGAAGACAGGAGAGATTGAGGTGCTGAGCATGGGAATGGATGCAGAAGAGCATCTTGGAGCAAAGGGCAGCTGTAGCCAGAGGGGCCTATTCCCCAAACACTGCCAGAATCACCCTCACCTCATCCTGCATCCATGCCACTGACCAGGGCAGGGACCATGGGCAAAATCTTCTCCCACACTCACGGGCCAATGCATTAATTAGTACATGACAGGAAAGGGAGCTGGGATGTCTCCTGGCAGTAGAAATTCTCTCTGATGCATGTTGCCTTCTTGTGAAGGCCACGGCGACCTGGTTTCAGAGTCCAGCACTGCGATCTCCTTCGTGGGATCCCTTGTGGCCAATAACGGACGCTGACACCAATGTGGTGGACGGTTAAAGGCCTTTATTGAAGGGTCTTAACGGTATTTATGGACTAAGGGGTCTCTCTACGTCAGACAGGGGTTTGGCTATACTTTCTAGGGTTAGTATGGAGTGGAAAGTTACTGGCATGCATAGGTTAGGGGGGCTACATGTCTGGCTACATTCCAAGGGTGATCCTTATCTATGGGGAGGGGGGTAGAAGGATTCCCGTAACTTTCCGTTACAGCCCGAAATCTTCCGAGCGCCTGTCCCTGGCCTACCACAGATGCACAACTTGCCTTTAAAAAGTTTAAAAGCTTCCTGCTTTTAGAAAAGGAGGAGACTCAGAGTGAGAGCTCCTGGAGCTGAGGGAAGGAGCCCAGCCCAGCTCATCTGACTCCTGAGGTTCTTGCCCTCTCTCTCTGGTTTAAATGCTGCTTTCTCAAGGTGCTGCAGCAAAAGCTCCTGCCAAAATTTCCTGTGGAGCACCTGAGGAGTTCCAGGGGGAGCAGTGCCCTGCACAGGTGCTGCACAGCGTCCTTGGGCAGCCCTGCAACGTGTCCTGCACGGCCTCTCCAACAAGCAGCTGCTCCAGCAGCCCTTTGTGATGGGCCTGCAGGGATGGGAGGCCCCTCTGTGGCCAGTGCTGAGGGCCCCCAGTGGCACTGGCAGCTCCAGCCCTGCTGGCCACGCTGACAATGGGCAGGGAGACAGATTCCCTCCTGCCTTCTCCGCTCCCAGGGCAGCGTGCGCCACGTCCAGGGAGCACCTGAACCCCTCCGAGCCTCGTGGCAGGTGAGGGTGCTCAGGAGTTGGTGCTGGCACCTGGAAAACAAGCCATTTTCTGTGCTGGGAGGCAGAGACAGCCACTTTGCAAAGTCTCCCTTTGTCAGACAGCTCCAGGGCCAGCAGGGCAGCAGCAGCTCTGGGGGAAAGCAGAGCCCTGCAAACAGGGAGTCTGGCTGCCTTGGGAAGAGGCTCCATGGAGATCAGGTTCATCCCAGCTGGCTCTGGGAGGGAAGCTGGAGATCTGACCAGGATGATGCAGGGAAAAGCCTCATCTTACACTGGGAAGGAAACAAGGCACAAAATCCCACACTCAGCACAGGCCTGTAGGATCTGAGTCAGCTTCTCCAAGGAAAACTCTCCTGTTTCTCCCTCCCCCTCAGCCCATGTCCAGCCACTGGCCCTGCTGCCCAGCCCACTGTCAGGGCACAGCCCAGCAGGGCAGCAAAAAGGGAGCTCAGCATGAGCAGGACTTGGTGCTGGCAGGCTGGGGAGGAACACAAGCACGGCATGGACAAGAAAATCCACCTCTGCTCCTGAAGAGTGGGGAAAATCCTGCACTTCTTTCAGGGCTGCGACTGGCTCCTCCACATTTCTGACCTTGAAATGCCTCCATTGAGATGCCAAGGAACCCAAACTGCTTCTCTTCCCCTTTGGTGGGTGGGGTTTGACTTTAGGAGGGTAAAGCTCATCTCTGGAAAATAAGATAACCATGAACAGGGACCTGCAGTGGGAGGGAGGGACACCTGCACCAGCAGGAGCTGTTTGTGCCTCCCATCCCTCCTGTCCTTCTCCCCAGCAGCCTGTGCCTGTTTTCCCTGGCAGAATCCCTGTCCCTGTGCACCCTGCCAGGAGCAGCTGCACACAAAAAATCCAGGGGGGTCTGAGTGGGATTTTTTGGGATTTTTGGGGGGATCTCACCTGTTTTTTGTTTTATTTTTGGGGGTTTCTCCTGGATTTTTGGGGTGGGTTTGGGATATATTTGGGTTTTTTTGGGGGGAGGGTCTCACCTCGATTTTTTTTTGGGGGGTCTCTCTTGTTTTCTTTGGGGAAAAAAAAAATCTTTGGGATTTTTGGGGGGGGTCTCACTGAGATTTTCGGGGGGGGGGTCTCACCTGAAATTTTAAAAATTTTTTTGGGGAGGTGTCTCACCTGGACTTGGGGTTTTTGGGGATTTTTTGGGGAGAATCTCACCCGGATTTTTTGGCATTTTTTGGGGAATCTCACCCAGATTGTTTGAGATTTTTCAGGGGGGGTCTGACTGGGATTTTTTGGGATTTTGAGGGGTCTCCCCTGGATTTTTTGGGATATTTTTGGGGTGTCTCACCTGTTTTTTGGGGATATTTTGGGGTCTCAGCAGCCGCAGCTCTGCCGGGCGGGGGCCGGAGCCCTCCGGGGCTGCCGGGGCTGCCGGAGCGACGCGTCCCCGTATTGGATCCCCGAGCCACCCGCTCGGGACCCAGCTCATCCCCGAACACGCCGGTGACAGCGCTGGAGCCGTGAGTGCCCAGGGCCTGCACTGCCACCACAGCTGGGATCTCTGCTGAGCTCTGGGGCTGCACAATCCCACAGGGCTTGGGGCTGGGGTCGAGCACAGCAGAGTCCTCCTTGCGTTTCTGGCAGGGACAGAATGAAATGCAGCTTCAGAGGCACCTCTGGAGAAACTTTAGACTCCTTAACATGCACCGCAACAGCAACTTACACACACGTTTACAACTGCCCAGGACAAAGGTAAAAGGCACAAACAAGATGCAAGAATTGTAGGCTTAGCACTCCCAGGGGATCCTGCAAGGAGGCTGCCAGCACAGGCACTGGTGTCTGTGGATGCAGCAGCTTTTCACAGCCCTCTCAGATCTCCCACAAGAAAAGCCCCTGAAGACCAGAACATCAACTGTTTCCTCAGGAGCTTCAACTGCCTCCTAAAGTTTACATTCGGGTAGGATCCTGTTCTCAGCAGATCTTTAAGGCTGAATGGAAACCAGCAAGGTCTTATCCAAACCCTTTTTTCCCCTAACAATCTCCTCAGTAATATTTGACAGGAGGAGGTGGATGTGATGCCAAACCTGGGGAATGAGCCCGTAGCAGCCAGGAAGGTGGCTGGGATTCCTCATGAGGATCTTCCTCTCCTAGGGCACCTTCAGGTGGCACTCATGGTACAGCAGCACTTGGGGGGACACTTGGAGCTCAGGAATGAGACATCTGGGCAGAGAGATGACCCCAGGGCAATCAGAGATCCTGAGAGAATGGAGAACGTTTCCCCCCAGAGATTGTGCAATGGAGCAGAACACATTGGTCACTGTCCAATGCACATTGAACAGCCCTACAGGGATAAATTGCCTTCTACCTCTGCCCACTCCAACACGTCTTGTCAAGGAGGCCCAAACCCTGAGAGGCAGCACCCAGAGGCTGCCCAGTGCCCCAGGCAGAGCCCTTTGCCCCACAGCTGCCTCAGCCCCTCCTGTACCCCAGAAGGCTTGCAAGGACTCCTGGAACAGTCCCAGTGAGCCACGAGCTCTGGGGGAGCCTTCCCAACAAGGATCAGGGCTCCCCAAGGCCCAAGGAACACACAACCCCAGTGTCTCAGTACAAATGACTCCCTTCTCTGCCATGGTGCTGCTGCCCTGCCTGAGAACTCAGCTCTTTGCCCCAGCCCTGGAGGGCACGAGACAGCAGCTGCCCCACAGAGGGGCTGATCAGCCCCTGCCAGGCCCTGCAGCTCCCTGGCTCCTCCACTGCACAGCTCCAGGCCCTGCCTGGCCCCAGCTCCACCTGCTTTACAGAATGGCAGCCCAGGCACTGCCTGCATGGCTCTGCCTGGGACAGGGAACAGCCCCAGGGAGCTGCATCCCTCTGGGCATCACACTGACACCCACAGCAGCACAGCAGCATGGAATTCTGCTGCAGCAACCACGACTTTTGGGCTCAGCTCTGACAACATTAAAGCTCAAAATGGGAAGCAGAGGGAAGGAGAAAATCTGGAGCTGACCTGCCACACCAAGGGCTGCTTTCCCCTCGTCAGACCTTGCCCTCCCCACTCTTGCTGGGAGCCACTTCCCCCCTGCCATGGGCCCTCATGGACAGAGCCAGACCCTGACTCTCAGCAGCTGCTTGGTGTGACCCAAACCAGTGCACGGTGCTCACCACCAGCACAACTCCACCTCTTGCAGGAAGAAGGAGAGGAGGCCCTCGGGAAATTTGTTCCCCCTCACGCACCAAAGCCCAGGCCAATCAATGATATCATTGCTGGTGCCTTTAGAAGAGGGCCCAGGCCCGTGCTGGGCTGTGAGCAGGGGTGCTTTTCACCACAGGCTGCTGCCCAAGCACTGCTGTTCTCATGTCCAGCTGGCACAACATGAGGGCATCCAGCAGCACTTCTCCTTGGCACTGCAGCCAGCAAAGCCTGGGCAAGGCAGTGCCTGGGGGAGCCAGGCAAGGGCTGGGACCTGGCTGTGGTGATCAGGGTTGCCCCTCCCTTGCCAACACCCTCCAGGTGCACCAGCATTCTCTGGTAGAACTCCATCACCGTGTTGGAGCACAGGGTCACCTGGTGGAAGAGAAGAACAGTCAATTCTCCCTTACAAAAGCTCCTTACCCACGTGTGATATCCTCCAGTTCCTGAGGGAGGATTTGGCCTTAATTCTTCTGCTGCTCCATGTGCAGAGCACAGTCTGAGAGTCACAAAAGCCTTCTGGCAATACCAGATTTGTTAAACACCCCTTGCTATCAGGGCACAGGTCAGCTACATTAAAACATTAGACTACAGCTCTATGCACCAGTGCATTCCAATTAAGGGGCCAATTTCTCATCTGACTACAATGACATCCGTGCAGAGGAAATCTGATTGAACACAATGAGTTCAGCTTCACAGCAGGAACCAGCTCACCTTGCTGTTCATTCAAATCAGCCTGGCCATTTTCTTCTTGATCATCTTCATGCTCCTCCACAGCTCCTTCAAGTCTTTGCATGTCCTCTTGAAGCAAAGCCTTCTCTACTCCATTTCCATCCTGCGCCTTCTGGCCTCTTCTTCAGCTCTCCGGGCCGCTGCTCTCTGCTTCATGGCCGCGCTTCTGGGCCTGAGGCAGAGGAAGAAAGGCAGGAAGAGCTGCTCAGCAGCAGCCCAGGAGGGCCCCTGCTGCACGGCTGCCCAGAGCAGGGGTCCCCAGGCAGGCTCGGGTGCCTCTGGGGTAGCCTGCTCCAGGCCCTCTTTGCCCAGCTCTGCATCCTCATCCCAAGTGATCACCACGGGCCGTGGGAAGTGGAAGAGGAGCAGCACCAGCAGGGCAGGGACTGATTTGGACACCATGGTCTGCAGGAGGAGAGAGACAATTTGTGTTGCTTTGCACAAGAGTTGCAAACCCGTGTGTTATTAGGGAATGGCCGCTCCTGCTGTGCCAGAGCGCTCGAGCAGGGCTGAGAATCTGGTGTCCAAGTGCATTCATGTGCTCCATGTTGCATGGGGCACCCGTGTGCAGGAATAGAGAACAACTTCCCTCAGATGGGATCTGCTGTGGCAAGGCCCCTCTGGTTTTCTCCTCCACGCAGCAGTTTGCATGCAGAATGTGGGCAGATGTAACTCGGAGGTCCTCCTGCTCGCCCTTGGGTTCCCCTTGCAGAGCCTCAGCCCCTGCGTTCTGTCAGGGCCCCTGGGCAGGTGGGATATTCCCAGAGGAGAGGGGCCGGCTGTGTCCCCATTGCCCCTGTCCCTTATGTGCCTGTGCTCAGGAGGGCACAGAGAGGATGGGGACTCCTGCCTGCCCCGTGTCCTGTCTGCCTGCCGGGCCTGTCCCAGGGCAGCCGGGCTGTGATTGCTGTGCTGTGTCCCCCTGTCCCTGCTGTCCCTGCTGTCCCTGCTGTCATGGCCCACTGCAGGTTCCACACCTACACAGCCATGGTGGCTCCTGAGCTCTGCCGGGACCCGAGTGACAGTCTGAGTGGTGGCACTCCTGGTTTTCTTGCATTTGGCATCGCGCAGAGCAGAGGCTGGATCACAGCACCAAAGGAGCAGCTGCTGCAGGGGAGGAAAGGAGCCTCTGCATGGCCAAGGGCTGCTGTGGTGCCCCTGTGTCAGGAATTCCCCACAGCTGACACCTGAGTCCAGCATGGACACTCACAGACACAGCGTTTGTTCAGGCATTGCCTTTATTGCATCTTGACAGGGACTGCAGCTGCCTGAGGGAAGTCACCCTCCCGAGACAGGAGGGCAGACAGTGTAATTTAAATTAACCAATTGTGATTATAGGCATTCGTAGCGACAGTCTATGTACTGTATATATGAATATTAAACAAGACACAAAATAATTATTGGATCATGAAGATCAAGCAACATTTGCTGGTTTAGATAAAAAGAAAGTATACTTCAGTTTTAGTTAACTGCAATAATTCTTGGTAATTTTCAAGAATTATAAGTTCTATATAATCTAAAGAAAATTGCCATTATTTAATTCCTACTTATTATTAAAATATTTATGATCTCTTACAAGAGTATTAATCTACATTATAGTAATAAAAAGTTTGGAAAATGTTTCTAAAGACAATTATTTTTAAAGAAAACCTTTTAAATATTTCAAAACTATTTAAGAATCTGAATCAATCTCCCATCATTGGGCCCAATTCCTTCAAATGGTGCTTTCCTCCGAGCAGATGCAAAGGCTCTGTATGGGAAAGGGTTAAAATAGATGCAGTTACTACAGATCCCGTGAGGAAAGAGAGGGCAGAGGGGCAGGGTGTGTCAGGAGCCCGGAGCCTGTGCCCCGGCGCAGGGCTGTGCTGGGCAGCAAGCGCAGCTCTGTGCGCCGGCTGCTCACAAAGATGTGCGGCTCGCCTTGGCCGGCCCAGAGAGCATCTCCAGCAGGAAGCTTTTCTTCACACAGCCACTGCCTGTGCTCCTCCAAAAGCCTGCCCTGCCTACCTTCAGCATCCTGTTTGTATCCCTATTCATTCCAATCAGCCTGGCCATTTGCTTTTCTATTTCTTTCGTGGCCCGGCGCATTTGCTCCATGTCTTTGAATCTCTTCCTAAGGAGCCGCCTTCTCCGCTCGCTTTCCACCTTCCTCCTTCTGGCCTTTTCCTCAGCTCTCTGGGCCGCTGCTCTCTGCCTCGTGGCTGCCCTTCTGCGCCTGAGCCACCAGCCCAAAAGCAGGAGCAGTGGCTGAGCAATTTGCCAGAGCTGGTGCAGGTAGCGCAAGGCAGCCAGGAGCCAGGGTCCCCAGCCAGGCTCAGCTGGCTCTGGGGGGGCCGCTTTCATCTCCTCTGCACGGGGCTGCCCATCCCCGTGAAATCTGTGCACCACGGAAAGTGGGAACAGGAAGAGGAGCAGCACAAGCCCAGCCAGGACTGCTCTGTGCGCCATGGTCTGCAGGAGGAGAGAGACAAGGCTTTCACTGGGGCTGCCAAGGGAGCTTGTGGGGGCTGAAGTGAGGCCCGGAGGCGCAGGGATGTGAGGGCAGAAGCAGAGGGCCCCGGGCAGCTGGCAGGCAGCAGGGCCTGTGCCAGTGGGCCAGCAGCAGCAGCCCCGTGCCCCGGCCAAGGCGCCGGCCCCAGGGGCTGGCCCTGGGTGCAGGGGGACAATGCAGGCCCGGGTGCGGCGCTCGTGGCCCGGCCCTGGCCCGGCCCAGCCCCGCCACGTGCGCACTCACCGCTTGCCCAGGCTGTGCTGGGCCAGCGTTACCTGCGGGGGCCTTTTCCAGCTGCCCCCATTGTGACACGCTGCCCCTGGTGTCACAGGGGCCAGAGGCATCACAGCCGGGCCAGCCCTGCCCTTGGTGCCCAGCCCAGCTCAGGGGCTCCCAGTGGGCCCAGCAATGAAAGCCCTGGCAGGCAGCAAGTGCAGCCCCTCTGGGAGGGGATGGGCCCCAGGGGCTCCCTTCACAAAGCAGGCAGAAGTCCCCACTGATAAGTCTCGAAAGGGAAAAGATTATAATCAATAATGTTGAGTAGGATACATATTATCAACTATGAAAACACCTGAGGTGCTTTTCCTAATGGGACTTGTTCTTCTGTGAGTGGGGTTGGGTGATGGTTGCTCAGGTTTTCTTGCTTGACTCTTCCCTGATCCAGTCCATCCAAGACTTCTGTGAAACCTTCCCATTATCAGACAGAAGAAATAAAGAACTGCAGTGAAACCACTGCTAGTCCCCTTCAGATCAAGAAGGTGCAGGGGGGTGGTTCTGGCAGAGAGTTTGAGCTGCTCTGGACAGAGTCGCACTGCTGTGTTAGCAGGGACTGGCTGCTTGTGTTTTTCTTTGGATGAACAGAATCTTCCTTGTGTCCCCAGTGAGCACATGGAGCTCACACCAGCAGTGCCTCTTGCCCGTTCCCTGCCCAGCCAGACCTTCCAGCCCAGCTGAAATGCCCAGCGTGGCCTTTGAGCACAAAGGGATTGCAGAGCCAAAAGCATCTGTGTAGCCACCATGGTGTTCAGCGGCTGCTGCTCGGGGAAGGGCACTGAGAGGAGGCCACTGCTGCTCTTGTCAGAGCGCTGCTGTGCAGGGATGTCCCTCGCCCTGCTCAGTCCCACATCTGCCCATCTTTTGGCCTGCTCTGAGCTCAGGTGGATGCCATCTGCTCCCAGCAGACCCAGCTGCTCCACGGTAGATGCACAGGCATGGAATCCAAAACCTTGAGTATCCCCTGAGTAGCCAGGCATTCAGCTGTTCAGTTTGTCACGGCCCACATCAGGGGTTAGAACAAGATGGTTTTTCAGATTCCTTGTGACCCGAACCATTCCAGGCTTCTAGGATTTCTCCATGACTGACTTTGGTCCCCTCAAAAGACCTCCTCTCTCCTCTCTTCCCTCCACCTGTGGAGAACGCATTCTGATGCTGCTGCTGCTGTTGGGACAGGTTGGTGGATACTCTTCCTGCCATCCCATGGGTGTAAGCATGACTCCTCTCTGAAGCCTTTGTCCCTGAATCAGTGCCTTCAAATAACAGTTATCTCCCCCCCTTCCTTTTCCTTTCAGCACTTGAGCAGACACAGCATTTCTCATCGTTTTCCACAGAACAGTACAGGTGCCAGTTCCCATCTTGTGGAGCCCTCTGCCATAAATCAGCCTGACAGGTTTATTCTCTGTGTAATGGGAAATGTTGACAAATGCAGCTGCATAATCTAGTTAGTAACTCACCATAATGACTGCTTCTGGGGTGATTTATGGGTTTTGTCACATGTGAGCTTTCAGAACTTTAGAGGTTACATGTTTCACACTTTTTTGTATGAATCTCAGTTTATCAGACTTCACTGCAGCATTAATCACTTGCAGTACAACCCTGGACTTCACAAATGTATCACATCAGCGTGAAAAAGGCAGAGAAAACAAGAACTGTTGTGAATTAATGAGCCGGGTAACACATGTCTCACAACAGCGATGAAACAACCTGTGTTCTTCTTCAAGCCACAACAGAAAGTCCCAAAGTCTGGTTATTTAATTTTTTTTTTCACAAAACACAGGCAGCAGCAAAGAACTGAAACAACACAGCCAGGCTTGAAACCTGAAAGATCTGCAAGGCTGAGTCTATCCTAGTTAATGGTGAAATGATGTGTGAAGCTGTCCTAGATGTTCAAATGAAGAAGATTGATTCCCAGTTATAATATGGCTTCTAAGCAAAACACTGGGATTATATAGGAGAAATGCATGTGTCATGAAACAACCAAGAAATCAGAGAGACAGTTCCAAGCTCTGCTGTGAAGGTCTGGGAAATGTTCAGAGTTACCATCTGTGGAGTTTGGTGCAGGATAAGCTGGAACAAAAGACCATCATTACCCAAATTGATTTTGTTTTGGTTGGTTTGTTGGTTTTTTTGGTTTGTTTTTTCTTTTTCTTTTTCTTTTTTTTTTTTTTTTTCTTTTTTTTTTTCTTTTTGTCAGATAATGTTTTCTAATACTCCAAGAAATATGTTGAAAAGGTCAGCATGATCCATCAGACACAAGCAGCGGGGCTGGGGTAGATGCAACGTGTTCCTTGCACTGGAGGGTAGACAGAGGCAAGATCTGGTTTGGGGTCAATCACACCTGGATCAGGGAGGTGGCTGAAACCTGGGCTGGCCAAAGCCTTAGAATCACAAAATATCCTGGGCTGGAAAGGACCCCCAAGGATCACCAAGTCCAGCTCCTGGCCCTGCAGAGGACACCTCCCCAAGAATCCCACGCTGTGCCTTGGCATGTGCTGGTGGGCAGGAGCACACAGCTGGCTGTGGCTTTGGGTGCATGGGTAAGATGAGATGGTGAGGAGCATCCCTGCTCCCTGAGCTCCTGGAGAGCTGCAGACACTGATCACTGGTAAGGACAGCACCAGGGCCATGGCCTGGGGCTGGTGATCTGGTGTCTCCTTCCTGCTGCTGCTTTCTGCTACAGATAACAGCCTGGTACCAAGGTCTTGTTGCTGAGCTGATAAACGGCTGGGGAGATTCCCTCCCTGCTCTTGTCTGCACGAGTTCTTATGCTCAGCACCAGGAAGGATTGGGCCAGAATGGAGGCATTTGGGGTCTCAGGGCTGAGGCTGAGACAGACAGCCAGGCAGAGCAGCTCCTCCTGGCTGATGCAAACATTAGCCCTGTGCTGGCCAGGCCAGTGATCCATAGCTATGGGTCCACAGTGATGGTGGTGCTGGGTATTCACTGGGAGAAGAGGAGGTGTAAAATGAAGCTTCTGAAGCTGCTTGGGATCCTGGAAGCTGCTCAGACCCCACTTGACCACAGTGGTTGTTTGGCCAGCTGAAGTGATGGAATTCATTGGGCTGTGCAGGGACAGTTTTCTGTGCAAACATGAAGGACTTTCAGGGGGGATGAAATACGGCCTCATTGTAGAAACAGCTGGGCTGAACACTCTTTATTCCAGCTATGAATCTTTGCTCTTAAGAGCAACAGATTCCACCTTTCATTAAACTGTTAGTTCCAGAGGGCCCAGGATCCGCCTGGCAAGTCAGCTCTGGCAGGAAGAAGGCGGCTGCCAGGGGGCTGCTTGTGGCCTCTGACAGCCCCATTGCTCAGGGCTTGCCAGCGCCCCAGCCCCTCAGGCCCTGCCCCAGCGCGGCCAAGCTGCCCGGCAGCAGCGCCGCAGCCCCACAGCAGCTCCAGAGCAGCCCCAGGCAGAGGCACCTGGGAGCCCTCAGCAAGGCAGCCAGCAGCAGACGGGCAGGAGGGCACGGATGGCGCTTCCTGCCTGGCACAGGGCTTGTGGCCATCTCCAGGCAGCGCTCTGGCAGGGATCCCCGCAGCTCCGGCCCCTGCCCAGCCGCTCTGTGGGCAGCACAAAGGCTTCAGCAGAACCACCAAAGGCCAAGGGCCTTCTGGCCATTTCCCCTTGCCCACTGCACGCCTGGGCAGCTGGCTGAGCACAAGCACCCTTTATCCCCTCTGCCCCTGGGCCCTGCGCACCCTGGGCAGCAAAAGAAAGATCCTGGCAGTCTGTGTATTAGACCACAGTCTATATTTACATGGTAAAGGGAAAAAAAAAAAAAAAAAAAAGAAAAGAACATTCTTGAAGTAAAAGAAAATTCCTCCTGACTCAGGTGGCCCCAGCAAAAAGAGCTTCTGGGATCAGCTCTCCACAGAGCTGCAGCAGGGCAGGCAGCCGAGCCGTGACACACGAGGCCGTCTCTTCCATGCCCTGCGCAGGTGATTTAGGAGCCACTGGAAGCTGGAGATGGGAGCCCGCTCTCCTGACTTGAGGATGCAGAGGGTTTGAATTGCCAGGCTTCCGACGGCGAGGCTGATGTCATTTGTTTTGTCTTCAAGGGGTGCAAGAGAGAGCAACAGAGCCAGGGTCAGAGCCGGATGTGCGGGGAGCCGAGGAGAGCCCCCTGCAAGGGCCATGCCAGCCGGCTCTTGCCATGGCCAGGAGGGAGCAGGGAGCAAGGCGATCAGGCCGAAGCTGCGGGCCAGCAATGGCCCCCGTGGCCCTGAAAGCTCAGTGTGCTCTGGCCACGGGAGCAGAGCCCTCCGCAGCCGGGGCAGGGCTTGCAGCTCCCCCCCGGCAGCCCCCGCTGCCAGCCCGCTGCCCTCACTCACCAGCGCAGATCAGCTGCAGCTCTCGCTGCTGCCCCCTCAGGCGCCGCCCGGCCATGCCTGTGAACACAGAGCCTGTCACGGCGGCAGCGGCACAGCTCCCTGCCAGCGGCGCTGCCGGCGCTGTGGCCACACGGGCTGCTGGCCCGGCAGGGCTCAGCCCGGCCCTTGGCGCACGCTGCCGCCCCAGGGCACGGCTGCCAGAGGGCGGCAGCAGCAATGCCCAGCCCAGGCGGGGCTCCACGGCGCCGGGCCCGGCTGGCGCTGCCGGGGCAGCAGGCGGGGCCGGGGCCGAGCTGCGGCGGGCCGGGCCGGGGAGGGAGCGCGGGCTCGTGGCTCACCCATGAAGCTGATGGCCGCCTCTCGCAGGGGCTCCTGTGGGCTCTGCAGGTAGCGCAGGGCCCGGCGCAGGTGCTCAGCCGCTCGGCTCCTGTCCTCTGCCAGCTGCAGAGAGCGGCAGGAGGGAAGGCTTGGCGCGGGCTCAGCCCCTGGGCCGGGCGCTGCCTGCGCCCAGCCCCGGCCTCCCCTGCCCGTACAGCCCTGAGGCGCGGCCAGCAGCCGCCGGCCAAGGGCTCCCGAGGGGAGGGGGCAGCGGGCCGGCTGCTGCCCGGGGAGCCGCGGTGCCGCCCCGCAGCCCCGCCGGGCCGGGGCTCCACGGGCACCCAGCTCGGGCCCACGGGAGCCTGGGGAGGAGCCCGCGCGGCCTCTGGCTGCCGCAGCGGGCAGGGGCACAGCTGCCCGGCCCGCACACTGAGCGCCGCCCTCAGGGGCCTTCTCCAGCCTGAGGCTGGGCCTTGCAGGCCCTCCTTACCAGGCACTCGCTGAACTTGCACAGTTTCTGCTCCTTCACCAGCTTCTTGAGATCCCTCCTGTTCATCAACTTGACCGCACAAAGCAGCACTTCCCGAGAAGCCTGGAGAGCAGCAGGGACGCGGAGATGGCCCCACAGCCCAGGGCACGGCACCCGCGTCCCCGTGCCATGGCCTGCAGGAGGCTGCGATCCAGCAGGCGCAGGGCAGGAGGCAGCCGAGCCCCCTGCCAGGGGAACAGCAGCAGCCCACGAGTCCTCACCTCTGCCACACGCTGATTCTCATCATGGCAGTGGAAGAGGAGTGCAAGCAAGCTCTGTTGTACAGGGCTTTCCAAAGGGTTTTCTCTCTCTTCCAAATACTCCATCATGTCTCGGAAGAGTTTGATGGAGAGCAGCTGGACCTGGCTATTATCCTGTAGGAAAATAAAAAGAAAAACTAGCTCAGCGTTGGCTCCTCCAGGACCCCCTGGGCACAGGGCTGGAAATGCTCAGGGCACACAGTTTCCAGGCAGCAGCCGGCGGCTGTGGCTGGGGGCACAGAGCCTTACGTGGTCAAAGAGTGGCAGGAGCGCCTCAGCCAGCTGCAGGGCAATGGGGGTTGACATCAGAATATGTGATTTGTGCAGGAATAGAAAGCTGAGTGTGATGAGGGTCATCCCAGCGATCTCTGCATCATTGTCGCACAGTAGGTCCATGAGGCTTTGGGTCAGGCTCCACATTCTTTCGGCCTGTGCGGAACACAAGTCTGTGAAAGGCCATCCTGCTGCCGCAGGGCCCAGAGGCCAAAGGCCTGTCCCGAAGCACGTGGGCAGCTGAAGCGGGAGGCAGGAGAGCTGGGAGCAGCTGCCCCAGCGCCCCAAGCCCAGGCCAGGCCAAGTGACTGCGTTCCCAGCGCAGCTTCAGCCACCGCCCCCTTCTCACCATTGAGGGATCATCAATGAGCTCCAGCAGGGCCCTGAGCGCCAGGCGACGCCTCTCCCTGCACTCGCTCTGCAGGTACCTTGAAGAGACCTTCACAACACTGGCACCACATTCACTGGCATCCAGGCACTGGAGGAGCTGAAAGGCACAGGCCAGTGATGGGGGAGCCGGCCGGCAGGAGCCCGGAGCCGCACAGGGCTGGGCCCAGGCAGCAGCAGCAGCAGCAGCAGCAGCAGCAGCAGCAGCAGCACAGGGCGCGGGCAGCGTCCCAGGTGGCTGCGGCTCCCAGAGGGCAGAGAGCTGGGAGGCAGCTCAGCCAGGCAGCGCTGCACACCCGGCTCACCTCCACAAGGAACGCCAGGGCGGGCAGATCCCAGTGTGGCTCCTGTGTGCTGAGCAGCCAGAGGAGGTGGAGTGCAATACTGGAACCCAACCCAAGACAAGCATGGCGCATCTCCCTAGGAGGGCGAAAAAGGGACCAGGAACCTGAGCAAATCTCTCCAAGGACAGGCTCGCAGAGCCTGCTGGTCTTTCACCACCGTCCTGCAAGGGGACCTGGGCCCTTTAGGAGGTGTCTCCTCCTGTGCTCTCTCCCCTCCCAGCCTTTTCCAGTCTGCTTGGCCGACCCTCGGTGACAAGGCCCTGTGACCCAGGGCCACAGGGACTGTGTGGGACAGCCCGGGCACAGGGCACAAATGCCGGGAGCAATGGGGAGAAGGGGAGTCTCACCTGGCCAGCAGACCCACGGCATAGTGGCAGGTGTCAGCACAGAGCAGCGTGTCCCAGCCACGCTTGCGTTCCACTGACAGCACCACCTCCTTGTACTGCTTTCGGCAGAGCAGGGACTTCAGGGTCTGCACTGCAAACCTGTGTGCACAGCAAAGGCCAGGTCACCCTGGCAGCACTGGCTCCTTGGCAGGCCACGTGGCAGGGACAGGAGGACTGGCATGGAGCACCTGTTGGGGCTGGTGGCAAGGCCGTGCTCTTGCAGGCATTCCTTCCAGAAGGCATCGACCTCCTCTGGCATCTCTTCTGTGCTGAAGAACACTTGGAAGAGCAGATGCACAAATAGCTGGGGGAAATACGACGTCACTACACGTGGCACATGGGGCTCCTGGAGCATCTTCCACATCACCATGGTTGCCTGCAAGGGACAAAGGCCCCCGAGACAGCGCTCAGTGCCCAGGTGTCCCTGGGGCAGGGCCCGAGCAGGGCAGGGAGAGGCGCGCAGAGACCTTGGCAGGGGGAGCACGGGGCCTGGTGGGCCTGAGGCTGCCCCTGGGCCAGGTTTCAGGCCAGCGCCTGAGGCAGGGAGATGCAGTGGGGGAAGGAGGATGGAGAGCTGCTGGAGAGGCGGCCTTGGGGCCAGCAAAGGCCACTTGCAGAAACTCACAGCCAGGCCAAAGACACCCGATTTGTCCCCATCGGAGGTGCACGTGCTGTGCTTGGGCCAGCTGCCCAGCACATCCAGGAGGATCAGCAGCACTGGCTCTGCAGTCCTGGACGAGCACATGGTGGTCTTCCACATGGAGATGGCAGCTCTGAGGGGTTAGAGCTCTGTCTCAGGGGGGTCTCAGACACAGCACCGTGGCCTGGGCATCCCTAGGGGCCCGGGCTGACCGCCGGCTCTTCCTCTGCCCACTGGGCCTGGCCAGCAGCAGCCAGGCAGCCCAGCCCTGTGGGGACAGGCCCCTGAGGGACGGCAAGGGAGCAGGCAGCAGGCTCAGGGGCTGACGTTCCAGGGCTGGGAAAGGCAGCAGCCAGAGGGCCCTGGAACTCTCTGTTGCTCAGACACCTGGGCCAGGCGGTACAGGGTGATGGGCTGGGGAGGCCTGAGCCCTCTGGGCAGGTGGACCCCATACCTGTCACAGGACGGGGCCGCACACAGGAGCGTCACCACTGCCTCACCCGGGTGTGCTCTGGTGAGATTCAGCAGGGCCTTGTCCAGCCTGTGCTGGGCAGAATCATTGGCCAGGAGCCATCGGTGAATGGACCTCACCATGGCGGGCACCTAGAGAAGGCACGGGGAGACTTGGAAAGCTGCCAGAGGGAGCGATGTCCCCAGGGTCCCCAGAGAAGTGCTTCCCTTGCCAGCACACTGCCATGGCCTCAAAGGCTCCCAGGGACCAGCAGGCGTGGCTGGGGAAGCCACGGGACTCATGGGGGAATTGAAGCCTGGCCCCAGGCTGCTCACTTGTTCTGGCCTGGCAACACCCTTCTCCAGGAGCAAATCCAGCAGGGCGGCACTGGTCTCATGACTGAGGAGCTCTGAGTGAGCTCTGAGCCCAGCGCCCATGGTGCTGGTCTCTTCCTGCCCAATGCTCCAGATAAAGTCGCAGACGAGCTGTAGGAGAAGGGCAAGAGGCCGGGGATGTTGCATGGAGTGCTGCACACACGGTGCTGGGCTGAGCAGGGACAGCAGGCCCAGCCCAGGTGGGGGTGGCTGCAGGTACCTGCGCTGTTCTGCGGAAGCGGCCACGGCTGGATCCCTGCTCTTGTGTGCGCTCCAGGGCTGCATCTGGCAAAGAGCGATGGCACCCAGAGCTGAGGGGCTGCGGGAGAGGCCGGAGAACAGAGCCCAGCCCTGCGCTGCCCAGGCAGGGAGAGCCCCGGGATGCCCCAGGGGATGGAGCACGGCCACTGCGGGGTGTCTGCCCAGGCCCCTCTTCCTTCCTGTCCATGGGCATTTCCCCAGGGGATGGCATGGCATGGCATGGCATGGCATGGCATGGCATGGCATGGCATGGCATGGCATGGCATGGCATGGCATGGCATGGCATGGCGCCAATTGGCTGCAGGCTCCAGCCCTGCAGCCCAGCTCTGCCACTCACCCTCCTGTGGTGGATGGAACGGCACCACCTCTTCTGTCTCCTCTGCTGGGGCAGCTCCAGGGCCTTCTTCTTTCTCCTCCTCCTCCTCCACCCAGGCCAGCTTGGGCACTCTCGGGGCTCTCTGCTCCATGGCTGTGCCCGGAGCTACTTGCAGGAGAGATGCCTTGGGAAAGCTCCGGGGCACCAAGTCCCACGCTCTGCCCTTGAGGGCAGCTGCAGAATAGAAGCCTCAGGAAGGCCACGGGTCAGCGAGTCCTGTGCTCTGGCCTCGAGCTCAGCTGCAGGAACAGCGCCACGGAGAAGCTCCGGGTCAGACGGGAGCGAGTGCGCTGTGCGGGGGCTCCTCACGGCACCGCTCTGTCCCGTTGTGCCCCGTTGCGTGTTGCCAGCAGCCGGGCAAGCTTCTATTTCCCACGTGTCACAAAGGGGCCTTGGACACCGGCTTCCGTTCCATGGCACGGTGACCGTGCTGCAGCGTGCCACCCAGGGCCCTTGCACACACTGCCTTCTGCCCCGGGGCCGCCCCCGGCCCAGCCAAAGTGGCCCAGCTTGGAAGGAATCCCTGGCCCCAGGTGTCTGAGACAGCCCGCACAGGATCTTTAGCAAGGGCTCAGAGCATCAGCAAACGCTGCCCGGCTCTGCGGGCTCAGTCCTATCCCCATATCTTTCCCCAAGAGCATTTGAATTTCTAAATGAGAATCATTTGAAGGGAGGGGATTGACATTTTCCATTTCAGAGAAGGCTTCTGCCTTCCTTAGCAGACACCTCTCTTTTCAATCCAAGACAATTGTTTATCATCTTGCAGATCCGCACTTGCTGGGCAGCCCTGTTTTACACCCAGGGCCTGGAGAACCATTCCCAGCAACTGGGAAAATCCTAGCTGCTCCATCCACCCAGAGATGAGGTCTCCAAATTTCCCCCGAAAG
The DNA here is from genome assembly GCF_023055355.1 of Agelaius tricolor. Classification (NCBI taxonomy): domain Eukaryota; kingdom Metazoa; phylum Chordata; class Aves; order Passeriformes; family Icteridae; genus Agelaius; species Agelaius tricolor. The sequence goes on along the minus strand of NW_027269321.1, from coordinate 1,408,302 downwards.
TGGGTCCAGCTTTTAGAGGCCAAAAAGAGCAAGTCCCAGTGACTTGATGATAGTTTTAGCCCAGAAAGCCCTGCAGCTGATGGCACACTTGACAATCAGCAGGGGACACAGCTAGGCCAAAGGCCAGAGCTCTGCCGGGAGCCTTTCTCCTCAAATACCCTTCAAACAAACCTCCATGCAAGTCAGTTGGGAAAGTTTCTTCAAATGATCCATTTCTGGCACCACAGAACTGCACAGGGTTCTGTGAAACATTCTAAAGCAGCTGCTCTGGTGTCCAAGAGCCAGCACAAAGAGTCTTTGACACCTATTTGTAGCTAAATTGCACTTTGGGTGATTTGAAGGAGTTTGGAAGGAGCTAGAGAGCGGACCTCTGAGTTTTTCAGATGATGCCATTGCTTTTTCTTCTCTTCTCCATAGACAGGAAGGGTGAGTTGGGCTCCCATCTGCACCGCATGGCTCACAGGGCCTCAAGACTTGTAGTTACAAGAGCTTTGAAGGATTTCTTGGTCAAGAAGACACGGCCAACAAGGATATTTATGTTTTGGAGCCAATCCTTCAAGATTTCGTCTTACGGACTCATGCTCTCGGGGTCTCTGGCTGGTCAGAGTGAGCCCGAGATAAGTTCCAAAGTCTCTTTTCCCAGCCTGGTGCTCAAAGAAGGAGTCAGAGCTCTTCATTTCTGGCTCTCAAGGTTGTTTCTTGTATGTTATCTATAAAATTCTTTCTCCTGTCCTGCCAAGGTCTGCTCAGCAAGACATTCTATGGCATTCTGCCTGCCCCAGGGTGGTGTTATCTTTTTATCCTAAAAACTACCTGTACAATATTTACAATGACTTTCCAATACCTATCACCTATGTTAGACAGTGTGCTTCTACTCTAAACCAAACTGAAAGTGCCACCATCACAGCGGAAGATGGAGGCCAAGAAGAAGGAGAAAGGCTGGACATGCCCAGATTCCTCCATCTTGCCCCCTGAAGCCCCATTCTAGAAACCCCAACAATCTATTTTTCACCCTGTGATAAATTCACTATCATTCTACTTAAACTTTCATGGCTCGCAATTCTTCATGTAAGGTTGTTTTGTCCAAGGGCTAAATCAAAGGCACAGGGGTCTTGGGCTCTGTGCCAGGGTCTCTGAGCCCCCTGGGCAGGGGCTCGAGTCCTCCAGGGCAGCCAGGGGAATTTCCTGGGTTCTGACAAGTAGCCCTGTTGTAGTCCCTGCGTACAAGAGTTTCCTTGATCCCTTTGATGCCAGAGAGCACCAAGAACTTGAACCTTGCTGGAGTCCAACCCTGCCTGCCTATCATGGAGAAGAGGGAAAAGATGAAGAACCTGGGAGGTGGTTGAGCCAAATTGGCATTTTCCCATTTCTGATTTCCTCCCAGCTTTTGCAGCAGGGCAACAACCCCATCACTGCAAAGCACTTCCTTTTGCAAGGCACACACTGACCTTGGTGGAAGCTCAGGGCTCTTGAAGGGGCTGCTGCAGTTGGCAACAGGAACTGTTGTTGAATTTTTCACGTTGCTTAACCCCCCCTGCCAAATGCCGTCAAGCGGTTGAGGAAGGACAAAAAAGATTACCCTGGAGGAAGGGAGGCCAAGAGCTTGGAAAAGGAGGAAAGAAACGCTCCAATGATGACAATGACAAAAAACCCCAATTTATTTTTGACAGCAAATGAACACCGGCCGCCCTCCAGCCCTCCCAGCCTGGCAGGCCGAGCGGTGCCGTTCCCATGGCATGAGGTGCTGGCAGCCTGCGGAGAGAAACCAGAGAGCCACGGTCAGTGGCAGCAGGCTCCTGTCCCCCTGTCCCGCCAGGGCCTGTGCCCGGGCCAGGCTGCTGGCTCTGCTCAGAGCCCAAACCTCCCGACCCATTCTCTGTTTTTAGAGAAGGGCAGCGGGGCAGGCCACATTCCACCTCCTCTGCTTAATCCCGGCACAGCAACCTCCTCAGCAGCTGCAAGAGCGGGATGCCCGTGTGCCCGCTGCCGCCTGCCCGGAGCCCTTCTGCCAGCCGAGCTGTGGAGCCGGGTGCCCACCTCTGCAGAGCTGCTGCCAGGAGAGGAGCCGATCCCAAACCAGGTCCTCGTCCTTCTGGAAGGGGCTGTCCCTGCAGACCGTGGCCCCTGGGGCAGCGCTGGCAATGGACGCGCTCCACGGACGCTGCAGGCGCTTCCCCGTCCGGTCCGGGCACCAGGTGTAATCCTCCTGGGAAAAACAAAGAACAATTGCACGAAAGTCAATTCAAAACAAGACCTGGAAACAAGAAAAAGCACAAAGCCTGTCACCGTTTCATGGGCCTGAGGAGGGTCTGACCACTCCCTGTGAGAATTAAACCTGTCCACGGGCAGGGAAAATCCGCACCTCTCCCGCCCATAAACGCACCCCTTCCTCAAGGGCCTGCAGAGCAGACCAGCTGGGGCACGGCTTGGGAACCCGTCCCCCTCTGCCGCCCCCATCCACATGGATGGATGCTTTTGTCAGGCTGGCTGCCCCCGCCTCAGCCCGTGCCAGGCTGGCTGGCAGAAGCTGTCAGCAAGGCCAGGAGCCGGCTCCCCTTCCACAACATCCGTCCCCTGTCCTGCCAAAAAGCAGCTCGGCGGCCGGAGGGAAAATTAATATTCCCCAGCGCCGCCGAGCGGGGAACCTCCGGCGCGTGGCCAGGCCGAGCCCTGCCGTGCCTGGGAGCACCAGCATCCCCCCGCCCCTGCGCCGGCTGGGGACTCATCTTGATTCCATCGGGGCGCAGAGCGTGTCCTCCAGGCAGGGGCCGCGGCCAAAGCCAATCGGCTCTGCCCCGCCAGCGGCCAGCTCCAGGATGGTGTTCCCAGCTCCACGTCGTGCTCCAGAAGAACGCGCCAGCTGTGCCCCGGCTTGCGGGGACATCACGATGCCATTGAGCTGCAGGAGGATGTTTCCCCTGTCCCAGTCCGTGGCACCTTCACCACACTGCCACCACTTCTCCAATGGGACGGGCAGCACGGAGCCGCTCCCTCCACAGCTCGCGGGGACCAGCGGAAGCAGCATCTCCTCGGCTGCGCTCTCTCCTCTGCGCCGCGGCCGCAGGGAAACACTCCGGGGTTTTCTTCCAGCGCCACGAGACGCGTGCCGCTGCTGCTTGCTGGGCTCCTGGATCCTCCTGTGCACAGGGAGGCATCTCTGCTGTCTCCTGGGCCAGGCAGGGCTCCTGCAGCCAAGAATGCTCAAAAAGGTCCTCAAGGGCTGGCCTGTCTGTGGGATCCATGCATAAACACCACCTGATGAGGTGCTGGCACTCTGTGGAGAGAAACCAGAAACCGCCGCTCAGCGGGACAAGGCTCCTGTCCATGCTCTCCCACATTCCACAGCGCCCAGGCCACACCCGGAGTGCTCAGAGCTGCAGCCAAAAGCTTCCTATCAATCCTCTTTTGCGGAGGACACCAGCACAGAGGCACAGGTGCCACCTCCTCCAGCTAAGCCCAGGAGATGCACCTCCTCACCAGCTGCAAGAGCAGGACGCTTATGTGCCAGCCGCCCCTCCCAACCCCGTTCTTCCCCTCGTGCCTTGAAGGCTCATCCCCACCTTGAGACACCCGGGGCAGGAAGAAGAGCTGGCCCCGGACGATGTCCTCTCGTTGGTGTGGAAAGGAAGGTGCCCTCAGAGCAGCTCATAGAGCAGGATGCCCAGGGACCAGATGGTGGCTGACTGGCCATGGTAGCAGCCAAAGAGGATCCACTCTGGTGGGCTGTACTCCGGCGTTCCTATGGGACACGGGCGCAGCTCATCAGGCCCATGCTGCTCCCTCCCTCCCAGCCAGCTCCCGTTCCACAACAGCCAGCCCCTGCCCTGCCAAAAAGCAACTTGGCTGCAGCTGGCTGAAGAAGGATTCCCCCTCCTTCCTTGCCTCCTTCCTTCCCTCCCTCTTCCCCCTATGCCAGCCAAGGGAGGAACTTCTGCTGCCCAGCTGGGCCCCGGCTTTGGGCTCACCTGACATCCGGGTGTAGAACGTGTCCTGGAGGATCGTGCCGCAGCCGAAGTCGATGAACTTCGCCTCACCCGTGGCCAGGTCGACGAGGACGTTCTCGGCCTTGATGTGGGGGTGCAGGACGCCGCGGCTGCTGCAGTGCCCCATGGCCTCCAGCACCTGGCGGAACAGCCCCCGCGCCACGGGCTCCGTCAGGAACCGCCGCTCGTGCAGGAAGTACCAGAGGTGCTGACAGCGCTGCGGACGCTCCATGATCAGCGCGAAGCCCTCGGGCACCTCGAACCAGTCCAGGAGCCGCACGACGCCGCGGAAGCCAGGCCGCGACACCATCCACAGCAGCGCCAGCTCCAGGGCCACAAGGGCGCCCTTGCACTGCGGGGGGACCGCGATGCCGTCAGCGGGGCCGATGCTGCGCCGCGCCTCGGGCAGCCCCTGCCCGGCCCCGCCGCGGCTCGCCATGGCCCGGCCCGGGGCGCTGCGCGGCCCCCGCTCACTCCACGCTCGCTGCCCTCGCAGCGTTCCGGCTGCCGCCCTGCCGGGCCTCGCCACAGCCCCGTCCTGCTCGCCCCGCCGGCTCCTCCCGCTGGCCCCGCTCACTCCCCAGCCGCGCCCACTCCGAGATGCGCTCCCGGGACACTCGCTTGATGGCCGCCTGCGAGCCAAGGCCAGAGGCGGGCTGAGCTTGTCGCTCGCCGCCCGCCGCCACCCTCCGAGCCGGCCCCGTCTCTTCCCGGGGCGCCATCGGCGAGGCGGGGACCGGAGTAAACGCTGCCGCAGCCGCCGCTGCCCAGCAGCGGGCCCTGCCGCTAGAGCTGCTCTAGGGGAGGCCTCTCCGCCCGTGCGGGCGGCACCGCGCTGCCGCTCTTCTGCCCGGGGCACCCGCCCGCCCGGCGTGCTGCTGCTTGCCGAGCCGCCCCGGGCTGCAGCGGCTCGGGGCCGGCGGCCGAGCTGGCGAGCGGCGGAGCTCGGAGCGGGGCAGCTGCCGGCCACGCTGTCGGCCACGGGGCGGAAGCCGGGCAGCAGCGGGGCGGCCGCGGGCGGAACCGCGGCAGGGGCTTCGTTCGGGGCCGGGGCCTCGGCCGGGGCTGGGCCAGAGCCCGCGCCAGGCGCAGCCAAAAGCCCGCGCTGCTCCGCCAGCACCAGAGCGAGCGGCTCTTCCAGCGGCGCCACAGCCAGGACGGAGAGAGTCCGGCCGAGGCGGAACCACGGCGGGCCGGGCAGGGGCGGGCACGGGGCGGCCCCGCCGAGGGGCGCCTTGCGGGACGCGGCATCAGCCAGGCTGGGAGAGGCGGAACACGGACGGCACGGGACAGAACGAGAGTAGCGTGAGTGTGAGAGGGAGAAGGGGATGTCGAGCGAGTGGGAAGTCGAGCAGAAAACCGATCGAGAGAAGCGCTGCTGCTGCTGCTGCTGTGGAGCCGCCGGAGCTCGCGGCCGTTCCTCCGTTGCCCCCGCGAACCCAACGGAGGAGCCGCCGCGCGCCCCAAGGAACGAAAGAGAGAAACAAACAGATCACACCCCAAAGTCATTCCTATTAGAGAAGTAACCAAAGAAAACAACGTAGCAATAACGAAGACTGTTGGCTTCTGGCTTCTTTCTTCTTTGCATGAGACCAAGCATTTCATGGGGAACAATTGCCTCTTCTGACAATTTTGCCAGAGTGGACTGGAGCAGAGCATTTACTTTTCAAATAGAAAAGGAAAATCGTGTCAGTAATGTCATCTCTTTTCATCCTCTGTTGACACAGTTGCAGGCTGCCAAAAGACATGGTCTGCAGTGTGGAACTTGGGGCCAAGTTTCTTTTTCTGCCAGAGGATGAGGAGGGGAAGTATCCCAGAATCATGGAGTCGTGGCATGGTTTGGCTTGGAAGGGATCTGGAAAATCCCATGGCTGCAACCCCCCTGCTGTGGCTGGGGACCCCTTGCACTGGACCGGCTTGTCTAGAGCTCCATGCAGCCTGGCCTTGAACACTGTCAGGGACGGGACATGCCCACCTTCTCTGGGCAACCTGTTCCAGGAGAGCCTTTTTTCTGAATCCCTTACCTAAACCTAATCTCTCTCCATTTGGATCCATTCTCCCTTGTCCTGTCCTTGCCTGCCCTCGTACAAAGTCCCTGTCCAGCTTTCTTGTGTGTTGCCCTCAGGTACTGGAAGGCCACAGCTGGATCAAGGCTGGGTCTCTTTCCCAGGCTGAAGAAGCCGAGCTGTGTCAGCCTTTCCTTGCAGGAGAGGAGCTGCAGCCCCGGCACCATCTGGGTGTCCCTGCTGGGCCCCTGCTGCAGCGTGTCCACGTCCTTGCCGTCCGTGCCGGGGAGCCCGGCAGAGGCGGAGGCAGCGCTGCAGGTGCAGGGTCAGCGGCGGGGAGGAGACCCGGCCCTGGCAGCGGCTCCGGGAGCAGCGATCGGCGCTGGGCCGCCCGCACTGCAGAGAGCCGGGGCCCTTGTGCCTGCCCTTGTGCCCAGGGCGCCTTTCCCCGCCGCCCGCCCGCCCGCCCGCTCGGGGGAAATGCCCCCTGTGCCGCCCCTCAGGGCCGCCCCTCGCCGCTGCCCCGGGCGCTCCCGGCGCCGCCTGGAGGGGCCCAGGCCTCGGCCTCACCCTGCTCAGCCCGAGGCCTGGAAAAGCAGATTCAAACACCCACCCAGAAAGTGCCCCAGGATGCCAAGGTCAATCTTTTGTCACCAGCACGGCTTTGCTATCAGAGTCTGGACGGGAGTAGAAAATCACCAGGGGAAAAGAGCATGAACAAGTTCTGCCTTGGCACTACCTCTAGCTGTGGGGTACCAGTTGTTGGTTTCACTGGCTCTGGATTGAAGGCACTTGAGACAGTAATTCATGTTCAGACTCAAGTGTTTATTATTTCTTATCGGTAAAACAGCCTCATTACTGGGAGTTCAGCAGCTTTTCATTAGAAGGCACAAAATGGCCCACAATCTCTTGTTCCAAGGTCTTTTAAGACTAAACTATCCAATTAGGAACTGACACCTAGATTATTTTCCCTTTTAACCCAATAACTGATCCCAAAGAGCCTGCAATGTGGAATTTCTGCCCAATTACAAAAAGCCACCCAAACCCATGAAGAAGAAGGAAGAAGCATGAAGAAAAAACCCAGGACGAAATACTGTGCCCTCCATTTTGCTTCCATCCACAACATACTAAAAATCCCAAAACCTCAATTTCTCAGAGTCAGAGTGAACCAAAGCCCAAAAACTGGAGGTGATAAGAATGGACTAAAACCACAACCAAGGAATCAGCATCGCCCTGAAATACCTTTCCCCTTACATCAGCCTGGTGCATATTCATAGAGCCTCATGCATATCCATCAACTACTTTACATATTCCAGGAATGATTTTACATGGCCCCTCCCTGGGTCTGCCTTTTCAGAGCATGTGTGTTTCTTGGCTGTGGTTTTGGCTCCTTCTCTTTATCACCTCCAGGTTTTGGGCCTTGGTGCACTCTGCCTTCAGACGGGGAGTGCTGAGAGTTGGCAGATCTGTACAGGTGTCCTCATCCAGTGTGCATTGGATGTTATCCCATCCAAGCTGGCAGTTTAACACAAGCAGCTATTTCACTGATTAATAACAGAAATAAAAACTACATAACAAAGTTACTTTCAGAAACAGTCCCAGTCCATATTTGATCCCAGTCCAGTTGATCTCAGTCTGTGTGGTCCTGATCCATATGGTCCCAGCCTGTGCAGCCCCAATCCAAAGGATCCAAGCCCATATTTGATCCCAGTCCAGGTGATCCTAGCCCATCTTTGATCCCAGTCTGTGGGGTCCTGCACACACTCCCAGGGTCTGGAATTCCAGTTCCCAGCCAGGAAAAAATGTTCCTGCCCTTGAACTTCCTTCCTATCCCCTCAACAAATTGCAATAAAATTATAAACAAAGAAATAATAATTGAAATTAAATAAATTATAATTAAAAAAATCTCAACTCTTCTTTACAATACTCCAACTATGATTTAACTCAAACCAAAAATAACTATTACTATAATATTACCAATGCATATAAATAAACAAATTATATATCAAGAAATCCCTTTTGAAAATTTTAACTCGATGACCAATGTACTTTAGATAAAAATATCTAAAGAAACTACCATGCAATCTAACACCTCTTAGTTAAACAATTCATATTACAAATATACTAAACACAAAACCAAACACCACTATAATTTCTCAGACATTTCAACCAAACAATTAAACTTTAATAACATCCTTAAGTACTCTTGAAAAATTAAAATTATTTTTAAAGAATTAATTGTGTGTGGGTGGTTTTATTTCAATATTGGTTTTTGGATTGTTTGGGTTAGATGAATTAAAAAATGGGATTTTTATAGGAATTGAATCAGCTGAGAAGGTGGCACTCTGCAAACAGAATTGACTGAAAATAAATGGGACAGAAATCAGTAACTCTGAAAGTTTTATTTGCTATCAAATACAACCCACACACCCAGCCCCACACAATCCCAATCCCATTGCTCCAAATTGGGATCCCACTTCTCCCAATCTCCTTCCAACCCCATCTCACCCTGGTGGCTGTGGAATGGATTGAGTTTGGCATGGGATTGAGTTTTTTTGAGGAGGGAACAAGGAATTTAAGGTAGGATTGAGCCTTTTTGGGTTAACATTCAGTTATTTTCAATGGAATTTGAGTGGTTTTGAGGTGACTGTTCCATCCCTCCGGACTTTTGGAGGACAGAGAGATGGAGAAGAGAAAAAAATTCAGGCCAAACCAAAAGAGAAGCAGCCAGGTGTGTTCCCAACATGGATCACAGGGAATGTGAGTGACCAGGGCTGTGCCCAAAGTGCCTCCTCCAGTGGGGGATGGAGCTGGAGCAGCGCACGAAGCTCTTCCCGCACTCGGGGCACTCGCAGGGCTTCCCTTACCGGTGCCTCCGTTGGTGTCGGGTCAAGTTAGAGCTGCTGGAGAAGCTCTTCCCACACTGGGGACACTCGTAGGGCCTCTCCCCGGTGTGGATGCGCCGGTGGGTGACGAGGTGGGAGATGAGCTTGAATCCCTTCCCGCAGTCATGACAGCGGAAGGGCCTCTCCTCTGTGTGAATCCGATAGTGCATGAGGAGACTGGAGCTGGTCTGAAACCTCTTCCTGCATTTATCACACTCGTAGGGCCTCTCCCCAGTGTGGATGCGCCGGTGCCTGACGAGGTTGCAGTTGTGCTTGAATCCCTTCCCACAGTCGGGGCATTGGAAGGGCCTCTCCTCTGTGTGACTCTGATAGTGCAGGAGAAGATGGGACTTGGTCTGAAACCTCTTCCCACACTTGGAGCACTCATAGGGCCTCTCCCCAGTGTGGGTGCTCTGGTGCCTGATCAGGCTGGAGCTCTGGCTGAAGCTCTTCCCACACTCCCCACACTCGTAGGGCCTCTCCCCAGTGTGGGTCCTCTGGTGGCTGATCAGGTGGGAGCTCTGGCTGAAGCTCTTCCCACACTCCCCACACTCGTAGGGCCGTTCCCCAGTGTGGATCCTCTGGTGCACGATCACCTCGGAGTTCCACCTGAAGCTCTTCCCACACTCCACGCACGTGTGGGGCTTCTCCCCATCATGGAGCTGCTCATGGAGCACCAGCTCCGAGCTCTGGCTCCATCTCCGGCCGCCTTCCCGGCCCAGGCTGGCTCTTTCCCCCTCAGATCCCCGCCATCTGCGTTTGCAGCCCCTCCTCGTGCGGCATCTCCGGGCCTTTTCCTCCCCGTTGGCTTCCTGCGCCGTGGAGCCGCTCAAAACGGCCTCTGCCACCAGGTTCTGCCGCGGGCATTTGTCCTCCCTGCTCTCCATGCTCAGCTCCTGCTCTGGGCGAGGAAGGACAAGGACAGCATGGGATTTGCCTCCGTGCCACAGGCAAGGGCAACGAGATCCCCCCAGGCCGTCTCTGGGGACGCACTGCCCCCTCTTGGCTCTCCCCATTTCGGGATGCCGGGGCTCTTTGGGCTCCCGGGCTCCCTTCTCCCCTCATTCTCTGCTCTGGGCTGCAGCGGCTCCAAGGAGTCCCCCCTGCCCCTCTCCAGGCTCTTGAGGCTCCCACCAATGGCGGCGCTCCCCCCTCTCTGGCCTCCCCACTTTGGCCTCCTGGGGGACACAGGGCTCTGCTCCTCCAGGCTGCCTCTGCCGGCAGCCGCCACCGCCACCCCCCGATGTCCCCCCGTGGGGCCTTTTCCGCTCAGCCTTGGACTTCTTCATTCTCCAAACATCCCCCCAAAAACCCAACCCAGGGACCCCCCGGGATATCCGGGCCGGGCTCCCCCTCCCCGCTCACCTGCGCCATGGGGGGGGGCGATGATCCCACAGGTGGGGGCTGCGAATTCAGGCAGGGATCGAGACCGCGTGGCTCCCTCAGCTCAACCTTGATCTGCCCTTGTCCTTCCTCTTCCTCCCGCTCCTCCTCTGTCCTATCTCCACCTCCCTCTCCTCCTCCCCCCTAACCCCGCCTCCTTCCCTGCTCTTTCTCCTCCCGCTCCTCCTCTTCTATCCCCCCCTCCTCCTCCTCCCCTGTCTTATCCCCACCCCCATCTCCTTTTCCATCCTGCCCCTTCCACTCCTTCTCCCCCTCCTCCCCCCTTACCCCGCCTCCTCCTCGCCCTCCATCCCTGCCCTTCCCTCCCTCCTCCTCCTCCCCCAGCAGCAGCCACACCCTCGGTGCCCCGTTCCCGCAGCCCTCGCAGCCCGCGGCAGCAGCGGCCATGGAGCCGGGCCAGGTCGGCACGGGCAGCGCGGGGCTCTCGGCTGCTCCCAGCCGCTGCGGGCGGGGGAACCCGGCCCGGGCCAAAGGAGAGGCAAACTGGGCAAACTGGGGGCAGATCACAAAGCTAAGGATGCAGCAGAAAATGGAGCTGAAAGAGTTATGTTAATATTAACTCCAAACGAGGAAAAACTGGAAATTCCAAAGTTTAGGGAAGCCGAGAAAAAAGAATTAAACAAGATAGGAAATGAACAAGATAAATCAGGGAAATAGAAACTTCTACATGACTTAATAAAATGTGCTTGCTAGGAAAATATTAGAAGACGTGCATCAGAAACCCCACTGGCATACTCAAGTTTTGTGTGATCATTTTTTAAGGAATTTTGGGTGCACTGGGATTTTTGGTGTAGCAAAGCAAGTCACTGAAAGATGCTTAATTTGCCAAAGGATAAATAAAAAGGTGATGAGAAAAACAACATTAGGAGGTCATGAGTTAGCTCGTCGACCACTTCAAAATATCCAAGCAGACGTTTAGATTTGTTAGGTTCTGGATTTATTTGGAAAAAAACCCATTTAATCTAGAAGAAAGAGAATATGCCATATGTTAGACAGGAGATTTTAGGAGAATAAAAATCTTTGAAGTATCAGAAACACCCGAGGAATAAACCAAGAAAATAAAAAGGGAAAATGAAAGGGAGGGGAACAAGAGGAAAAGTCAGAAAGAGAGTGGGATCCTCTGCAGCTCTTGCCCCCTCCGTTGGCGGCCGAGGCGCCTGTCCCGGGTCCCGGCTCGCTGCCCGCCTCAGCTCCGCCTGCCCCGGTTTCCATCCCAGGTGCGGGCTCACTGCCCAGGGCAGCTCCACCTGCCCCGGCGCTGGCGGTGAATTTGTGTGCCCTGGCCCCACTGCCCGGCCCGCGGCCGCTCTGCCGGCCATGCTGGGGAAGATGGGGTTGCTCTGTCCTGCCGCGTGGGCCGAGGTCACCGCGCCGACCGCACCGAGGGCGGGTCCCTGCCATCCCATCCCCGGCTGCCCTGCCCGTGCCAGCTGCGCTGGGCAGCGCCGCCGCTGCTGCCGGGGTCTCCCACCTGCCTTTTCTCTGCCGGGAGCTGCCGGATCAGCCGCCATAAGCCATGTGGGGGCTGCCCACGCTCCGGCTCGGCCTCCACGGGAAGATCCCCCTCTGGCCATTCCGGCAGCAGACCCTGCCCACACTCCCACCGAGCCTCGGCGGGATATCCTCCCCTGACCCCTCCTGCTCTGAGTTACGTCCCCTTGGTAACCACAGCTCCTGCTGTTCATGGAAAATCCCTCTCTCTACAGGAAGCACCTTATCGAAACACTAGGAGCTCAGTTAAAAGGCAGCCCTCTCCAAATTCTTTCCCAAAACACGGGAGAAAGGCTACAGAAGCTAAAAAAGTGAAAGAGTTAGATGAAGGGATTGCTCTATTGCCGTGAAGAGAGGTTCCCAAGGCAGGGATGCGCTGCCCCGCCCCGCGGGAGCCACCGGCGCCCCTGCCGGCCGTGCCCGGAACTGCACCCAAGGGGAAAGCGCCGCAGCCGAAAGGCCGGGACCGGCTCCGGGCTCTGTTTGTTGTCACTGCCGGAGCTGTTGATACACACCACTATCATTATATTATACACACTAGTAAAGAACCGTTATTCCTAATCCCATGTCTTTGCCTGAGAGCCCCTTGATTTCACTATCCTAAAAATTAAGAGGGAGGGGGTTTGCATTCTCCATTCCAAGAGAGGCTTTTTCTGCCTTCCCAAGCAGACACCTGTCTTGTAAAGCAAGACAAGCACCCACAGGCACTGAGGGGGGCTGCAGGAGGGGCAGAAGAAGGCCCTGCAGCACTTGGGCACAAAGGCCCAGCAGGTGAATGCAAGAAGGGAGCAGCAAAAGGCCAAGCTGAAGGCAAAGGCCAGGGCAGAGCTCCTACAGCCCCTGAGGGATCAGCCCCAGGGCCCAAGGGGGCCCCAGCACCCAGGGCACGGCTCGGCCACAAGCACCCGGCAGAGGCATTGCCCTCCTCGGCAGGGCACAGCCCACCCAAACAGCCCCTGGCAAGGAATCAGGGCTCCGCCTGCAGGGCACAAGGACACTGCAAGCAGAGACAGCAGCACCCTCAGGACCAGCAAGTCCAGCCCGTGATGGACATGGATTGGCAGGGCTGACACAGCTCCCATCACACCAGGGACCCTCCACACTGGAGCCCTTGAGAACATTCAGGTGGGTCTGCATTGAGAGGAGGCATTTTCTGATGGACACAGGGGCCTCTCAATCTGCTCTGAATCTTAGACCTAAAGGGGAAAATAGTAAAGGAATATTTTAATTTTTAAGGGAATGAGTGGGAAAGATGAGCAGGTATGATTTGTTCAACCACTATTAGAAGCTGTGGCGGATAGGTTTGAAATAAATGAATTTCTTTTTCTTCCTCCTGTGATTGTAATTAACTAGGAAGGAGGTTGAGAGCTGGATTTTAATACTGTAAAAAGGGATACGGAGGCTAGTTCTGTTGTACCTCTGTGTCAAAAGTCTGACAAGGCCTATGCTGAAGTGAACCCAGAAGTGTGGGCAGCCCCAGGGAAATACAGAAAAGATAGATATGGAGCCTCTACAAATTAAAGCAACCAGGATAGGCAATACCCTGTTCCAAGAGAGGGAAGGAAGGGCTCACAGCCTGGTATTGAGTCCCTGTTAAAGGCAGGGCTTTTGGAGCCAAGGATGTCTCCCTACAATACTCCTATCTTGCCAGTCAACAAACTGGATGGAGGGACACAAGGAGGAAACACAGAATTTTCAAGTGTTAAAATTAAGATTAACTGAGGCGAGTGGCCTGGGCCTTCCAGACAGGGAAAAAGAATTAGGGTTATAGGTGGACGTTAAACAGGGTCTTGCCAAAGGAATTCTTGTGCTAAAATGTTTAACCCAGTGGCCAGAGAGCAGCCTCATTGTCTGCAGAATTGTGCAGCCACAGCTTCCGTGGGAGCAGAGGCCTGAAAACTGATGACAACAGGAGGATCTCCTAGAGTTCAAGTCTGGCAGCAAGTTAAAGCTTTGACAACCAAAAGAGCCTCTCAATGGATGAGCAGGGCTCGGTGATTACAGTATGAAACTTGTTCAGTGGCACAGGAGGATTCAGAACTGAGGACAGGGCAAGGGTTTAACCCAGCCTCCTGTTTGAACAGCCTGGAGAGGGGCTGGCAAGGAACCCAGGACTGCACTCAAGGGACAGAGCTCCCGAGCCAGGCTGGGAGAGATTGATGGGACATTCCCTGGCCTGAGGGAGACAATGTGTTTGTGGATGGCTCTGCAAGGGCAGCAGAAGGGAAAAGAGCTACAAGACAGGCTGTTGTTAAGGAAGGGGAATCAGACAAAGCGCAGGTCACCGGCCCATGCTCAGCTCAACCCGCGGAGCTGTGGGTGCTTGTAAGAGCCTGGCACTGAAATGCCCTGAGCAGGAAGGCTTCAAAATCTTCTGCTGACACCATGGCACCTAACAGGGGGGCAAAAGCAATTCTGACTGCTTCAGCAAGCACTGGATCACTTATTAAACTATTTCTGAAAGAAATAATTCAAAGATAATGGATTGTGGAAGCAATAGATTCAGATGGGGAACTCATTTTACAGGAAAGACCCTTCAGGGGGTTATGGCAGCTTTAGGAATACAATGGGACCTCCATAACCCCTGGCAAGCCCAGAGCTCGGGTTGGGTAGAAAGAATGAATGGGGAAATAAAGAAACACCTTTGGAAGCCGGAGATGGAAACCAAGATGCCATGGGTACAGCTTTTGCCATTGGCTTTGGCAAGAAAAAGAGCCAGACCCAAGGCAGATATTCAATTATCTCCCTTGGAATTCATGTCTGGAATTCCTTACCTGGGCAATTCTCCACCTAGTGCAGGGTGGAAATAAGGGATGTAAATTTAAGGCAGGCTGTAGCCGGGATCCTGTCTCCTGTGGAATCTCTCCCCCAGGAAGCTGGGCTGGCACAGAGCCTGCCCTGGGACTTTGCTGTTGCCAACACCCAGCCAGGCCATCGGCTCCTGCCTAAGGAGTGCAAAGCAGCACCACTGGTGGCCAAGGGGCCCACGCCAAGTGTCCCTGAGGCCAGAAACAGCCGCCAGCACAGCTGAGCACGGGGGGACCCCTCAGCCTGGCCTCAGGGGCTCTGAAGCCCCGGAGATTTGCACTTCCCGCCCGCAGCAGGACCATGGGAGCCGCCCTGAGCCTGCCCTGAAGGCAACGCAGCAGCAGCCAGGGCTCCACAGCGGGCCAAGCCCCTGGGCCTGCCCACAGATCCTCTGCTCAAACCCTCGGGAATCCTGGCCACCCTCCCCTGGCACCTCCAGCCACTGCGGCCAAGCCTCGCTGCCGCTGCTGCAGCTCCAGCGCTGGCTGGGCCTGCACTGCCACAGCTGCTGGGGAGCACCGCGGCACAATTCCACCCTGGGGCTCACTCACACCCACACTCTGGGCTGCCTGCGACTGCACTGCTGCAAAATGTACCCATCCTGGTTCTTTTAAATCTTCTTTCTCTGCTCAGAAAGGTTTCTCTACTCAAAGGTTTGCCTTTGGGAAAGAAATTTTAAAGGTTTTATTTAAGGGGTTCCCAGTCTGTTCGGATGTTAAACTCATCTCCACCACTCAATGGAGACGAGTTTAACATCCGAACAGACTGGGAATAGCCCAAAAGACACCCACAGAGATAAGGACCAGCAACAAAACATCAACGCCCCGCAGCAAACAGCAACCAACAGCTACCCCAGACACTGCCCCCGGCACAGCTGGAGACACCTGGTCTGGAAAAGGCTGAGAAGGAAATCCAGGAGTGTGGACGGAATTCACAGCAGAGGGGAAGAAATCCGAGTCTAATAGGAAACCAAACACTAAAAACTTACACGACTTGGAAGCAATGAACATTAAAGCAGTGGATTTAGATTGGTTCAGACTAGGTAAAGTTTAGGAAAAATCGAGTAAAACTGACATGTCATGGAATGATGTTTTCTGCACAGCCGGGCTATGTGTGGATGAAAGTATTTCTGTTGCACATCCTGGCCAGAACCAAGTAATGCCTTGACTCTCTCACACTAAAGAGATTCTTGGAGAGTTTTTGTTTTCCCTACAGTTTCAGTGATAAGATTACAACATGAGAAACATTTTTTATAATAATCCTACTTTATATTGTCAGGTAGGTTTGGGACAGAAGGGTGAGAATCAATTTTTGGTCAGGGTTTTTCCATGTTCGCCTTTATGTTGCATTTTGCAAAATTGAAGAGCTTTAACCGTGATACTTTTAACTCTTAAATAGTTCATACTTTTTTTAAAAAAAGCAGGGTGAAGCTGCAAAGGGAAACAGCAAATGGAGAATGTTGGGAAAACTTTACTATAAATAAATGGGGGGGAATTGAGATGAGGGACTACATTTTGTTCGTCATGAAAAAGAGACCAGTGTGTTACAAGAGTTGTCTGCTGACTATTTCTGTACTACTTCATGAGATATGAGCCACAAGGATACCAGGGAAGGGGTTGCAGGAGCCCACACATAGTCCCACCCAGCAAATGGTACAAACAGATAACTCACAGAAATAACGACCAGGGAAAGGCTGGGGAAAGGGCAGGGGCAGATAAACACCCAGCAGGGAAACCTTTCCCGCTGACAAATGGTACAAGCAGATAACTCACAGAGATAACGACCAGGGAAAAGCTGGGGAAGGGGCAGGGGCAGATAAACAGTCTGCAAGGCAGGATATTTGCTTGCTTAAGCTTGATAGGGCACAGTTTGCAAGGCAGGACATTTGCTTGCTTAAGCTTGATAGGGCACATATTGCATTAATCATAAGATTTTGGTAATTTTCCACGGAGAAGTCACCAAATAAGGACATAGGGTTAAGAAGACGCAGCTGAGGAAGACTCCGCAGCCTTTATCACCGACCACCAGGAGACAGAAGGATGACCCCCTAGCAACAACCAGCGCAGGTGCAGAGAACTCCGAGATAACATGGACTCCTGAAGGATGGAGAGGATAAAAGGACTGAATCAGAAACTTGTTGGGGCGGCAGTTGGTGGAGCTGAGACTCCCCTGTCGCCCAGCTCTGAGCCTTTGCTTACGTAGTATAACTGCTTCAATAATTAATAAATTCTTTGATTGGAAATTACTCGTTTTGAGTCAATTTTATAACAGTTTGGTGCCGTGACTCGGATGAGAGTTTGGATCGGGTAAGATCTACCCAGAGTGGGGGGCGCCTCATCCAGTGCTTTCTGGGTGGCCCCTCTGGGAGAACCTCCACCACTCTCACCGACGACCCTAAAATATATACTAGTAAGCAAACGGGACAAATTATACCGGTGAACCCCTTAATAATCTGTGCACGGAGTATGGACGAAGACGCAGGACGTGTAAGTATAAAAAAGAATCCGTTCGGGCGGGGTTGGGATCCCGGAGTGTGGCGGTGGACAAGTGTGAATGAGAGGAGGGCCGGCAGCCGGACTCTCCAAGTGAGTGCGGACCCTTGAGTAGTGCGGTTCCCGCAGACCCGCGAGGGCTCGGGCCACAAAAAAGGGGAAGTGAAAGGAATTTGAGAGGGAAAGAAGGCACTCCGGACGAATGGGGCAGGGAAAAAGCAAGACCCCAACCCAAGTCAAACTCCCCCCCATTCCAAGGGACAGCCCCCTAGGATTCATGCTTAGTAATTGGAAGCATTACCCGGAGACCGAGACTAAGGATAGGGCCAGAATGATACATTATTGCATGGAAGTATGGGGTGGGAAAGAGATTTCCAAAAAAGTTTTTTGGCCCGTGTTTGGATCATCTGAAGACTGGGTCCGACAGGACTTGAACCTATGGGTAAATTCTAAAGAGCCCTTCTCGTAAGAGGAGAGTGATTATGCCAAAATATGGGTAGCAAGACCCGAAGTGTATGTTTTCCAATTAAGAGAAGGGAAAGGGGATCCGGACAAAAAGGGGAAGAGGGACAATCATTTGGGCGACTTAATTATAGCACCGCCCCCATATGTCCCACCGCTAGCACCCAATGCCCCACCACCTCCACAACCACCTGCACCGAACAATGATGAAGAGGGTAACCAAGGGGAGGTTAACCAAACCGGTTACCAAGGCCCGATTACAAGGAGCCGCAGTAGGGTTGAGACGGGGTTATTCCCTCTACGGGAGATGCCCATGGGTGGACCACAGGCGGGTATAGGATTTATTACTGTCCCCTTGAGTTCGGCAGATGTACGAGACTTTAAGAAGGACATGGGACATTTATTAGAGGACCCTTTTGGGGTAGCCGAGAGGGTCGACCAGTTCTTAGGACCAAACATCTATACCTGGGAAGAAATGCAGTCCATTTTGGGCATTCTGTTCTCTACTGAAGAACGGAATATGATAAGAAGGGAAGGAATGTGTATTTGGGACACGCAGCATGTCCAAGGCCCGGCTGCGGATGCTAAATGGCCCCTACAGAACCCCCATTGGGACCACCAAAATGCGGCACATAGAACACATATGCAGGATTTAAGGACAATAATTATTCAGGGGATTAGGGACTCAGTCCCGAGGGGGCAAAATATAGATCGGGCATTCAACGATAGGCAAAAGAAGGACGAGTCGCCTACGGAATGGCTCGAGAGATTACGGAGGAACTTACGATTGTACTCCGGAATGGACCCCGATAGCCAAACTTCACAGTCAATGCTGAAAGTCCATTTCGTTTTAAAATCGTGGGACAACATAAAGAAGAAAATCCAGAAATTAGAGGACTGGCAGGACAGGGGGCTGGATGAACTGCTTAGGGAGGCACAGAAAGTATATGTCCGTAGGGACGACGAAAGGGACCGCAGACAAGTAAGGTTGATGGTCGCAGCAACAGGTGGGGGGAGGTACCAAAGAGAAGGGCGAAAGGGAGGTTTGAGTGAACAAAAAGAGAAAAGTATAGGGGAGTCAGAAGGGGTGAAGGTGTGTTTTTATTGCGGAAAAAAAGGGCATTTTAAGCGAGAATGTAGAGTCCGAATCAGAGACGAGAAGCAGTTCCAAATGGACTAGGGGGGTCAGGGGCTCTATTTGGTGGGGACCCGGAAAAATCATAAAGAGCCCTTGATAAAAATTAAAGTGGGTCCCCACAACCAAGAAATTGAATTCTTGGTAGATACGGGGGCAGAAAGATCCACGGTACAGAACCTACCAAAAGGATGTACCATCTCTAAAGAAACTGCCACTGTCATAGGGGCAAAAGGGGAACCTTTTGAAGTACAAATCATAAAAAATGTGACTATAGAATCAGGATCCAAAATAGGGATGGGAAATCTATTATTGGTACCCGAGTCAGATTATAATCTGCTCGGGCGAGACATGATTATAGAATTAGGGATTAGTATAGGTGTAGATAATAAGGAATTAAAAATTAAATTATGCCCTTTAAGGGTAGAAGATGAAAAGCAAATTAACCCCGAAGTCTGGTACACGCCTGAGAGCGTGGGACAGCTAAAAATCACTCCATTTTCGGTAACTATCAAAAATCCGGATGTCCCCGTCCGAATTAAGCAATACCCATTATCCCCAGAAGGGAGACGAGGATTAAAACCAGAAATAGAAAGGTTGTTGAATAATGGATTGTTAGAACCCTGTATGTCTCCGTTCAATACTCCCATCCTACCAGTTAAAAAGCCAAACGGCACCTATCGATTGGTGCATGATTTAAGGGAAATAAACAAGCGAACTGTAGCCCGGTTCCCGGTGGTGGCAAATCCTTATACCCTCTTGACTAAACTGGGGCCTGAGAATTTATGGTACAGTGTTATAGATCTCAAAGATGCCTTTTGGGCATGCCCTTTGGCTAAAGAAAGCCGGGATTATTTTGCATTTGAATGGGAAGACCCCGATACGGGAAGGAGACAACAATTAAGATGGATGGTACTCCCTCAAGGATTCACTGAGTCCCCTAATCTCTTCGGGCAGGCTTTAGAGCAAATTTTACAGGATTACCAAGTGGGGCCAGGGGTTACATTAATCCAATACGTAGATGATCTACTCCTGGCGGGGCAGCAGGAAGAGAATGTACGGAAAGAAAGTATTAAGTTATTGAACTTTTTAGGCTTAAAGGGATTGAAAGTCTCCAAGGCAAAACTACAATTTGTCGAAGAAGAAGTAAAATACCTAGGCCATTATCTAAAGAAAGGAGAGAAGAGAATAGACCCCGAACGAATACAGGCGATTTTAGCATTACCAATTCCAAGAAATAAGAGACAAATCAGGCAAATACTTGGACTAACTGGTTATTGTCGACAATGGATTGAAAACTACAGTAGTAAGGCGACTTTCTTGTATCAGAAACTTACTCAAGAGGGACTCCTAAAATGGGATCAGGAGGACACCGAAAGGCTGCAAGAGCTTAAAGAGAGCCTAATCCATGCCCCGGTATTAAGTTTACCTAATACTAATAGACCCTTCCTTTTGTTCATAAACGTAGACAAGGGGGTCGTGTATGGGGTCCTTACTCAAGAATGGGCAGAGAAAAGGAAACCGGTGGCTTATCTATCAAAGATCTTGGACCCAGTAAGCAGAGGATGGCCTACGTGCTTACAAGCAATTGTAGGATGTGCTCTTTTGGTAGAAGAAGCCCGGAAAATTACATTTAATAGCAGCCTGAAAGTGCTGTCCCCCCATAACATACGGGGAGTCTTACAGCAAAAGGCTGAAAAATGGATCTCAGATGCAAGGCTTCTAAAATATGAAGGAATACTAATTGAGGCTCCAAATTTAACTCTAGAAACTACTAATATCCAAAATCCAGCTTCCTTCTTATATGGAGGACCAGAAGAAGCACTAACACATGATTGTATAGTGACTATAGAAGAACAGACAAAAATCAGACCAGATTTGGAAGAAGAAGAATTGGAAAAAGGAGAAAGACTGTTTGTGGATGGATCCTCCAGAGTAGTTGAGGGAAGGAGAAAATCAGGATATGCTATCATAAGGGGACCCAACCTGGGAGTGATAGAATCGGGACCCCTTAGTGGATCCTGGTCCGCCCAAGCATGTGAACTATATGCTGTACTACGAGCCCTGGAATGGTTAACAGGAAAAGATGGGACTATTTTTACGGACTCGAAATATAGCTATGGGGTAGTCCATACATTTGGCAAGATATGGGAGGAAAGAGGACTAATAAATTCACAAGGGAAAGATTTAGTTCACCGTAAATTAATATTAGACGTGCTCAGTGCCCTACGAAAACCCCGAAAAATAGCTATAGTTCACCTGAAAGGTCACCAAAAAGGACTGGATTTGAGAAGTAGGGGAAATAATGCAGCTGACCAGGAGGCTAAACGGGCTGCCCTGAGACTCCTCACCTTGCAGGAAAACATAGAACACTCCCAAACACCAGAACCTGACCCCGACATCAAGTTTAATAAAGAAGAAGAGAATAAAATACAAAAACTAGGAGCTAAAAGGGATGCACAAGGAGCATGGAAATTAGCAGATGGCAGAGAAATAATACCTAGAGCATTGGCACATAGATTACTGACTAAGATACATCAAAAAACACATTGGGGATCACAGGGACTGGTAGATTATTTTGCTGCAAAGTATGTGAGAGTGGGAATCTGGGACATTGCCAAACAAGTAACCAGAGGATGCCTAATTTGCTTACAAGTAAATAGAAAAAATTTGAGAAAATTACCGGAGGGAGGCCGACCGCTAGCGAAAAGGCCTTTCTCCCACATTCAGATAGATTTCACCGAGCTCCCCAAAGTAGGGAGAACCAAATATTTCTTGGTCTTGGTGGACCACCTAACACATTTTGTGGAAGCCTTCCCAACCGTAAGAGAAACAGCCAAAGTAGTTACGAAAATATTGATGGAAGAGATAATCCCGAGATACGGGGTCCCAGAAGTCATTGACTCAGATAGAGGGCCGCATTTTATTTCCCAAGTTACCCAAAACTTAGCAACAGCTCTGGGCATACGGTGGGAACAACATGCCCCCTGGCATCCCCAGAGCTCTGGACGAGTTGAACGAATGAATGGGGAAATAAAAAAGCAATTGACCAAACTGGTAGCAGAAACCAATTTGACCTGGGTTAAATGTATTCCTCTAGCGTTGCTAAATATAAGAACAAGACCTAGAGCTGATTTAGGGGTATCACCCTTTGAAATGATGTATGGGATGCCGTATAACCTAGAAAATCCTAACAAACATCCTGTCATTAATGACACATGTACGCAAAAATATTTGGTGGAATTGACAAAGTACAGAAAAGCATTATGGGAAAAAGGTATGTTAGCACAACGGCCTCCTTTAGATTTTATCTTACACCAGGTACAGCCAGGAGATTGGGTGCTCGTGAAAAGCTGGAAAGAAAACCCCTTGACTCCAAGGTGGGAAGGACCGTTCCAAGTACTCCTCACCACAGAAGCAGCCATACGAACCGCTGAAAAAGGATGGACTCATGCTAGTCGCATAAAAGGACCGGTAAAACCCCCTCACAGCTGGGAGGTTTGCAGTCTCCCGGGAGAAACCAAATTAAAGCTGAAACGAACTGATAAATGATTTGGATAATAATCTGGGTTGGAGATAACCATTATCTCCAAACCCACCTAATAGGGAATCGGGAGGCTCTTGGATATTGCAAACTCTTAGAGGACGAGTTGAGAAAGCCCTACTTTAAGTCCCCAAGATTAGAACATAAAGGGCACACATGGGAGGGGGAAAAAGCACAAAACAAAGATATTAGGTTAAAGTGTAACTGGTTAGATTGTGACTGTCACCCCCTTGTATGCTTTTCCTGTAAATTGTGTCACGAACCTTGGTGGTCTCATTGTTGGAGTGGTAGAACACCTAGGGGAATTTGTACGCCGTGCTATGAGAAAGAGAGGAGACTAACTTCTATCATTCTTAGTAGCAGAGTTGCTACGGGGGAGGTAAAGCTTGGATCTGACGAGTGGTGGGAAACCTTTTCCAAAGGGGTAAATCCTGATCGGTTCTGCTACCACCCTAACGAACCGATCCCCTTTCTCCTGGACATCCTGGAAGTGGTGTGTCGGAAGAAAGCCCCCAATTTGCGGCGTGACCTCTCATTAATAAAAGCTGATAACTGGGCCGCCAGTGCTAAAAAGTGGAAACGGGAGGTTTATCCGGCTCCTGAAGAATACCCCTGCTGCCGAGAAGATGGTAAACCCCGAGGCTCGCAGCAACCGAGTCGTCGGGCGAGGCAGAGAGGTAATAACCAGTGGAGTCCGTCGGAAGCCTCGACCCCCATATGGGATGTCCAGGAAATGTTGGCCGTCCTGCCCCAGGATTGGTAACCCACCACTGGGGAAACCAAAGGTAAAATTCAACCTGAGCTCCGACAATGACAGCCCCAAATTACAAGCCTTAATTCTTTTCTGGTGCATCATAACAAGTTCAGGGGCAGAAGGGTATTCACATCAACCCTTCAAATGGTCACTGATTAGATGGGAAGACCAGTATGTTATCCAGACCAAAATCACGTCTGGCGCACCCAGCTTTTTATGTACTTTGTGTGATTTAATACCTGTAAATCCATGTTTAAATCAGTTTGGATGTTATTTTTGTCCAAGCTCAAACCCGGGAAAAGGGTATTGTAACTATCCAGGACACTTTTACTGTGCTTATTGGGACTGTGTATCAGTAAGCTCCTTTGGGGGGAACGAGGACGGGTTTATCAGAACTGGATGGGGTCCATACGGGTGTACACAGCCCACTTCCACATATACCCAGAAAGAAGGAGGGTTAGAAGGAACATGCAATATGATTTACATTAATGTGACAAAACCACATGACCAAGTCTGGTTATTAGGGAAAATGTGGGGAGCCCGATTATGGGAACCAGGGACAGACAGAGGGGGGCACTTTATAATCCAAAAGACAACCGTGCCACACGACCCCGAACCAATTGGACCAAACCAGGCGATAGCTGGAGAACTAACGCTAGGAGAAAATAATGGAAATGAATCAGAAACAGCCCCAACCACTAGTCTTCCAGAAATGTATAAGCAAAACTTTACTGATTCGACCCAAGGACCTGAAAACCCGGGAGAAGGGGACTTGTGGAAAATATTACAGGCCACTTTCCTAGTCCTGAATGAGACCCATCCAAATCTAACTGAGGAATGTTGGCTGTGTTACACCGTAAACCCCCCGTTCTATGAAGCCATAGGGGTAACAGCAAAAAGCAGACGAGTAAATGGGACCAACCCAGCTAGGTGCCTATGGAAAAAAGAAGGAGAAGAATCGAGAGGGATAACCTTGGCAAGGGTAACGGGGAGAGGAAGATGTATAGGACGAGTACCAGTGGAAAAACGACATCTATGTCAGGTTATGGGGAATTTGAGTGGCCCTAAGAAACCTGCCAGCTGGATACTGCCAGCAGCAAATGCTAAATGGGTCTGTAACACTCTCGGAGTCACCCCATGTATAAATATAGACCGATTTAATGAATCCAGTGACTTTTGTATTCAAGTATTGATAGTACCCAGAGTCCTTTACCACCCCGTAGAGTATGTTTATGAACAATATCAAAATATAGGACCCCACATAGTGAAACGGGAAATATTCACAACCTTCACTGTAGCAATGTTACTAGGAATAGCTGCAGCCGGGACAGGAACAGGAATAGCCTCACTCATACAGCAACACCGAGGATTCCAAGAACTAAGAGCCTCTGTAGATGAAGACCTCAGGAGGATCAAAACCTCCATCAAAGACCTCACAGAATCATTAGATTCCCTAGCAGAGGTAGCCTTACAAAATCGAAGGGGGTTAAATCTATTATTCCTGCAACAAGGAGGACTATGTGCTGCTTTAAGAGAAGAATGCTGCACATATGTAAACAAGAGCGGAATTATACGGGACTCAATGGCAAAACTAAGGGAGGGGCTAGAAAGAAGACAAAGAGAAAGGGAAAAACACCAAAGCTGGTATGAATCTTGGTTTAACTATTCTCCTTGGCTTACAACTTTATTATCAACGATAGCGGGTCCACTACTTCTCTTACTATTGGGACTCACGTTTGGCCCTTGTATTTTTAATAAATTGATTAGCATTGTAAAAGGCAGATTAGAAGCTGCTCACCTTATGCTCACACGAGCAAAATACGGAACCTTGAAGAGGGATGATCCAGAAGAATCTCTGGAGCTCAGCAAAAGGGAATTAGAGCGTTTTGACGAACAAAATTGAGTATCAAAACAAAGGGGGGATTGAGATGAGGGATTACATTTTGTTCGTCATGAAAAAGAGACCAGTGTGTTACAAGAGTTGTCTGCTGACTATTTCTGTACTACTTCATGAGATATGAGCCACAAGGATACCAGGGAAGGGGTTGCAGGAGCCCACACATAGTCCCACCCAGCAAATGGTACAAACAGATAACTCACAGAAATAACGACCAGGGAAAGGCTGGGGAAAGGGCAGGGGCAGATAAACAGTCTGCAAGGCAGGATATTTGCTTGCTTAAGCTTGATAGGGCACAGTTTGCAAGGCAGGACATTTGCTTGCTTAAGCTTGATAGGGCACATATTGCGTTAATCATAAGATTTTGGTAATTTTCCATGGAGAAGTCACCAAATAAGGACATAGGGTGAAGAAGACGCGGCTGAGGAAGACTCCGCAGCCTTTATCACCGACCACCAGGAGACAGAAGGATGACCCCCTAGCAACAACCAGCGCAGGCGCAGAGAACTCCGAGATAACATGGACTCCTGAAGGATGGAGAGGATAAAAGGACTGAATCAGAAACTAGTTGGGGCGGCAGTTGGTGGAGCGGAGACTCCCCTGTCGCCCAGCGCTGAGCCTTTGCTTACGTAGTATAACTGCTTCAATAATTAATAAATTCTTTGATTGGAAATTACTCGTTTTGAGTCAATTTTATAACAATGGGGTGTCCAGGGGTCCCTGTGCCCAGGAAAGGGGGTGCACGGGCCCCGGTGTTGAGGAAGGTGGTGGGTGGGGGCTGTGGAAGGCAGGAGTGGGGGTCCAGGGGGTGCTGGGGTCAAGGAAAAGCGGGGGCTGGGGTGTCTGAGAGGGGGAGGGCCGGGAAAGGGGGTGCGGGGGGGCATTGGTGCTGCATGAGGGGGTGCAGGAGGGTCCCCGTGCTGGATAAGGGGGTGCAGGGGGGGGTCCCTGTGCCTGAGAACGGAGGGTTTGGGAGGGTTCCAGTCTCAGATATGGGGGTGCACGGGGGTCCTGGTGCAGTGGAATGGGGGTTCAGGGGGTCCTGGTGCTGTATAAGGGGATGCAGTGGGGTCCCGGTGCCCAGGAATGGGGGTTCAGGGGTGCCGGTGCCAGATAATGGCCTGGCTGGGATCTGGTGCTGGGAAAAGGGGTGCAGGGGGTCCCAGGGCCAGATAACGGGATGCACTGGGGTCCCGGTGCCCAGGAATGGGGTTCCGGGGGGTTCCGTTCCCGAGTTCCGGGGTTCAAGGGGTCCTGGTGCCTGAAAATTGAGGTTCAGGGGGTCCCGGTGCTGGGTAAGGGGATGTAGTGGATCCCGGTGCCCAGAAATTGGGGTTCAGGGCGGTTTCCCTGCCCGGGAATGGGGGCTCAGGGGGTTCCAGGCTGCAGATAAGGGGGTGCAGGGGTTATCGGGGCTGAGAAAGGGGGTACAGGGGGGTCCCAGTGCCCCAAAATGAACGTTCAAGGGGGGTCTCTTGACCCCCTGGAGCCCCAGGGGACCCTCCGGGATCCCCTGGAGCCCCTTCCAGGAAGCGCCGGGAATGAAGAACTGGGGGGACGCCGAAATTTGGGAGATCTGGGGGTCCAAAAGCCGAGGAAAAGGGCGGGTCTGGGGTCTGGGAAGGACGAGGTGACCGGGAATGGGCGTGCAGGGCGTCCCAGAGCACTGACGGGGGGTGCGGGGGGATCCTAGGCCCGGATTAGGGGGGGCGGGGGGGTCCCAGTGCCCAAAAATTGGGGTTCAGGGGGTTCCCGTGCCGGGGAATGCGGGTTCGGGGGGAGTTTCCTTCCAGGAATTTGGGATTCAAGGGGGTCCCGGTGGCCGGGAATAGCGGTTCCGGGGGCGTCGGTGACCAGAAATGGGGATTCAGGGGGGTCCTGGGGCCACATGAGGGGGTACAGGGCGGTGCCAATGCTGGGCAAGGGGGTACAGGGGGGTCCCTGTGCCCAGAAATGGGCGCTCAAGGGGGTCCGCGTGCTCAGGAATGGGGGTTCAGGGGGGTCCCGGTGCTGAAAAAGGGTGCTGAGGGGGTCACAGGACCGAAAATGGGGGTTCAGGGGGGTCCCGGTACCCGGGAATGGAGGTTTAGGGAGTTCCCGGTGCCCAGGAATTGCGGTTCAGGGGGGTCCCGGTGAACAGAAATGGGGGTTCAGGGGATCTCGGTGCCAGATGAGGGGGTACAGGGGGGTCCCGGTGCTGGGGAAGTGGAGTGAGGGGGGGTGGCATGACCCAAAATGGGGGTTCAGGAGGGTTCCCCTGCCCGGGAATGGAAGATCAAGGGGGTCCCGGTGCCCGGGAATTGCGGTTCAGGGGGGTCCCGGTTTCGGGGGGTCCCACTCACCTTTGGTCGCGGCCCCCGGGTCCCCCAGGAGCCCCAGGAGCCCCCGGAGCACCCCCAGCCCCAGCGCTGGGGCCATCGCAGCCGTCCCCGATCGCGGCTGCAGAGACGCGAAAGCCAAAGTGCCCGAGGGAGCGCGGGGGGAGGGGGAAAGGGCGAATTCCAGGGAATTCACCGGGATCCCCTCCTGGCACCCCTCTGGATCCCTCGGCGATCCGTCTGGGACCCTCCAGGGCCGCGCCCTGCGGGACCCCCGGGCCGGGCTCTGCTGAACTCCCGGCCCTGCGCTCAAACTCTGCCCGGACCCCGCTGGGCTCGGCCCAAAGCCGGGCAAGCAGCGGGAGCAGCGGAGCCAATTTTTGCTGCGGGTGCGGGTCCCACCCCCGGCGGAGCAGGGCTGGGCGCTGGGACCCGATCCCTGATTCCCAATCTCCTTCTCTCTCGCTCTCTCTCTGCTGTTCTCTCCCTTTCCTTTGGGGGATTATAAATCCCAGAGCGGCCGCAGAGCCCCGTGCCCAGGCCGGGTTTCCCAGCAAAGGGAGGCTGGGGCTGAGGTGCCCCGGGCTGGCCGGGAATGGGGGCCCGGGGCTCCCTGGGCTCACGGAAATGGGGGATCCAGGGGCTGGGAGAGGAGGATACCCGGGAAAGGGGGTGCAGGGGGGTGTTGGTGCAGGATAAGGGGGTGCAGGGGGGGGTCCCAGTGCCCGGGAATGGGGTTGGGAGGGGGGGGTGGGCAGCAGCTGCTGGAGAGAGACTGGGACAGACTGGAATGGACTGGGACAGACTGGGAAAAGAACCCACAGGGAGCAGAACTGAGGCAGCAGAGATCATACTGGGATATACTGGGACCACACTGAGGGCTACTGGGAACATGCAGGGGACAATTGAGATTGGACTGGGAGGGACTGGGAATGGTTTGGATCATCCTGGGACTGACTGGAATCATACTGGGAGTGACCAGATGTGTAGTAGGGGTGAAGAAGAGAAACTGGAATAATGCAGGGAGCAACTGGGATCATACTGGGAGCAGCTGCCCCATGCTGGGGTCATACTGGGATCATACTGGGACTGATGGGGTGACACTTGGAGTGACTGGCATAGTACTGGGAGTGTCTGGGAGTAACTGGGATCAAACTGGAGGTGACTGGACTTATACTGGCAGCAACTGGGACCACAGCGGGGGCAAATGGCATCGGGTAAGGTGTGACCGGGCTCATCCTGGAAGTGCCTGGGGCCACACTGGGCTCTTCCTGAGAGGGACTGAGAGTGAAAGGAACCATACAGGGCATGACTGGGAGCCGCTGGGACCGTGTCGGGGGCAACTGGGATCCTACCGGGAGTGATTTGGACCAAACTGGGAGTGACCGGGAGCCACCGGTGAGGCGGCGGCGGAGCTGGGAGGCGGCCGCAGCGCAGGTGGGAGCCGCGCTGGGTTGTGCGGGGGCTCGGGGCTCGCTGCGGGCCTCGGGGGCGGCAGGGGGCTCAGGCGGGTTCCTTGTGCCGTGTCCGGCCCGTGGTGCCGCTGCCGTGAGGGCGCTGCGGGAGCGGCTGCCCGCGGTCTCCTTGCGGCCGCTGCCTCGGCAGGAGCCGCTGCCGGAGCAGCGCTGGCTCGGCCCGGTTCCTGTGGCTGGCACAGGGGCGGCTGCCCCGTGCCCGCGGCTGTGCGGGGAAATTCACGTGGCCGGAGGTTTCCGTGCCCCGAGGAGACAGAGGAGTCCTGTACAAGTGACTTTATTGCTGAGCAGAGGGAGAGGCCGTGGCGCATTTGCCGTGCGCTCGCTGCCATTGTTGTAGTTCGCAGCCTCCTTTTTATCCTCATTTTCCCGGCTCATCTCCCTCTCCCTTTGCCCACTGGCCGAGGTACTTGGAAGGTTCAGACCTCCCGATCTGCCAACTGCACGTCCTCGTTAATGTGCACCCCCACTTTTGTAGAACAGCCGATATTCACGGCTCTGTTAAGTCTTTTTTGTTCTCGACGTTCAGGAATTTAGCGGGACTTTCTGTGAGCAGCAGTCCATGTTAATTAATAACATTTATTGAAGCTGGTGGTTTCGCCCCTTACTTCCTTATCTACAAGTCCCTGGCCCCTCGCTCAGCTGCTGAATGAGCTGCACTCTCAAGGTGTGGAGCATGGTAAAAAGGTGAGAGGTGCTGTAGCACATCAGAGCAGAAGCAGCATTCGTTTAACCCATGGTCTGCCAGGGAACCACAAAACCATGTCCCATTCCCATCTTTTCCACGTTTGGACTGGTACATGAGCTGCTTTTTTGTTTCCTTTGTTATCTGTTTCACCACTTTTGCTTTGTCATCTATTTGCCAAGACCAGTTTGAGTCATTTGATTTTCCACAAACTCCTCTTTTCTCTGCTATCAGATGATCTGATCCCGTCCCATGGTGAAATGTTGTGTTCCTCATTTCAGTGGATTGCTCAGCAGGAAGGTCAGGAGCTGGAGCTGTCTGGTTGGTTATTCCGAGGCCAGCTTGTAATCTAATGGTGCCATTGAAATGAGGAATGGGTTCTGTGGCTCCTGATATGAATTGGTTTGGGTTCCCAGGGGCTGGTCCATGGTGTTGTAGGATTTGTTCTGCTGGCCGTTCATCTTCTCCCCATCTTTGGCCGCTCTCTCCAGCCAGGGCTGCATCAATTGACCATTTGTCTCTAATTAAATCATCAAATACTTGGATTCCCAACTGATTTCCCGGAACTTGTGGGAGCAAGAACATCTCAGTGCTCTAATCCACCCTATATAACATAGACAGTGACAGCACACGTTGGAGTGGGCAGAGGGATGATTCCCCCCCATTTATTTATAGTGAAGTTTTCCCAACATTCTCCATTTGCTGTTTCCCTGTGCAGCCTCACCCGTTTCTGTTGCAGGGTCAGATATCCTCACCCCGGGCTCTGCCTTGAGCTGTGCAAATTCCATCAGCGCAAGCAGGCAGAGCTCGGGGTGAGGGGCAGGGGGAACCAGCCCAATTCCTGCCCCAGGCAAGAGACCCAGGTACATTGGCCAGGCTTTGCCCAGCAGGGTTCATTTGCATTCCTAAAGCTCCTCTCCTGGCTGACTAGAACCAAAGCTTCTCTTCCAGGGCTGCCATCTGGTGAGTCACATGTGGCCCCCGGAATCTGCTTTTTTTAAAAAAAGTATTAACTATTTAAAAGTTAAAAGTATCACGGTTAAAGCTCTTCAGTTTTGCAAAATGCAACATAAAGGCGAACATGGAAAAACCCAGACCAAAAATTGATTCTCACCCTTCTGTCCCAAACCTACCTGACAATATAAAGTAGGATTATTATAAAAAATGTTTCTCATGTTGTAATCTTATCACTGAAACTGTAGGGAAAACAAAAACTCTCCAAGAATCTCTTTAGTGTGAGAGAGTCAAGGCATTACTTGGTTCTGGCCAGGATGTGCAACAGAAATACTTTCATCCACAAATAGCCTGGCTGAGCAGAAAACATCATTCCATGACATGTCAGTTTTACTCGATTTTTCCTAAACTTTACGTAGTCTGAACCAATCTAAATCCACTGCTTTAATGTTCATTGCTTCCAAGTCGTGTAAGTTTTTAGTGTTTGGTTTCCTATTAGACTCGGATTTCTTCCCCTCTGCTGTGAATTCCGTCCACACTCCTGGATTTCCTTCTCAGCCTTTTCCAGACCAGGTGTCTCCAGCTGTGCGGGGGCAGTGTCTGGGGTAGCTGTTGGTTGCTGTTTGCTGCGGGGCGTTGATGTTTTGTTGCTGGTCCTTATCTCTGTGGGTGTCTTTTGGGCTATTCCCAGTCTGTTCGGATGTTAAACTCGTCTCCATTGAGTGGTGGAGATGAGTTTAACATCCGAACAGACTGGGAACCCCTTAAATAAAACCTTTAAAATTTCTTTCCCAAAGGCAAACCTTTGAGTAGAGAAACCTTTCTGAGCAGAGAAAGAAGATTTAAAAGAAGCAGGATGGGTACATTTTGCAGCAGTGCAGTCGCAGGCAGCCCAGAGTGTGGGTGTGAGTGAGCCCCAGGGTGGAATTGTGCCGCGGTGCTCCCCAGCAGCTGTGGCAGTGCAGGCCCAGCCAGCGCTGGAGCTGCAGCAGCGGCAGCGAGGCTTGGCCGCAGTGGCTGGAGGTGCCAGGGGAGGGTGGCCAGGATTCCCGAGGGTTTGAGCAGAGGATCTGTGGGCAGGCCCAGGGGCTTGGCCCGCTGTGGAGCCCTGGCTGCTGCTGCGTTGCCTTCAGGGCAGGCTCAGGGGCGGCTCCCATGGTCCTGCTGCAGGCGGGAAGTGCAAATCTCCGGGGCTTCAGAGCCCCTGAGGCCAGGCTGAGGGGTCCCCCCGTGCTCAGCTGTGCTGGCGGCTGTTTCTGGCCTCAGGGACACTTGGCGTGGGCCCCTTGGCCACCAGTGGTGCTGCTTTGCGCTCCTTAGGCAGGAGCCGATGGCCTGGCTGGGTGTTGGCAACAGCAAAGTCCCAGGGCAGGCTCTGTGCCAGCCCAGCTTCCTGGGGGAGAGATTCCACAGGAGACAGGATTCTGGCTACAGCCTGCCTTACATTTACATCCCTTATTTCCACCCTGCACTAGGTGGAGAATTGCCCAGGTAAGGAATTCCAGACATGAATTCCAAGGGAGATAATTGAATATCTGCCTTGGGTCTGGCTCTTTTTCTTGCCAAGGCCAATGGCAAAAGCTGTACCCATGGCATCTTGGTTTCCATCTCCGGCTTCCAAAGGTGTTTCTTTATTTCCCCATTCATTCTTTCTACCCAACCCGAGCTCTGGGCTTGCCAGGGGTTATGGAGGTCCCATTGTATTCCTAAAGCTGCCATAACCCCCTGAAGGGTCTTTCCTGTAAAATGAGTTCCCCATCTGAATCTATTGCTTCCACAATCCATTATCTTTGAATTATTTGTTTTAGCAATAGGTTAATAAGTGATCCAGTGATTGCTGAAGCAGTCAGAATTGCTTTTGCCCCCCTGTTAGGTGCCATGGTGTCAGCAGAAGATATTGAAGCCTTCCTGCTCAGGGCATTTCAGTGCCAGGCTCTTACAAGCACCCACAGCTCCGCGGGTTGAGCTGAGCATGGGGCGGTGACCTGCGCTTTGTCTGATTCCCCTTCCTTAATAACAGCCTGTCTTGTAGCTCTTTTCCCTTCTGCTGCCCTTGCAGAGCCATCCACAAACACATTGTCTCCCTCAGGCCAGGGAATGTCCCATCAATCTCTCCCAGCCTGGCTCGGGAGCTCTGTCCCTTGAGTGCAGTCCTGGGTTCCTTGCCAGCCCCTCTCCAGGCTGTTCAAACAGGAGGCTGGGTTAAACCCTTGCCCTGTCCTCAGTTCTGAATCCTCCTGTGCCACTGAACAAGTTTCATACTGTAATCACCGAGCCCTGCCAGACTTGAACTCTAGGAGATCCTCCTGTTGTCATCAGTTTTCAGCCTCTGCTCCCATGGAAGCTGTGGCTGCACAATTCTGCAGACAATGAGGCTGCTCTCTGGCCACTGGGTTAAACATTTTAGCACAAGAATTCCTTTGGCAAGACCCTGTTTAACGTCCACCTATAATTCAAATTCTTTTTCCCTGTCTGGAAAGCCCAGGCCACTCGCCTCAGTTAATCTTAATTTTAACACTTGAAAATTCTGTGTTTCCTCCTTGTGTCCATCCATCCAGTTTGTTGACTGGCAAGATAGGAGTGTTGTAGGGAGACACCCTTGGCTCCAAAAGCCCTGCCTTTAACAGGGACTCAATACCAGGCTGTGAGCCCTTCCTTCCCTCTCTTGGAACAGGGTAGTGCTTGTCCTGGTTGCTTTAATTTGTAGAGGCTCCATATCTAATTTTCTGTATTTCCCTGGGGCTGCCCACACTTCTGGGTTCACTTCAGCATAGGCCTTGTCAGACTTTTGACACAGAGGTACAACAGAACTGGCCTCTGTATCCCTTTTTACAGTATTAAAATCCAGCTCTCAACCTCCTTTCTAGTTAATTACAATCACAGGAAGAAGAAAAAGAAATTCATTTATTTCAAACCTATCCCCCACAGCTTCTAATAGTGGTTGAACAAATCATACCTGCTCATCTTTCCCTCTCATTCCCTTAAAAATTAAAATATTCCTTTACTATTTTCCCCTTTAGGTCTAAGATTCAGAACAGATTGAGAGGCCCCTGTGTCCATCAGGAAATGCCTCCTCTCAATGCAGACCCACCTGAATGTTCTCAAGGGCTCCAGTGTGGAGGGTCCCTGGTGTGATGGGAGCTGTGACAGCCCTGCCAATCCATGTCCATCACGGGCTGGACTTGCTGGTCCTGAGGGTGCTGCTGTCTCTGCTTGCAGTGTCCTTGTGCCCTGCAGGCGGAGCCCTGATTCCTTGCCAGGGGCTGTTTGGGTGGGCTGTGCCCTGCCGAGGAGGGCAATGCCTCTGCCGGGTGCTTGTGGCCGAGCCGTGCCCTGGGTGCCGGGGCCCCCTTGGGCCCTGGGGCTGATCCCTCAGGGGCTGTAGGAGCTCTGCCCTGGCCTTTGCCTTCAGCTTGGCCTTTTGCTGCTCCCTTCTTGCATTCACCTGCTGGGCCTTTGTGCCCAAGTGCTGCAGGGCCTTCTTCTGCCCCTCCTGCAGCCCCCCTCAGTGCCTGTGGGTGCTTGTCTTGCTTTACAAGACAGGTGTCTGCTTGGGAAGGCAGAAAAAGCCTCTCTTGGAATGGAGAATGCAAACCCCCTCCCTCTTAATTTTTAGGATAGTGAAATCAAGGGGCTCTCAGGCAAAGATATGGGATTAGGAATAACGGTTCTTTACTAGTGTGTATAATATAATAATAGTAGTGTGTATCAACAGCTCCGGCAGTGCCAACAAACAGAGCCCGGAGCCGGTCCCGGCCTTTCGGCCGCGGCGCTTTCCCCTTGGGTGCAGTTCCGGGCACGGCCGGCAGGGGCGCCGGTGGCTCCCGCGGGGCGGGGCAGCGCATCCCTGCCATGGGAACCTCTCTTCACGGCAATAGAGCAATCCCTTCATCTAACTCTTTCACTTTTTTACCTTCTGTAGCCTTTCTCCCGTGTTTTGAGAAAGAATTTGGAGAGGGCTGCCTTTTAACTGAGCTCCTAGTGTTTTGATAAGGTGCTTCCTGTAGAGAGAGGGATTTTCCCTGAACAGCAGGAGCTGTGGTTACCAAGGGGACGTAACTCAGAGCAGGAGGGGTCAGGGGAGGATATCCCGCCGAGGCTCGGTCGGAGTGTGGGCAGGGTCTGCTGCCGGAATCGCCAGAGGGGGATCTTCCCGTGGAGGCTGAGCCGGAGCGTGGGCAGCCCCCACATGGCTTCTGGCGGCTGATCCGGCAGCTCCCGGCAGAGAAAAGGCAGGTGGGAGACCCCGGCAGCAGCAGCGGCGCTGCCCAGCGCAGCTGGCACGGGCAGGGCAGCCGGGGATGGGATGGCTGGGACCCGCCCTCGGTGCGGTCGGCGCGGTGACCTCGGCCCACGCGG
The DNA here is from genome assembly GCF_023055355.1 of Agelaius tricolor. Classification (NCBI taxonomy): domain Eukaryota; kingdom Metazoa; phylum Chordata; class Aves; order Passeriformes; family Icteridae; genus Agelaius; species Agelaius tricolor. Next base: position 1,373,650 of record NW_027269321.1, on the reverse strand, counting down.
CAGGACAGAGCAACCCCATCTTGCCCAGCATGGCCGGCAGAGCGGCCGCGGGCCGGGCAGTGGGGCCAGGGCACACAAATTCACCGCCAGCGCCGGGGCAGGTGGAGCTGCCCTGGGCAGTGAGCCCGCACCTGGGATGGAAACCGGGGCAGGCGGAGCTGAGGCGGGCAGCGAGCCGGGACCCGGGACAGGCGCCTCGGCCGCCAACGGAGGGGGCAAGAGCTGCAGAGGATCCCACTCTCTTTCTGACTTTTCCTCTTGTTCCCCTCCCTTTCATTTCCCCTTTTTATTTTCTTGGTTTATTCCTCGGGTGTTTCTGATACTTCAAAGATTTTTATTCTCCTAAAATCTCCTGTCTAACATATGGCATATTCTCTTTCTTCTAGATTAAATGGGTTTTTTTCCAAATAAATCCAGAACCTAACAAATCCAATGCTTGGATATTTTGAAATGGTCGACGAGCTAACTCATGACCTCCTAATGTTGTTTTTCTCATCACCTTTTTTATTTATCCTTTGGCAAATTAAGCATCTTTCAGTGACTTGCTTTGCTACACCAAAAATCCCAGTGCACCCAAAATTCCTTAAAAAATGATCACACAAAGCTTGAGTATGCCAGTGGGGTTTCTGATGCACGTCTTCTAATCTTTTCCTAGTAAGCACATTTTATTAAGTAATTGTCTTCCATGTAGAAGTTTCTATTTCCCTGATTTATCTTGTTCATTTCCTATCTTGTTTAATTCTTTTTTCTCGGCTTCCCTAAACTTTGGAATTTCCAGTTTTTCCTCGTTTGGAGTTAATATTAACATAACTCTTTCAGCTCCATTTTCTGCTGCATCCTTAGCTTTGTGATCTGCCCCCAGTTTGCCCAGTTTGCCTCTCCTTTGGCCCGGGCCGGGTTCCCCCCGCCCGCAGCGGCTGGGAGCAGCCGAGAGCCCCGCGCTGCCCATGCCGACCTGGCCCGGCTCCATGGCCGCTGCTGCCGCGGGCTGCGAGGGCTGCGGGAACGGGGCACCGAGGGTGTGGCTGCTGCTGGGGGAGGAGGAGGAGGGAGGGAAGGGCAGGGATGGAGGGGGAGGAGAAGAAATGGAAGGGGCGGAATGGAAGAGGAGCAGGAGGTGGGGATAAGACAGGGGAGGAGGAGGAGGGGGGATGGAAGAGGAGGAGCGGGAGGAGAAAGAGCAGGGAAGGAGGCGGGGTTAGGGGGAGGAGGAGAGGGAGGTGGAGATAGGACAGAGGAGGAGCGGGAGGAAGAGGAAGAGGAGGGACGAAGGCGGATCAAGGCTGAGCTGAGGGAGCCACGCGGTCTCGATCCCTGCCTGAATTCGCAGCCCCCACCTGTGGGATCATCACCCCCCCCATGGCTCCGGTGAGCGGGGAGGGGGAGCCCGGCCTGGATATCCCGGGGGGTCCCTGGGTTGGGTTTTTGGGGGGATGTTTGGAGAATGAAGAAGTCCAAGGCTGAGCGGAAAAGGCCCTTCGGGGGGACATCGGGGGGTGGCGGTGGCGGCTGCCGGCAGAGGCAGCCTGGAGGAGCAGAGCCCTGTGTCCCCCAGGAGGCCAAAGTGGGGAGGCCAGAGAGGGGGGAGCGCCGCCATTGGCGGGAGCCTCAAGAGCCTGGAGAGGGGCAGGGGGGACTCCTTGGAGCCGCTGCAGCGCAGAGCAGAGAATGAGGGGAGAAGGGAGCCCGGGAGCCCAAACAGCCCTGGCATCCCGAAATGGGGAGAGCCAAGAGGGGGCAGTGCGTCCCCAGAGACGGCCTGGGGGGATCTCGTTGCCCTTGCCTGTGGCACGGAGGCAAATCCCATGCTGTCCTTGTCCTTCCTCGCCCAGAGCAGGAGCTGAGCATGGAGAGCAGGGAGGACAAATGCCGGCGGCAGAACCTGGTGGCAGAGGCCGTTTTGAGCGGCTCCACGGCGCAGGAAGCCAACGGGGAGGAAAAGGCCCGGAGATGCCGCACGAGGAGGGGCTGCAAACGCAGATGGCGGGGATGTGAGGGGGAAAGAGCCAGCCTGGGCCGGGAAGGCGGCCGGAGATGGAGCCAGAGCTCGGAGCTGGTGCTCCATGAGCAGCTCCATGATGGGGAGAAGCCCCACACGTGCGTGGAGTGTGGGAAGAGCTTCAGGTGGAACTCCGAGCTGATCAGGCACCAGAGGACCCACACTGGGGAACGGCCCTACGAGTGTGGGGAGTGTGGACAGAGCTTCAGCTGCAGCTCCAGCCTGATCAGGCACCAGAGGACCCACACGGGGGAGAGGCCCTATGAGTGTTCCAAGTGTGGGAAGAGGTTTCAGACCAGCTCTGATCTTCTCCTGCACTATCAGAGTCACACAGAGGAGAGGCCCTTCCAATGCCCCGACTGTGGGAAGGGATTCAAGCGCAACTCTGACCTCATCAAGCACCAGCGCATCCACACAGGGGAGAGGCCCTACGAGTGTGATAAATGCAGGAAGAGGTTTCAGACCAGCTCCCATCTCCTCCGGCACTATCGGATTCACACAGAGGAGAGGCCATTCCGCTGCCCCGACTGTGGGAAGGGATTCCAGCAGAACTCCACCCTCGTCAGGCACCGGCGCATCCACACAGGGGAGAGGCCCTACGAGTGTCCCCAGTGTGGGAAGAGCTTCTCCTGCAGCTCTCACTTGACCCAACACCAACGGAGGCACCGGTAAGGGAAGCCCTGCAAGTGCCCCGAGTGCGGGAAGAGCTTCGTGCGCTGCTGCAGCTCCATCCCCCACTGGAGGAGGCACTTTGGGCACAGCCCTGGTCACTCACATTCCCTGTGATCCATGTTGGGAACACACCTGCCTGCTTGTCCTTTGGTTTGGCCTGAATTTTTTTCTCTTCTCCATGTGTTTCCACTCTAAAAGCCAAGAGGGATGAATCTGTCACCTCAAAACCACTCAAATTCCACTGAAAATAACTGAATTTTAACCCAAAAAGGCTCAATCCTACCTCAAATTCCTTGTTCCCTCCTCAAAAAACCTCAATCCCATGCTAAACTCTCCATTCCACAGCCACCAGGGTGAGATGGGGTTAGAAGGGGACTGGGAGAAGTGGGATCCCAATTTGGAGCAATGGGATTGGGATTGTGTGGGGCTGGGTGTGTGGGTTGTATTTGATAGCAAATAAAACTTTCAGAGTTAGTGATTTCTGTCCTGTTCATTTTCAGTCAGTTCTGTTTGCAGAGTGCCACCTTCTCAGCTGATTCAATTCTTATAAAAGTCCCATTTTTTAAATCATCTAGCCTCTAACAATTAAAAAACCAATATCCAAATAAAACCACGCACCCCCAATAAACCTTTTAAAAATAATTTTAATTGTTTTGGAGTACTTAAGGATGTTATTAAAGTTTAATTGTTTGGTTGAAATGTCTGAGAAATTGTACTGGTGTTTGGTTTTGTGTTTAGTATATTTGTAATATGAATTGTTTTACTAAGGTGTGTTAGATTGCTTGGTAGTTTCTTTAGATATTTTTATCTAAAGTACATTAGTCATAGAGTTAAAATTTTCAAAAGGTATTTCTTGATATATAATTTGTTTATTTATATACATTAGTAATATTATAGTAATAGTTGTTGCTTTGGTTTGAATCACTGTTGGAGTATTGTAAAGAAGATTTGAGATTTTTATATTTTATTTTTATTATAATTTTTTAAAGTTCAATTATTATTTCTTTGTTTATAATTTTATTGCAGTTTGTTGCGGGAATAGGAAGGAAGTTCAAGGGCAGGAACATTTTTTCCTGGCTGGGAACTGGAATTCCAGACCCTGGGAGTGTGTGCAGGACCCCACAGACTGGGATCAAAGATGGGCTGGGATCAAATACGGACTGGGATCAAATACGGACTGGGATCAAATATGGGCTGGGATCACATGGATGGGGATCCTGTGCATCAGAACCCTCCAGACCAGGATAGCCTGAAGTGGGATCAAATATGGACTGGGACTGTATGGACTGGGATCCCAGGGACTGGGACCATATGGATCAGGACCACACAGACTGGGATCAAATATGGGCTGGGACTGTTTTTTAAAGTAACTTTGTTATAAGTTTTTATTTCTGTTGTTAATTAAGCTCAGTGAAATAGCTGCTTCTGTTAAACTGCCTGCTTGGGTGGGATAACATCCAATGCACCCAGGATGAGGACACCTGTACAGATCTGCCAACTATCAGCACTCCCCGTCTGAAGGCAGAGTGCACCAAGGCCCAAAACCTGGAGGTGATAAAGAGAAGGAGCCAAAACCACAGCCAAGAAACACACATGCTCTGAAAAGGCAGACCCAGGGAGGGGCCATGTAAAATCATTCCTGGAATATGTAAAGTAGTTTATGGGTATGCATGAGGCTCTATGAATATGCACCAGGCTGATGTAAGGGGAAAGGTATTTCAGGGTGATGCAGATTCCTTGGTTGTGGTTTTAGTCCATTTTTATCACCTCCAGTTTTTGGGCTTTGGTCTACTCTGACTCTGAGAAATTGAGGTTTTGGGATTTTTAGTATGTTGTGGATGGAAGCAAAATGGAGGGCACAGTGTTTCGTCCTGGGTTTCTTCTTCATGCTTCTTCCTTCTTCATGGGTTTGGGTGGCTTTTTGTAATTGGGCAGAAATTCCACATTGCAGGCTCTTTGGGATCAGTTATTGGGTTAAAAGGGAAAATAATCTAGGTGTCAGTTCCTAATTGGATAGTTTAGTCTTAAAAGACCTTGGAACAAGAGATTGTGGGCCATTTTGTGCCTTCTACTGAAAAGCTGCTGAACTCCCAGTAATGAGGCTGTTTTACTGATAAGAAATAATAAACACTTGAGTCTGAACATGAATTACTGTCTCAAGTGCCTTCAATCCAGAGCCAGTGAAACCAACAACTGGTACCCCACAGCTAGAGGTAGTGCCAAGGCAGAACTTGTTCATGCTCTTTTCCCCTGGTGATTTTCTACTCCCGTCCAGACTCTGATAGCAAAGCCGTGCTGGTGACAAAAGATTGACCTTGGCATCCTGGGGCACTTTCTGGGTGGGTGTTTGAATCTGCTTTTCCAGGCCTCGGGCTGAGCAGGGTGAGGCCGAGGCCTGGGCCCCTCCAGGCGGCGCCGGGAGCGCCCGGGGCAGCGGCGAGGGGCGGCCCTGAGGGGCGGCACAGGGGGCATTTCCCCCGAGCGGGCGGGCGGGCGGGCGGCGGGGAAAGGCGCCCTGGGCACAAGGGCAGGCACAAGGGCCCCGGCTCTCTGCAGTGCGGGCGGCCCAGCGCCGATCGCTGCTCCCGGAGCCGCTGCCAGGGCCGGGTCTCCTCCCCGCCGCTGACCCTGCACCTGCAGCGCTGCCTCCGCCTCTGCCGGGCTCCCCGGCACGGACGGCAAGGACGTGGACACGCTGCAGCAGGGGCCCAGCAGGGACACCCAGATGGTGCCGGGGCTGCAGCTCCTCTCCTGCAAGCAAAGGCTGACACAGCTCGGCTTCTTCAGCCTGGGAAAGAGACCCAGCCTTGATCCAGCTGTGGCCTTCCAGTACCTGAGGGCAACACACAAGAAAGCTGGACAGGGACTTTGTACGGGGGCAGGCAAGGACAGGACAAGGGAGCATGGATCCAAATGGAGAGAGATTAGGTTTAGGTAAGGGATTGAGAAAAAAGACTCTCCTGGAACAGGTTGCCCAGAGAAGGTGGGCATGTCCCGTCCCTGACAGTGTTCAAGGCCAGGCTGCATGGAGCTCTAGACAAGCCGGTCCAGTGCAAGGGATCCCCAGCCACAGCAGGAGAGTTGCAGCCATGGGATTTTCCAGATCCCTTCCAAGCCAAACCATGCCACGACTCCATGATTCTGGGATACTTCCCCTCCTCATCCTCTGGCAGAAAAAGAAACTTGGCCCCAAGTTCCACACTGCAGACCATGTCTTTTGGCAGCCTGCAACTGTGTCAACAGAGGATGAAAAGAGATGACATTACTGACACGATTTCCCTTTTCTACTTGAAAAGTAAATGCTCTGCTCCTGTCCACTCTGGCAAAATTGTCAGAAGAGGCAATTGTTCCCCATGAAATGCTTGGTCTCATGCAAAGAAGAAATAAGCCAGAAGCCAACAGTCTTCGTTATTGCTACGTTGTTTTCTTTGGTTGCTTCTCTAATAGGAATGACTTTGGGGTGTGATCTGTTTGTTTCTCTCTTTCGTTCCTTGGGGCGCGCGGCGGCTCCTCCGTTGGGTTCCCCGGGCAATGGAGGAACGGCCGCGAGCTCCGGCGGCTCCGCAGCAGCAGCAGCAGCAGCAGCAGCAGCAGCAGCAGCAGCAGCAGCAGCAGCAGCAGCAGCAGCAGCAGCAGCGCTTCTCTTGATTGGTTTTCCACTCGACTTCCCACTCGCTCCCCATCCTCTTCTCCCTCTCACACTCACCCTACTCCCGTCCCGTGTTGGGCCGTGCCGTCCGTGTTCCGCCTCTCCCAGCCCGGCTGATGCCGCGTCCCGCAAGGCGCCCCTCGGCGGGGCCGCCCCGTGCCCGCCCCTGCCCGGCCCGCCGTGGTTCCGCCTCGGCCGGGCTCTCTCCGTCCTGGCTGTGGCGCCGCTGGAAGAGCCGCTCGCTCTGGTGCTGGCGGAGCAGTGCGGGCTTTTGGCTGCGCCTGGTGCGGGCTCTGGCCCAGCCCCGGCCGAGGCCCCGGCCCCGAACGAAGCCCCTGCCGCGGTTCCGCCCGCAGCCGCCCCGCTGCCGCCCGGCTCCCGCCCCGTGGCTGACAGCGTGGCCGGCAGCTGCCCTGCTCCGAGCTCCGCCGCTCGCCAGCTCGGCCGCCGGCCCCGAGCCGCCGCAGCTCGGGGCAGCTCGGCAAGCAGCAGCGCGCCGGGCGGGCGGGTGCCCCGGGCAGAAAAGCGGCAGCGCGGTACCGCCCGCATGGGCGGAGAGGCCTCCCCTAGAGCAGCTCTAGCGGCAGGGCCCACTGCTGGGCAGCGGCGGCCGCGGCAGCGTTTACTCCGGTCCCCGCCTCACCGATGGCGCCCCGGGAAGAGACGGGGCCAGCTCGGAGGGCGGCGGCGGGCGGCGGGCGATGAGCTCAGCCCGCCGCTGGCCTTGGCTCGCAGGCGGCCATCAAGCGAGTGTCCCGGGAGCACATCTCGGAGTGGGCGCGGCTGGGGAGTGAGCGGGGCCAGCGGGAGGAGCCGGCGGGGCGTGCCGGGCGGGGCTGAGGCGAGGCCCGGCAGGGCGGCAGCCGGAACACTGCGAGGGCAGCGAGCGTGGAGTGAGCGGGGGCCGCGCAGCGCCCCGGGCCGGGCCATGGCGAGCCGCGGCGGGGCCGGGCAGGGGCTGCCCGAGGCGCGGCGCAGCTTCGGCCCCGCTGACGGCATCGCGGTCCCCCCGCAGCGCAAGGGCGCCCTTGTGCCCCTGGAGCTGGCGCTGCTGTGGATGGTGTCGCGGCCTGGCTTCGTGCGGCTCCTGGACTGCTTCGAGGTGCCCGAGGGCTTCGTGCTGCTCACGGAGCGTCCGCAGCGCTGTCAGCACCTCTGGTACTTCCTGCATGAGCGGCGGTTCCTGACGGAGCCCGTGGCGCGGGGGCTGTTCCGCCAGGTGCTGGAGGCCATGGGGCACTGCAGGAGCCGCGGCGTCCTGCACCCCCACATCCAGGCCGAGAACGTCCTCGTCGACCTGGCCACGGGTGAGGCGAAGCTCCTCGACTTCGGCTGCGGCACGATCCTCCAGGACACGTTCTACACCCGGATGTCAGGTGAGCCCAATGCCGGGGCCCAGCTGGGCAGCAGAAGTTCCTCCCTTGGCTGGCAGAGGGGGAAGAGGGAGGGAAGGAAGGAGGCAAGGAAGGAGGGGGAATCCATCTTCAGCCAGCTGCAGCCAAGTTGCTTTGTTGCAGGGCAGGGGCTGGCTATTGTGGAACGGGAGCTGGCTGGGAGGGAGGGAGCAGCATGGGCCTGATGAGCTGCGCCCGTATCCCATAGGAACGCCGGAGTACAGCCCACCAGAGTGGATCCTCTTTGGCTGCTACCATGGCCAGCCAGCCACCATCTGGTCCCTGGGCATCCTGCTCTATGAGCTGCTCTGTGGGCACCTTCCTTTCCACACCAACGAGGACATCGTCCGGGGCCAGCTCTTCTTCCTGCCCCGGGTGTCTCAAGGTGGGGATGCGCCTTCAAGGCACGAGGGGAAGAACGGGGTTGGGAGGGGCGGCTGGCACATAAGCGTCCTGCTCTTGCAGCTGGTGAGGAGGTGGATCTCCTGGGCTTAGCTGGAGGAGGTGGCACCTGTGCCTCTGTGCTGGTGTCCTCCGCAAGAGAGGATCGATAGGAAGCTTTTGGCTGCAGCTCTGAGCACTCCTGGTGTGGCCTGGGCACTGTGGAATGTGGGAGAGCACAGACAGGAGCCTTGTCCCGCTGAGTGGCGGATTCTGGTTTCTCTCCGCAGAGTGCCAACACCTCATCAGGTGGTGTTTATGCATGGAGCCCACAGACAGGCCAGCACTGGAGGACCTTTTTGAGCATTCTTGGCTGCAGGAGCCCTGCCTGGCCCAGGAGACAGCAGAGATCCAGGAGCCCAGCAAGCAGCAGCGGCACGCGTCTCATGGCGCTGGAAGAAAACCCCGGAGCGTTTCCCTGCGGCCGCGGCGCAGAGGAGAGAGCGCAGCCGAGGAGATGCTGCTTCCGCTGGTCCCTGCGAGCTGTGGAGGCAGCAGCTCCGTGCTGCCCGTCCCATTGGAGAAGTGGTGGCAGTGCGGTGAAGGTGCCACGGACTGGGACAGGGGAAACATCCCCCTGCAGCTCAATGGCATCGTGATGTCCCCGCAAGCCGAGGCACAGCTGGCGCGTTCTTCTGGAGCACGACGTGGAGCTGGGAACACCATCCTGGAGCTGGCCGCTGGCGGGGCAGAGCCGATTGGCTTTGGCTGCGGCCCCTGCCTGGAGGACACGCTCTGCGCCCCGATGGAATCAAGATGAGTCCCCAGCTGGCGCAGGGGCGGGGGGATGCTGGTGCTCCCAGGCACGGCAGGGCTCGGCCTGGCCACGCGCCGGAGGTTCCCCGCTCGGCAGCGCTGGGGAATATTAATTTTTCCGCCGGCCGCCGAGCTGCTTTTTGGCAGGACAGGGGATGGATGTTGTGGAAGCGGAGCCGGCTCCTGGCCTTGCTGACAGCTTCTGCCAGCCAGCCTGGCACGGGTTGAGGCGGGGGCAGCCAGCCTGACAAAAGCATCCATCCATGTGGATGGGGGCGGCAGAGGGGGACGGGTTCCGAATCCGTGCCCCAGCTGGTCTGCTCTGCAGGCCCTTGAGGAAGGGGTGCGTTTATGGGCGGGAGAGGTGGGGATTTTCCCCACCCGTGGACAGGTTTAATTCTCACATGGAGTGGTCAGACCCTCCTCAGGCCCATGAAACGGTGACAGGCTTTGTGCTTTTTCTTGTTTCCATGTCTTGTTTTGAATTGACTTTCGTGCAATTGTTCTTTGTTTTTCCCAGGAGGATTACACCTGGTGCCCGGACCGGACGGGGAAGCGCCTGCAGCGTCCGTGGAGCGCGTCCATTGCCAGCGCTGCCCCAGGGGCCACGGTCTGCAGGGACAGCCCCTTCCAGAAGGACGAGGACCTGGTTTGGGATCGGCTCCTCTCCTGGCAGCAGCTCTGCAGAGGTGGACACCCGGCTCCACAGCTCGGCTGGCAGAAGGGCTCCGGGCAGGCGGCAGCGGGCACACGGGCATCCCGCTCTTGCAGCTGCTGAGGAGGTTGCTGTGCCGGGATTAAGCAGAGGAGGTGGAACGTGGCCTGCCCCGCTGCCCTTCTCTAAAAACAGAGAATGGGTCGGGAGGTTTGGGCTCTGAGCACAGCCAGCAGCCTGGCCCGGGCACAGGCCCTGGCGGGACAGGGGGACAGGAGCCTGCTGCCACTGACCGTGGCTCTCTGGTTTCTCTCCGCAGGCTGCCAGCACCTCATGCCATGGGAACGGCACCGCTCGGCCTGCCAGGCTGGGAGGGCTGGAGGGCGGCCGGTGTTCATTTGCTGTCAAAAATAAATTGGGGTTTTTTGTCATTGTCATCATCGGAGCGTTTCTTTCCTCCTTTTCCAAGCTCTTGGCCTCCCTTCCTCCAGGGTAATCTTTTTTCTCCTTCCTCAACCGCTTGACGGCATTTGGCAGGGGGGGTTAAGCAACGTGAAAAATTCAACAACAGTTCCTGTTGCCAACTGCAGCAGCCCCTTCAAGAGCCCTGAGCTTCCACCAAGGTCAGTGTGTGCCTTGCAAAAGGAAGTGCTTTGCAGTGATGGGGTTGTTGCCCTGCTGCAAAAGCTGGGAGGAAATCAGAAATGGAAAAATGCCAATTTGGCTCAACCACCGCCCAGGTTCTTCATCTTTTCCCTCTTCTCCATGATAGGCAGGCAGTGCTGGACTCCAGTAAGGTTCAAGTTCTTGGTGCTCTCTGGCATCAAAGGGATCAAGGAAACTCTTGTACGCAGGGACTGCAACAGGACTACTTGTCAGCCCTTCTGCTACTTGTCAGAACCCAGGAAATTCCTCTGGCTGCCCTGGAGGACTCGAGCCCCTGCCCAGGGGGCTCAGAGACCCTGGCACAGAGCCCAAGACCCCTGTGCCTTTGATTTAGCCCTTGGACAAAACAACCTTACATGAAGAATTGCGAGCCATGAAAGTTTAAGTAGAATGATAGTGAATTTATCACAGGGTGAAATATAGATTGTTGGGGTTTCTAGAATGGGGCTTCAGGGGGCAAGATGGAGGAATCTGGGCATGTCCAGCCTTTCTCCTTCTTCTTGGCCTCCATCTTCTGCTGTGATGGTGGCACTTTCAGTTTGGTTTAGAGTAGAAGCACACTGTCTAACATAGGTGATGGGTATTGGAAAGTCATTGTAAATATTGTACAGGTAGTTTTTAGGATAAAAAGATAACACCACCCTGGGGCAGGCAGAATGCCATAGAATGTCTTGCTGAGCAGACCTTGGCAGGACAGGAGAAAGAATTTTATAGGTAAGATACAAGAAACAACCTTGAGAGCCAGAAATGAAGAGCTCTGACTCCTTCTTTGAGCACCAGGCTGGGAAAAGAGACTTTGGAACTTATCTCGGGCTCACTCTGACCAGCGAGAGACCCCGAGAGCATGAGTCCGTAAGACGAAATCTTGAAGGATTGGCTCCAAAACATAAATATCCTTGTTGGCCATGTCTTCTTGACCAAGAAATCCTTCAAAGCTCTTGTAACTACAAGTCTTGAGGCCCTGTGAGCCATGCGGTGCAGATGGGAGCCCAACTCACCCTTCCTGTCTATGGAGAAGAGAAGAAAAAGCAATGGCATCATCTGAAAAACTCAGAGGTCCGCTCTCTAGCTCCTTCCAAACTCCTTCAAATCACCCAAAGTGGGATTTAGCTACAAATAGGTGTCCAAGACTCTTTGTGCTGGCTCTTGGACACCAGAGCAGCTGCTTTAGAATCTTTCACAGAACCCTGTGCAGTTCTGTGGTGCCAGAAATGGATCATTTGAAGAAACTTTCCCAACTGACTTGCATGGAGGTTTGTCTGAAGGGTATTTGAGGAGAAAGGCTCCCGGCAGAGCTCTGGGCTTTGGCCTAGCTGTGTCCCCTGCTGATTGTGAAGTGTGCCATCAGCTGCAGGGCTTTCTGGGCTAAAACTATCATCAAGTCACTGGGACTTGCTATTTTTGGCCTCTAAAAGCTGGACCCACTTTCGGGGCAAATTTGGAGACCTCATCTCTGGGTGGATGGAGCAGCCAGGATTTTCCCAGTTGCTGGGAATGGTTCTCCAGGCCCTGGGTGTAAAACGGGGCTGCCCAGCAAGTGCGGATCTGCAAGATGATAAACAATTGTCTTGCTTTGAAAAGAGAGGTGTCTGCTAAGGAAGGCAGAAGCCTTCTCTGAAATGGAAAATGTCAATCCCCTCCCTTCAAATGATTCTCATTTAGAAATTCAAATGCTCTCAGGGAAAGATATGGGGATAGGACTGAGCCCGCAGAGCTGGGCAGCGTTTGCTGATGCTCTGAGCCCTTGCTAAAGATCCTGTGCGGGCTGTCTCAGACACCTGGGGCCAGGGATTCCTTCCAAGCTGGGCCACTTTGGCTGGGCCAGGGGCGGCCCCGGGGCAGAAGGCAGTGTGTGCAAGGGCCCTGGGTGGCACGCTGCAGCACGGTCACCGTGCCATGGAACGGAAGCCGGTGTCCAAGGCCCCTTTGTGACACGTGGGAAATAGAAGCTTGCCCGGCTGCTGGCAACACGCAACGGGGCACAAGGGGACAGAGCGGTGCCGTGAGGAGCCCCCGCACAGCGCACTCGCTCCCGTCTGACCCGGAGCTTCTCCGCGGCGCTGTTCCTGCAGCTGAGCTTGAGGCCAGAGCACAGGACTCGCTGACCTGTGGCCTTCCTGAGGCTTCTATTCTGCAGCTGCCCTCAAGGGCAGAGCATGGGACTTGGTGCCCCGGAGCTTTCCCAAGGCATCTCTCCTGCAAGGAGCTCCAGGCACAACCATGGAGCAGAGAGCCCCGAGAGTGCCCAAGCTGGCCTGGGTGGAGGAGGAGGAGGAGGAAGAAGAAGACCCTGGAGCTGCCCCAGCACAGGAGACAGAAGAGGTGGTGCCGTTCCATCCACCGCAGGAGGGTGAGTGGAAGAACTGGGCTGCAGGGCTGGAGCCTGCAGCCAATTGGCGCCATGCCATGCCATGCCATGCCATGCCATGCCATGCCATGCCATGCCATGCCATGCCATGCCATGCCATGCCATCCCCTGGGGAAATGCCCATGGACAGGAAGGAAGAGGGGCTGGGCAGACACCCTGCAGTGGCCGTGCTCCATCCCCTGGGGCATCCCGGGGCTCTCCCTGCCTGGGCAGTGCAGGGCTGGGCTCTGTTCTCCGGGCTCTCCCGCAGCCCCTCAGCTCTGGCTGCGCTCGCTCTTTGCCAGATGCAGCCCTGGAGCGCACACAAGAGCAGGAATCCAGCCGTGGCCGCTTCCGCAGAACAGCGCAGGTACCTGCAGCCACCCCCACCTGGGCTGGGCCTGCTGTCCCTGCTCAGCCCAGCACCGTGTGTGCAGCACTCCATGCAACATCCCCGGCCTCTTGCCCTTCTCCTACAGCTCGTCTGCGACTTTATCCGGAGCATTGGGCAGGAAGAGACCAGCACCATGGGCACTGGGCTCAGAGCTCACTCAGAGCTCCTCAGTCATGAGACCAGTGCCGCCCTGCTGGATTTGCTCCTGGAGAAGGCTGTTGCCAGGCCAGAACAAGTGAGCAGCCTGGGGCCAGGCTTCAATTCCCCCATGAGTCCCGTGGCTTCCCCAGCCACGCCTGCTGGTCCCTGGGAGCCTTTGAGGCCATGGCAGTGCGCTGGCAAGGGAAGCACTTCTCTGGGGACCCTGGGGACATCACTCCCTCTGGCAGCTTTCCAAGTCTCCCCGTGCCTTCTCCAGGTGCCCGCCCTGGTGAGGTCCATTCACCGATGGCTCCTGGCCAATGATTCTGCCCAGCACAGGCTGGACAAGGCCCTGCTGAATCTCACCAGAGCACACCCGGGTGAGGCAGTGGTGACGCTCCTGCGTGCAGCCCCGTCCTGTGACAGGTATGGGGCCCACCTGCCCAGAGGGCTCAGGCCTCCCCAGCCCATCACCCTGTACCGCCTGGCCCAGGTGTCTGAGCAACAGAGAGTTCCAGGGCCCTCTGGCTGCTGCCTTTCCCAGCCCTGGCACGTCAGCCCCCGAGCCTGCTGCCATGCTCCCTTGCCGTCCCTCAGGGGCCTGTCCCCACAGGGCTGGGCTGCCTGGCTGCTGCTGGCCAGGCCCAGTGGGCAGAGGAAGAGCCGGTGGTCAGCCCGGGCCCCTAGGGATGCCCAGGCCACGGTGCTGTGTCTGAGACCCCCCTGAGACAGAGCTCTAACCCCGCAGAGCTGCCATCTCCATGTGGAAGACCATCATGTGCTCGTCCAGGACTGCAGAGCCAGTGCTGCTGATCCTCCTGGATGTGCTGGGCAGCTGGCCAGAGCGCAGCACGTGCACCTCCGATGGGGACAAAACAGGTGTCTTTGGCCTGGCTGTGAGTTTCAGCAAGTGGCCTTTGCTGGCCCCAAGGCCGCCTCTCCAGCAGCTCTCCATCCTCCTTCCCCCAATGCATCTCCCTGCCTCAGGCGCTGGCCTGAAACCTGGCCCAGGGGCAGCCTCAGGCCCACCAGGCCCCGTGCTCCCCCTGCCAAGGTCTCTGCGGGCCTCTCCCTGCCCTGCTCGGGCCCTGCCCCAGGGACACCTGGGCACTGAGCGCTGTCTCGGGGGCCTTTGTCCCTTGCAGGCCACCACCGTGGTGATGTGGAAGATGCTCCAGGAGCCCCATGTGCCACGTGTAGTGACGTCGTATTTCCCCCAGCTATTTGTGCATCTGCTCTTCCAAGTGTTCTTCAGCACAGAAGAGATGCCAGAGGAGGTCGATGCCTTCTGGAAGGAATGCCTGCAAGAGCACGGCCTTGCCACCAGCCCCAACAGGTGCTCCATGCCAGTCCTCCTGTCCCTGCCACGTGGCCTGCCAAGGAGCCAGTGCTGCCAGGGTGACCTGGCCTTTGCTGTGCACACAGGTTTGCAGTGCAGAGCCTGAAGTCCCTGCTCTGCCGAAAGCAGTACAAGGAGGGGGTGGTGTCAGTGGAACGCAAGCGTGGCTGGGACACGCTGCTCTGTGCTGACACCTGCCACTATGCCGTGGGTCTGCTGGCCAGGTGAGACTCCCCTTCTCCCCATTGCTCCCGGCATTTGTGCCCTGTGCCCAGGCTGTCCCACACAGTCCCCGTGGCCCTGGGTCACAGGGCCTTGTCACCGAGGGACGGCCAAGCAGACTGGAAAAGGCTGGGAGGGGAGAGAGCACAGGAGGAGACACCTCCTAAAGGGCCCAGGTCCCCTTGCAGGACGGTGGTGAAAGACCAGCAGGCTCTGCGAGCCTGTCCTTGGAGAGATTTGCTCAGGTTCCTGGACCCTTTTTCGCCCTCCTAGGGAGATGCGCCATGCTTGTCTTGGGTTGGGTTCCAGTATTGCACTCCACCTCCTCTGGCTGCTCAGCACACAGGAGCCACACTGGGATCTGCCCGCCCTGGCGTTCCTTGTGGAGGTGAGCCGGGTGTGCAGCGCTGCCTGGCTGAGCTGCCTCCCAGCTCTCTGCCCTCTGGGAGCCGCAGCCACCTGGGACGCTGCCCGCGCCCTGTGCTGCTGCTGCTGCTGCTGCTGCTGCTGCTGCTGCTGCTGCTGCTGCCTGGGCCCAGCCCTGTGTGGCTCCGGGCTCCTGCCGGCCGGCTCCCCCATCACTGGCCTGTGCCTTTCAGCTCCTCCAGTGCCTGGATGCCAGTGAATGTGGTGCCAGTGTTGTGAAGGTCGCTTCAAGGTACCTGCAGAGCGAGTGCAGGGAGAGGCATCGCCTGGCACTCAGGGCCCTGCTGGAGCTCATTGATGATCCCTCAATGGTGAGAAGGGGGCGGTGGCTGAAGCTGCGCTGGGAACGCAGTCACTTGGCCTGGCCTGGGCTTGGGGCGCTGGGGCAGCTGCTCCCAGCTCTCCTGCCTCCCGCTTCAGCTGCCCGCGTGCTTCGGGACAGGCCTTTGGCCTCTGGGCCCTGCGGCAGCAGGATGGCCTTTCACAGACTTGTGTTCCGCACAGGCCCAAAGAATGTGGAGCCTGACCCAAAGCCTCATGGACCTACTGTGCGACAGTGATGCAGAGATAGCTGGCATGACCCTCATCACACTCAGCTTTCTATTCCTGCACAAATCACACATTCTGATGTCAACCCCCATTGCCCTGCAGCTGGCTGAGGCGCTCCTGCCACTCTTTGACCACGTAAGGCTCTGTGCCCCCAGCCACAGCCACCGGCTGCTGCCTGGAAACTGTGTGCCCTGTGCATTTCCAGCCCTATGCCCAGGGGGGCCTGCAGGAGCCAATGCTGAGGTAGTTTTTCTTTTTATTTTCCTACAGGATAATAGCCAGGTCCAGCTGCTCTCCATCAAACTCTTCCGAGACATGATGGAGTATTTGGAAGAGAGAGAAAACCCTTTGGAAATCCCTGTACAACAGAGCTTGCTTGCACTCTTCTTCCACTGCCATGATGAGAATCAGCGTGTGGCAGAGGTGAGGACTCGTGGGCTGCTGCTGTTCCCCTGGCAGGGGGCTCGTCTGCCTCCTGCCCTGCGCCTGCTGGATCGCAGCCTCCTGCAGGCCATGGCACGGGGACGCAGGTGCCGTGCCCTGGGCTGTGGGGCCATCTCCGCGTCCCTGCTGCTCTCCAGGCTTCTCGGGAAGCACTGCTTTGTGCGCTCAAGTTGATGAACAGGAGGGATCTCAAGAAGCTGGTGAAGGAGCAGAAACTGTGCAAGTTCAGCGAGTGCCTGGTAAGGAGGGCCTGCAAGGCCCAGCCTCAGGCTGGAGAAGGCCCCTGAGGGCGGCGCTCAGTGTGCGGGCCGGGCAGCTGTGCCCCTGCCCGCTGCGGCAGCCAGAGGCCGCGCGGGCTCCTCTCCAGGCTCCCGAGGGCCCGAGCCGGGTGCCCGTGGAGCCCCGGCCCGGCGGGGCTGCGGGGCGGCACCCCCGCTCCCCGGGCAGCAGCCGGCCCGCTGCCCCCTGCCCTCGGGAGCCCTTGGCCGGCGGCTGCTGGCCGCGCCTCAGGGCTGTGCGGGCAGGGGAGGCTGGGGCTGGGCGCAGGCAGCGCCCGGCTCAGGGGCTGAGCCCGCGCCAAGCCTTCCCTCCTGCCGCTCTCTGCAGCTGGCAGAGGACAGGAGCCGAGCGGCCGAGCACCTGCGCCGGGCCCTGCGCTACCTGCAGAGCCCACAGGAGCCCCTGCGAGAGGCGGCCATCAGCTTCATGGGTGAGCCACGAGCCCGCGCTCCCTCCCCGGCCCGGCCCGCCGCAGCTCGGCCCCGGCCCCGCCTGCTGCCCCGGCAGCGCCAGCCGGGCCCGGCGCCGTGGAGCCCCGCCTGGGCTGGGCATTGCTGCTGCCGCCCTCTGGCAGCCGTGCCCTGGGGCGGCAGCGTGCGCCAAGGGCCGGGCTGAGCCCTGCCGGGCCAGCAGCCCGTGTGGCCACAGCGCCGGCAGCGCCGCTGGCAGGGAGCTGTGCCGCTGCCGCCGTGACAGGCTCTGTGTTCACAGGCATGGCCGGGCGGCGCCTGAGGGGGCAGCAGCGAGAGCTGCAGCTGATCTGCACCGGTGAGTGAGGGCAGCGGGCTGGCAGCGGGGGCTGCCGGGGGGGAGCTGCAAGCCCTGCCCCGGCTGCGGAGGGCTCTGCTCCCGTGGCCAGAGCACACTGAGCTTTCAGGGCCACGGGGGCCATTGCTGGCCCGCAGCTTCGGCCTGATCGCCTTGCTCCCTGCTCCCTCCTGGCCATGGCAAGAGCCGCCTGGCATGGCCCTTGCTGGAGGCTCTCCTCGGCTCCCCGCACATCTGGCTCTGACCGTGGCTCTGTTGCTCTCTCTTGCAGCTCTTGAAGACAAAACAAATGACATCAGCCTCGCCGTCGGAAGCCTGGCAATTCAAACACTCTGCATCCTCAAGTCAGGAGAGCGGGCTCCCATCTCCAGCTTCCAGTGGCTCCAAAATCACCTGCGCAGGGCATGGAAGACATGGCCTCGTCTGTCACTGCTCGGCTGCTTGTCCTGCTGCAGCTCTGTGGAGAGCTGATCCCAGAAGCTCTTTTTGCTGGGGCCACCTGAGTCAGGAGGAATTTTCTTTTACTTCAAGAATGTTCTTTTCTTTTACTTCAAGAATGTTCTTTTCTTTTTTTTTTTTTTTTTTTCCCTTTACCATGTAAATATAGACTGTGTTCTAATACACAGACTGCCAGGATCTTTCTTTTGCTGCCCAGGGTGCGCAGGGCCTAGGGGAAGAGGGGATAAAGGGTGCTTGTGCTCAGCCAGCTGCCCAGGCGTGCAGTGGGCAAGGGGAAATGGCCAGAAGGCCCTTGGCCTTTGGTGGTTCTGCTGAAGCCTTTGTGCTGCCCACAGAGCGGCTGGGCAGGGGCCGGAGCTGCGGGGATCCCTGCCAGAGCGCTGCCTGGAGATGGCCACAAGCCCTGTGCCAGGCAGGAAGCGCCATCCGTGCCCTCCTGCCCGTCTGCTGCTGGCTGCCTTGCTGAGGGCTCCCGGGTGCCTCTGCCTGGGGCTGCTCTGGAGCTGCTGTGGGGCTGCGGCGCTGCTGCCGGGCAGCTTGGCCGCGCTGGGGCAGGGCCTGAGGGGCTGGGGCGCTGGCAAGCCCTGAGCAATGGGGCTGTCAGAGGCCACAAGCAGCCCCCTGGCAGCCGCCTTCTTCCTGCCAGAGCTGACTTGCCAGGCGGATCCTGGGCACTCTGGAACTAACAGCATCAGTGTTATTAGAGAATGAAATTGATCAAAGATGTCTAAAGTCCCACCATTTCAGAGGTGTTTGAGGGGGAATTTAGGATTTGGGGACACATTCTGTGTGGGGTGCCCCTGTTGCTAAGAGGCAGGAATTTGATCTCACCCTTCTTGTGTTGCTAAGAACTCCTCCCCTGACCCAAACTCACACTCCAGCCCTGGGATACCCTATAAAAACCCCACGGCCCTGCCTTTGCCCTGTCTTTTGGGGGTCAGAAATGGACTCTGGAGCTTTCTGAAACCCAGACCCGTCTCGTTTGTTCCCGGCACCGGCAGCTGCAGCCTCCCTGGACACCATGAACTCTGGAGAATGGGGGCAGCCAGTGGGGACAGGTCCTGGACTGCAAGATAAGTGTGTGTTCTGTTTGCCATCTGTCAGTGGTGGGGCAGTTATCTTCTGTTCATTGGGCAGTTTCTCTCTTCCACAACCAATCCTCCCTCTGGGGAGGTGTGTTCCATTAATAGGCCATTAATTATTAATTATCTTCTGGTATTGGGCCACTGAGTGTCACTGCATGGCTGATTAAATGACATCATCCCATTGGGAGATGCTCCGCCCAGGGGGAGGAGCCAAGCATTCCTACCTGGACAGAATCTGAGATTTGGAACACTGTAGGCAGCCTTTTCCTCCTGGACTCCCAGAGGAGCAGCTGTCTTTCTTCTCCACGGGATTCCCAGAGGATCAGCCTTTTCCTCCTGGATTCCCAGAGGAGCAGCTGTCTTTCTTCTCCACGGGATTCCCAGAGGATCAGCCTTTTCCTCCTGGATTCCCAGAGGAGCAGCTGTCTTTCTTCTCCACGGGATTCCCAGAGGATCAGCCTTTTCCTCCTGGATTCCCAGAGGAAGGAAGATTCCCAGGCCCATCTACAGCAGCCCTGGACCTTCAGAGGAAAACTCCACCCTTCTCCAGGATCCCTGCTCCAACAGAGCCACACCTGGCACTGCAGGAGGGCTGCAGCCACCACTGAATGGGACTGCTGCCAGCACCCTGACCCACAGGGTGTCAGGACCTGTTCTGACTCTGTCAGTGGGGTTTTTTTCGTTTGTACTACTGCATTTATATTTTTATTTTTTCCTAAAAAAGAACTGTTATTCCTATTCCCATATCTTTGCCTGAAAGCTCCTTAATTTCAAAATTATAACAATTCAGAGGGAGGGGTTGACATTTTCCATTCCAGGGGAGGCTCCTGCCTTCCTTAGCAGACACCTGGCTTTTCAAACCAAGACAATAACAAAGTTACTTGAACACCACAGATAGAAAATCCATTTTAATCTCTGCAAAAAGCCAATATTATGTGTCCATAACAATAAACCTCTTGCTGAGTGATGGTAGATGTCAAACTAACTTTGCTATAAAGATATAGTTTTTATTTCTGTTGTTAATTAAGCTTAGTGAAATAGCTGCTTGTGTTAAACTGCCTGCTTGGATGGGATAACATCCAATGCACCCAGGATGAGGACACCTGTACAGATCTGCCAACTATCAGCACTCCCTGTCTGAAGTGAGCTACACTTTGGTAACATCTCATGTTTCATGCCTGCAGTGGGTGACAAGATGATTAAAAATGCTAATGAAATAAACAACAAAGATTTAAAAATGCTAATAAAATAAACAAGAAAGGTCATTTATGTTCCTCAAAATAGCAACAACAACAACAACAAGTTCTGGTTTAATGAAAGGTGGAATCTGTTGCTCTTAAGAGCAAAGATTCATAGCTGGAATAAAGAGTGTTCAGCCCAGCTGTTTCTACTATGAGGCCGTATTTCATCCCCCCTGAAAGTCCTTCATGTTTGCACAGAAAACTGTCCCTGCACAGCCCAATAAATTCCATCACTTCAGCTGGCCAAACAACCACTGTGGTCAAGTGGGGTCTGAGCAGCTTCCAGGATCCCAAGCAGCTTCAGAAGCTTCATTTTACACCTCCTCTTCTCCCAGTGAATACCCAGCACCACCATCACTGTGGACCCATAGCTATGGATCACTGGCCTGGCCAGCACAGGGCTAATGTTTGCATCAGCCAGGAGGAGCTGCTCTGCCTGCCTGTCTGTCTCAGCCTCAGCCCTGAGACCCCAAATGCCTCCATTCTGGCCCAATCCTTCCTGGTGCTGAGCATAAGAACTCGTGCAGACAAGAGCAGGGAGGGAATCTCCCCAGCCATTTATCACCTCAGCAACAAGACCTTGGCATCAGGCTGTTATCTGTAGCAGAAAGCAGCAGCAGGAAGGAGACACCAGATCACCAGCCCCAGGCCATGGCCCTGGTGCTGTCCTTACCAGTGATCAGTGTCTGCAGCTCTCCAGGAGCTCAGGGAGCAGGGATGCTCCTCACCATCTCATCTTACCCATGCACCCAAAGCCACAGCCAGCTGTGTGCTCCTGCCCACCAGCACATGCCAAGGCACAGCGTGGGATTCTTGGGGAGGTGTCCTCTGCAGGGCCAGGAGCTGGACTTGGTGATCCTTGGGGGTCCTTTCCAGCCCAGGATATTTTGTGATTCTAAGGCTTTGGCCAGCCCAGGTTTCAGCCACCTCCCTGATCCAGGTGTGATTGACCCCAAACCAGATCTTGCCTCTGTCTACCCTCCAGTGCAAGGAACACGTTGCATCTACCCCAGCCCCGCTGCTTGTGTCTGATGGATCATGCTGAACTTTTCAACATATTTCTTGGAGTATTAAAAAACATTATCTGACAAACAATAAACTAAAAAAAAAAAAAAAACAAAAAAACCCCAAAAAAAAAAGAAAAAACAAACCAAAAAACCAACAAACCAACCCAAAGGAAATCAATTTGGGTAATGATGGCCTTTTGTTCCAGCTTATCCTGCACCAAACTCCACAGATGGTAACTCTGAACATTTCCCAGACCTTCACAGCAGAGCTTGGAACTGTCTCTCTGATTTCTTGGTTGTTTCATGACACGTGCATTTCTCCTATATAATCCCAGTGTTTTGCTTAGAAGCCATATTATAACTGGGAATCAATCTTCTTCATTTGAACATCTAGGACAGAGTCACACATCATTTCACCATTAACTAGGATAGACTCAGCCTTGCAGATCTTTCAGGTTTCAAGCCTGGCTGTGTTGTTTCAGTTCTTTGCTGCTGCCTGTGTTTTGTGAAAAAAAAAAATTAAATAACCAGACTTTGGGACTTTCTGTTGCGGCTTGAAGAAGAACACAGGTTGTTTCATCGCTGTTGTGAGACATGTGTTACCCCGCTCATTAATTCACAACAGTTCTTGTTTTCTCTGCCTTTTTCACGCTGATGTGATACATTTGTGAAGTCCAGGGTTGTACTGCAAGTGATTAATGCTGCAGTGAAGTCTGATAAACTGAGATTCATACAAAAAACTGTGAAAAATGTAATCTCTAAAGTTCTGAAAGCTCACATGTGACAAAACCCATAAATCACCCCAGAGGCAGTCATTATGGTGAGTTACTAACTAATTATGCAGCTGCATTTGTCATCATTTCCCATTACGTAGAGAATAAACCTGTCAGGCTGATTTATGGCAGAGGGCTCCACAAGATGGGAACTGGCACCTGTGCTGTTCTGTGGAAATGATGAGAAATGCTGTGTCTGCTCAAGTGCTGAATGGAAAAGGAAGGAGGGGAGATAACTGTTATTTGAAGGCACTGATTCAGGGACAAAGACTTCAGAGAGGAGTCATGCTTACTCCCATGGGATGGCAGGAAGAGTATCCACCAACCTGTCCCAACAGCAGCAGCAGCATCAGAATGCATTCTCCACAGGTGGAGGGAAGAGAGGAGAGAGGAGGTCTTTTGAGGGGACCAAAGTCAGTCATGGAGAAATCCTAGAAGCCTGGAATGGTTTGGGTCACAAGGAATCTGAAAAACCATCTTGTTTTAACCCCTGATGTGGGCCGTGACAAACTGAACAGCTGAATGCCTGGCTACTCAGGGGATACTCAAGGTTTTGGATTCCATGCCTGTGCATCTACCGTGGAGCAGCTGGGTCTGCTGGGAGCAGATGGCATCCACCTGAGCTCAGAGCAGGCCAAAAGATGGGCAGATGTGGGACTGAGCAGGGCAAGGGACATCCCTGCACAGCAGCGCTCTGACAAGAGCAGCAGTGGCCTCCTCTCAGTGCCCTTCCCCGAGCAGCAGCCGCTGAACACCATGGTGGCTACACAGATGCTTTTGGCTCTGCAATCCCTTTGTGCTCAAAGGCCACGCTGGGCATTTCAGCTGGGCTGGAAGGTCTGGCTGGGCAGGGAACAGGCAAGAGGCACTGCTGGTGTGAGCTCCATGTGTTCACTGGGGACACAAGGAAGATTCTGTTCATCCAAAGAAAAACACAAGCAGCCAGTCCCTGCTAACACAGCAGTGCGACTCTGTCCAGAGCAGCTCAAATTCTCTGCCAGAACCATCCCCCTGCACCTTCTTGATCTGAAGGGGACTAGAAGTGGTTTCACTGCAGTTCTTTATTTCTGCTGTCTGATAATGGGAAGGTTTCAGAGAAGTCTTGGATGGACTGGATCAGGGAATAGTCAAGCAAGAAAAACTGAGCAACCATCACCCAACCCCACTCACAGAAGAACAAGTCCCATTAGGAAAAGCACCTCAGGTGTTTTCATAGTTGATAATATGTATCCTACTCAACATTATGGATTATAATCTTTTCCATTTGGAAACTTATCAGAGGGGACTTCTGCCTGCTTTGTGAAGGGAGCCCCTGGGGCCCATCCCCTCCCAGAGGGGCTGCACTTGCTGCCTGCCGGGGCTTTCATTGCTGGGCCCACTGGGAGCCCCTGAGCTGGGCTGGGCACCAAGGGCGGGGCTGGCCCGGCTGTGATGCCTCTGGCCCCTGTGACACCAGGGGCAGCGTGTCACAATGGGGGCAGCTGGAAAAGGCCCCCGCAGGTAACGCTGGCCCAGCACAGCCTGGGCAAGCGGTGAGTGCGCACGTGGCGGGGCTGGGCCGGGCCAGGGCCGGGCCACAAGCGCCGCACCCGGGCCTGCATTGTCCCCCTGCACCCAGGGCCAGCCCCTGGGGCCGGCGCCTTGGCCGGGGCACGGGGCTGCTGCTGCTGGCCCACTGGCACAGGCCCTGCTGCCTGCCAGCTGCCCGGGGCCCTCTGCTTCTGCCCTCACAGCCCTGCGCCTCCGGGCCTCACTTCAGCCCCCACAAGCTCCCTTGGCAGCCCCAGTGAAAGCCTTGTCTCTCTCCTCCTGCAGACCATGGCGCACAGAGCAGTCCTGGCTGGGCTTGTGCTGCTCCTCTTCCTGTTCCCACTTTCCGTGGTGGACAGATTTCACGGGGATGGGCAGCCCCGTGCAGAGGAGATGAAAGCGGCCCCCCCAGAGCCAGCTGAGCCTGGCTGGGGACCCTGGCTCCTGGCTGCCTTGCGCTACCTGCACCAGCTCTGGCAAATTGCTCAGCCGCTGCTCCTGCTTTTGGGCTGGTGGCTCAGGCGCAGAAGGGCAGCCACGAGGCAGAGAGCAGCGGCCCAGAGAGCTGAGGAAAAGGCCAGAAGGAGGAAGGTGGAAAGCGAGCGGAGAAGGCGGCTCCTTAGGAAGAGATTCAAAGACATGGAGCAAATGCGCCGGGCCACGAAAGAAATAGAAAAGCAAATGGCCAGGCTGATTGGAATGAATAGGGATACAAACAGGATGCTGAAGGTAGGCAGGGCAGGCTCTTGGAGGAGCACAGGCAGTGGCTGTGTGAAGAAAAGCTTCCTGCTGGAGATGCTCTCTGGGCCGGCCAAGGCGAGCCGCACATCTTTGTGAGCAGCCGGCGCACAGAGCTGCGCTTGCTGCCCAGCACAGCCCTGCGCCGGGGCACAGGCTCCGGGCTCCTGACACACCCTGCCCCTCTGCCCTCTCTCTCCTCACGGGATCTGTAGTAACTGCATCTATTTTAACCCTTTCCCATACAGAGCCTTTGCATCTGCTCGGAGGAAAGCACCATCTGAAGGAATCGGGCCCAATGATTGGAGATTGATTCAAATTCTTAAATAGTTTTGAAATATTTAAATTGTTTTGTTTAAAAAAAATTGTGTTTAGAAACATTTTCCAAACTTTTTATTACTGTAATGTAGATTAATACTCTTGTAAGAGATCATAAATATTTTAATAATAAGTAGTAATTAAATAATGGCACTTTTCTTAAGATTATATAGAACTTATAATTCTTCAAAATTACCAAGAATTATTGCAGTTAAGCAAAACTGAAGTATACTTTCTTTTTATCTAAACCAGCAAATGTTGCTTAATCTTCATGATCCAATAATTATTTTGTGTCTTGTTTAATATTCATATATACAGTACATAGACTGTCGCTACGAATGCCTATAATCACAATTGGTTAATTTAAATTACACTCTCTGCCCTCCTGTCTCGGGAGGGTGACTTCCCTCAGGCAGCTGCAGTCCCTGTCAAGATGCAATAAAGGCAATGCCTGAACAAACGCTGTGTCTGTGAGTGTCCATGCTGGACTCAGGTGTCAGCTGTGGGGAATTCCTGACACAGGGGCACCACAGCACCCTTGGCCATGCAGAGGCTCCTTTCCTCCCCTGCAGCAGCTGCTCCTTTGGTGCTGTGATCCAGCCTCTGCTCTGTGCGATGCCAAATGCAAGAAAACCAGGAGTGCCACCACTCAGACTGTCACTCGGGTCCCTGCAGAGCTCAGGAGCCACCATGGCTGTGTCGGTGTGGAACCTGCAGTGGGCCATGACAGCAGGGACAGCAGGGACAGCAGGGACAGCAGGGACAGGGGGACACAGCACAGCAATCACAGCCCGGCTGCCCTGGGACAGGCCCGGCAGGCAGACAGGACACGGGGCAGGCAGGAGTCCCCATCCTCTCTGTGCCCTCCTGAGCACAGGCACATAAGGGACAGGGGCAATGGGGACACAGCCGGCCCCTCTCCTCTGGGAATATCCCACCTGCCCAGGGGCCCTGACAGAACGCAGGGGCTGAGGCTCTGCAAGGGGAACCCAAGGGTGAGCAGGAGGACCTCCAAGTTACATCTGCCCACATTCTGCATGCAAACTGCTGCATGGAGGAGAAAACCAGAGGGGCCTTGCCAGAGCAGATCCCACCTGAGGGAAGGTGTTCTCTATTCCTGCACACGGGTGCCCCGTGCAACATGGAGCACATGAATGCACTTTGACACCAGATTCTCAGCCCTGCTCGAGCGCTCTGGCACAGCAGGAGCGGCCATTCCCTAATAACACACGGGTTTGCAACTCTTGTGCAAAGCAGCACAAATTGTCTCTCTCCTCCTGCAGACCATGGTGTCCAAATCAGTCCCTGCCCTGCTGGTGCTGCTCCTCTTCCACTTCCCACGGCCCGTGGTGATCAGTTGGGATGAGGATGCAGAGCTGGGCAAAGAGGGCCTGGAGCAGGCTACCCCAGAGGCACCCGAGCCTGCCTGGGGACCCCTGCTCTGGGCAGCCGTGCAGCAGGGGCCCTACTGGGCTGCTGCTGAGCTGCTCTTCCTGCCTTTCTTCCTCTGCCTCAGGCGCACAAGGGCGGCCATGAAGCAGAGAGCAGTGGCCCGGAGAGCTGAAGGAGAGGCCAGAAGGCGCAGGATGGAAATGGAGCAGAGAAGGCTTTGCTTCAAGAGGACATGCAAAGACTTGAAGGAGATGTGGAGGACCATGAAGATGATCAAGAAGAAAATGGCCAGGCTGATTTGAATGAACAGCAAGGTGAGCTGGTTCCTGCTGTGAAGCTGAACTCATTGTGTTCAATCAGATTTTCTCTGCACCGATGTCATTGTAGTCAGATGAGAAATTGGTCCCCTAATTTGAATGCAGTGGTGCATAGAGCTGTAGTCTAATGTTTTAATGTAGCTGACCTGTGCCCTGATAGCAAGGGGTGTTTAACAAATCTGGTATTGCCAGAAGGCTTTTGTTACTCTGAGACTGTGCTCTGTACATGGAGCAGCAGAAGAATTAAGGCCAAATCCTCCCTCAGGAACTGGAGGATATCACACGTGGGTAAGGAGCTTTTGTAAGGGAGAATTGACTGTTCTTCTCTCCCACCAGGTGACCCTGTGCTCCAACACGGCGATGGAGTTCTACCAGAGAATGCTGGTGCACCTGGAGGGTGTTGGCAAGGGAGGGGCAACCCTGATCATCACAGCCAGGTCCCAGCCCTTGCCTGGCTCCCCCAGGCACTGCCTTGCCCAGGCTTTGCTGGCTGCAGCTGCCAAGGAGAAGTGCTGCTGGATGCCCTCATGTTGTGCCAGCTGGACATGAGAACAGCAGTGCTTGGGCAGCAGCCTGTGGTGAAAAGCACCCCTGCTCACAGCCCAGCACGGGCCTG
The DNA here is from genome assembly GCF_023055355.1 of Agelaius tricolor. NCBI lineage: Eukaryota > Metazoa > Chordata > Aves > Passeriformes > Icteridae > Agelaius > Agelaius tricolor. Next base: position 1,347,033 of record NW_027269321.1, on the reverse strand, counting down.
GGCCCTCTTCTAAAGGCACCAGCAATGATATCATTGATTGGCCTGGGCTTTGGTGCGTGAGGGGGAACAAATTTCCCGAGGGCCTCCTCTCCTTCTTCCTGCAAGAGGTGGAGTTGTGCTGGTGGTGAGCACCGTGCACTGGTTTGGGCCACACCAAGCAGCTGCTGAGAGTCAGGGTCTGGCTCTGTCCATGAGGGCCCATGGCAGGGGGGAAGTGGCTCCCAGCAAGAGTGGGGAGGGCAAGGTCTGACGAGGGGAAAGCAGCCCTTGGTGTGGCAGGTCAGCTCCAGATTTTCTCCTTCCCTCTGCTTCCCAATTTGAGCTTTAATGTTGTCAGAGCTGAGCCCAAAAGTCGTGGTTGCTGCAGCAGAATTCCATGCTGCTGTGCTGCTGTGGGTGTCAGTGTGATGCCCAGAGGGATGCAGCTCCCTGGGGCTGTTCCCTGTCCCAGGCAGAGCCATGCAGGCAGTGCCTGGGCTGCCATTCTGTAAAGCAGGTGGAGCTGGGGCCAGGCAGGGCCTGGAGCTGTGCAGTGGAGGAGCCAGGGAGCTGCAGGGCCTGGCAGGGGCTGATCAGCCCCTCTGTGGGGCAGCTGCTGTCTCGTGCCCTCCAGGGCTGGGGCAAAGAGCTGAGTTCTCAGGCAGGGCAGCAGCACCATGGCAGAGAAGGGAGTCATTTGTACTGAGACACTGGGGCTGTGTGTTCCTTGGGCCTTGGGGAGCCCTGATCCTTGTTGGGAAGGCTCCCCCAGAGCTCGTGGCTCACTGGGACTGTTCCAGGAGTCCTTGCAAGCCTTCTGGGGTGCAGGAGGGGCTGAGGCAGCTGTGGGGCAAAGGGCTCTGCCTGGGGCACTGGGCAGCCTCTGGGTGCTGCCTCTCAGGGTTTGGGCCTCCTTGACAAGACGTGTTGGAGTGGGCAGAGGTAGAAGGCAATTTATCCCTGTAGGGCTGTTCAATGTGCATTGGACAGTGACCAATGTGTTCTGCTCCATTGCACAATCTCTGGGGGGAAACGTTCTCCATTCTCTCAGGATCTCTGATTGCCCTGGGGTCATCTCTCTGCCCAGATGTCTCGTTCCTGAGCTCCAAGTGTCCCCCCAAGTGCTGCTGTACGATGAGTGCCACCTGAAGGTGCCCCATGAGAGGAAGATCCTCATGAGGAATCCCAGCCACCTTCCTGGCTGCTACGGGCTCATTCCCCAGGTTTGGCATCACATCCACCTCCTCCTGTCAAATATTACTGAGGAGATTATTAGGGGAAAAAAGGGTTTGGATAAGACCTTGCTGGTTTCTATTCAGCCTTAAAGATCTGCTGAGAACAGGATCCTACCCGAATGTAAACTTTAGGAGGCAGTTGAAGCTCCTGAGGAAACAGTTGATGTTCTGGTCTTCAGGGGCTTTTCTTGTGGGAGATCTGAGAGGGTTGTGAAAAGCTGCTGCATCCACAGACACCAGTGCCTGTGCTGGCAGCCTCCTTGCAGGATCCCCTGGGAGTGCTAAGCCTACAATTCTTGCATCTTGTTTGTGCCTTTTACCTTTGTCCTGGGCAGTTGTAAACGTGTGTGTAAGTTGCTGTTGCGGTGCATGTTGAGGAGTCTAAAGTTTCTCCAGAGGTGCCTCTGAAGCTGCATTTCATTCTGTCCCTGCCAGAAAGGCAAGGAGGACTCTGCTGTGCTCGACCCCAGCCCCAAGCCCTGTGGGATTGTGCAGCCCCAGAGCTCAGCAGAGATCCCAGCTGTGGTGGCAGTGCAGGCCCTGGGCACTCACGGCCCCAGCGCTGTCACCGGCGTGTTCGGGGATGAGCTGGGTCCCGAGCGGGTGGCTCGGGGATCCAATACGGGGACGCGTCGCTCCGGCAGCCCCGGCAGCCCCGGAGGGCTCCGGCCCCCGCCCGGCAGAGCTGCGGCTGCTGAGACCCCAAAATATCCCCAAAAAACTGGTGAGACACCCCAAAAATATCCCAAAAAATCCAGGGGAGACCCCTCAAAATCCCAAAAAATCCCAGTCAGACCCCCCCTGAAAAATCTCAAACAATCTGGGTGAGATTCCCCCAAAAATGCAAAAATCCAAGTGAGATCCTCCCCAAAAAATCCCAAAAAACCCCAAAGTCCAGGTGAGACACCTCCCCAAAAAAATTTTTAAAATTTCAGGTGAGACCCCCCCCTCGAAAATCCCAGTGAGACCCCCCCAAAAGCCCAGAAAACAAGTGAGACCCCCCAAAAAAATCCAGGTGAGAAACATCAAAAAATTCCCCAAAAATCTAGGTGAGTTCCTCCAAAAATGCCAAAAAGTCCTGGTGAGACCCTCCCCCCAAAAAAACCCAAATAAATCCCAAACCCACCCCAAAAAATCCAGGAGAAACCCCCCCCCAAAAAAAAAAAAAAAACAGGTGAGATACCCCCCAAAAATCCCAAAAAATCCCACTCAGACCCCCCTGGATTTTTTGTGTGCAGCTGCTCCTGGCAGGGTGCACAGGGACAGGGATTCTGCCGGGGAAAACAGGCACAGGCTGCTGGGGAGAAGGACAGGAGGGATGGGAGGCACAAACAGCTCCTGCTGGTGCAGGTGTCCCTCCCTCCCACTGCAGGTCCCTGTTCATGGTTATCTTATTTTCCAGAGATGAGCTTTACCCTCCTAAAGTCAAACCCCACCCACCAAAGGGGAAGAGAAGCAGTTTGGGTTCCTTGGCATCTCAATGGAGGCATTTCAAGGTCAGAAATGTGGAGGAGCCAGTCGCAGCCCTGAAAGAAGTGCAGGATTTTCCCCACTCTTCAGGAGCAGAGGTAGATTTTCTTGTCCATGCCGTGCTTGTGTTCCTCCCCAGCCTGCCAGCACCAAGTCCTGCTCATGCTGAGCTCCCTTTTTGCTGCCCTGCTGGGCTGTGCCCTGACAGTGGGCTGGGCAGCAGGGCCAGTGGCTGGACATGGGCTGAGGGGGAGGGAGAAACAGGAGAGTTTTCCTTGGAGAAGCTGACTCAGATCCTACAGGCCTGTGCTGAGTGTGGGATTTTGTGCCTTGTTTCCTTCCCAGTGTAAGATGAGGCTTTTCCCTGCATCATCCTGGTCAGATCTCCAGCTTCCCTCCCAGAGCCAGCTGGGATGATCCTGATCTCCATGGAGCCTCTTCCCAAGGCAGCCAGACTCCCTGTTTGCAGGGCTCTGCTTTCCCCCAGAGCTGCTGCTGCCCTGCTGGCCCTGGAGCTGTCTGACAAAGGGAGACTTTGCAAAGTGGCTGTCTCTGCCTCCCAGCACAGAAAATGGCTTGTTTTCCAGGTGCCAGCACCAACTCCTGAGCACCCTCACCTGCCACGAGGCTCGGAGGGGTTCAGGTGCTCCCTGGACGTGGCGCACGCTCCCCTGGGAGCGGAGAAGGCAGGAGGGAATCTGTCTCCCTGCCCATTGTCAGCGTGGCCAGCAGGGCTGGAGCTGCCAGTGCCGCTGGGGGCCCTCAGCACTGGCCACAGAGGGGCCTCCCATCCCTGCAGGCCCATCACAAAGGGCTGCTGGAGCAGCTGCTTGTTGGAGAGGCCCTGCAGGACACGTTGCAGGGCTGCCCAAGGACGCTGTGCAGCACCTGTGCAGGGCACTGCTCCCCCTGGAACTCCTCAGGTGCTCCACAGGAAATTTTGGCAGGAGCTTTTGCTGCAGCACCTTGAGAAAGCAGCATTTAAATCAGAGAGAGAGGGCAAGAGCCTCAGGAGTCAGATGAGCTGGGCTGGACTCCTTCCCTCAGCTCCAGGAGCTCTCACTCTGAGTCTCCTCCTTTTCTAAAAGCAGGAAGCTTTTAAACTTTTTAAAGGCACGTTGTGCATCAGAGAGAATTTCTACTGCCAGGAGACATCCCAGCTCCCTTTCATGTCATGTACTAATTAATGCATTGGCCCGTGAGTGTGGGAGAAGATTTTGCCCATGGTCCCTGCCCTGGTCAGTGGCATGGATGCAGGATGAGGTGAGGGTGATTCTGGCAGTGTTTGGGGAATAGGCCCCTCTGGCTACAGCTGCCCTTTGCTCCAAGATGCTCTTCTGCATCCATTTCCATGCTCAGCACCTCAATCTCTCCTATCTTCCACCCAGGCTTTCAGTATCCTGCCCCTGCCAGGTGTGCTGCAGCCAGGAGAGAGCCAGCAGGTCTCCTCCACCTTCTCTGGCCACCTCAGCAGCACCTGCAGTGTCCCGGAGCTGTGCCACGTGGAGGGAGGCCCCAGCTACGAGCGGCTGGTGCCCGGGGAGGCCTCACGTGTCAGCTCCTCCCTGAGCCCCCCGAGATCAACTGTGGCTCCCAGGCCCCTCTCAGGGACAGGTGAGTCAGCCTTCCATGGGCTCCTGCTCTGCCATGGGTTATTGTCCCTGCAGGGCTCCCCTGCTCCAAGGACTCTGAGCTCAGAGGTGCTGCACAGCAAAGGCAGCAGCAACACAGGCATGGCCACTCTGAGCTCCCTGGCTGCCAAGAGAGGAAGGACCTTCTCCTGTTGAGACACAACATCTTCTTCTCTATTTGAGTGCTGAGCCCTCCTGGCTCAGCTGCTGCCTGCAGGGAGCTGGGCTCTGGGCTTGCCTTGGCACTGCCTCTAGAGGGGTCTGGAAGTGCATGGTGTTGAGTGGCATCTTCTCCATCATCTCCCTTCTTTACCAAAGCACTGGGATTGTGCTATGGGCAGGCGTGGGGCACAGAGCAAACCTTGCTTTGGGCCCTGCTCCTGCCCCAGATGAAGCCCTTGCACTGCTGATCTGCCAGGGCTCTCCTTATGCTGGGACAGCAGCCAGAAAAGCTCCTGTCCTTTAGGCTCCCCTGCAGCTGCAGCCGTGGGCAAGCACAGGAGAAGCTCAGCTCCAGCAAGGCAGCCCAGCTCAGGACACACAGGCCCAGGCTGGAGCTGGGAGTGGAGGTGCTCCAAGCCAGCCTGTGCATCAGGACTTCTTCAGGCCAGGCTGGAGTTGGTTTCATGGGGAGGAGAGGGACCAGGCTGCTTCCAATGGTTTCCGTGGCAGCCAGCACTGGTTTGCTTGGTCCCAGCTGGGCTCCAGCAGGAAATCTGCCTGACAAGAGCCTGCCTTGCAGGAGAGGAGTTCCTGCAGCCTCTGCTTTCTGACTGATAGCATTGCTCTCATGAAGGAGCAGGCTATGGGTCGTTAAAGCCCAAGGTCATGGGCAGAGACTCTCTAACTAATTAGAGTTAGACAGTGGTGTGTTTATTAACACCGGCGGGTGGCACCAGAGCCGTCCCTAAAAGGCGCGACCGCGCTGCCCAAGGTTCTTTGCCCTCTCTTTATTGCCCAAGATCTTACATACAACACATCTGCACAAGCCCAGCACCTCCCATCCCCGCTCTGTATTCAAATGAGCTCATTGGTCCTTCACACCTGTGCAATTCTTCCCTTGAATTGGGTCCGTGGTCTCGAATTGGGTCCGTGGTCTTAAGGGATGAAGTCAGGAATGTCTTCATCAGGTCTCTGTGACCCTCTGGCACCATCCAAGGTCCCCTGCTTAGTGACTGATTGACATCAAGCCCAGGTGCTAAACCATTGTTCTCCTGGTTTCAAGATGTTCTTATAACAGTGCACTGACTCCACTTCCTTCTAGAAAGGAGCTCCTAATGGTAAACAATAGAACAATCAGCTCCAGCTTAAGCATCTCACAATCATTAACCTATGGTCTGCCTGTCTAAGTTACATCCTGCTCAATGGGAATTGCTTCTAAGCCTCAGCTGAAATCTGAACTCTTTAAAATCATGCTTCAGCCATGCCCAGGGGGAAGTGGGCTGAATGAGCTGAGTAAGAACTGTAGGGGAGATGAGCAGATGTCAGCAATCTGTGCTCTGCTCTAAACTGGGAAGCCAAGAGACAAAGGGCGTTTTCAGGCAGCAGCACAGAGAGCTGCTGGATCAGCCTTGGGCAGGGCCTGGAGGGGTCTGGCTGTGCCTTCAGAGGGAGCTGGCACAGTCAAGAGCCTCTGATGGCAAAGCTGAGGTTTGGCTGGGCCTGGAGGTCCCCTTCCACCAATGCCCTCCCTTGGGATGTTCCCAAGCCCTGTGGCTTGAGGAGAATTCACGGGAATGGCCTCAGGGTCAAGGAATGAAGTGCAGGGCCAGCCAGGACTGGGGAGCCCAAGTTTCTGGTGGGGACTCTCAGCCATGGTTTCTGTTTTGTCTGCACAAGGGAGCTGAAGCAGCCGGCTCAAAAGCTTGAGGAGGAGGCAAAAGCCTTAGAGGAGGGAGAGAGGGGGAAGGAGGAAGAGAGGCAGAAGAAGGAAAAGAAGGGTGTCTCTGTGGGGAAGCAACCCCCAAAACCAGAGAAGGGGAAAAGCAAACAACCACAGAAGAAGGAAGCCAAGGCCCCAGAGAAGAAGGAAACCAAAATCCCAAATAAGGAAACCAAGGCCCCAGAGAAGAAGGAAAAGAAAGACCCAGAGAAGAAGGAAACCAAGGCCCCAAAGAAGAAGGAAACCAAAATCCCAGAGAAGAAGAAAACCAAAGCCTCAAAGAAGGGGGAACCCAAAGCCCCAAAGAAGGGGGGAACTCAAATCCCAGAGGACACAGCTGAGCTGGAGAAGAACTCTTTACTCTTTATTCACACAACTCATTTTACACAGTTTGACAGACCCCGTGTGCAACTTTAGTTAGTTCATAGATTTCTTGCAGGTTATTCTATTACTTGTTAATAAAATAGATTTTACTTGTGCATCAAATCTCTCTGTTGTATTGTTTACCTGTTCTCTGCACTGATTCTCACGGACAAATCCCTTGTTGTTGCAGGTACATTTGTTTTTCACTCTCAGAACAGATTGTTCACAAAGTCTCATTCTCACAAGAGCTTCCCATGGGAACTTGTAACTGCTTAGCTGCACTCAGAAGAGATGGCAGGCCAGCTGTTAATGTGGCAGAACAAGGCCTGATTTCATAAGGCCTTTCTTTTATCATTATCCTACCTGCCTGTGACATCTCCCCCTTCTCGTTCATTTAAAAAAGGCTCCTATGTTCTGATGCTGAAACAGCTCACTCTTGTCAGGACATTATCTCATCAAGGTTATCACTGGTTATCTGTTAGATATGGGATAAGATGGATAAAAGACCACTTACAATCCACAAAACTTACCAAATTCCATCAAGTCATTGACACAGGGTATTGCAGCATGAGAAGGCAAAAGAATAATGTCCAATGTCTCTTAGGGAAATGGAAAGAAATGACCATTGTTTCCAATGAGTTGAGAAGTGTGAGAAAGTCTTTGAGCTGGAAATGTTGATCTTTGACACCACTGAATGTCCCCTGGCAGCTGGAACAGGGAATAACTGGAGAAGGTTCGTAGGAGCTCTGTACCATGAGGATGCCAGGAGGCTTTTGCTGGCAAATTGCCTCTGTCAGTGCCCAGACACAGCCGTGTCTGGCCAGGCCTCCTCCTGCTCCTGCTCTGGCCACAAAGGCTGCAAGGTGATGAGGTTATTTCTCTCTGCACTGGGCCTCATTTCTTCAGAGCTGATCAGGATCTGATGGAATGAACAGGTGACTGCTTTGAGCTGCTGCTGATGAAACACAGGCACATCTTCTCCTGAAGGGAATGAATCAATCAGGCTGCACTGTGGTACACTCCATTGGGATTTAGATGGGATGATCTTGTTTCCAAATTCCTCATGTAAATATTGCATTATTCAAAATGATTCCTTGTCCAAATGTCTCATGTACATATTGCATTATTTGAACATTCTTAAGGCGTTCATTCCTCTTCTTTTTTGTTTTTTAAGAATGAGATGCACGTCTTTTGTTATGAGTATGAAGCAACATCACAGTAAAATAATACATGCAGTGGACAAGAAACTTACAGCAATTGGGAATAATTTGGATACAACAATCAGGAACATTTCAAATAGCAGACAAAGCTAACAACGTAGGTGGAATGAGGTAAATAGCAATCTCTGCAATAATGTACCATCATCCCAGAGTCTGCAAACAGCTGACAAACCTCGATTCAGGGGGGACTTGGATCATTATTTCCAGATAATAATTCCCAAGCTGCCTTTAAAAAGAGTTCAACTGTCATGTCTAGAGGGTCAGATGGCCAAGTCAAAGCAACTCAAATCCAGTTTTCATGCAGAAAACATCTGGGTCTGTTGGCAAATTCCCGTCCAGGCAGAGCCAAGGCCTGGCCCCCACCCAAGCTCTAAGTGGGAGAGAATTCCCTGAACGTCATTGAAAACAAGGCTCTTGAGAACAGCGCTGAGGAGTAAAGGTCTGGGGGCGACAGACTAATGAACCATGCAAGAGCTGTCTCCTCCAAAATCCCCTCAGCACAGAGATGCTTTAAACCCAGCAAACTGTGGGAGTGGTTCTGTAATAATCATTGGGGCTGCATCTGATTGCTGAGAGTAGATGTCACAATGCCATCAGTTTAGAGGAGGCTTCCCACCAAGCTGAGATATCATTTCTTGGAACTGTGAAAAAGACTTAAAACTGATGAGACAGCCCTGGGTCAAAGCATGGAGGATTTTGGTGGGATTTTGGGCAGATGGTTTGGTGTGTATCCAGAGTGACTTTGGGCAGATTTGGGGCCTGCTTGGGGCAGGTTTGGGGCAGATTTGTTGCTGCTGTTGGGGTTTTTCTCCCGTTTCCCCAGCTGTGGGCAGAGCCCCGAAGCACATCCTGTTCCTGCCCCGCTCCCTGAGGAGCCCAAGGAGCTGCTGCTCCCCATGCTCTGCACCCAGGGAGATCTGGGGCAATCCCGGCATCCCAGGCATCCCGGGCATTCCGGGCCCTTTGGGCATTGGGGGATTCTGGGGCTTGGGGGGCGAGAGGGGTGAGGGGGGCTTGGGGCTGGATTGTCTGGGGAAAGGATCGGGATTTTGGGGGAATGTCTGCATTTTTGGGAAAGACCAGGGTTTGGGGGGGAGGAAATTCTGGATATTTTAGGGAGGAAATTTCTTGAATTTTGGTGGAAATTTCTGGATTTTTTAGGGAGAATTTTCTGAATTTTTTGCGAGGGTCTTCTGGATTTTTTTGGGGAGGGATTTCTGGATTTCTGGGAATGTTTCTGGAGTTTTTTGGAATGTTTCTGCATGGAGAATGGGGTTGGTTTTGTATAGTTTGGGGAGGAATGTTTCTGGATTTTCTGGGGAAGGTTCCTCATGTTTTGGGAATGTTTCAGGATTTTTGGAGGAACATTTCTGGATTTCTATGGGAATGTTTCTGGATTTTTGGGGGAATGTTTCAGGCGTTCTTTTGAAAACATTTCTGGATTTTTTGGGGAACATTTCTCCATTTGGGGGGGAACATTTCTGGATTTTTGGGGGGGAATATTCCCAGGTTTCTGGGGAACATTCCCAGGTGTCTGGGGAACACTCCCGGGTGTCTGGGGAACATTCCCGGGTGTCTGGGGAACACTCCCGGGTGTCTGGGGCTCTCCTGGCCCCGTTCCCAGCCCAGGTTCCCGGGGTTCAGGAGCTGCCCTGGTGCCCGGGCCCCGCGACATCGCCTGGGTGCAGTTGGAGCCCGAGGTGCAGGCGGGCGCCGCCCGCGAGGCCCTGCAGGGCTTCAGCATCACCCAGAGCAGCGCCAGGAAGATCTCCTGCGCCAAAAAGGGACCCAGTTTCCCACCCAAATCCCCTCTCTCCATCCCAAATCCTTCTTTGTGCATTCCAAATCCTTCTTCTTTCACCCCAAATCCCCTTTCCCAGCCCCCAGGGATTTTGGGGCTCCAGAGGGGTTATTGGGGTTTTTCCCAGCATTGTACCCAGGGTCTCTCTGCAGACATTGCACCTGGAGCTGCCCCAAATAAACCCCAAATAACCCCAAATTTTGGGACCGGGGGTGGGTGATACTAAAATTCAGGGTTTGGGGGTGTTTGACCCCAAACTTTGGGAATTGGGGGGTTTGATCCTAAAATTTGTGGTTTAGGGGATGTTGACACCTCAGGGTTTGGGGATTTTTGACCCCAAACTTTGGGAATTGGGGACGTTTGACACCCCTGGGTTTGGGATTTGGGGGTTTTTGTTCCCAGGATTTGGGGTTTAAGAGCTTTTGTCCCGAGGATTTGGGGATCAAAGGGGTTTGAGCCCCAAAATTTGGGATCAGGGCGGTTGGACACCCCAGATGTTTCAAACCCCAGGATTTGGGGTCAGGGGGTTTTGACCCCAAAGTTTGGGAATTGGGGGGATTTAACCCCAAAGTTGAGGGGATCAGGGGGATTTGACACCCCAGAGTTTGGGATCGGGGGGGCTTTGACCCCAAAGTTTTGGGATTGGGGGCTTTGACCCCAAACTTTGGGGATGAGGAGGGTTGGACACCCCAGATATTTCAAACCCCTGGAGTTGGGGATTGGGGCTTTAGACCCCAAACTTTTGGGGTTGGGGGTGTTTGACACCTCAGGATTTGGGATTTGGGGGTGTTTGACCCCAGACTTTAGGAATGGGGGTGTTTGACACCCCTAATGTTTCAAACCCCAGGATTTGGGGTCAGGGGGATTTAACCCCAACATTTGCAAATTGCAGAGTGTTTGACACCCCAGGATCTGGGATTTGGGGGGTTTAAGGCCTAAAATTTGGGGTTCGGGCTGGGGGGCGGGGGGGGGGAGGTTGAGATCCCAGAGTTTGGGTCTGGGGGTGTTTGGCCCCCCCCAGTGTTTGAACCCCAGGATTTGGGGTCCGGGGGAGTTGACCCCAGGATTTGGGGTGTTTGACCCCAATGTTCGGCCTCACCTCGGGTTTGGGGTCGGGGTTGAGATCAGGGACATTCCCTGGAGCCAGCGGCGGGATCGGGATCGGGAACGGGATCGGGAAGCGGAACAGGAACGGGGAGGGTCCCTGAGCCAATGCCGGACCCCAACCCCAGGGAGAGGCCCCGCCGCAGTCCCGGAATGGCCCCATCCCCACAATCCCGGAGCCCTCCCCAGGCCCAGCCCCTCCCCGGCCGCTGAACGGAGCCTCCCTCAATCCCAGCCCGCCCCGATCCGGGCCGGAGCCATCCCCAGAGCCTCCCCCATTCCCGGCCCGGACCCTTCCATCCCTTTTTGGGGCGGCTCCTGCCGCTCCCCGCCCATTTCTGGGGGTTCCAAAGGGCCCCGCGGACCCTCCCCATTTTGGGGGTGTTGGGGTGGCCCCAGGACCGCCCCGAGGGCCGAGGGGGGATCGAAAGCCCCAAACCCGAGGGGCTCCTGGGGGTGCCCAGTTCCTCCCGTCCCCAGCCCGAAACAGATCCTGGCCAATCAGAGCGCGGGGCGCTGATGACGATCCCGTTGCCGGGCAGACACTCGGCGCACTGGCCCCGCCCGGCGATTTCCAGCGAATCAGCGCCCGGCTCGGCTGTGACTCATCGGGTGCCGGGCAGAACCCAGCGCCTCTCGCAGCGCTGGCCAATCAGAGACTGCGCGGGGCCATTCCCAGCCAATCAGAGCGTTTGTCGCTGATGGCTCTCAGTGTCCAGGAGCGGAATTTGGGGCGGGGGGCGGTGACCCCGGCGATGGGGATGGGGCGTGCGGGGGCAGCTGGGGCCGCACTGGTGGCACTGGGGGCGCTGGGAGCCCCCCCGGCCGCGGGGGGAGCGGGGGGCGCGGGGAGAAGGGGGGCGGGGGGGGCCCCAAATTCAACCAAAGGGGGGTCGGGACCCCCAAAGGGAGCAGGAGGGGCCTGGAACCCCCAAAACCAAGCACGGGGGAGGGGATTGGGGACTGGGGGAACGATGGGGAAGGGGCGGGAGAGCGGGGGGAAGAGGGGGATGGGACCCCCAAATTGAGGTGGGAGGGAGCTGTGGACTGGGGCAATGCTGTGGACTGGGGGAAACCCCCATCAAATCCCATTAAAATCCCATAAAAATCCCATTAAATTCCACTCCATTCCCATTAAACACCATTAAAATCCAATAAAATACTATTAAATTCCATTAAAATCCCATGACATCTCATTAAAATCCCATACAATTCCATTACAATCCCATCAAATTCCATTAAAAATCCATAAAATCCCATTAAAATCCCATTAAATCCCATTAAATTCCTATTAAACCCCATTACATCCCATTAAAATCCTACTAAATTCCTATTTAAATCCATTAAAATCCCCTCCAATCCCATAAAATGATCCCAAACCCACACAGAACTGGCCCTGAATTATCCCCCACACACACGGCCCTAAAAACCCCAAAATGTGAAAAACTACCCCAAATTATCCCAAATTTACCCTGAATAACCCCAAAAAAACCCCCCAAATAACCCCAAAGGCGCACAAAGAACCCAAATCCCCCAAATGACCCCAAATGCCCCAAATGACCCCAATCCCATAAATGACCCCAAATCCCATAAATGGGATTGGGAGAGGGGAGGAGAGGGCAGGGAAAGGGGAAGTGGGACAAACTGGGCGAGGAAATCAAACTCTGCAGTCAGACAGAGCAGGGATTTGTGTATCCAGCGCTGGGAGCGAGGGGGATCTCTCTGGCAAAAACCCACTCGGTCTCCTTTGGCCTTCAGCTCCATTTTAAAAGTCACAATTACAACACTTCATTAGCATAGTCACATTTGCATAAAGCTGTGTCCCGGTTTTACAGCCGTGTGTGGCTTCAGCGCCTGCGTCCGTTCCTCCTGTGGCGGCCCTCAGTCTTCTGGTGCTCTTTTGATGAAGGCTTTTGTCGTCCTCCTCACGCTGGAACTTTTTACCTGGACCATCAGCCCATGCCTGGTGCTCCTTGTTCTTCAGTCTAAGCTGGTCTGAGCTGATTTTGCCCTTTGCAAGCTCTGTTCAAACTTGCTCTCTCGCTCTCGGTGCGTTTGTTGTGTCGCTGGCTCTGCTCTCTCTCTTGCTCTGCTGCCTCGCTGGCTTTGCCTGCATGTGAAAAATGCATGTATTTTATGATTGGCTTTTCGCAAATATTAAAATGAATATTATATGTCTGGTGTTAGAAAGCAATGCTGTATTAATTCTCCTAAGTAGTGTGTTAAATATAGTTTTAGGTTATAAAAATTGTTAAAATAGAAACATGCTATCCTACATGCTATGTAGGATTCTTTTTCTACAGAAAGGACTTGCAGTGAGATAGCAGCCACAGGACACCTAAATCTTTCAGAGAAAAAGCATTTATGGCCCTCTTATCAGAAGAAATTAACTTCTTCCCACCGCGAAGGCGCTGTTAGGATTCGGAGGAAGAAGGTGGCATTGACCAGACAGAATCCTGTGTTTGAATGAATTTATGCATCATGGATGAAGTGTATGAATATGCAACAGGCTGTTGTTTTTAAGGGTTAATCCTTTGTTAACGGGTGTCCCTTTTCAGGCTCGTGGTGCCCAGAAAAAGGTACCCGGACCTCCATTACCCTTTCTCTCTATTGTCTCATATTGTCCTAATTCAAATTGTCCAAATTATTATTACTCTAATTGTATTGCTATTTTTATAACTATTTTATTACTAATGAACTTTTACAATTTCAAAATCAAGTGATTGGCGTGTTTCACACTGCACATCTCGCTCCAGGGCTGCTTGTGCTGAACCTTTCCTTGCACAGCCCTGAGGATTCCCCCAGCCCGGGCTCCCAGCAGCTCCAGGCCCGGCCAGGAGGAGCAGCAGGGCCAGGGCTGGCCGGGCGTCCCCCCAGATGTGGCCCCCGCTGGTGGCACAGCCGGACCCTTGGGAGGCTGCCTCAGGCTTTATTGTCCACCAGCATCCCAGGAGGGAGCAGAAAATCCTCCTGCAGACGCTGATTCCGGAGGCTCCCAGCGCTTCCTTGTCTCCAGGAGCTTCTGCCAAGCCCCAGTGAAACCTCGGTGCCACATTGTTCCACAGCCTCACAACGCTCTCCTGGCTCCCATGAGGTCCCTCTGTGTCCGGCTACAGCCTTGGCTCCATCAGGGTCTCCTGGTCTCCATCAGGGTCTCCTGGCTCCCATCAGGCTCTCCTGGCTTCCATCAGGGTCTCCTGGCTCCATCAGGGTCTCCTGGCTCCATCAGGCTCTCCTGGCTTCCATCAGGCTCTCCTGGCTTCCATCAGGGTCTCCTGGCTCCATCAGGCTGTCCTGGCTTCCATGATGCTCCACTCTGTCCCAAGGGGCATCCACAGCTCAGCTTTGGTGCCCTGCAAGATCCAAAGGTTCCCCCAAAAAAACACCAGCCCAGGGACCCCCAGGATATTTGGGCTGAGCTCCCGCTGCCCAGGCACCTGCATGGAACCCAAGTGACCGCTGGGACTCCATGGAATGTCCTGGAACAAACTGTCCCTGGTCAGACAGGGGTGCCATGGAACACAGGTGCCACTGGGACACGGACACTGCCCATGGAACCGAGTGTCCATGGGGACAGAGCCGGGCCTGATGGAACACTGGAGAACATTGTCACCCCATGGAATCCCATGGAACCAGGTGTCCATGGTGGCACTGGAGAACATTGTCACCCCATGGAATCCATGGAACCAGGTGTCCATGGTGACACTGGAGAACATTGTCACCCCATGGAATCCATGGAACCAGGTGTCCATGGTGACACTGGAGAACATTGTCACCCCATGGAATCCCATGGAACCAGGTGTCCATGGTGGCACTGGAGAACATTGTCACCCCATGGAATCCCATGGAACCAGGTGTCCATGGTGACACTGGAGAACATTGTCACCCAATGGAATCCCATGGAACCATGTGTCCATGGTGACACTGGAGAACATTGTCACCCCATGGAATCCATGGAACCAGGTGTCCATGGTGACACTGGAGAACATTGTCACCCCATGGAATCCCATGGAACCAGGTGTCCATGGTGACAGAGCCGGGCCCAATGGAACCTACTGGAACACAGGAGAACATTGTTACCTGTTGGAACCCGGGCTGCTGAGAATTTTGGACTTTCTGAGCTGACAGACACTGACCCCCAAGAGAACACTGCATTTGACCTGAGGCTGTGGAGAAGGCTTCCAAAATGGAATGATGGAACTGGGATTATGGGTGTGGAGTTTGAATAGAAGGGTGTAATATCACATGGTGGACAACTTGGAGTTTAAGGTTTTAGAATATAGTAATATATTTAAAGCAAGATGGAGGTTTTAGGGTGGAGGCTTCTCCTTTTTATTTGCCTTCTTCTTCTTCTTCTTCTTCTTCTTCTTCTTCTTCTTCTTCTTCTTCTTCTTCTTCTTCTTCTTCTTCTTCTTCTTCTTCTTCTCCTTCTCCTTCTTCTCCTTCTCCTTCTCCTTCTTGTCCTTCTCCTCCTCCTTCTTCTCCTCCTCCTCCTCCTCCTCCTCCTCCTCCTCCTCCTCGGGTTTGGGTGGTATTGTGTAATTGGATAAAAAAGTCCCTTATGTTGGGCACAGGTGCTTGGTTATTGGGTTAAAAGTAAAAATAATTTAGCTGCCATTTCTTAATTGGACAGTTTATCCTCAAAAGACCTTGCAGAGAGAGAGACGGGGCTCCATTTTTACCTTGTTAGTGAAGTGCTGCAGAACTCACAGCTTGTGAGACTGTTATAGAGACAAGAGCTAATGAACACCTGAGTCCAAACAAGAAATGCTGTCTTGGGATTTCATCCCAACCTTGGCAGAAAAGAAGCAAAAGAATTGACTGTTACCCCACGGAATCTCATGGAACCAGGTGTCCACTGTTTCACTGTGCAGCCTCAGAGAGTGGTGAGACCATTGTGGCACCATGGAATATCCTGAAACCACGGCTCCCTTGTGACAAACCTGGACTTTATGAAACCAAGGACACTGCTGGGATGCAAGGAGCCAAGGGTCAGTTGTCAACAAATCAGCTTCTCAGGAAACCAAGGCAAACACTGTGACACAGAGAGGGGCCCTCATGGGACCCAGGAGACCATGGTGACACCGTGGTGGGATCTCATGGAACCAAGTGTGAATTGTTACAGGACCAAAGAGACCATGGTGACACCATAGAATCTCATGGAACCAAGGTCCAGTTGTGACAAAGCTGGGCCTCATGGAACCAAGGACACAGCCATGATGCAATGGAATCTCTAGGATCCAAGGATCAATTGTCAACACATCAGGTTCTCATGAAACCAAGCAGAACATTGTGACACAGGGGAATCTCATGGGAGCAAGGCTCTGCTTTGATCAAGTGGGGCCTCATGGGACACAGGTGCCACTGGGACATTGTCAGGCCTGGTAGGAACAAGACACCACTGTGTCAGACCAAGGCCTCATGGGACCTAGGAGAGCCCTGGGACACCATGGAACCTGATGGAACCAAGGGCCCATTGTGACACGGCAGGGTCTCATGGAACCCCTGTGCCACTGGGACATTGCCAGGGCTGGTGCAAGCAAGGTTCCACTGTGACAAAGGCAGGCCTTGTGGCACCCAGGAGACCATTGTGGGACAATGGAATCTCATGGCAGCAAGGCCCCATTGTGACAAAGCGCGGCCTCATGGAAGCCCAGTGCCACTGGGACATCTCCAGCCTTGGAGGAAGCAAGTGTCCATTGTGACACAGCACAGCCTCAAATCACAGGAGAGCAGAGGGATGCCATGGAATCTTGGGGAACCAAGTGTCAATTCTAAACACAGCGAGGACTCATGGAACCCAGGAGACCATTGTGATGCTGCACTTTGTCACAATGGGGCCGTGCTTCTATGAGGATCCATGGGCCCACAATGTTCTCCTGGGTTCCAGGAGGCCCCGCTGGGTCACAATGGCCCCTTGCTCCCACGAGCCACAGCACGGTCCCCGTTGCCCCTGGGTTCTGTGAGGCCCTGCTGCGTTCACAACTGACACTTGCTTCCATGAGATTCCATTGCGTCACAGTGGCCCCCATGTTTCCATGAGGTTCTGCTGGGTCACAGTGGACACTGGGTTCCACAAGAGCTGGCAATGTCCCAGTGGCACCTGTGTCCTGTGGGCCCCACTTTGCCAAAGCAGAGCCTTGGCTCCATGAGATTCCAGGCTGTCCCAATGCTCTGCTGAGTTCCACGAGGCTGTGCTGTGTCACAATGGACACTGAGTTCCACCTGCCCTGGCAATATCCAAGTGGCCCCTGGCTTCCATGAGGCCCCGTTGTGTTGGCAGGTGACACTTGGTTCCCCAAGGTGTCATTGTCACGCCGCTCTCCTGGGCGCCCTGAGGCCTTGCTGTGTGTGAGAAATGACCGCTACTTTTAAAATTTTAAGGGTGATTCAACCTTGAAAAAAATGACAACAAAGGACTGAAACAGGAGAAATCACAGCACTGGGAGCCCTTCCCCACCCCGTGGCTATCAGCCACATGGCTCCTTCACAAATTGGCTGCTCCTCCTTTTAGGCTTTTGGTGTTGCACCAGGTAATCCTAGCCCCACCCAAAGTCTGTCAGGGAACTCTTTGTGGCCGTCCATTGGTGGAGAATGCTTTCTTGCAACCTGACTGGAGAGCAGGTGTTGCCATGCCTGCCTTCCAGTGACAAACCTGCCCTCCCCAAATGCCCCAACCACCAAGGCCATTACAAGGGGAGGGGAAAGAGGACTATGGGGGACAGATGACAATAACATCACTACACATCTTAACACACACATAGTATCTATCTCCTCACTGTGAGACCCAACTATGACATTACTCATCTGTAACACTGTGCAATAATGGAGCCTTGTTCCTAGCAGACCTGGCAATGTCCCAGTGGCACCTGTGTCCCATGAGGCCCCACTTGGTCAAAGCAGAGCCTTGGCTTAACAACTGACCCTTGTTTCCTTGAGATTCCATTTGTGAAAAATGCGTTCACTCTCCTGTGAAAATGTACAAAGTTTAATAAAGGACAATGGGAGAGCAGGACCATGGAGCAAAGGTTATTACAGCCGGGTGCATCTTGGCACTCAGCCAGGAGCACCCTGTTACCTTTGGGGATCCCCTGAAATACCTTTCCCCTTACATCAGCCTGGTGCATATTCATAGACCCTCATGCATATCCATAAACTACTTTACATATTCCAGGAATGATTTTACATGGCCCCTCCTTGGGTCTGCCTTTTCAGAGCATGTGTGTTTCTTGGCTGTGGTTTTGGCTCCTTCTCTTTATCACCTCCAGTTTTTGGGCCTTGCTGCACTCTGCCTTCAGACGGGGAGTGCTGATAGTTGGCAGATCTGTACAGGTGTCCTCATCCTGGGTGCATTGGATGTTATCCCATCCAAGCAGGCATTTTAACACAAGCACACTTCTATCAGCTATTTCACTACTATGTCTAAGCTCAATTAACAACAGAAATAAAAACTATATCTTTAGAACAAGGTTATTTTAACACCACACATATAAAATCCATTTTAATATTTGCAAAAAGCCAATATTATGATATTTATCTATAACAGGGTGAAGGAGCCCTGGCCCAGGCTCTGGCCCTGGGGGACACGGGGACGCTGCCGGGGGGTCCCTGTCCCCCTGTGCCACCCCCAGGGCCCCGGCCCCCGTCCCCGTGTCAGGCTCTGGGGTTGATCTCGTGGAACATCCTCTGGGGGAGGCTGCGGGGCCGGGGGAGCCGGGGGGACAGGGGACCCTGCTGTGCACGAGCAGGGTTGGACTGCTCTGGGGGGAGCTGTGAGGGGGCCGGGGCAGAGTGACCTCCCCAGGGACCTCACACAGCCCCTGTGATGTCACACAGCCCCCGTGATGTCACACAGCCCCTGTGATGTCACACAGCCCCCGTGATGTCACACTGCCCTCGTGATGTCACACAGCCCCATGTGATGTCACACAGCCATCTGTGATATCACACAACCCCTGTGACGTCACAAAGCCCCTGTGATGTCACACTGACCCCGTGATGTCACTCAGCCTCTGTGATGTAACGGAGCCCCTGTGATGTCACAACATTCCCATGATGTCACACAGCCCCTGGGATGTCACACAGTTTAGTAAACCCCATGGAATAACTTCCATTGCTTGATAATAAGGCCAGATAAGTGGCTTTATTAACACAGCCCCTGTGATGTGACACAACCTCCATATGATGTCATTCAGCTGCTATGTGATGTCACACAGCAGATTTGTGATGTCACAGTCACCCTGTGATGTCACAGCCTTCTCTGTGACATCAGACAGCTGCTCTGTGACTCTGTGTCACAACCCACATTGTGATGTCCCAGAGCCACCTTCTGTGATGTCACAGCTAGCTCTGTGATGTCACAACCCCCTCAGTGCTGTCACACAGCCCACTCTGTGCTGTCACACAGCCCCTTGCTGCCATCCCAGCTGCTCTGTGGCTCTGGGACACAGCCCCAGAGGTGCTGCTGTGACACAGCCCCCGCGGGGACATCCCACAGCCCCGGCCAGTGCTGAGCCCCTGGGAGCTCTGTCTGTGCCCTGCTCGTGTCCCTGAGGGGCCCTGGCAGTGCCCCAGCCCTGCTGGGCTGTGCACAGGAGCTGCTCCTGGCCAGAGCTGTCTCTCTGCAGCTCTGCTGCCCTTGCCAGGAGCTGCCTCTGGGCCAGGAGCCCGGCCCAGCTCAGCAGCGCAGACACAGCACAAGGACTTTAATCACCCTCTGGGCCTTTGCTGCTCTTTGCATCACACCCAGTCCCTCAGAGTGGGCTCAAAGACTTCTCAAGAGCTCCAAGTCAGATTGAAATACTGAAGTTTCTTGTACTTTAAAGAGATCCCTGTCAGGGACAGGGCTGAGAAAGTGTCCCCAGGTTCCAGGGAGAGCAGAACACTGGAGGCACTGATGGCAGCTGGGGACAAACAAGGCAAAGGTGTCTCTGGTGCTGAGCAAACCTGGATTTGTTTCAGGAATGTAAAGGGCCAAGGCCTGAGCCCCAGGGCCTGGCCAGGCAGATCCTGTCCCTCCCTCCTTGCTCAGGGCTCTTCCCGGGATGGGCCCTGGCATGTGGGGATGGGCAATGCCAAGGGCAGGAGCGTGGGGCAGCCCCTGCCAGGCTGCTGAGCAGGGACAAGGAGGCAATGAGGCCCCAGGCCTGCAAGGGTCACTTGTCCCCTCCTGGCTCAGGCCCAGGCCCAGCAGCCATGGCCAAAGGGCTGCCCAAGCTGGCTCTGTCAGGGCTGTCTTGCAGCTGCTGCCCATCCCTGTGCCCTGTGCAGCCCAGGCTGTCCCACGGCGTCCCTGCCCTGGCCTCTGTCCCTGCAGGCTCTGGGCATCCCCCGGCTGCCCCACCTGGCTGGGCCCTCCCTTTGCTGACAGCTCTGCCTCCTGCCTGCCCCTGCCTGCCCACACAAAGCCTGGGGCTGCTCCAGGCTCCTGCTGGGGCCGTGCTGCACCACAGCCCTGCCCTGACAGGGAAATTCCTTTCTCCTCATGCCACTCTGGGCCTCCCCAGCTGCCCTTGGCATTAATTCTTTCTCTCTCTGGCTGTTTTCCACTATGTCAAAAGGATCCACCATCCCTGAAATCGCTCTTTAAACACTCTCATGGCTCTACTCCACTGTCCTCAGGCTCCACCCCACTGAGCACAGAGCTCCTTTGTCCCTATACAGTGCTCATGGGCCCAAGGCCTCCAAACCCCCACTCCTTGGGACATCTCTGGGCCCTCTCCAAGGTGTTTCCAAATGAAAACATTCAGCTCAGAGTCTAAGAAAGTCACCAGAGGACAGGGCCAGCCTGACCTGTCTGTCCTGGCTACTTTTGTCTGGGACCAATCCTTGGATATACAGAATTTGAGAGGCCAAATTCTAATTTTGGCCATGGTCCCTGGACAAGAAGGCTGGTTCTTTTCCATAGGAATGAAGGAACAGAGCCCCAGTGTTTCAGCGGCAGATGAGAGGTGACCACCAGAGGCCAAGGCCAGCCAGACCTGGCAGGTTTTGTTTTGTGAGATACCCCTGTATAGAGGGAATTATTTTGGGCAGAGTACCCGTTTTGGCAATGACCATCTGAAAAGTCAGACAGCTCTTTTCCATAGCAAGGAAAGCACAGAGCCCCAGTGCTCCAGAAGCTGATGAGAGGCAGCCCTTGACATCCCAAGATCAGTCAGAGCTGTCAGGGGGGCCCTGGGAGGTCAAGCCAGCCAGAGCTGTTCCATGTTCCCTGGGTTCCATAGGGCCCCACAGTGTCCCAATGGTCCCTTGCTTCCATGGGGCCCTGAGGTGTCATAATGCCCCCTTGGTGACACGAGGCCCTGAAGGTTGGAATGGTCTCCATGGTTCTACCAGGCCCCACAGAGCCACAATGGTCTCTGGGTCCATGGAGCCCCTCTGTGTCACCATGATCCCCTTGGTTCCATGGGCTCCAGTGGTGCCGCAATGATCCCCTTGGTTTCATGGGCTCCAGTGGTGTCACAATGATTCCCTTGGTTCCATGGGCTCCAGTGGTGCCACAATGATCCCCTTGGTTCCCTGGGCTCCAGGGGTGCCACAATGATCCCCTTCGTTCCATGGGCTGCAGTGGTGCCACAATGATCCCCTTGGTTCCATGGGCTCCAGTGGGGCCACAATGATCCCCTTGGTTCCATGAGGTCCCCACAGTGTCCCAGGGATCTCCATGGGAAGGAACGAACCCAGCCCCACTGTTGCAGGCGCAGCCACCAGAGGCCCAGGCCAGCCAGCCTTGACGGTACTGGCAGATTTTGCCCGGGAGCAACCCTTGGATATTGACAATTTCAGAGGTGGAATCCCAATTTCAGACATGGACTCTGGAGGAGAAGGATGGTTCTTTTCCATAGGAAGGAAAGCACAGAACACCGGTGGTGTCTCAGGGGCAGATGAAAGGCGGCCATCAGAGGCCAAGGCCAGCCAGACCTCTCTGTCCTGGCAGCTTTTGTCTGAAAGCAACCCTTGGATATTGGGAATTTGGGAGGTGGAACCCCAATTTTGGCCGTTTCTGCATGGATAAGAAGGACGGTTCTTTTCCATAGGAAGGAAAGCACCCAGCCCCAGTGTTTGGACAGCAGGGGAGAGGCACCCCCAGGAGGCCAAGGGCAGCCAGACCTGTCTGTCCTGGCAGCTTTCACCTGGGAGCAATCCTTGGATGTACGGAGTTTTGGAGGTGGAATCCCAGTTTTGGCTATGGTCAAGATGGGTGGTTTTGCCCATAGGAAAGTAAAGCACAAAGTCCAAGTGTTTAGGAAGAAGATGAGAGGTGGCCACCCTCAGGCCAAGCCAGCCAGCCCTGTCTCTCCTGGCACCTTTTGTCTAGGGGCTTTCCTTGGACATTGGGCATTTTGGAGGTGCAATCTCAGTTTTGGCTGTGGGTGCCTGGACAGGAAGAAAAGTTCTTTTTATAAGGAAGGAAAGCACCCAGCCCCAGTGTTTCAGAGGCAGATGAGGGCCAGCCCTCAGGAAGCCTAGGCCAGCCAGACTTGTCAGTGCTGGCAGCTTTTGTCTGGGAGCTATCCTTGGATATAAGGCATTCCACAGGCAGTTGCCCAGTTTTGGCCATGAGTGCCTGGTTCAGATGGAGGGTTTTTTCCCACAAGAAATAAAAGTGATAGTGGATCCCTGGAAAATGTTAAAAATAGTCTTTGAAAATATTGGGCTTAGTGTTTTCTCAGTTCACTGCACCTGCGTAAGCAGTATGATAAAAGATATAATTGTTAGATGTGGTGATTGTTTAGTAATTAAATAGAATTATTATATAACCATAAGAAGAATCGTGAGAAACTATGTTGGAAATTTAAAGGGGGCTACGTTTAGCTGAAATCTGTGCATACAATAGAAGAATATAAGTTTAATAATTAACATGAAAGTTATGTAATGATAGAGGATAAAACATGTTCACCTCGAATGTATGGTCGGAATCAGATTTGGGTGGAAACTACCCCGATTCCCAGAGCTCTTGAATAAAAAGCACCGCATATAATCGCTGATGTGATTATGTGTTTCTGAACGCTAACATTTTGGCGACCCCGGATGGGACCCTGCGGGTGCTGCTGAGCGAGTTTCGCGACTCGACCGCGCTCCAGCCGGCACCGAGGGATTCTCGGGGAGCTCGATCGGCCGCGACCGCTTCTGCCGCTCGCAGCGTCCCCGGGAGAAAGGTAAGGTGCTTTTTACTTTGGTTTGGGTGCCTGCCAATGAGACGCAGTGAAAGCTACGCTTGGTTGGGCTAAAGGAATTCCTGCTGGTACAAGCCCAGGCGCCGTTCCATAAGACAATCGCGAAAGCGTTGCAGGTTCGGCAATTTGTGGTATATTTGGAATGGAGAAACTTAAAGGGATTTTGGGCGGCAACGCCTCTATCCCACAAAGTTCTCCTTTGGGGTGCTTACTAGCACATTGGAAACAGGGTAATTTTGGGGAAGAATTACGTAAAGCTAAGTTGATTGATTATTGTAATACATGGTGGCCAGGATATGCCTGGGAGAATGGTGACAAATGGCCAAAATACGGGACTCTGCAATAGAACACTATTTCGCAGTTAATGTCGTTTTGTAAACAAGAAGGAAAATGGGATGAGGTTCTGTATGTTGATTTGTTTTTCTATTTACGGGCAAAGCCAGAATGGCAGGATGAATGTGGATTAATGATGGTTAAAACAACTGCAAGCAATAAGTGTGGGGTTTGTGAGGAACGTTGTTTGGAACTTGGCATTGAAAGAAAGCCTGAGTAGGGAAGATTATACAGATATTGATTTACAGGTAGCTCCAATAGGATCAAGAGAACCTAACCCTATCCCACCTGTTCCATCTGTCCCTATCCCACTGCCTGCTCCTACCCCACCTAGTCCTGAACCTGTCTCGTCTAGTACACCCTTCCCTCTTTATTCTCCTCTCCCATCGTCACCTGATCCCTCTTCCTCGGAAGATGAGCAAAACCTAACTGTGGTAGAAAGGAGAGAGAGAGAATCAACGATGGGGTAGCCCCCAGAACCAGGAGTCGGTCTAACCTTGCCCCAGTTATGGATAGAAAAGACATAGGCAGACAAAAACGGAATGTAATTGCCCCCTTGCAACAAAGTGTAGGAGTGGAAGGGCCAGTATTTATAAAAGTGCCTTTCTCTCCTGCAGATTTAGTTATTTGGAAACAATCAGCCAGAATTTATAGAGAAAATCCTGATAAAATGGCATGAGTATTAAAAATGGTTATAAAAACCTCAAAATCCTGACTTGGATGACATAAAATAATATGTATATTAATACATATATATATATATATTATATTAATATATCTAATATATATTTATATTTAGTATATTAATATATCTAATATATTAATATTAGATACTTTGATGGATACTACTGAGAAAGAGATGGTACTTAAGGCAGCCAAAGAAAGGGTAAGAGAGGACATCAGAAATGGACTCGTAACAGGGAATTGAGATGAGAATTTCCCAATTGAGGATCCAAATTGGGACCCTAATTTATTTTGCGATATGGGGAAACTACGGAAATATCAAGAGTGGATCCAAATAGGAGTTCAGAATGCTGTGCCCAAAACTATAAATTGGTCTAAACTATATGAAGTTTGGCAGGAAAAGAAGGAATCTCCCACTGCATTTTTGGAGAGCCTTAAGGAGTAGCAAGAAAATATACAGATCTCCAAATGGACACAGAACAAGCAAAGGTTCAGCTCGCTCTCATATTCTTGGGCCAGTCACAGGACGATATTCGTAGAAAATTGCAAAATTAGAAGGGGAAGAACTAAGGAATTTGGATAAGCTACTTGAGGTAGCCTGGAAGGTATATAACAATCGCGAAAGAGAAGCTAGTAAAAGGCAGCAGCAGAATCTGTTGGCAGTAATACAAGGAAAAGGGAACCCAAATTTCAGGGGATGCAACAGGAATAGTCAAAATAGGAGACCAGTCAGGCAGGGGTTAAACCTAAATCAATGTGCGTATTGCAAGCGGGAGGGGCATTGGAAGAGACAATGTCCAGACTTGAACAACCAGTTTCACCAGGGCAATCAGTGCCAGCAGGTTACAAGGGGATGGTTTTGGGGGAGTATACCAGCTGACTAGACATAGAGCCAGTAGAACAAGTTAAGGAACCTGTTATAAATAAACAATTAGGACATAAAGAAGTCAAATTTCTAATAGATACAGGAGCTACTTACTCGGTATTGAATGATTTGCAAGGACAAACTGGGGACAAGGAAACAACAATAGTCGGCGCTACAGGGAAAGAGGAAAAACGGCCATTCTTGCAACCCCTAGATTTGTGTTTTGGGAACAAAGTTATAACACACGAATTCCTATACATACCTGAGGGTCCAATTCCGCTTTTAGGGAGAGATTTGCTAGCGAAACTTGATGCGGTAATAACCTTTGAAAATGGGGAGCTTATAATGAAAATACCTGAATCAAAGACGGGACAGATATTAATGATCAAAGAAAAACCTGTTCCCTCTATCCCTAGGGAGGTAGGAGATGCAGTGATTCCCTCTGTATGGGAGACAGATATACCAGGGAAATCTAAATTGGCACAACCAGTGCATGTAGAGTTAAAAGAAGGGGCGAGGGCTCTACGAGTCAAACACTATCCCATAAAACCAGAAGCACAGCAAGGAATAAGTAAAGATTATTGAGAAATTCTTGAAATACCGAATTTTAGAAGAATGTGAATCAGAATTTAATACACAATATTTCCAGTAAAGAAGCCAAATGGAGGATATAGATTAGTGCAGGATTTGAGAGCAATAAATAAAATCACAAAGGACATTTCTCCAGTGGTAACAAATCCTTACACATTGCTAACATCCATAAAAGAGATATATAAGTGGTTTACTGAAATTGATTTAAAAGATGCCTTTTTCTGCATCCCCCCTTGACAAAGAAAGTAGGAAACTGTTTGCCTGTGAGTGGGAAAACCCAGGGAATGGGAGAAAGACCCAGCTCACCTGGACACGATATAAGAACTCGCCGACCCTATTTGGAAACCAACTGGCAAAGGAGCTGGAGATTTGCACCGAGAGTGGGCAAGTACCAAGAGACCAATACCTGTTGTTGCTGTATGTTGATGATATACTAATAGCTACAGAAGAAAAGCAACCTGTATAAAGGTAACCATTGAGATTTTAAATTCCCTGGGAATGGGAGGTTATAAAGTACCCAGAGGAAAGGCACAAATTGCCCAACAGACTGTGATCTACCTGGGATGTGAAATTTCACAAGGGCAATGAAAACTAGGCACTAACCGTATCCAAGCTATTTGTGCTATTCCAGAGCCCCAGAATCTACATGAGCTGTGAGTCTTCCTCGGGATGGCAGGATGGTGTCGCCTGTGGATCATGGACTATGGACTGATTGCGAAACCCCTGTGTGAAGCTCAGAAGATGCAGCCATTCACCTGGGGCAAGCCACAGAAAGAAGCCTTCCTAAAATTAAAGGAAGCACTGACAACTGCTCCAGCATTAGGCTTACCTGATCTGTCTAAAGATTTTCAGCTGTTTGTCCATGAAAGGCTGCGCCTAGCACTCGGAGTCCTGACCCAAGGTCTGGGAAGCTGGAAAAGGCCGGTGGGCTACTTTTCCAAACAACTTGACAGCATAAGTGCCGGGTGGCCTCCATGTCTGCGGGCAGTCGCAGCCACTGTGATGCTGATACAAGAAGCCAGGAAGCTCACGATGGGAAGGCACATAGATGTCAATGTACCACACATGGTAACCACTGTCTTAGAGCAGAAGGGGGCCATTGGCTATCGCCAAGCAGGATGATGAAATTCCAGGTAGTCCTGACTGAGCAGGGTGATGTCACATTAAAAACAACTAACCTTTTGAATCCAGCTTTGTTCCCAGGTACCACAACTGAAGAAGGCCCATTAGAGCATGACTGTGTGGAGGTAATAGAGTACACCTACTCAGCAAGAGAAGACCTGAAAGACGTCCCACTAGAGCAGCCAGAGTGGGAGCTGTTTACAGATGGGAGCAGCTTCGTGGAAAACGGAACCAGATACGCTGGGTATGCGGTAACAACAGTCAGTACAGCAGTGGAGGCAAAGGCATTACCACCAAATACATCTGCCCAGAAGGCAGAACTGGTTGCTTTAACCAGGGCACTAGAATTAAGTGAAGGGAAAAAGGGAAATATCTGGACTGACTCAAAATATGCTTTTGGAGTGGTGCATGTACACGGAGCACTGTGGAAAGAAGGAGGACTATTGTCCTTCTCTGGGTATGCACATTAAACATCAGGATGCAGTCCTGCAATTGATAAAAGCAGTACAAAAACCTGAACAAGTGGCAATCATACTCTGTAAAGCACACCAATCAGGAAAACTCCAAAATCTGTGAGGGAAATCAAAAGGCAGACTGGGCAGCCCGACAGGTTGCTCGAGAGGTGCAAACAACAATGGCATTGATACCTTTAAAGCTTAATGTATCCCAATTCAATTTGCCTCCAGAACCAAAATATTCAGTAGAAGATGAGAGACTGGCACGTTTGCTAAATGCACAAAAGAATTCAGAGGAATGGTATGTGACTGCACAAGGACAGATAGTGGTACTCCCTTGATAATGAGAGAAGTTCTACAAATTAAACATAACGAATGTCACTGGGGAGCAGAGGCATTGGTAAAATTGCTAAAGCAGAGTTTAATTTTGGTACGGATGTTAACAATGGCAAAATCAGTAATGTCAAAATGTGATATCTGCTTGAAAAACAACCCAGTGGCTGGCGACAGGCACAGCTAGGAAGAATTCGGATAGGAATAGAGCCTGGAGACTATTGGCAGGTAGATTTTGTAGACTTGCCAAGAACTCGAGGATACAAATACCTGTTAGTGGGGGTTGACACATTCTCTGGCTGGCCAGAAGCCCTTCCCTGTCGCACCAACCAAGCAAAGGAAACAGTAAAGTGGTTACTACAGGAGATTATTCCCAGGTTTGGGGTGCCCCTAGGGTATCATCAGATAGGGGACCCCATTTCATAGCTACAGTAGTAAGAGAGGTAAGTAGATTGCTGGGGATAACTTGGGACCTCCACACACCGTGGAGACCCCAGTCAAGTGGACAGGTAGAGAGGATGAATCAGACACTAGAGAGGCAAATCAGTAAAATATGCCAAGAAGCCAAATTGCAGTGGCCCCAGGCTTTGCCAATAGCACTGTTGAGGATTGGGATAAAGCCTAGGAGTGGGATGTCAGTCAGCCCTTAGGAGATATTGCATGGGAAACCATATGAATCTCCTGAGCCTAACCCTAATGTGCACGTCACAGGAAAGCAGGAAGTGTATAATTATGTTCTGTCTCTCGGGAAAACTTTAGCTCGGCTCCGGAGCATCCTCGTGTGGAATAGACCGCTGACTCTTGAGAACCCAGTTCATAACATACATCCAGGAGACGAGGTGTACATCAAGAACTGGAACGAAGAACCGCTGAAAGAAAAGTGGAGTGGGCCCCACCAGGTACTGCTGACCACCTTTACAGCAGCCAAAGTAGCCGGCGTGGACCCCTGGATTCACTACACCCGAGTGAAGAAAATCCATCCTGGATCACGGCCTGTGTAAACTGTGGAACCAACAAGGCTGCAGATAAGATGTGTTTAATCACTTTGAGAATGCTATCAGTAATTGTGCCAATGGTATGGTCATTAATGTCTTTGGGATGTGGAATGCAAAATGATCAACTAAACACTCTTCATTCTAGAATGAAGAGAGAGGTACAAGCAGAAACACAGGTGATAAAGGTTTCTAATGCAGTTTGGGCTGAGAATGTAATGATTGGATTAGTCAAAGCCTTTGCCTAAATGCAAAACACCTGTAGAATAACTGCCTGTATACCAATACCAAAGGGCAGCAGGAGATCCAGTAAATTGGGGAATCATAACAGCAAAACTACCTGAAATACAAAAGAACAAAACAATTGCATGCAAACAGGTACCCGAATCGAGGCAAGTAATCAAGGAAACTTGGGAGAAAATAGGAACATGGATGAGACCCATGGGCCAGAAAGACTGTATTCTAAGTGATGGCACACTAGGAACCCCTATGGGAGAATCAGGAAGCATCACACAATGGCAATGCTATTTGCCACACTATAAAAAGATTACAGAAAATGTTACAGAAACCACTCTGGTATGGAAGTGTGAGGCCAAGGATCAGAAAGGTCAGACAGAGCCTTGGGACAGTGCGTGGTCTGTGAGTATCCTTCAAAGATTCCAATGTATGGCAAACACCCCTTGGTGCATTAAGTGGGAAGGCTCCGAGAATGAAACAGATCCAGCAGTAACAAACACTGCCACCAGTAGCAGAACGAGGGCAGACCAAGTAAGTTGGTGGGCATGTAATAAAACTTATGACTGCACTTCAGATGATGCAGAGATAAAGCAGATGCCACCTCTGGCAATAGCCCGAAACACTGGCTGTGCTTGCAGAGGGATCAAACATAAACAAGGCAGAGTGAATTATAAAGCAGCTGTAGGATGTACCAGGAGTACAGTCCAAGGTCCAGGACAATTTGTATGGGCAGCAAGCGATGGCACCTGGACAACACATCTGCCTGTAGATGGGAAAGTAAAGGAAATTACTTTAGGCCTCCCAACCTCATGTCCAATTTGGAAAAAGTCCCCATTTAACGGAAAACATGAACTTGTGCAGATAAGAGCAAGACGAGAAGTTCTAGACAATGAAAATCCAGATGACACTTGGCAAGAACCCTCTGGTGGAGTGAAATTTGGGTGGGCCCGAGAGTCTTTGCTTGGTCCTACAGCAAACTATCAGAGTAGGGAGATGCTGTACAAACTTACAGGTCAGGTTGATAGACTGGCAAGAGTCACCCGGGAAGGATTTAAAGAATTAAGCCAGCACAAAAATGACTTTACAAAATCGATTAGCCTTAGATTTGTTACTCCTGAAAGAGCATGGAGGATGTGGATTTTTAAAGGGACGGGTTGGTCACTGCTGCGTTCACATCCCAAATGTAACTGCAGATGTAGAATATGACATCAATCAGTTGAAACAAAGAGAGCATGAAGCACAAGAAGAGCAAAAGGATTTGACTACGACCTGGCTAGGCAAAATCTTTAAAGGGTTAGGGTGGAATGTGAGTTCATGGATTAAATCTATCATTGAGAGTGTGATAATCTTACTAATTGTATTCTTAGCAATTTGGTTAGTTCACAGCATCTTGAAAGGAGAGATACAGAAGAAAACATCCTGGAACCAGAAGATAATAAAGGCTCTGACACGAGATCCACGCCCACCATCTTCTAGTTCTCCAGTTCGTGACAGCATCCACGACAACGTTTACATCAACCATGGACTTGAAGAACGTCAAGAATAAATTGAGAAATAAAGGACTGTATCAAGTGAAAACATTTACACCTATAGAGAAGTGAAAATGCTTTCAAAGGGGGGAGAATGATAGTGGGGCCCTGGAAAAATGTCAAAAATAGACTCTGAAAATGTTAGGCTTTGTGCTTGCCAGATCATGTGAAATTGCACCTGCGTAAGCAGAACATGATAAATGATATAATTGTTAGATGTGATGATTGTTTAGTAATTAAATATAATTATTGTTTAATCATAAGAAGAATCATGAGAAACTATGTTAGAAGTTTGAGGGGGGCCACAAGGAGCCCATGCTTGGCTGAAATCTATGTATACAATAGAACAATATAAGTTTAGTCATTAACATGAATGTTATATAAGGATAGAATATAAAAACACGTTCATCCCGAACCCATGTCGGAGTCAGATTTGGGTTGGTACCCCTGACACCCAGAGCTCTTCAATAAAAGCACCTGCATATAATCATTCTGGTGATTATGTGTTTCTGAACGCTAATATACCCAGTAAAGTGTTAAACCCTTCCCAGCTGCTGTGCATGAGGCTCTATGAATATGCACCAGGCTGATGTAAGGGGAAAGGTATTTCAGGGGATCCCTGAAGGTAACAGGGTGCTCCTGCCTGAGTGCCAAGATGCACCCAGTTTACATCTTCCAAGAACTGTTTAGCATGGCTCTGCCCTGGATCTGCCTTTTCAGAACATGCAGATTCCTTGGCTGTGGTTTTAGTCCATTCTCTTTATCACCTCCAGGTTTTGGGCCTTGGTGCACTCTGCCTTCAGACAGGGAGTGCTGATAGTTGGCAGATCTGTACAGGTGTCCTCACCCAGTGTGCATTGGATGTTATCCCATCCAAGCAGGCAGTTTAACACAAGCAGCTATTTCACTGAGCTTAATTAACAACAGAAATAAAAACTATAGAACAAAGTTCCTTTAAAAAACAGTCCCAGCCCATATTTGATCCCAGTCTGTGTGGTCCTGATCCATATGGTTCCCAGTCCCTGGGATCCCAGTCCATACAGTCCCAGTCCATATTTGATCCCACTTCAGGCTATCCTGGTCTGGAGGGTTCTGATCCACAGGATCCCCATCCATGTGATCCCAGCCCATATTTGATCCCAGCCCATATTTGATCCCAGCCCATCTTTGATCCCAGTCTGGGGGGTCCTGCACACACTCCCTGGGTCTGGAATTCCAGTTCCCAGCCAGGAAAAAATGTTCCTGCCCTTGAACTTCCTTCCTATCCCCTCAACAAATTGCAATAAAACTATAAGCAAAGAAATAATAATTGAAATTAAATAAATTATAATAAAAATAAAATATAAAAATCTCAACTCTTCTTTACAATGATTCAACTCCAACAATGATTCAACTCAAACCAACAATAACTATTACTATAATATTACCAATGCATATAAATAAACAAATTATATATCAAGAAATACCTTTTGAAAATTTTAACTCGATGACTAATGTACTTTAGATAAAATTATCTAAAGAAACTACCATGCAATCTAACACCTCTTAGTTAAACAATTCATATTACAAATATACTAAACACAAAACCAAACACCAGTACAATTTCTCAGACATTTCAACCAAACAATTAAACTTTAATAACATCCTTAAGTACTCTTGAAAAATTAAAATTATTTTTAAAACATTAATTGTGTGCAGGTGGTTTTATTTTGATATTGGTTTTTGGACTGTTTGGGTTAGATGATTTAAAAAATGGGATTTTTATAGGAATTGAATCAGCTGAGAAGGTGGCACTCTGCAAACAGAACTGACTGAAAATGAACGGGACAGAAATCAGTAACTCTGAAAGTTTTATTTGCTATCAAATACATCCCACACACCCAGCCCCACACAATCCACATCCCACTGCTCCAAATTGGGATCCCACTTCTCCCAATCTCCTTCCAACTCCATCTCAACTTGACAGCTGTGGAATGGAGTGAGTTTGGCCTGGGATTGAGTTTTTTGAGGAAGGAACAAGCAATCTGAGGTGAAATTGAGCCCTTTGGGGTTAAAATTCAGTTATTTTCAGTGGAATTTGAGTGGTTTTGAGGTGACTGTTCCATCCCAATGGACTTTTGGAGGACTGAGAGATGGAGAAGAGAAAAAAATTCAGGCCAAACCAAAGGACAAGCAGCCAGGAGTGTTCCCAACATGGATCACAGGGAATGTGAGTGACCAGGGCTGTGCCCAAAGTGCCTCCTCCAGTGGGGGATGGAGCTGCAGCAGCGCACGAAGCTCTTCCCGCACTCGGGGCACTCGCAGGGCTTCCCTTACCGGTGCCTCCGTTGGTGTTTGGTCAAGGTAGAGCTGATGGAGAAGCTCTTCCCACACTGGGGACACTCGTAGGGCCTCTCCCCAGTGTGGATGCGCCGGTGGGTGACGAGGTGGGAGTTGCGCTGGAATCCCTTCCCACAGTCGGGGCAGCGGAATGGCCTCTCCTCTGTGTGAATCCAATAGTGCTGGAGGAGATTGGAGCAGGTCTGATACCTCTTCCTGCATTTATCACACTCGTAGGGCCTCTCCCCTGTGTGGATGCGCCGGTGGGTGATGAGGGTGGAGTTGCGCTGGAATCCCTTCCCACAGTCGGGGCATTGGAAGGGCCTCTCCTCTGTGTGACTCTGATAGTGCCGGAGGAGACTGGAGCTGGTCTGAAACCTCTTCGCACACTTGGAGCACTCATAGGGTCTCTCCCCTGTGTGGGTCCTCTGGTGCCTGATCAGGTCGGAGCTCCAGCTGAAGCTCTTCCCACACTCCCCACACTCGTAGGGCCGTTCCCCAGTGTGGGTCCTCTGGTGCCTGATCAGGCGGCAGTTCCACCTGAAGCTCTTCCCACACTCCATGCATGTGTGGGGCTTCTCCCCATCATGGAGCTGCTCATGGAGTACCAGCTCCGAGCTCTGGCTCCATCTCCGGCCGCCTTCCTGGCCCAGGCTGCCTCTTTCCCCCTCACATCCCCGCCATCTGCGTTTGCAGCCCCTCCTCGTGCGGCATCTCCGGGCCTTTTCCTCCCCGTTGGCTTCCTGCGCCGTGGAGCCGCTCAAAACGGCCTCTGCCACCAGGTTCTGCCGCGGGCATTTGTCCTCCCTGCTCTCCATGCTCAGCTCCTGCTCTGGGCGAGGAAGGACAAGGACAGCATGGGATTTGCCTCCGTGCCACAGGCAAGGGCAACGAGATCCCCCCAGGCCGTCTCTGGGGACGCACTGCCCCCTCTTGGCTCTCCCCATTTCGGGATGCCGGGGCTCTTTGGGCTCCCGGGCTCCCTTCTCCCCTCATTCTCTGCTCTGCGCTGCAGCGGCTCCAAGGAGTCCCCCCTGCCCCTCTCCAGGCTCTTGAGGCTCCCGCCAATGGCGGCGCTCCCCCCTCTCTGGCCTCCCCACTTTGGCCTCCTGGGGCACACAGGGCTCTGCTCCTCCAGGCTGCCTCTGCCGGCAGCCGCCACCGCCACCCCCCGATGTCCCCCCGAGGGGCCTTTTCCGCTCAGCCTTGGACTTCTTCATTCGCCTTCATCCCCCCAAAAACCCAACCCAGGGACCCCTCGGGATATCCGGGCCGGGCTCCCCCTCCCCGCTCACCGGAGCCATGGGGGGGGCGATGATCCCACAGGTGGGGGCTGCGAATTCAGGCAGGGATCGAGACCGCGTGGCTCCCGCAGCTCAGCCTTGATCCGCCCTGGTCCCTCCTCTTCCTCTTCCTCCCATCGTCCTCTTCCCTCCCCCCTCCAGCTCCTCTCTGTTATCCCCACCGCCTTCTCAACTTCCATCCCGCCCCTTCCATTCCTTCTCCTCCTCCTCCTCCCTAACCCCACCTCCTTCTCCTCCTTCCATCGCTGCTCTCTCTCCGCCTTCATCCCTCCCCTTCCATCCCTCCTCCCTTTCCTCCTCCTCCCCCCTAACCCCGCCTCCTCCTCCCCCTCCATCCCTGCCCTTCCCTCCCTCCTCCTCCTCCTCCTCCCCCAGCAGCAGCCACACCCTCGGTGCCCCGTTCCCGCAGCCCTCGCAGCCCACGGCAGCAGCCGCGATGGAGCCGGGCCAGGTCGGCATGGGCAGCGCGGGGCTCTCGGCTGCTCCCAGCCGCTGCGGGCGGGGGGAACCCGGCCCGGGCCAAAGGAGAGGCAAACTGGGCAAACTGGGGGCTGCACATCCAAACTGGGCCTTGCTGGGGACCCTGCCTGGCCACTGCCAGCCCTTGGGGCTCCTCTCGGAACATCCGCCAGGGGGGAGCGCACACAGGCCTGGGGGATCCCAGCAGTGGCAGCACTGCCAGGGACTGGGCTGCACTGGGATCGTACTGGGACTGACTGGGGCTGTACTGGCTTTGTACTGACATCAGACTGGGATTGTACTGGGAGTGACTGGGATTATGCTGAGAGTGACTGGGAACAGCTGTGAACAACTGGGATCAGGCCAGGAACAACTGGGAGTGACTGGGAGCCCGCTGGGGGTGACTGGAAACTCCTGGGCTTATACTGGCGTGAACTGGGATCATGCTGGAGCTGACTGGGATCATTCTGGCAGTGAGTGCCACTACACTGAGGCTGACTGGGAGTGCTTGGGAGCAAATGGGATCATACTGGAAGGAACTGGAAAGATGCTGGAGGGAACTGGGCTACACTGGGAGATACTGGGAGTGACTGGAACAAAAGTGAGGGTGAAAGAGAGCAACTGGAACCATGTGGAGCACAACTGGTTCATACTGGCAGGGACTGGGAGCACACTGGGCTCATCTCTGGATCATACTGGGAGGGACTGGACTAATACTGGGAGGATCTGAGAGGGACTGGGAGCACACCCTGCACATCATCCCCCAGACTGGGCCTGACTGGGAGCAACTGGGAGCACGCTGGCAGCAAATGGCATCATACTGGGACTGACTGGGCTGATCTAGGGAGCAACTGGAACCACACTCGAGGCAGCTGGGACCATACTGGGAGAGACTGGAAGCAACTGGGATTATACTGGGAGCACACTGGGAGGGCTGGCATGTGACTGGGATCAAACTGGAGCTTACTGGGATCATATTGGGGTTGAAAGGGAGCGACTGGGATCACACTTTGGGCTACTGGGAGCAGCTGAGGGAAACTGGGATGATGCTGCAAGCAAACTGGAGGAACTGGGAAGGACTGGATGCATGCTGGGGGCAACTGGGATATACTGGGCATGACTGGGGGATCATACTGGGATAACTGACACCTTACTGGGGCCACTGGCAGTGCCTGGGAATGACTGCAGACATGCTGGGGGCAACTGGGATATACTGGGAGTGTCTGGAACCATCCTGGGGGGACTGGAACCACACTGGGAACAACTGGGACCATGCTGGGGAGAACTGGGACCACACTGGGGGCAACTGGGAGTGAGTGGGACCATGCTGGGAGGGACTGGGATCATATGGGGAGGGACTGGGACTAGAGCAGGGGCAACTGGGTTCAACTGGGACCATCCTGGGAGTGTCTGTAACCATAGGGGAGTGATGGAAGCACACTGGGAACAGCTGGGCCCATGCTGGGAGCAACTGGGATCACACTGGGGGCACTGGCATCAGACTGGGAGTGACTGGGAGCAACTGGGATTAGACTGCAAGGGACTGGGATCATACTGGGAGTGGCTACACTCATACTGGGATTATACTGGCTGTGAATGGAACCCGACTGGGGCTTACTGGGAGCTACTGGGCCCGTGTTGGGAGGAAAATGTGACCCACTGGGAGCAACTGGGATCGGCTGGAAGGTTCTGGAACCATGCTGAGAGGACTGAGACTACAACTGGGATCATCCTGGGAGCAACTGGGGCCACCCTTTGAGCAACAGATGGAAACTGGGATGATGCTAGAGGAAACTGGGAGGAACTGGGAAAGACTGGGATCATTCTGAGGTAACTGAAACATACTGGGAGTGTCTGTAACCATCCTGGGGGCACTGGAACCACACTGGGAACAGCTGGGACCATGCTGGGAGCAACTGGGACGATGCTGGGGGAAACTGAATCTACCCTGGAGGCAACTGGGCACGACTGGGACCCTGCTGGGAGGGACTGGGACTATTCTTGGGGCAACTGGGATCATCATGGGAGGAACTGGGAACAGCTGGAATTATGCTGGGAGCAACTGGGATCACACTGGGATCCCAGTGAGAGCAGCTGAGTCCATGCTGGGTTACACTGGGATCTCATTGAGAGCGACTGGAATCACACTGGGATTGACTGGGAGTGGCTGGTTTTGTGGATTTGGGGGGTTTGGATTTTGGGGGATTTTCTTGGCATTTTGAGGGGGAGTTTTCTGGGGGAGTTTGGGGGTTTATTGAAATTTTTGTGGCTCTTTCTGAATTTTGGGGGTTTTACTGGGATTTTGTTGGGATTTTTTGGGATTCTCAGAAATTCCTGGGGTTTTATTGGGATTTTTAGGAGATTTTGGGGCATTTTATTGGAATTGTGGTGGCATTCAGAGGGATTAATTGGGGATTTGGGGTTATGAGGATTTTTGGTGGGATTTGGGGGGTTTTGGTTGTTGCCAGGATTTCTTTGCATCTTGGGGGAGATTTTGTGGGACTTTTTCTAGATTTGGGGACATCTTTGGGGGATTTGCGGAGTTTAATCAGGATTTTTGGGGTTTTTGGCATTCCAAAGGATTTTATGGGCTTTTATTGGGATTCTAGGGTGTTCTAATGGGAGTTTGAGAGATTTCAAAGGATTTAGTGGGTTTTATTGGGACTTTTGGGGCTTTTAAGGAGATTTTGGTGCCTCTCAGCCCTTCCCCACACCCAGGGACTGTCCCAAAGCCCCCCTAAAATTCCACTAAAACCCCACAAATCCCCAAAAATTACAAGATAACCCTCAAAAACCCCAGGGAATCTTCAAACATCCCAGTGGAACTCACCAAAATTTTAAAAAACTCACTAAATTTTCAATAAATCTCCCCCCAAAAGCCCCCACAACCCCAACAAAACACCAAAAATCCAAAATCCCCCAAATCAACAAAACCCCCCAAAATCACATAACCATCCCAAAACCCAATAATTCTTCCCAAAAACCGCAATAATCCCTCCTAAACTCCCAACAAAATCCCAAAAAAGCCACCCCCAAATCCCCAAAACCCCTCTCAGAACCCCAAAGTCCCCACAAACCCCCTCAGACTCAGTGGGGCCGTCCTGGATCAGGGGGCACCGGCCGGTGGAAAGGAGCCACTTCAGGGGGCCCTGGGAGCTTTTTGGGGAGGGGGCACCATGGGAGACCCCCCCAAAACCGGGGGGGGGGGGGAACCCCTGCAGTGCCCCCTCCCCCCGAAACCCCCAGACCCCGGTTCAGGGTGGGCCTGGGACCCCCCGGGACCCCCAAATCTCCCCCGGGACCCCTCCAGGAACGCCCAACCCCGCAGAGCTCCCCCAGTGTTGGCCCAGAACCTCTCTGGACCCCCAAACCCTCCCCAGGACCCCAAAAACCTCCCCAGGACCCTCAACCCCCCCAGTTCTCCCCAAAATTCACCCCAGACCCACCTGAGACGCCCCCAAATCCATCAGACTGCCCCAAATCCCCCTCGGACCCCTCAATCCCCCCAAACCTCATGAAATCGCCTCAGACTCCTCGAAGTTCCCCAGACCCACCTCAGAACCGCCCAGATCCACTCACAACCGCCCAGTTCCTCTCGGAATCCCCCAAAATCCCCCCAGACTCTCCCAATTCCCCTCAGTTCCCCCTAAACCCACCTGAGAACGCTCCAGACGCTCTCAAGCTCCCCCCAAAGCTCCCTAAAGCCCCCTCAGACCCACCAAAGCCCCCTCAGACCCCCTCATTCCCCCCAAACCCACCGCACACCCTCGTGTTTCCCGTCGATGCCCCCAAAAATCCCCAATTTCCCCTCAGACCCGCCCCAAACCCCCCCAGTTTGCCCCCGGCCCCACCTCAGCTCCGCTCTCCCTCAGAATCGCGCGCCTCCACCGCGTGTGCGGGCTCCCAGCAATGGCGGCGCGCCCCGCCCCGAACCAACCAATCAGCGCGCTGCACATCCCTGAACTAACCAATCACGGCGCGGATCCCCTCAGCAAGGCCCGCCTCCCCTGCGCCGTCCCAGCCAATCAGAGGCGAGCCGGAAGCGGCGCCCCCTTCCCCGCCGCCGCCGGGACCCCCCGGGCTCGGGACAGGAGCGGGAGGGGCCTGAGAGGGGATCGGGGGGCGGGGGGGGAGGGTCCGGGGGTTTGGGGAGGGGTCCGGGGGTTTGGGGGGGTCTGGGGAGGGGTCCTGGGGCACTGTGGGGGGACCTGGGGGGTGCGGATGGGTCCTAAGAGGGGTCTCGGGAGGGGGAGGGGGTCGTGGGAGGGTCTGGGGGGGTTTTGAGGAGGGGTCGTAGGAAGGTCTTGGGAAGGTCTGGGGGTGTTGGGATGGTCCTGGGGGAATTTGGGGAGGGCTCTGGGGGGTCCTGAGGGTGTCCTGGAGGGTTTTGGAGGTTTGGGGAGGGGCTTTGGGGGGTCTGGAAGGGTTTTGGGAGAGGGTCTGGTGGGGGGGGGGGATTTGGGGAGTTTTGGGGAGAGGTCCCGGCGCGATCTGGGGAGGGGCTGGGGGAGCCTGAGATGGGTTTGGGGAGGGGTCTGGAGGGTCCTGGGTGGGGTCTTGGGAAGGGTCTGGGGGGGTCTCAGGGGACATCCTGGGCTGGGCCCCATTGGGGTCTGGGGGCTCTCAGGGGGGACCTGGGCCAACCTTGGGGGGCTCTGGGGGTTCTGGGGGAGATTTGGGGGTCCCCGGGGGTCCCAGGCCCACCCTGAACCGGGGTCTGGGGGTTTTGGGGGGAGGGGGCACAGCAGGGGTTCCCCCCCCCGGTTTTGGGGGGTCTCCCCTGGTGCCCCCTCCCCAAAAAGCTCCCAGGGCCCCCTGAAGTGGCTCCTTTCCACCGGCCGGTGCCCCCTGATCCAGGACGGCCCCACTGAGTCTGGGGGGGTTTGTGGGGATTTTGGGGTTCTGAGAGGGGTTTTGGGGATTTGGGGGTGGCTTTTTTGGGCTTTTTTGGGATTTTGTTGGGAGTTTAGGAGGGATTATTGGGGGTTTGGGGGAGAATTGTTGGGGTTTGAGATGGTTATGTGATTTTGGGGGGTTTTGTTGATTTGGGGTGTTTTGGATTTTTGGTGTTTTGTTGGGGTTGTGTAGGTTTTTTGGGGAAGGATTTATTGAAAAATTGGGGAGTTTTTTAAATTTTGGGGAGTTCCACTGGGATGTTTGGTGATTCTCTGGGGTTTTTGAGGGTTATCTTGTAATTTTTGGGGATTTGTGGGGTTTTAGTGGAATTTTAGGGGGGCTTTGGGACAGTCCCTGGGTGTGGGGAAGGGCTGAGAGGCACCAAAATCTCCTTAAAAGCCCCAAAAGTCCCAATAAAACCCACTAAATCCCAATTAAATCTCTCAAAATCCCATTAGAACACCCTAGAATCCCAATAAAAGCCCACAAAATCC
The DNA here is from genome assembly GCF_023055355.1 of Agelaius tricolor. Classification (NCBI taxonomy): domain Eukaryota; kingdom Metazoa; phylum Chordata; class Aves; order Passeriformes; family Icteridae; genus Agelaius; species Agelaius tricolor. Next base: position 1,307,556 of record NW_027269321.1, on the reverse strand, counting down.
TTTGGAATCCCAAAAACCCCAAAAAATCCTGATTAAACTCCACCAATCCCCCAAAGGTGTCCCGAAAACCAGAAAAAGTCCCACAAAATCTCCCCCAAGGTCCAAAGAAATCCTGGCAACACCCAAACCCCCCCAAATCCCACCAAAAATCCTCATAACCCCAAATCCCCAATTAATCCCTCTGAATGCCACCACAATTCCAATAAAATGCCCCAAAATCTCCTAAAAATCCCAATAAAACCCCAGGAATTTCTGAGAATCCCAAAAAATCCCAACAAAATCCCAGTAAAACCCCCAAAATTCAGAAAGAGCCACAAAAAAATTCAATAAACCCCCAAACTCCCCCAGAAATACTCCCCCTCAAAATGCCAAGAAAATCCCCCAAAATCCAAACCCCCCAAATCCACAAAACCAGCCACTCCCAGTCAATCCCAGTGTGATTCCAGTCGCTCTCAATGAGATCCCAGTGTAACCCAGCATGGACTCAACTGCTCTCACTGGGATCCCAGTGTGATCCCAGTTGCTCCCAGCATGATTCCAGAGGTTCCCAGTTCCTCCCATGATGATCCCAGTTGCCCCAAGAATAGTCCCAGTCCCTCCCAGCAGGGTCCCAGTCGTGCCCAGTTGCCTCCAGGGTAGATTCAGTTTCCCCCAGCATCGTCCCAGTTGCTCCCAGCATGATCCCAGCTGTTCCCAGTGTGGTTCCAGTGCCCCCAGGATGGTTAGAGACACTCCCAGTATGTTTCAGTTACCTCAGAATGATCCCAGTCTTTCCCAGTTCCTCCCAGTTTCCTCTGGCATCATCCCAGTTTCTATCTGTTGCTCAAAGGGTGGCCCCAGTTGCTCCCAGGATGATCCCAGTTGCCCCAGTTGTAGTCTCAGTCCTCTCAGCATGGTTCCAGAACCTTCCAGCCGATCCCAGTTGCTCCCAGTGGGTCACATTTTCCTCCCAACATGGGCCCAGTAGCTCCCAGTAAGCCCCAGTCAGGTTCCATTCACAGCCAGTATAATCCCAGTATGAGTGTAGCCACTCCCAGTATGATCCCAGTCCCTTGCAGTCTAATCCCAGTTGCTCCCAGTCACTCCCAGTCTGATGCCAGTGCCCTTAGAGTGATCCCAGTTGCTCCCAGCATGGGCCCAGCTGTTCCCAGTGTGCTTCCATCACTCCCCTATGGTTACAGACACTCCCAGGATGGTCCCAGTTGAACCCAGTTGCCCCTGCTCTAGTCCCAGTCCCTCCCCATATGATCCCAGTCCCTCCCAGCATGGTCCCCCTCACTCCCAGTTGCCCCCAGCATGGTCCCAGTTCTCCCCAGCATGGTCCCAGTTGTTCCCAGTGTGGTTCCAGTCCCCCCAGGATGGTTCCAGACAATCCCAGTATATCCCAGTTGCCCCCAGCATGTCTGCAGTCATTTCCAGGCACTGCCAGTGGCCCCAGTAAGGTGTCAGTTATCCCAGTATGATCCCCCAGTCATGCCCAGTAGATCCCAGTTGCCCCCAGCATGCATCCAGTCCTTCCCAGTTCCTCCAGTTTGCTTGCAGCATCATCCCAGTTTCCCTCAGCTGCTCCCAGTAGCCCAAAGTGTGATCCCAGTCGCTCCCTTTCAACCCCAATATGATCCCAGTAAGCTCCAGTTTGATCCCAGTCACATGCCAGCCCTGCCAGTGTGGTCCCAGTAGAATCCCAGTTGCTTCCAATCTCTCCCAGTATGGTCCCAGCTGCCTCAAGTGTGGTTCCAGTTGCTTCCTAGATCAGCCCAGTCAGTCCCAGTATGATGCCATTTGCTGCCAGCGTGCTCCCAGTTGCTCCCAGTCAGGCCCAGTCTGGGGGATGATGTGCAGGGTGTGTTCCCAGTCACTCTCAGATCCTCCCAGTATTAGTCCAGTCCCTCCCAGTATGATCCAAATATGGCCCCAGTGTGCTCCCAGTCCCTGCCAGTATGAACCAGTTTTGCTCTACATGGTTCCAGTTTCTCTCTTTCACCTTCACTTTTGTTCCAGTCACTCCCAGTATCCCCCAGTGTAGCCCAGTTCCCTCCAGCATCTTTCCAGTTCCTTCCAGTATGATCCCATTTGCTCCCAAGCACTCCCAGTCAGCCTCAGTGTAGTGGCACTCACTGTCAGAATGATCCCAGTCAGCTCCAGCATGATCCCAGTTCACGCCAGTATAAGCGCCACAGTTTCCAATCACCCAGTTCCTCCCAGTTGCTCCTACCATGATCCCAGTTGCTCACAGCTACTCCCAGTCACCCTCAGCATAATCGCAGTCACTCCCAGTATATCCCCTTTGCCCCTAACAGGCTCTCAATTGCCTCCTGCAGACTCCTGCTCACTCCCAGTATGATTCCACTCTCCATCAGTGTGATCACAATCTGCCCTGGTATGGCAGTATAATCCCAGTATGATCCCAGTCTGATGTCAGTACAAAGCCAGTACAGCCCCAGTCGCTCCCAGTACGATCCCAGTGCAGCCCAGTCCCTGGCAGTGCTGTCACTGCTGGGATCCCCCAGGCCTGTGTGTGTTCCCCCCTGGCGGATGTGCCGAGAGGAGCCCCAAGGGCTGGCAGGGGCCAGGCAGGGTCCCCAGCAAGGCCCAGTTTGGATGTGCAGCCCCCAGTTTGCCCAGTTTGCCTCTCCTTTGGCCCGGGCCGGGTTCCCCCCGCCCGCAGCGGCTGGGAGCAGCCGAGAGCCCCGCGCTGCCCATGCCGACCTGGCCCGGCTCCATGGCCGCTGCTGCCGCGGGCTGCGAGGGCTGCGGGAACGGGGCACCGAGGGTGTGGCTGCTGCTGGGGGAGGAGGAGGAGGGAGGGAAGGGCAGGGATGGAGGGGGAGGAGGAGGCGGGGTTAGGGGGGAGGAGGAGGAAAGGGAGGAGGGATGGAAGGGGAGGGATGAAGGCGGAGAGAGAGCAGCGATGGAAGGAGGAGAAGGAGGTGGGGTTAGGGAGGAGGAGAAGGGATGGAAGGGCAGGGATGGAAGTTGAGAAGCCGGTGGGCATAACAGAGGAGCTGGAGGGGGGATGGAAGAGGACGATGGGAGGAAGAGGAAGAGGAGGGACAAAGGCAGATCAAGGCTGAGCTCAGGGAGCCACGCGGTCTCGATCCCTGCCTGAATTCGCAGCCCCCACCTGTGGGATCATCGCCCCCCCCATGGCTCCGGTGAGCGGGGAGGGGGAGCCCGGCCCGGATATCCCGGGGGGTCCCTGGGTTGGGTTTTTGGGGGGATGTTTGGAGAATGAAGAAGTCCAAGGCTGAGCGGAAAAGGCCCCTCGGGGGGACATCGGGGGGGTGGCGGTGGCGGCTGCGGGCAGAGGCAGCCTGGAGGAGCAGAGCCCTGTGTGCCCCAGGAGGCCAAAGTGGGGAGGCCAGAGAGGGGGGAGCGCCGCCATTGGTGGGAGCCTCAAGAGCCTGGAGAGGGGCAGGGGGGACTCCTTGGAGCCGCTGCAGCCCAGAGCAGAGAATGAGGGGAGAAGGGAGCCTGGGAGCCCAAACAGCCCCAGCATCCCGAAATGGGGAGAGCCAAGAGGGGGGAGCTTTTGGCATTGCTGGCACTGCCAGCAGCCTGGGCAGGGCAGGCACCCAGGAGAAGGGGGACCCCCAATCCAAGTTTGACCCCAGCAGCCGGGACAGGGGGGAACCCCCGAACACCAAAGGGGAGGGACCAGGGATGGGGAACTCCTGGGAGGCTTTTTCAGGGCTGAATCTTGGTGTTTGGGAGGGTTTTCTGGAGCCCAGATGGCCGGTGACTTGTAGAGATGGACTTGGGTGGGGGGACCTTCAAACTCCAGGTGCTCATCCCTTGTTTTCTCCAAACCAGGATTTCACATTGCCAACCCCTGTGAGGCTGTGAGGAAGAGGAAGATGCCCCGGGACACTGAGGCAGGTGAGGAGGAAGTCAGTGCCCCTTTCCCCTCTGTGCTGCTCCATCTCCCAGACCAGCACAGCCCCCGGCTGCAGCACAGCCCTGGGGGGATCTGGTTGCCCTTGCCTGTGGCACGGAGGCAAATCCCATGCTGTCCTTGTCCTTCCTCGCCCAGGGCAGGAGCTGAGCATGGAGAGCAGGGAGGACAAATGCCCGCGGCAGAACCTGGTGGCAGAGGCCGTTTTGAGCGGCTCCACGGCGCAGGAAGCCAATGGGGAGGAAAAGCCCCGGAGATGCCGCACGAGGAGGGGCTGCAAACGCAGATGGCGGGGATGTGAGGGGGAAAGAGGCAGCCTGGGCCGGGAAGGCGGCCGGAGATGGAGCCAGAGCTCGGAGCTGGTACTCCATGAGCAGCTCCATGATGGGGAGAAGCCCCACACGTGCATGGAGTGTGGGAAGAGCTTCAGGTGGAACTCCGAGCTGATCAGGCACCAGAGGACCCACACTGGGGAACGGCCCTATGAGTGCTCCAAGTGTGGGAAGAGGTTTCAGACCAGCTCTGATCTCCTCCAGCACTATCAGAGTCACACAGAGGAGAGGCCCTTCCAATGCCCCGACTGTGGGAAGGGATTCCAGCGCAACTCCCACCTCATCACCCACCGGCGCATCCACACTGGGGAGAGGCCCTACGAGTGTCCCCAGTGTGGGAAGAGCTTCTCCAGGAGCTCTCACTTGACCCGACACCAACGGAGGCACCGGTAAGGGAAGCCCTGCGAGTGCCCCGAGTGCGGGAAGAGCTTCGTGCGCTGCTGCAGCTCCATCCCCCACTGGAGGAGGCACTTTGGGCACAGCCCTGGTCACTCACATTCCCTGTGATCCATGTTGGGGACACTCCTGGCTGCTTGTCCTTTGGTTTGGCCTGAATTTTTTTCTCTTCTCCATCTCTCTGTCCTCCAAAAGTCCATTGGGATGGAACAGTCACCTCAAAACCACTCAAATTCCACTGAAAATAACTGAATTTTAACCCCAAAGGGCTCAATTTCACCTCAGATTGCTTGTTCCTTCCTCAAAAAACTCAATCCCAGGCCAAACTCACTCCATTCCACAGCTGTCAAGTTGAGATGGAGTTGGAAGGAGATTGGGAGAAGTGGGATCTCAATTTGGAGCAGTGGGATGTGGATTGTGTGGGGCTAGGAGTGTGGGATGTATTTGATAGCAAATAAAACTTTCAGAGTTACTGATTTCTGTCCCGTTCATTTTCAGTCATTTCTGTTTGCCGAGTGCCACCTTCTCAGCTGATTCAATTCCTATAAAAATCCCATTTTTTAAATCATCTAACCCAAACAATCCAAAAACCAATATCAAAATAAAACCACCTGCACACAATTAATGTTTTAAAAATAATTTTAATTTTTCAAGAGTACTTAAGGATGTTATTAAAGTTTAATTGTTTGGTTGAAATGTCTGAGAAATTGTACTGGTGTTTGGTTTTGTGTTTAGTATATTTGTAATATGAATTGTTTAACTAAGAGGTGTTAGATTGCATGGTAGTTTCTTTAGATAATTTTATCTAAAGTACATTAGTCATAGAGTTAAAATTTTCAAAAGGTATTTCTTGATATATAATTTGTTTATTTATATGCATTGGTAATATTATAGTAATAGTTATTGTTGGTTTGAGTTGAATCATTGTTGGAGTTGAATCATTGTAAAGAAGAGTTGAGATTTTTATATTTTATTTTTATTATAATTTATTTAATTTCAATTATTATTTCTTTGCTTATAGTTTTATTGCAATTTGTTGAGGGGATAGGAAGGAAGTTCAAGGGCAGGAACATTTTTTCCTGGCTGGGAACTGGAATTCCAGGCCCAGGGAGTGTGTGCAGGACCCCACAGACTGGGATCAAAGATGGGCTGGGATCAAATATGGACTGGGATCAAATATGGGCTGGGATCAAATATGGGCTCGGATCACCTGGACTGGGATCACATGGATGGGGATCCTGTGAATCAGAACCCTCCAGACCAGGATAGCCTGAAGTGGGATCAAATATGGACTGGGACTGTATGGACTGGGATCCCAGGGACTGGGACCATATGGATCAGGACCACACAGACTGGGAGCAAATATGGGCTGGGACTGTTTTTTAAAGTAACTTTGTTCTATAGTTTTTATTTCTGTTGTTAATTAGGCTCAGTGAAATAGCTGCTTGTGTTAAACTGCCTGCTTGGATGGGATAACATCCAATGCACACGGGATGAGGACACCTGTACAGATCTGCCAACTATCAGCACTCCCTGTCTGAAGGCAGAGTGCACCAAGGCCCAAAACCTGGAGGTGATAAAGAGAATGGACTAAAACCACAGCCAAGGAATCTGCATGCTCTGAAAAGGCAGATCCAGGGCAGAGCCATGCTAAACAGTTCTTGGAAGATGTAAACTGGGTGCATCTTGGCACTCAGCCAGGAGCACCCTGTTACCTTCAGGGATCCCCTGAAATACCTTTCCCCTTACATCAGCCTGGTGCATATTCATAGAGCCTCATGCACAGCAGCTGGGAAGGGTTTAACACTTTACTGGGTATATTAGCGTTCAGAAACACATAATCACCAGAATGATTATATGCAGGTGCTTTTATTGAAGAGCTCTGGGTGTCAGGGGTACCAACCCAAATCTGACTCCGACATGGGTTCGGGATGAACATGTTTTTATATTCTATCCTTATATAACTTTCATGTTAATGATTAAACTTATATTGTTCTATTGTATACATAGATTGCAGCCAAGCATGGGCTTCTCGTGGCCCCCCTCAAACTTCTAACATAGTTTCTCACGATTCTTCTTATGATTAAACAATAATTATATTTAATTACTAAACAATCATCACATCTAACAATTATATCATTTATCATGTTCTGCTTACGCAGGTGCAATTTCACATGATCTGGCAAGCACAAAGCCTAACATTTTCAGAGTCTATTTTTGACATTTTTCCAGGGCCCCACTATCATTCTCCCCCCTTTGAAAGCATTTTCACTTCTCTATAGGTGTAAATGTTTTCACTTGATACAGTCCTTTATTTCTCAATTTATTCTTGACGTTCTTCAAGTCCATGGTTGATGTAAACGTTGTCGTGGATGCTGTCACGCACTGGAGAACCAGAAGATGGTGGGCGTGGATCTCGTGTCAGAGCCTTTATTATCTTCTGGTTCCAGGATGTTTTCTTCTGTATCTCTCCCTTTAAGATGCTGTGAACTAACCAAATTGCTAAGAATACAATTAGTAAGATTATCACACTCTCAATGATAGATTTAATCCATGAACTCACATTCCACCCTAACCCTTTAAAGATTTTGCCTAGCCAGGTCGTAGTCAAATCCTTTTGCTCTTCTTGTGCTTCATGCTCTCTTTGTTTCAACTGATTGATGTCATATTCTACATCTGCAGTTACATTTGGGATGTGAACGCAGCAATGACCAACTTGTCCCTTTAAAAATCCACATACTCCATGCTCTTTCACGAGTAACAAATCTAAGGCTAATCGATTTTGTAAAGTCATTTTTGTGGTGGCTTGTAATTGTATGTTTAATTCTTTAAATCCTTCCCAGGTGACTCTTGCCAGTCTATCTACCTGACCTGTAAGTTTGTACAGCATCTTCTACTCTGATAGTTTGCTGTAGGACCAAGCAAAGACTCTCGGGCCCACCCAAATTTCACTCCACCAGAGGGTTCTTGCCAAGTGTCATCTGGATTTTCATTGTCTAGAACTTCTCGTCTTGCTCTTATCTGCACAAGTTCATGTTTTCTGTTAAATGGGGACTTTTCCCAAATTGGACATGAGGTTGGGAGGCCTAAAGTAATTTCCTTTACTTTCCCATCTACAGGCAGATGTGTTGTCCAGGTGCCATCGCTTGCTGCCCATACAAATTGTCCTGGACCTCGGACTGTACTCCTGGTACATCCTACAACTGCTTTATAATTCACTCTGCCTTGTTTATGTTTGATCCCTCTGCAAGCACAGCCAGTTTGTAGGGCTATTGCCAGGGGTGGCATCTGCTTTATCTCTGCATCATCTGAAGTGCAGTCATAAGTTTTATTACATGCCCACCAACTTACTTTGTCTGCCCTCGTTCTGCTACTGGTGGCAGTGTTTGTTACTGCTGGATCTGTTTCATTCTCGGAGCCTTCCCACTTAATGCACCAAGGGGTGTTTGCCATACATTGGAATCTTTGAAGGATACTCACAGACCACGCACTGTCCCAAGGCTCTGTCTGATCTTTCTGATCCTTGGCCTCACACTTCCATACCAGAGTGGTTTCTGTAACATTTTCTGTAATCTTTTTATAGTGTGGCAAATAGCATTGCCATTGTGTGATGCCTCCTGATTCTCCCATAGGGGTTCCTAGTGTGCCATCACTTAGAATACAGTCTTTCTGGCCCATGGGTTTCATCCATGTTCCTATTTTCTCCCAAGTTTCCTTGACTACTTGCCTCGACTCAGGTACCTGTTTACATGCAATTGTTTTGTTGTTTTGTATTTCAGGTAGTTTTGATGTTATGATTCCCCAATTTACTGGGTCTCCTGCTGCCCTTTGGTATTGGCAGACAGGCAGGTATTCTACAGGTGTTTTGCATTTTGGCAAAGTCTTTGACTAATCCAATCATTACATTCTCAGCCCAAACTTCATTAGGAACCTTTATCACCTGTGTTTCTGCTTGTACCTCTCTCTTCATTCTAGAATGAAGAGTGGTTAGTTGATCTTTTTGCATTCCACATCCCAAAGACATTAATGACCATAACATTGGCACAATTACTGATAGCATTCTCAAAGTGATTAAACACATCTTATCTGCAGCCTTGTTGGTTCCAGAGTTTACACAGTCCGTGATCCAGGATGGATTTTCTTCACTCGGGTATAGTGAATCCAGGGGTCCACGCCGGCTACTTTGGCTGCTGTAAAGGTGGTCAGCAGTACCTGGTGGGGTCCACTCCACTTTTCTTTCAGCGGTTCTTCGTTCCAGTTCTTGATGTACACCTCGTCTCCTGGATGTATGTTATGAACTGGGTTCTCGAGAGTCAGCGGTCTATTCCACACGAGGATGCTCCGGAGCCGAGCTAAAGTTTTCCCGAGAGACAGAACATAATTATACACTTCCTGCTTTCCTGTGACGTGCACATTAGGGTTAGGCTCAGGAGATTCATATGGTTTCCCATGCAATGTCTCATAAGGGCTGACTGACATCCCACTCCTAGGCTTTATCCGAATCCTCAACAGTGCTATTGGCAAAGCCTGGGGCCACTGCAATTTGGCTTCTTGGCATATTTTACTGATTTGCCTCTTTAGTGTCTGATTCATCCTCTCTACCTGTCCACTCGACTGGGGTCTCCACGGTGTGTGGAGGTCCCAAGTTATCCCCAGCAATCTACTTACCTCTCTTACTACTGTAGCTAAGAAATGGGGCCCCCTATCTGATGATACCCTAGGGGCACCCCGAACCTGGGAATAATCTCCTGTAGTAACCACTTTACTGTTTCCTTTGCTTGGTTGGTGCGACAGGGAAGGGCTTCTGGCCACCCAGAGAATGTGTCAACCCCCACTAACAGGTATTTGTATCCTCGAGTTCTTGGCAAGTCTACAAAATCTACCTGCCAATAGTCTTCTGGCTCTATTCCTATCCGAATTCTTCCTAGCTGTGCCTGTCGTCTAGGCACTGGGTTGTTTTTCAAGCAGATATCACATTTTGACATTACTGATTTTGCCATTGTTAACATCCGTATCAAAATTAAACTCTGCTTTAGCAATTTTACCAATGCCTCTGCTCCCCAGTGACATTCATTATGTTTAATTTGTAGAACTTCTCTCATTATCAAGGGGGTACCACTATCTGTCCTTGTGCAGTCACATACCATCCCCCTAAATTCTTTTGTGCATTTAGCATACGTGCCAGTCTCTCATCTTCTACTGAATATTTTGGTTCTGGAGGCAAATTGAATTGGGATACATTAAGCTTTAAAGCTATCAATGCCATTGTTGTTTGCACCTCTTGAGCAACCTGTCGGGCTGCCCAGTCTGCCTTTCGATTTCCCTCGCAGATTTTGGAGTTTCCTGATTGGTGTGCTTTGCAGTGTATGATTGACACTTGTTCAAGTGTTTGTACTGCTTTTATCAATTGCAGGACTGCATCCTGATGTTTAATGTGCATACCCAGAGAAGGACAATAGTCCCCTTTCTTTCCACAGTGCTCTGTGTACATGTACCACTCCAAAAGCATATTTTGAGTCAGTCCAGATATTTATCCTTTTCCCTTCACTTAATTCTAGTGTCCTGGTTAAAGCAACCAGTTCTGCCTTCTGGGCAGATGTATTTGGTGGTAATGCCTTTGCCTCCACTGCTGTACTGACTGTTGTTACCGCATACCCAGCGTATCTGGTTCCGTTTTCCACGAAGCTGCTCCCATCTGTAAACAGCTCCCACTCTGGCTGCTCTAGTGGGACGTCTTTCAGGTCTTCTCTTGCTGAGTAGGTGTACTCTATTACCTCCACACAGTCATGCTCTAATGGGCCTTCTTCAGTTGTGGTACCCGGGAACAAAGCTGGATTCAAAAGGTTAGTTGTTTTTAATGTGACATCACCCTGCTCAGTCAGGACTACCTGGAATTTCATCATCCTGCTTGGGGATAGCCAATGGCCCCCTTCTACTCTAAGACAGAGGTTACCATGTGTGGTACATTGACATCTATGTGCCTTCCCATCGTGAGCTTCCTGGCTTCTTGTATCAGCATCACAGTGGCTGCGACTGCCCGCAGACATGGAGGCCACCCGGCACTTATGCTGTCAAGTTGTTTGGAAAAGTAGCCCACCGGCCTTTTCCATCTTCCCAGACCTTGGGTCAGGACTCCGAGTGCTAGGCGCAGCCTTTCATGGACAAACAGCTGAAAATCTTTAGACAGATCAGGTAACCCTAATGCTGGAGCAGTTGTCAGTGCTTCCTTTAATTTTAGGAAGGCTTCTTTCTGCGGCTTGCCCCAGGTGAATGGCTGCATCTTCTGAGCTTCACACAGGGGTTTCACAATCAGTCCATAGTCCATGATCCACAGGCGACACCATCCTGCCATCCCGAGGAAGACTCGCAGCTCATGTAGATTCTGGGGCTCTGGAATAGCACAAATAGCTTGGATACGGTTAGTGCCTAGTTTTCGTTGCCTTTGTGAAATTTCACATCCCAGGAGATCACAGTCTGTTGGGCAATTTGTGCCTTTCCTCTGGGTACTTTATAACCTCCCATTCCCAGTAAATTTAAAATCTCAATGGTTACCTTTATACAGGTTGCTTTTCTTCTGCAGCTATTAGTATATCATCAACATACTGCAACAACAGGTATTGGTCTCTTGGTACTTGCCCACTCTTGGTCCAAATCTCCAGCTCCTTTGCCAGTTGGTTTCCAAATAGGGTCGGCAAGTTCTTATATCGTGTCCAGGTGAGCTGGGCCTTTCTCCCATTCCCTGGGTTTTCCCACTCACAGGCAAACAGTTTCCTACTTTCTTTGTCAAGGGGGATGCAGAAAAAGGCATCTTTTAAATCAATTTCAGTAAACCACTTATATATCTCTTTTACGGATGTCAGCAATGTGTAGGGATTTGTTACCACTGGAGAAATGTCCTTTGTTATTTTATTTATTGCTCTCAAATCCTGCACTAATCTATATTCACCATTTGGCTTCTTTACTGGAAATATTGTGTATTAAATTCTGGTTCACATACTTGTAAAATTCGGTATTTCAAGAATTTCTCAATAATCTTTACTTATTCCTTGCCATGCTTCTGGTTTTATGGAATAGTGTTTGACTTGTAGAGGCCTCGCCCCTTCTTTTAACTCTACATGCACTGGTTGTGCCAATTTAGATTTCCCTGGTATATCTGTCTCCCATACAGAGGGAATCACTGCATCTCCTACCTCCCTAAGGATAGAGGGAACAGGTTTTTCTTTGATCATTAATATCTGTCCCGTCTTTGATTCAGGTATTTTCATTATAAGCTCCCCATTTTCAAAGGTTATTACCGCATCAAGTTTCGCTAGCAAATCTCTCTCTAAAAGCGGAATTGGACACTCAGGTATGTATAGGAATTTGTGTGTTATAACTTTGTTCCCAAAACACAAATTTGGGGTTGCAAGAATGGCCGTTTTTCCTCTTTCCCTGTAGCGCTGACTATTGTTGTTTCCTTGTCCCCAATTTGTCCTTGTAAATCATTCAATACCGAGTAAGTAGCTCCTGTATCTATTAGAAATTTGACCTCTTTATGTCCTAATTGTTTATTTATAAGAGGTTCCTTAACTTGTTCTACTGGCTCTATGTCTAGTCAGCTGGTATACTCCCCCAAAACCATCCCCTTGGTAACCTGCTGGCACTGATTGCCCTGGTGAAACTGGTTGTTCAAGTCTGGACATTGTCTCTTCCTGCCGAACTTCATATAGTTTAGACCAATTTATAGTTTTGGGCACAGCATTCTGAACTCCTATTTGGATCCACTCTTGATATTTCTGTAGTCTCCCGATATCGCAAAATAAATTAGGGTCCCAATTTGGATCCTCAATTGGGAAATTCTCATCTAAATTCCCTGTTACGAGTCCATTTCTGATGTCCTCTCTTGCCCTTTCTTTGTCTGCCTTAAGTACCATCTGTTTCTCAGTAGAATCCTTCAAGGTATCTAATATTAATATATTAGATATATTAATATACTACATATAGATATATATTAGATATATTATTATACTATATATAATTATATATATAATATATTAATATACATATTATTGTATGTCATCCCAGTCAGGATTTTGAGTTTTGTATAACCATTTTTAATACTCATGCCATTTTATCAGGATTTTCTCTATAAATTCTGGCTGATTGTTTCCAAATAACTAAATCTGCAGGAGAGAAAGGCACTTTTATAAATACTGGCCCTTCCACTCCTACACTTTGTCACAAGGGGGCAATTACAGTTCGTTTTTGTCTGCCTATGTCTTTTCTATCCATAACTGGGGCAAGGTAAGACCGACTCCTGGTTCTGTGGGCTACCCCATTGTTGATTCTCTCTCTCTCCTTTCTACCACAGTTAGGTTTTGCTCATCTTCCGAGGAAGAGAGATCAGGGGACGATGGGAGAGGAGGATAAAGAGGGAAGGGTGTACTAGACGAGACCGGTTCAGGACTAGGTGGGGTAGGAGCAGGCAGTGGGATAGGGACAGATGGAACAGGTGGGATAGGGTTAGGTTCTCTTGTTCCTATTGGAGCTACCTGTAAATCAATATCTGTATAATTTTCCCTACTCAGGCTTTCTTCCAATGCCAAGTGTTCTAAACAACGTTCCTCACAAACCCCACACTTATTGCTTGCAGTTGTTTTAACCATCATTAATCCACATTCATCCTGCCATTCTGGCTTTGCCCGTAAATAGAAAAACAAATCAACATACGGAACCTCATCCCATTTTCCTTCTTGTTTACAAAACGACATTAACTGCGAAATAGTGTTATATTGCAGAGTCCCGTATTTTGGCCATTTTTCGCCATTCTCCAAGGCATATCCTGGCCACCATGTATTACAATAATCAATCAACTTAGCTTTACGTAATTCTTCCCCAAAATTCCCCTGTTTCCAATGTACTAATAAGCACCCCAAAGGAGAACTTTGCGGGATAGAGGTGTTGCTGCCCAAAATCCCTTTCAGTTTCTCCATTCCAAATATACCACAAATTGCCAAACCCGCAACGCTCTCGCGATTGTCTTATGGAACGGCGCCTGGGCTTGTACCAGCAGGAATTCCTTTAGCCCAACCAAGCGTAGCTTTCGCTGCGTCTCATTGGCAGGCACCCAAACCAAAGTAAAAAGCACCTTACCTTTCTCCCGGGGACGTGGCGAGCGGCAGAAGCGGTCGCGGCCGATCGAGCTCCCCGAGAATCCCTCGGTGCCGGCTGGAGCGCGGTCGAGTCGCGAAACTCGCTCAGCAGCACCCGCAGGGTCCCATCCGGGGTGGCCAAAATGTTAGCGTTCAGAAACACATAATCACAGAAGCGATTATATGCGGTGCTTTTTATTCAAGAGCTCTGGGAATCGGGGTAGTTTCCACCCAAATCTGATTCCGACCACACATTCAAGGTGAACGTGTTTTATCCTCTATCATTACATAACTTTCATGTTAATTATTAAACTTATATCCTTCTATTGTATGGACAGATTTCAGCTAAACATAGCCCCCTTTAAATTTCCAACATAGTTTCTCACGATTCTTCTTATGGTTATGTAATAATTATATTTAATTACTAAAAAATCACCACATCTTACAATTATATCTTTTATCATACTGCTTAGGCAGGTGCGGTGATCTGAGAAAACACAAAGCCCAATATTTTCAAAGACTATTTTTTACATTTTCCGGGGCTCCACTATCACTTTTATTTCTTGTGGGAAAAAACCCTCCATCTCAAGCAGGCACTCATGGCCAAAATTGGGCAACTGCCTGTGGAATTCCTTATATCCAAGGATAGCTCCCAGACAAAAGCTGCCAGGAGTGACAAGTCTGGCTGGCCTTGGCTTCCTGAGGGCTGGCCCTCATCTGCCTCTGAAACACTGGGGCTGGGTGCTTTCCTTCCTTATGAAAAGAGCTCTTCTTCCTCTCCAGCACCCACAGCCAAAACTGAGATTGCACCTCCAAAATGCCCAATGTCCAAGGAAAGCCCCTAGACAAAAGGTGCCAGGAGAGACAGGACTGGCTGGCTTGGCCTCAGGGTGGCCACCTCTCATCTTCTTCCTCAACACTTGGACTTTGTGCTTTACTTTCCTATGGGCAAAAACACCCATCTTGACCATGGCCAAAACTGGGATTCCACCTCCAAAACTCCGTACATCCAAGGATTGCTCCCAGGTGAAAGCTGCCAGGACAGACAGGTCTGGCTGCCCTTGGCCTCCTGGGGGTGCCTCTCCCCTGCTGTCCAAACACTGGGGCTGGGTGCTTTCCTTCCTATGGAAAAGAGCCGTCCTTCTTATCCATGCAGAAATGGCCGAAATTGGGGTTCCATCTCCCAAATTCCCGATATCCAAGGGTTGCTTTCAGACAAAAGCTGCCAGGACAGAGAGGTCTGGCTGGCCTTGGCCTCTGATGGCCGCCTTTCATCTGCCCCTGAGACACCACCGGTGTTCTGTGCTTTCCTTCCTATGGAAAAGAACCATCCTTCTCCTCCAGTGTCCATGTCTGAAACTGGGATTCCACCTCTGAAATTCTGAATATCCAAGGGTTGCTCCCGGGCAAAATCTGCCAGTACTGTCAAGGCTGGCTGGCCTGGGCCTCTGGTGGCTGCGCCTGCAACAGTGGGGCTGGGTTCTTTCCTTCCCATGGAGATCCCTGGGACACTGTGGGGACCTCATGGAACCAAGGGGATCATTGTGGTCCCACTGGAGCCCATGGAACCAAGGGGATCATTGTGGCACCACTGGAGCCCATGGAACCAAGGGGATCATTGTGGCACCACTGGAGCCAAGGGAACCAAGGGGATCATTGAGGCCCCACTGGAGCCCATGGAAACAAGGGAATCATTGTGGCCCCACAAGAGCCCATGGAACCAAGGGGATCATTGTGGCACCACTGGAGCCCAGGGAACCAAGGGGATCATTGTGGCACCACTGGAGCCCATGGAACCAAGGGGATCATTGTGGCCCCACTGGAGCCCAGGGAACCAAGGGGCCATGGTGACACAGAGGGGCTCCATGGACCCAGAGACCATTGGGGCTCTGTGGGGCCTGATGGAACCATGGAGACCATTCCAGCCTTCAGGGCCTCATGTCACCAAGGGGGTATTATGACACCTCAGGGCCCCAGGGAAGCAAGGGAGCATTGGGACCCTGTGGGACCCCATGGAACCCAGGGAACATGGAACAGCTCTGGCTGGCTTGGCCTCCCAGGGGCCACCTGACAGCTCTGGCTGATCTTGGGATGTCAAGGGCTGCCTCTCATCAGCTCCCGGAGCACTGGGGCTCTGTGCTTTCCTTGCTATGGAAAAGGGCTGTCTGACATTTCAGATGGTCCTTGCCAAAACGGGTGCCCTCCCTAAAATAATTTCCTCTATGCAAGGGTATCTCACAAAACAAAACCTGCCAGCTCTGGCTGGCCTTGGCCTCTGGTGGTCACCTCTCATCTGCCCCTGAAACACTGGGGCTCTGTTCCTTCATTCCTATGGAAAAGAACCAGCCTTCTTGTCCAGGGACCATGGCCAAAATTAGAATTTGGCCTCCGAAATTCTGTATATCCAAGGATTGCTCCCAGACAAAAGTAGCCAGGACAGACAGGTCGGGCTGGCCCTGTCCTCTGGTGATTTCTTTAGACTCTGAGCTGGATGTTTTCATTTGGAAACACCTTGGAGAGGGCCCAGAGATGTCCCAAGGAGGGGTTTGGAGGCCTTGGGAACATGAGCACTGTATAGGGACAAAGGAGCTCTGTGCTCAGTGGGGTGGAGCCTGAGGACAGTGGAGCAGAGCCATGAGAGTGTTTAAAGAGCGATTTCAGGGATGGTGGATCCTTTTGACATAGTGGAAAACAGCCAGAGAGAGAAAGAATTAACGCCAAGGGCAGCTGGGGAGGCCCAGAGTGGCATGAGGAGAAAGGAATTTCCCTGTCAGGGCAGGGCTGTGGTGCAGCACGTCCCCAGCAGGAGCCTGGAGCAGCCCCAGGCTTTGTGTGGGCAGGCAGGGGCAGGCAGGAGGCAGAGCTGTCAGCAAAGGAAGGGCCCAGCCAGGTGGGGCAGCCGGGGGATGCCCAGAGCCTGCAGGGACAGAGGCCAGGGCAGGGACACCGTGGGACAGCCTGGGCTGCACAGGGCACAGGGATGGGCAGCAGCTGCAAGACAGCCCTGACAGAGCCAACCTGGGCAGCGCTTTGGCCATGGCTGCTGGCCCTGGGCCTGAGCCAGGAGGGGACAAGTGACCCTTGCAGGCCTGGGGCCTCATTGCCTCCTTGTCCCTGCTCAGCAGACTGGCAGGGGCCGCCCCACGCTCCTGCCCTTGGCATTGCCCATCCCCACATGCCAGGGCCCATCCCGGGAAGAGCCCTGAGCAAGGAGGGAGGGACAGGATCTGCCTGGCCAGGCCCTGGGGCTCAGGCCTTGGCCCTTTGCATTCCTGAAACAAATCCAGGTTTGCTCAGCACCAGAGACACCTTTGCCTTGTTTGTCCCCAGCTGCCATCAGTGCCTCCAGTGTTCTGCTCTCCCTGGAACCCGGGGACACTTTCTCAGTCCTGTCCCTCACAGGGATCTCTTTAAAGTACAAGAAACTTCAGTATTTCAATCTCACTGTGAGCTCTTGAGAAGTCTTTGAACCCACTCTGAGGGACTGGGTGTGATGCAAAGAGCAGCAAAGGCCCAGAGGGTGATTAAAGTCCTTGTGCTGTGTCTGTGCTGCTGAGCTGGGCCGGGCTCCTGGCCCAGAGGCAGCTCCTGGCAAGGGCAGCAGAGCTGCAGAGAGACAGCTCTGGCCAGGAGCAGCTCCTGTGCACAGCCCAGCAGGGCTGGGGCACTGCCAGGGCCCCTCAGGGACATGAGCAGGGCACAGACAGAGCTCCCAGGGGCTCAGCACTGGCCGGGGCTGTGGGATGTCCCCGCGGGGGCTGTGTCACAGCAGCACCTCTGGGGCTGTGTCCCAGAGCCACAGAGCAGCTGGGATGGCAGCAAGGGGCTGTGTGACAGCACAGAGTGGGCTGTGTGACAGCACTGAGGGGGTTGTGACATCACAGAGCTAGCTGTGACGTCACAGAAGGCGGCTCTGTGACATCACAATGTGGGTTGTGACACAGAGTGACAGAGCAGCTGTGAGATGTCACAGAGAAGGCTGTGACATCACAGGGTGACTGTGACATCACAAATCTGCCCTGTGACATCACATAGCTGCTGAATGACATCATATGGAGGTTGTGTGACATAACAGAGTGGTTGTGTGACATCACAGGGGCTGTGTGACATCACATGGGTTCCGTTACATCACAGGGGCAGTGTGACATCACAGGGGCTGTGTGACATCACAGATGGCTGTGTGACATCACAGGGTCACTGTGACATCACAGATGGCAGTGTGACATCACAAGGGGCAGTGTGACATCACAGGGGCAGTGTGACATCACGGGGGTTGTGTGACATCCCGGGGGCTGTGTGAGGTCCCTGGGGAGGTCACTCTGCCCCGGCCCCCTCACAGCTCCCCCCAGAGCAGTCCAACCCTGCTCGTGCACAGCAGGGTCCCCTGTCCCCCCGGCTCCCCCGGCCCCGCAGCCTCCCCCAGAGGATGTTCCACGAGATCGACCCCAGAGCCTGACACGGGGACGGGGGGCCGGGGCCCTGGGGGTGGCACAGGGGGACAGGGACCCCGTGGCAGCGTCCCCGTGTCCCCCATGGCCAGAGCCTGGGCCAGGGCTCCTTCACCCTGTTATAGATAAATATCATAATATTGGCTTTTTGCAAATATTAAAATGGATTTTATATGTGTGGTGTTAAAATAACCTTGTTCTAAAGATATAGTTTTTATTTCTGTTGTTAATTGAGCTTAGACATAGTAGTGAAATAGCTGATAGAAGTGTGCTTGTGTTAAACTGCCTGCTTGGATGGGATAACATCCAATGCACACGGGATGAGGACACCTGTACAGATCTGCCAACTATCAGCACTCCCCATCTGAAGGCAGAGTGTAGCAAGGCCCAAAACCTGGAGGTGATAAAGAGAAGGAGCCAAAACCACAGCCAAGAAACACACATGCTCTGAAAAGGCAGACCCAAGGAGGGGCCATGTAAAATCATTCCTGGAATATGTAAAGTAGTTTATGGATATGCATGAGGCTCTATGAATATGCACCAGGCTGATGTAAGGGGAAAGGTATTTCAGGGGATCCCTGAAGGTAACAGGGTGCTCCTGGCTGAGTGCCAAGATGCACCCGGCTGTAATAACCTTTGTTCCATGGTCCTGGTCTCCCATTGTCCCTTATTAAACTTTGTGCATTTTCACAGGAGAGTGAACGTGTTTTTCACAAATGGAATCTCAAGGGAACAAGGGTCAGTTGTTAAGCCAAGGCTCTGCTTTGACCAAGTGGGGCCTCATGGGACACAGGTGCCACTGGGACATTGCCAGGTCTGCTAGGAACAAGGCTCCATTATTGCACAGTGTTACAGGTGAGTAATGTCATAGTTGGGTCTCACAGTGAGGAGATAGATCCTATGTGTGTGTTAAGATGTGTAGTGATGTTATTGTCATCTGTCCCCCATAGTCCTCTTCCCCTGCCCTTGTAATGGCCTTGGTGGTTGGGGCATTTGGGGAGGGCAGGTTTGTCACTGGAAGGCAGGCATGGCAACACCTGCTCTCCAGTCAGGGTGCAAGAAAGCATTCTCCACCAATGGACGGCCACAAAGAGTTACCTGACAGACTTTGGGTGGGGCTAGGATTACCTGATGCAACACCAAAAGTCTAAAAGGAGGAGCAGCCAACTTGTGAAGGAGCCACGTGGCTGATAGCCACCGGGTGGGGAAGGGCTCCCAGTGCTGTGATTTCTCCTGTTTCAGTCCTTTGTTGTCATTTTTTTCAAGGTTGAATCAACCTTAAAAATTTTAAAAGTAGCGGTCATTTCTCACACACAGCAAGGCCTCAGGGCGCCCAGGGGAGTTGCGTGACAATGACATCTTGGGGAACCAAGCGTCACCTGCAAACACAACGGGGCCTCATGGAAGCCAGGGGCCACTTGGATATTGCCAGGGCAGGTGGAACTCAGTGTCCATTGTGACACAGCACAGCCTCATGGAACTCAGCAGAGCATTGGGACAGCCTGGAATCTCATGGAGCCAAGGCTCTGCTTTGGCAAAGTGGGGCCCACAGGACACAGGTGCCACTGGGACATTGCCAGCTCTTGTGGAACCCAGTGTCCACTGTGACCCAGCAGAACCTCATGGAAACATGGGGGCCACTGTGACGCAATGGAATCCCATGGAAGCAAGTGTCAGTTGTGAACGCAGCAGGGCCTCACAGAACCCAGGGGCAACGGGGACCGTGCTGTGGCTCGTGGGAGCAAGGGGCCATTGTGACCCAGCGGGGCCTCCTGGAACCCAGGAGAACATTGTGGGCCCATGGATTCTCATAGAAGCACGGCCCCGTTGTGACAAAGTGCAGCATCACAATGGTCTCCTGGGTTCCATGAGTCCTCGCTGTGTTTAGAATTGACACTTGGTTCCCCAAGATTCCATGGCTCCATCCCTCTGCTCTCCTGTGATTTGAGGCTGTGCTGTGTCACAATGGACACTTGCTTCCTCCAAGGCTGGAGATGTCCCAGTGGCACTGGGCTTCCATGAGGCCGCGCTTTGTCACAATGGGGCCTTGCTTCCATGAGATTCCATTGTCCCACAATGGTCTCCTGGGTGCCACAAGGCCTGCCTTTGTCACAGTGGAACCTTGCTTGCACCAGCCCTGGCAATGTCCCAGTGGCACAGGGGTTCCATGAGACCCTGCCGTGTCACAATGGGCCCTTGGTTCCATCAGGTTCCATTGTGTCCCAGGGCTCTCCTAGGTCCCATGAGGCCTTGGTCTGACACAGTGGTGTCTTGCTCCTACCAGGCCTGACAATGTCCTAGTGGCACCTGTGTCCCATGAGGCCCCACTTGATCAAAGCAGAGCCTTGCTCCCATGAGATTCCCCTGTGTCACAATGTTCTGCTTGGTTTCATGAGAACCTGATGTGTTGACAATTGATCCTTGGATCCCAGAGATTCCATTGCATCACGGCTGTGTCCTTGGTTCCATGAGGCCCAGCTTTGTCACAACTGGACCTTGGTTCCATGAGATTCTATGGTGTCACCATGGTCTCTTGGGTCCTGCAACAATTCACACTTGGTTCCATGAGATCCCACCACGGTGTCACCATGGTCTCCTGGGTCCCATGAGGCCCCTCTCTGTGTCACAGTGTTTGCCTTGGTTTCCTGAGAAGCTGATGTGTTGACAGCTGACCCTTGGCTCCTTGAGATTCCATTGCATCCCAGCGGTGTCCTTGGTTTCATAAAGCCCAGGTTTGTCACAAGGGAGCTGTGGTTTCAGGATATTCCATGGTGCCACAAGGGTCTCGCCACTCTCTGAGGCTGCACCGTGAAACAGTGGACACCTGGTTCCATGAGATTCCGTGGGGTAACAGTCAATTCTTTTGCTTCTTTTCTGCCAAGGTCAGGATGAAATCCCAAGACAGCATTTCTTTTTTGGACTCAGGTGTTCATTAGCTCTTGTCTCTAGAACAGTCTCACAAGCTGTGAGTTCTGCAGCACTTCACTAACAAGGTGAAAATGGAGCCCTGTCTCTCTCTCTGCAAGGTCTTTTGAGGATAAACTGTCCAATTAAGAAATGGCAGCTAAATTATTTTTACTTTTAACCCAATAACCAATCACCCATGCCCAACATAAGGGACGAGGAGGAGGAGGAGGAGGAAGAGGAGGAGGAGGAGGAGGAGAAGGAGGAGGAGAAGAAGAAGAAGGAGAAGAAGAAGAAGAAGAAGAAGAAGAAGAAGAAGAAGAAGAAGAAAAAGAAGAAGAAGAAGAAGGATCAGCCTCCACCCTAAAACCTCCATCTTGCTTTATATATATTATTATATTCTAAAACCTTAAACTCCAAGTTGTCCACCCTGTGATATTACACCCTTCTATTCAAACTCCACACCCATAATCCCAGCTCCATCATTCCATTTTGGAAGCCTTCTCCACAGCCTCAAGCCAAATGCAGTGTTCTCTTGGGGGTCAGTGTCTGTCAGCTCAGAAAGTCCAAAATTCTCAGCAGCCCGGGTTCCAACAGGTAACAATGTTCTCCTGTGTTCCAGTAGGTTCCATTGGGCCCGGCTCTGTCACCATGGACACCTGGTTCCATGGATTCCATGGGGTGACAATGTTCTCCAGTGTCACCATGGACACCTGGTTCCATGGATTCCATGGGGTGACAATGTTCTCCAGTGTCACCATGGACACCTGGTTCCATGGGATTCCATGGGGTGACAATGTTCTCCAGTGTCACCATGGACACCTGGTTCCATGGATTCCATGGGGTGACAATATTCTCCATTGTCACCATGGACACCTGGTTCCATGGATTCCAGTGGGTGACAATGTTCTCCAGTGTTCCATCAGGCCCGGCTCTGTCCCCATGGACACTCGGTTCCATGGGCAGTGTCCGTGTCCCAGTGGCACCTGTGTTCCATGGCACCCCTGTCTGACCAGGGACAGTTTGTCCCAGGACATTCCATGGAGTCCCAGCGGTCACTTGTGTTCCATGCAGGTGCCTGGGCAGCAGGAGCTCAGCCCAAATATCCTGGGGGTCCCTGGGCTGGTGTTTTTTGGGGGGAGCCTTTGGATCTTGCAGGGCTCCAAAGCTGAGCCGCGGATGCCCCTTGGGACAGAGTGGAGCATCATGGAAGCCAGGAGACCCTGATGGAAGCCAGGAGACCCTGATGGAGCCAGGAGACCCTGATGGAAGCCAGGAGAGCCTGATGGAAGCCAGGAGACCCTGATGGAGCCAGGAGAGCCTGATGGAGCCAAGGCTGCAGCGGGACCCAGAGGGACCTCACGGGAGCCAGGAGAGCGTTGTGAGGCTGTGGAACAATGTGGCACCGAGGTTTCACTGGGGCTTGGCAGAAGCTCCTGGAGACAAGGAAGCACTGGGAGCCTCCGGAATCAGCGTCTGCAGGAGGATTTTCTGCTCCCTCCTGGGATGCTGGTGGACAATAAAGCCTGAGGCAGCCTCCCAAGGGTCCGGCTGTGCCACCAGCGGGGGCCACATCTGGGGGGACGCCCGGCCAGCCCTGGCCCTGCTGCTCCTCCTGGCCGGGCCTGGAGCTGCTGGGAGCCCGGGCTGGGGGAATCCTCAGGGCTGTGCAAGGAAAGGTTCAGCACAAGCAGCCCTGGAGCGAGATGTGCAGTGTGAAACACGCCAATCACTTGTTTTTAAAATTGTAAAAGTTCCATAGTAATAAAATGGTTATAAAAATAGCAATATAATTATAGTAATAATAATTTGGACAATTTGAATTAGGACAATATGAGACAATAGAGAGAAAGGGTTATGGAGGTCCGGGTACCTTTTTCTGGGCAGCACGAGCCCGAAAAGGGACACCCGTTAACAAAGGATTAACCCTTAAAAACAACAGCCTGTTGCATATTCATACACTTCATCCATGATGCATAAATTCCATTCAAACACAGGATTCTGTCTGGGCAGTGCCACCTTCTTCCTCTGAATCCTAACAGCGCCTTCAAGGCGGGAAGAAATTCATTTCTTCTGATAAGAGGGCAATAAATTCTTTTTCTCTGAAAGATTTAGGTGTCCTGATGCTGCTATCTCACTGCAAGTCCTTTAATTAAAACAAGAATCCTACATAGCATCGTTTCTATTTTAACAATTTTTATAACCTAAAACTATATTTAACACAGTACTTAAGAGAATTAATACAGCATTACTTTCTAACAGCAGACATATAATATTCATTTTAATATTTGCGAAAAGCCAATCAT
The DNA here is from genome assembly GCF_023055355.1 of Agelaius tricolor. Classification (NCBI taxonomy): domain Eukaryota; kingdom Metazoa; phylum Chordata; class Aves; order Passeriformes; family Icteridae; genus Agelaius; species Agelaius tricolor. The sequence continues at coordinate 1,284,144 of NW_027269321.1, read as the reverse complement.
AAAATACATGCATTTTTCCCATGCAGGCAAAGCCAGCGAGGCAGCAGAGCAAGAGAGAGAGCAGAGCCAGCGACACAACAAACGCACCGAGAGCGAGAGAGCAAGTTTGAACAGAGCTTGCAAAGGGCAAAATCAGCTCGGACCAGGTTAGACTGAAGAACAAGGAGCACCAGGCATGGGCTGATGGTCCAGGTAAAAAGTTCCAGCGTGAGGAGGACGACAGAAGCCTTCATCAAAAGAGCACCAGAAGACTGAGGGCCGCCACAGGAGGAACGGACGCAGGCGCTGAAGCCACACACGGCTGTAAAACCGGGACACAGCTTTATGCAAATGTGAGTATGCTAATGAAGTGTTGTAATTGTGACTTTTAAAATGGAGCTGAAGGCTAAAGGAGACCGAGTGGGTTTTTGCCAGAGAGATCCCCCTCACTCCCAGCGCTGGGTACACAAATCCCTGCTCTGTCTGACTGCAGAGTTTGATTTCCTCGCCCAGTTTGTCCCACTCCCCCTTTCCCTGCCCTGTCCTCCCCTCTCCCAGTCCCATTTATGGGATTTGGGGTCATTTATGGGATTTGGGGTCATTTATGGGATTGGGATCATTTGGGGGATTTGGGGTCATTTATGGGATTTGGGGTCATTTATGGGATTTGTGGTAATTTATGGGATTGGGGTCATCTGGAGAATTTGGGGTCATTTATGGGATTTGGGGTCATTTGGGGGATTTGGGTTCTTTGTGTGCCTTTGAGGTTATTTGGGGTTTTTTGGGGTTATTCGGGGTAAATTTGGGATCATTTGAGGTAATTTTTCACATTTTTTGGTTTTTAGGGCTGTGTGTGTGGGGGGTAATTCAGGGCCAGTTCTGTGTGGGTTTGGGATCATTTTATGGGATTGGAAGGGATTTTAATGGATTTTAATAGGAATTTAGTAGGATTTTAATAGAATTTAATGGGATTTAAAAGGAATTTTAATAGGATTTAATGGGATTTTAGTGGGATTTTATGGACTTTTAATGGGATTTGATGGGATTGTAATAGAATTTTATGGGATTTTAATGAGATGTCATGGGATTTTAATGGAATATAATAGGATTTTAATGGGATTTTAATGGTGTTTAATGGGAATTGAGTGGAATTTAATGTGATTTTTATGGGATTTTAATGGGATTTGATGGGGGTTTCCCCCAGTCCACATCTCCCTCCCACCTCAATTTGAGGGTCCCATCCCCCTCTTTCCCGCCGCTCTCCCGCCCCTTCCCCATCGTTCCCCCAGTCCCCAATCCCCTCCCCCGTGCTTGGTTTTGGGGGTTCCAGGCCCCTCCTGCTCCCTTTGGGGGTCCCGACCCCCCTTGGGTTGAATTTGGGGCCCCCCCGCCCCCCTTCTCCCCGCGCCCCCCGCTCCCCCCGCGGCCGGGGGGGCTCCCAGCGCCCCCAGTGCCACCAGTGCGGCCCCAGCTGCGCCCGCACGCCCCATCCCCATCGCCGGGGTCACCGCCCCCGCCCCAAATTCCGCTCCTGGACACTGAGAGCCATCAGCGACAAACGCTCTGATTGGCTGGGAATGGCCCCGCGCAGTCTCTGATTGGCCAGCGCTGTGAGAGGCGCTGGGTTCTGCCCGGCACCCGATGAGTCACAGCCGAGCCGGCCGCTGATTCGCTGGAAATCGCCGGGCGGGGCCAGTGCGCCGAGTGTCTGCCCGGCAACAGGATCGTCATCAGAGCCCCGCGCTCTGATTGGCCACGATCTGTTTCGGGCTGGGGACGGGAGGAACTGGGCACCCCCAGGAGCCCCTCGGGTTTGGGGCTTTCGATCCCCCCTCGGCCCTCGGGGCGGCCCTGGGGCCCCCCCAACACCCCCAAAATGGGGAGGGTCCGCGGGGCCCTTTGGAACCCCCAGAAATGGGCGGGGAGCGGCAGGAGCCGCCCCAAAAAGGGATGGAAGGGTCCGGGCCGGGAATGGGGGAGGCTCTGGGGATGGCTCCGGCCCGGATCGGGGCGGGCTGGGATTGAGGGAGGCTCCGTTCAGCGGCCGGGGAGGGGCTGGGCCTGGGGAGGGCTCCGGGATTGTGGGGATGGGGCCATTCCGGGACTGCGGCGGGGCCTCTCCCTGGGGTTGGGGTCCGGCATTGGCTCAGGGACCCTCCCCGTTCCTGTTCCGCTTCCCGATCCCGTTCCCGATCCCGATCCCGCCGCTGGCTCCAGGGAATGTCCCTGATCTCAACCCCGACCCCAAACCCGAGGTGAGGTCAAACATTGGGGTCAAACACCCCAAATCCTGGGGTCAACTCCCCCGGACCCCAAATCCTGGGGTTCAAACACTGGGGGGGGCCAAACACCCCCAGACCCAAACTCTGGGATCTCAACCTCCCCCCCTGCCCCTCAGCCCGAACCCCAAATTTTAGGCCTTAAACCCCCCAAATCCCAGATCCTGGGGTGTCAAACACTCTCCAATTTGCAAATGTTGGGGTTAAATCCCCCTGACCCCAAATCCTGGGGTTTGAAACATTTGGGGTGTCCAACACCCCCTGTTCCCAAAGTCTGGGGTCAAACACCCCCAAATCCCAAATCCTGAGGTGTCAAACATCCCAACCCCCAAAGTTTGGGGTCTAAACCCCCAATCCCCAACTCTAGGGTTTGAAATATCTGGGGTGTCCAACTGCCCTGATCCCAAAGTTTGGGGGTCAAACCCCCTGATCCCCAAATTCTGAGGAAAAAACTCCCAAACCCCAAATACTGGGAACAAAAACCCCCAAATCCCAAAGCCAGGGGTGTCAAACATGCCCAATTCCCAAATTTTTGGGTCAATAATCCCCAAACCCTGAGGTGTCAAAATCCCCTAAACCCCAAATTTTAGGATCAACCCCACCCAACCCCCAAATTTTAGGATCAAACCCCCCAATTCCCAACGTTTGGGGTCAAACACCCCCAAACCCTAAATTTTAGTGTCAGCCACCCGCAGTGCCAAAATTTGGGGTTATTTGGGGTTTATTTGGGGAAGGTCCAGGTGCAATGTCTGCAGAGAGACCCTGGGGACAATGCTGGGAAAAACCCCAAAAAACCCTCAGGAGCCCCAAAACCCCTGGGGGCTGGGAAAGGGGATTTAGGGTGGGGATCTGGGGTGGCAGAAGGGGATTTGGGGTGAGGAGATTTGGGGTGGAAAAAGAAGGATTTAGGATTGGAAAAGGAGATTTTGGGGTGAAAGGAGAAGGATTTGGGGTGGGAAAAGGGGATCTGGAGTGGGAAAACAGGGTTTGGGGTGAAAGAAGAAGGATTTGGGAAGGAAAAAGGGGATTTGGGGTGGGAAATTGGGGTGGAAAAGGGAGATTTTGGGATGGGAAAAGGGATTTGGGCACACACAAAGGATTTGGGGTGGAAAAAGGAGAATTTGGGATGGGAAAAGGAAATTTGGGGTGCACAAAGAAGGATTTGGGGTCAAAAAAAAGGAGATTTGGGGTGAAGAGAAATTTTGGGGTTGAAAAAGGGAGGATTTGGGGTAAAATGAGGATTTGGGATAAAAAAAGGAGGATTTGCGCATGAGCTGAGCTTACCTGGGGGAGTGGGGGCACGTGGGGAGTTTGGGGTAGGGTCAGGACTGGTTTTTTGGGAAGTTTTCTGGGATTTTGGGGTGTTTCTATGGGATTTTGGGGTGCTTCTATGGGATTTTGTGGCAGCTTAAAGGCATTTGAGGTGATTTAGGTATTCAGGGGAAGTTTTGAATAATGTTGGGGTCTTTCTGAGGGATTTTGGGGTGTTTCTATGGGATTTTGGGGTGGTTTGGAGGGATTTGGGGTGTTTGGGGGCAGTTTTTGGGTATTTGGGGGCATGTTTGAGGCGTTTTTTGGGATTTTTGGGGTACTTCAGGCCCGTTGTTTTGGGTTTGGGGGTGTTTTGGTGGGGTTTGGGGTGTTGTGGGTCCCTTTTTGGCGCAGGAGATCTTCCTGGCGCTGCTCTGGGTGATGCTGAAGCCCTGCAGGGCCTCGCGGGCGGCGCCCGCCTGCACCTCGGGCTCCAACTGCACCCAGGCGATGTCGCGGGGCCCGGGCACCAGGGCAGCTCCTGAACCCCGGGAACCTGGGCTGGGAACGGGGCCAGGAGAGCCCCAGACACCCGGGAGTGTTCCCCAGACACCCGGGAGTGTTCCCCAGACACCCGGGAATGTTCCCCAGACACCCGGGAGTGTTCCCCAGACACCCGGGAGTGTTCCCCAGAAACCCGGGAATGTTCCCCAGACACCTGGGAATATTCTCCCCCAAAATCCAGAAATGTTCCCCCCCAAATGGAGAAATGTTCCCCAAAAAATCCAGAAATGTTCTCAAAAGAACGCCTGAAACTTTTCCCCCAAAAATCCTGAAACATTCCCAAAGAAATCCAGAAATGTTCCTCCAAAAATCCTGGAACATTCCCAAAAAATGAGGAACTTTCCCCAGAAAATCCAGAAACATTCCTCCCCAAGCTATACAAAACTAACCCCATTCCCCATGCAGAAACATTCCCAAAAACTCCAGAAACATCCCCCAAAATCCAGAAATCCCTCCCCAAAAAATCCAGAAGAGCCCCACAAAAAATTCAGAAAATTCTCCCTAAAAAATCCAGAAATTTCTACCAAAATTCAAGAAATTTCCTCCCTAAAATATCCAGAATTTCCTCCCCCCCAAACCCTGGTCTTTCCCAAAAATGCAGACATCCCCCCAAAATCCCGATCCTTTCCCCAGACAATCCAGCCCCAAGCCCCCCTCACCCCTCTCGCCCCCCAAGCCCCAGAATCCCCCAATGCCCAAAGGGCCCGGAATGCCTGGGATGCCCGGGATGCCGGGATTGCCCCAGATCTCCCTGGGTGCAGAGCATGGGGAGCAGCAGCTCCTTGGGCTCCTCAGGGAGCGGGGCAGGAACAGGATGTGCTTCGGGGCTCTGCCCACAGCTGGGGAAACGGGAGAAAAACCCCAACAGCAGCAACAAATCTGCCCCAAACCTGCCCCAAGCAGGCCCCAAATCTGCCCAAAGTCACTCTGGATACACACCAAACCATCTGCCCAAAATCCCACCAAAATCCTCCATGCTTTGACCCAGGGCTGTCTCGTCATTTTTAATTCTTTTTCACAGTTCCAAGAAATGATATCTCAGCTTGGTGGGAAGCCTCCTCTAAACTGATGGCATTGTGACATCTACTCTCAGCAATCAGATGCAGCCCCAATGATTATTACAGAACCACTCCCACAGTTTGCTGGGTTTAAAGCATCTCTGTGCTGAGGGGATTTTGGAGGAGACAGCTCTTGCATGGTTCATTAGTCTGTCGCCCCCAGACCTTTACTCCTCAGCGCTGTTCCCAAGAGCCTTGTTTTCAATGACGTTCAGGGAATTCTCTCCCACTTAGAGCTTGGGTGGCGGCCAGGCCTTGGCTCTGCCTGGACGGGAATTTGCCAACAGACCCAGATGTTTTCTGCATCAAAACTGGATTTGAGTTGCTTTGGCTTGGCCATCTGACCCTCTAGACATGACAGTTGAACTCTTTTTAAAGGCAGCTTGGGAATTATTATCTGGAAATAATGATCCAAGTCCCCCCTGAATCGAGGTTTGTCAGCTGTTTGCAGACTCTGGGATGATGGTACATTATTGCAGGGATTGCTATTTACCTCATTCCACCTACGTTGTTAGCTTTGTCTGCTATTTGAAATGTTCCTGATTGTTGTATCCAAATTATTCCCAATTGCTGTAAGTTTCTTGTCCACTGCATGTATTATTTTACTGTGATGTTGCTTCATACTCATAACAAAAGACAGGCATCTCATTCTTAAAAAACAAAAAAGAAGAGGAATGAATGCCTTAAGAACGTTCAAATAATGCAATATGAACATGAGACATTTGGACAAGGAATCATTTTGAATAATGCAATATTTACATGAGGAATTTGGAAAAGAGATCATCCCATCTAAATCCCAATGGAGTGTTCCACAGTGCAGCCTGATTGATTCATTCCCTTCAGGAGAAGATGTGCCTGTGTTTTATCACCAGCAGCTCAAAGCAGTCACCTGTTCATTCCATCAGATCCTGATCAGCTCTGAAGAAATGAGGCCCAGTGCAGAGAGAAATAACCTCATCACCTTGCAGCCTTTGTGGCCAGAGCAGGAGCAGGAGGAGGCCTGGCCAGACACGGCTGTGTCTGGGCACTGACAGAGGCAATTTGCCAGCAAAAGCCTCCTGGCATCCTCATGGTACAGAGCTCCTACAAACCTTCTCCAGTTATTCCCTGTTCCAGCTGCCAGGGGACATTCAGTGGTGTCAAAGATCAACATTTCCAGCTCAAAGACATTCTCACACTTCTCAACTCATTGGAAACAATGGTCATTTCTTTCCATTTCCCCAAGAGACATTGGACATTATTCTTTTGTCTTCTCATGCTGCAAAACCCTGTGTCAATGACTTGATGGAATTTGGTAAGTTTTGTGGATTGTAATTGGTCTTTTATCTCTCTTATCCCATATCTAACAGATAACCAGTGATAACCTTGATGAGATAATGCCCTGACAAGAGTGAGCTGTTTCAGCATCTGAACATAGGAGCCTTTTTTAAATGAACGAGAAGGGGGAGATGTCACAGGCAGGTGGGATAATGATAAAAGAAAGGCCTTATGAAATCAGGCCTTGTTCTGCCACATTAACAGCTGGCCTGCCATCTCTTCTGAGTGCAGCTAAGCAGTTACAAGTTCCCATGGGAAGCTCTTGTGAGAATGAGACTTGGTAAACAATCTGTTCTGAGGGTGAAAAACAAATGCACCTGCAACAACAAGGGATTTGTCCATGAGAATCAGTGCAGAGAACAGGTAAACAATACAACAGAGAGATTTGATGCACAAGTAAAATCTATTTTATTAACCAATATTAGAATAACCTGCAAGAAATCTATGAACTAACTAAAGTTGCACACGGGGTCTGTCAAACTGTGTAAAATGAGTTGTGTGAATAAAGAGTAAAGAGTTCTTCTCCAGCTCAGCTGTGTCCTCTGGGATTTGAGTTCCCCCCTTCTTTGGGGCTTTGGGTTCCCCCTTCTTTGAGGCTTTGGTTTTCTTCTTCTCTGGGATTTTGGTTTCCTTCTTCTCTGGGGCCTTGGCTTCCTTCTGTGGTTGTTTGCTTTTCCCCTTCTCTGGTTTTGGGGGTTGCTTCCCCACAGAGACACCCTTCTTTTCCTTCTTCTGCCTCTCTTCCTCCTTCCCCCTCTCTCCCTCCTCTAAGGCTTTTGCCTCCTCCTCAAGCTTTTGAGCCAGCTGCTTCAGCTCCCTTGTGCAGACAAAACAGAAGCCATGGCTGAGAGTCCCCACCAGAAACTTGGGCTCCCCAGTCCTGGCTGGCCCTGCACTTCATTCCTTGACCCTGAGGCCATTCCCGTGAATTCTCCTCAAGCCACAGGGCTTGGGAACATCCCAAGGGAGGGCATTGGTGGAAAGGGACCTCCAGGCCCAGCCAAACCTCAGCTTTGCCATCAGAGGCTCTTGACTGTGCCAGCTCCCTCTGAAGGCACAGCCAGACCCCTCCAGGCCCTGCCCAAGGCTGATCCAGCAGCTCTCTGTGCTGCTGCCTGAAAACGCCCTTTGTCTCTTGGCTTCCCAGTTTAGAGCAGAGCACAGATTGCTGACAGCTGCTCATCTCCCCTACAGTTCTTACTCAGCTCATTCAGCCCCCTTCCCCCTGGGCATGGCTGAAGCATGATTGTAAAGAGTTCAGATTTCAGCTGAGGCTTAGAAGCAATTCCCATTGATCAGGATGTAAGTTAGACAGGCAGACCATAGGTTAATGATTGTGAGATGCTTAAGCTGGAGCTGATTGTTCTATTGTTTACCATTAGGAGCTCCTTTCTAGAAGGAAGTGGAGTCAGTGAACTGTTAGAAGAACATCTTGAAACCAGGAGAACAATGGTTTAGCACCTGGGCTTGATGTCAATCAGTCACTAAGCAGGGGACCTTGGATGGTGCCAGAGGGTCACAGAGACCTGATGAAGACATTCCTGACTTCATCCCTTAAGACCACGGACCCAATTCGAGACCACGGACCCAATTCAAGGGAAGAATTGCACAGGTGTGAAGGACCAATGAGCTCATTTGAATACAGAGCGGGGATGGGAGGTACTGGGCCTGTGCAGATGTATTGTATGTAAGATCTTGGGCAATAAAGAGAGGGCAAAGAACCTTGGGCAGCGCGGTCGCGCCTTTTAGGGACGGCTCTGGTGCCGCCCGCCGGTGTTAATAAACACAGCACTGTCTAACTCTAATTAGTTAGAGAGTCTCTGCCCGTGATCTTGGGCTTTAACGACCCATAGCCTGCTCCTTCATGAGAACAATGCTATCAGTCAGAAAGCAGAGGCTGCAGGAACTCCTCTCCTGCAAGGCAGGCTCTTGTCAGGCAGATTTCCTGCTGGAGCCCGGCTGGGACCAAGCAAACCAGTGCTGGCTGCCACGGAAACCATTGGAAGCAGCCTCGTCCCTCTCCTCCCCATGAAACCAACTCCAGCCTGGCCTGAAGAAGTCCTGATGCACAGGCTGGCTTGGAGCACCTCCACTCCCAGCTCCAGCCTGGGCCTGTGTGTCCTGGGCTGGGCTGCCTTGCTGGAGCTGAGCTTCTCCTGTGCTTGCCCACGGCTGCAGCTGCAGGGGAGCCTAAAGGACAGGAGCTTTTCTGGCTGCTGTCCCAGCATAAGGAGAGCCCTGGCAGATCAGCAGTGCAAGGGCTTCATCTGGGGCAGGAGCAGGGCCCAAAGCAAGGTTTGCTCTGTGCCCCACGCCTGCCCATAGCACAATCCCAGTGCTTTGGTGAAGAAGGGAGATGATGGAGAAGATTTTCACTGAGATTTTTGGGGGAGGTCTCACCTGAATTTTTAAATTTTTTTTGGGGGAGGTGTCTCACCTGGACTTTAGGGTTTTTTGGGGATTTTTTAGGGAGGATCTCACTTGGTTTTTGGGGATTTTTTGGGGAGGATCTCACCTGGATTTTTTGGCATTTTTGGGGGAATCTCACCCAGATTGTTTGAGATTTTTCAGGGGGGTCTGACTGGGATTTTTTGGGATTTTGAGGGGTCTCCCCTGGATTTTTTGGGATATTTTTGGGGTGTGTCACCTGTTTTTTGGGGATATTTTGGGGTCTCAGCAGCCGCAGCTCTGCCGGGCGGGGGCCGGAGCCCTCCGGGGCTGCCGGGGCTGCCGGAGCGACGCGTCCCCGTATTGGATCCCCGAGCCACCCGCTCGGGACCCAGCTCATCCCCGAACACGCCGGTGACAGCGCTGGGGCCGTGAGTGCCCAGGGCCTGCACTGCCACCACAGCTGGGATCTCTGCTGAGCTCTGGGGCTGCACAATCCCACAGGGCTTGGGGCTGGGGTCGAGCACAGCAGAGTCCTCCTTGCGTTTCTGGCAGGGACAGAATGAAATGCAGCTTCAGAGGCACCTCTGGAGAAACTTTAGACTCCTTAACATGCACCGCAACAGCAACTTACACACACGTTTACAACTGCCCAGGACAAAGGTAAAAGGCACAAACAAGATGCAAGAATTGTAGGCTCAGCACTCCCAGGGGATCCTGCAAGGAGGCTGCCAGCACAGGCACTGGTGTCTGTGGATGCAGCAGCTTTTCACAACCCTCTCAGATCTCCCACAAGAAAAGCCCCTGAAGACCAGAACATCAACTGTTTCCTCAGGAGCTTCAACTGCCTCCTAAAGTTTACATTTGGGTAGGATCCTGTTCTCAGCAGATCTTTAAGGCTGAATAGAAACCAGCAAGGTCTTATCCAAACCCTTTTTTCCCCTAATAATCTCCTCAGTAATATTTGACAGGAGGAGGTGGATGTGATGCCAAACCTGGGGAATGAGCCCGTAGCAGCCAGGAAGGTGGCTGGGATTCCTCATGAGGATCTTCCTCCCATGGGGCACCTTCAGGTGGCACTCACCGTACAGCAGCACCTGGGGGGACACTTGGAGCTCAGGAATGAGACATCTGGGCAGAGAGATGACCCCAGGGCAATCAGAGATCCTGAGAGAATGGAGAACGTTTCCCCCCAGAGAATGTGCAATGGAGCAGAACACATTGGTCACTGTCAAACGCACATTGAACAGCCCTACAGGGATAAATTGCCTTCTACCTCTGCCCACTCCAACACGTCTTGTCAAGGAGGCCCAAACCCTGAGAGGCAGCACCCAGAGGCTGCCCAGTGCCCCAGGCAGAGCCCTTTGCCCCACAGCTGCCTCAGCCCCTCCTGTACCCCAGAAGGCTTGCAAGGACTCCTGGAACAGTCCCAGTGAGCCACGAGCTCTGGGGGAGCCTTCCCAACAAGGATCAGGGCTCCCCAAGGCCCAAGGAACACACAACCCCAGTGTCTCAGTACAAATGACTCCCTTCTCTGCCATGGTGCTGCTGCCCTGCCTGAGAACTCAGCTCTTTGCCCCAGCCCTGGAGGGCACGAGACAGCAACTGCCCCACAGAGGGGCTGATCAGCCCCTGCCAGGCCCTGCAGCTCCCTGGCTCCTCCACTGCACAGCTCCAGGCCCTGCCTGGCCCCAGCTCCACCTGCTTTACAGAATGGCAGCCCAGGCACTGCCTGCATGGCTCTGCCTGCGACAGGGAACAGCCCCAGGGAGCTGCATCCCTCTGGGCATCACACTGACACCCACAGCAGCACAGCAGCATGGAATTCTGCTGCAGCAACCACGACTGTTGGGCTCAGCTCTGACAACATTAAAGCTCAAATTGGGAAGCAGAGGGAAGGAAAAAATCTGGAGCTGACCTGCCACACCAAGGGCTGCTTTCCCCTCGTCAGACCTTGCCCTCCCCACTCTTGCTGGGAGCCACTTCCCCCCTGCCATGGGCCCTCATGGACAGAGCCAGACCCTGACTCTCAGCAGCTGCTTGGTGTGGCCCAAACCAGTGCACGGTGCTCACCACCAGCACAACTCCACCTCTTGCAGGAAGAAGGAGAGGAGGCCCTCGGGAAATTTGTTCCCCCTCACGCACCAAAGCCCAGGCCAATCAATGATATCATTGCTGGTGCCTTTAGTAGAGGGCCCAGGCCCGTGCTGGGCTGTGAGCAGGGGTGCTTTTCACCACAGGCTGCTGCCCAAGCACTGCTGTTCTCATGTCCAGCTGGCACAACATGAGGGCATTCAGCAGCACTTCTCCTTGGCAGCTGCAGCCAGCAAAGCCTGGGCAAGGCAGTGCCTGGGGGAGCCAGGCAAGGGCTGGGACCTGGCTGTGATGATCAGGGTTGCCCCTCCCTTGCCAACACCCTCCAGGTGCACCAGCATTCTCTGGTAGAACTCCATCACCGTGTTGGAGCACAGGGTCACCTGGTGGAAGAGAAGACCAGTCAATTCTCCCTTACAAAAGCTCCTTACCCCCGTGTGATATCCTCCAGATCCTGAGGGAGGATTTGGCCTTAATTCTTCTGCTGCTCCATGTGCAGAGCACAGTCTGAGAGTAACAAAAGCCTTCTGGCAATACCAGATTTGTTAAACACCCCTTGCTATCAGGGCACAGGTCAGCTACATTAAAACATTAGACTACAGCTCTATGCACCACTGCATTCAAATTAAGGGGCCAATTTCTCATCTGACTACAATGACATTCGTGCAGAGGAAATCTGCCTTGAACACAATGAGTTCAGCTTCACAGCAGGAACCAGCTCACCTTGCTGTTCATTCAAATCAGCCTGGCCATTTTCTTCTTGATCATCTTCATGGTACTACACAGCTCCTTCAAGTCTTTGCATGTCCTCTGGAAGCGAAGCCTTCTCTGCTCCATTTCCATCCTGCGCCTTCTGGCCTCTTCTTCAGCTCTCCGGGCCGCTGCTCTCTGCTTCATGGCCGCCCTTCTGGGCCTGAGGCAGAGGAAGAAAGGCAGGAAGAGCAGCTCAGCAGCAGCCCAGTAGGGCCCCTGCTGCACGGCTGCCCAGAGCAGGGGTCCCCAGGCAGGCTCGGGTGCCTCTGGGGTAGCCTGCTCCAGGCCCTCTTTGCCCAGCTCTGCATCCTCATCCCAACTGATCACCACGGGCCGTGGGAAGTGGAAGAGGAGCAGCACCAGCAGGGCAGGGACTGATTTGGACACCATGGTCTGCAGGAGGAGAGAGACAATTTGTGTTGCTTTGCACAAGAGTTGCAAACCCGTGTGTTATTAGGGAATGGCCGCTCCTGCTGTGCCAGAGCGCTCGAGCAGGGCTGAGAATCTGGTGTCAAAGTGCATTCATGTGCTCCATGTTGCATGGGGCACCCGTGTGCAGGAATAGAGAACACCTTCCCTCAGATGGGATCTGCTGTGGCAAGGCCCCTCTGGTTTTCTCCTCCACGCAGCAGTTTGCATGCAGAATGTGGGCAGATGTAACTTGGAGGTCCTCCTGCTCACCCTTGGGTTCCCCTTGCAGAGCCTCAGCCCCTGCGTTCTGTCAGGGCCCCTGGGCAGGTGGGATATTCCCAGAGGAGAGGGGCCGGCTGTGTCCCCATTGCCCCTGTCCCTTATGTGCCTGTGCTCAGGAGGGCACAGAGAGGATGGGGACTCCTGCCTGCCCCGTGTCCTGTCTGCCTGCCGGGCCTGTCCCAGGGCAGCCGGGCTGTGATTGCTGTGCTGTGTCCCCCTGTCCCTGCTGTCCCTGCTGTCCCTGCTGTCCCTGCTGTCATGGCCCACTGCAGGTTCCACACCTACACAGCCATGGTGGCTCCTGAGCTCTGCAGGGACCCGAGTGACAGTCTGAGTGGTGGCACTCCTGGTTTTCTTGCAGTTGGCATCGCGCAGAGCAGAGGCTGGATCACAGCACCAAAGGAGCAGCTGCTGCAGGGGAGGAAAGGAGCCTCTGCATGGCCAAGGGCTGCTGTGGTGCCCCTGTGTCAGGAATTCCCCACAGCTGACACCTGAGTCCAGCATGGACACTCACAGACACAGCGTTTGTTCAGGCATTGCCTTTATTGCATCTTGACAGGGACTGCAGCTGCCTGAGGGAAGTCACCCTCCCGAGACAGGAGGGCAGAGAGTGTAATTTTAATTAACCAATTGTGATTATAGGCATTCATAGCGACAGTCTATATACTGTATATATGAATATTTAACAAGACACAAAATAATTATTGGACCATGGAGATTAAGCAATATTTGCTGGTTTAGATAAAAAGAAAGTATACTTCAGTTTTGGTTAACTGCAATAATTCTTGGTAATTTTGAAGAATTATAAGTTCTATGTAATCTAAAGAAAAGTGCCATTATTTAATTACTACTTATTATTAAAATATTTATGATCTCTTACAAGAGTAGTAATCTACATTATAGTAATAAAAAATTTGGAAAATGTTGCTAAAGACAACTATTTTTAAAGAAAACATTTTAAATATTTCAAAACTATTTAAGAATCTGAATCAATCTCCAATCATTGGGCCCGATTCCTTCAGATGGAGCTTTCCTCCGAGCAGATGCAAAGGCTCTGTATGGAAAATGGTTAAAATAGATGCAGTTACTACAGATCCCGTGAGGAGAGAGAGGGCAGAGGGGCAGGGTGTGTCAGGAGCCCGGAGCCTGTGCCCCGGCGCAGGGCTGTGCTGGGCAGCAAGCGCAGCTCTGTGCGCCGGCTGCTCACAAAGATGTGCGGCTCGCCTTGGCCGGCCCAGAGAGCATCTCCAGCAGGAAGCTTTTCTTCACACAGCCACTGCCTGTGCTCCTCCAAAAGCCTGCCCTGCCTACCTTCAGCATCCTCTTTGTATCCCTATTCATTCCAATCAGCCTGGCCATTTGCTTTTCTATTTCTTTCGTGGCCCGGCGCATTTGCTCCATGTCTTTGAATCTCTTCCTAAGGAGCCGCCTTCTCCGCTCGCTTTCCACCTTCCTCCTTCTGGCCTTTTCCTCAGCTCTCTGGGCCGCTGCTCTCTGCCTCGTGGCTGCCCTCCTGCGCCTGAGCCACCAGCCCAAAAGCAGGAGCAGCGGCTGAGCAATTTGCCAGAGCTGGTGCAGGTAGCGCAAGGCAGCCAGGAGCCAGGGTCCCCAGCCAGGCTCAGCTGGCTCTGGGGGGGCCGCTTTCATCTCCTCTGCACGGGGCTGCCCATCCCCGTGAAATCTGTCCACCACGGAAAGTGGGAACAGGAAGAGGAGCAGCACAAGCCCAGCCAGGACTGCTCTGTGCGCCATGGTCTGCAGGAGGAGAGAGACAAGGCTTTCACTGGGGCTGCCAAGGGAGCTTGTGGGGGCTGAAGTGAGGCCCGGAGGCGCAGGGCTGTGAGGGCAGAAGCAGAGGGCCCCAGGCAGCTGGCAGGCAGCAGGGCCTGTGCCAGCGGGCCAGCAGCAGCAGCCCCGTGCCCCGGCCAAGGCGCCGGCCCCAGGGGCTGGCCCTGGGTGCAGGGGGACAATGCAGGCCCGGGTGCGGCGCTTGTGGCCCGGCCCTGGCCCGGCCCAGCCCCGCCACGTGCGCACTCACCGCTTGCCCAGGCTATGCTGGGCCAGCGTTACCTGCGGGGGCCTTTTCCAGCTGCCCCCATTGTGACACGCTGCCCCTGGTGTCACAGGGGCCAGAGGCATCACAGCCGGGCCAGCCCCGCCCTTGGTGCCCAGCCCAGCTCAGGGGCTCCCAGTGGGCCCAGCAATGAAAGCCCTGGCAGGCAGCAAGTGCAGCCCCTCTGGGAGGGGATGGGCCCCAGGGGCTCCCTCCACAAAGCAGGCAGAAGTCCCCACTGATAAGGTTCCAAAGAGAAAAGATTATAATCAATAATGTTGAGTAGGATACATATTATCAACTATGAAAACACCTGAGGTGCTTTTCCTAATGGGACTTGTTCTTCTGTGAGTGGCGTTGGGTGATGGTTGCTCAGTTTTTCTTGCTTGACTCTTCCCTGATCCAGTCCATCCAAGACTTCTCTGAAACCTTCCCATTCTCAGACAGCAGAAATGAAGAACTGCAGTGAAACCACTTCTAGTCCCCTTCAGATCAAGAAGGTGCAGGGGGATGGTTCTGGCAGAGAATTTGAGCTGCTCTGGACAGAGTCGCACTGCTGTGTTAGCAGGGACTGGCTGCTTGTGTTTTTCTTTGGATGAACAGAATCTTCCTTGTGTCCCCAGTGAACACATGGAGCTCACACCAGCAGTGCCTCTTGCCTGTTCCCTGCCCAGCCAGACCTTCCAGCCCAGCTGAAATGCCCAGCGTGGCCTTTGAGCACAAAGGGATTGCAGAGCCAAAAGCATCTGTGTAGCCACCATGGTGTTCAGCGGCTGCTGCTCGGGGAAGGGCACTGAGAGGAGGCCACTGCTGCTCTTGTCAGAGCGCTGCTGTGCAGGGATGTCCCTCGCCCTGCTCAGTCCCACATCTGCCCATCTTTTGGCCTGCTCTGAGCTCAGGTGGATGCCATCTGCTCCCAGCAGACCCAGCTGCTCCACGGTAGATGCACAGGCATGGAATCCAAAACCTTGAGTATCCCCTGAGTAGCCAGGCATTCAGCTGTTCAGTTTGTCACGGCCCACAGCAGGGGTTAGAACAAGATGGTTTTTCAGATTCCTTGTGACCCAAACCATTCCAGGCTTCTAGGATTTCTCCATGACTGACTTTGGTCCCCTCAAAAGACCTCCTCTCTCCTCTCTTCCCTCCACCTGTGGAGAACGCATTCTGATGCTGCTGCTGCTGTTGGGACAGGTTGGTGGATACTCTTCCTGCCATCCCATGGGTGTAAGCATGACTCCTCTCTGAAGCCTTTGTCCCTGAATCAGTGCCTTCAAAGAACAGTTATCTCCCCTCCTTCCTTTTCCATTCAGCACTTGAGCAGACACAGCATTTCTCATCGTTTTCCACAGAACAGTACAGGTGCCAGTTCCCATCTTGTGGAGCCCTCTGCCATAAATCAGCCTGACAGGTTTATTCTCTGTGTAATGGGAAATGATGACAAATGCAGCTGCATAATCTAGTTAGTAACTCACCATAATGACTGCCTCTGGGGGGATTTAAGGGTTTTGTCATATGTGAGCTTTCAGAACTTTAGAGGTTACATGTTTCACACTTTTTTGTTGGAATCTCAGTTTATCAGACTTTACTGCAGCATTAATCACTTGCAGTACAACCCTGGACTTCACAAATGTATCACATCAGCGTGAAAAAGGCAGAGAAAACAAGAACTGTTGTGAATTAATGAGCCGGGTAACACATGTCTCACAACAGCGATGAAACAACCTGTGTTCTTCTTCAAGCCGCAACAGAAAGTCCAAATGTCTGGTTTTTTGGTGGTTTTTTTTGGTTTGTTTTTTTTGTTTGTTTGTTTGTTTGTTGTTTTTGTGGGTTTTTTTTTTCACAAAACACAGGCAGCAGCAAAGAACTGAAACAACACAGCCTGGCTTAAAACCTGAAAGATCTGCAAGGCTGAGTCTATCCTAGTTAATGGTGAAATGATGTGTGAATCTGTCCTAGATGTTCAAATGAAGAAGATTGATTCACAGTTATAATATGGCTTCTAAGCAAAACACTGGGATTATATAGGAGAAATGCATGTGTCATGAAACAACCAATAAATCAGAGAGACACTTCCAAGCTCTACTGTGAAGGTCTGGGAAATGTTCAGAGTTACCATCTATGGAGTTTGGTGCAGGATAAGCTGGAACAAAAGGCCATCATTACCCAAATTGATTTCCTTTGGGCTGGTCTGTTGGTTTTTTTGGTTTGTTTTTTCTTTTTCTTTTTCTTTTTTTTTTTTTTTGGTTTTTTTTTGTTTTTTGTCAGATAATGTTTTATAATACTCCAAGAAATATGTTGAAAAGTTCAGCATGATCCATCAGACACAAGCAGGGGGGCTGGGGTAGATGCAACATGTTCCTTGCACTGGAGGGTAGACAGAGGCAAGATCTGGTTTGGGGTCAATCACACCTGGATCAGGGAGGTGGCTGAAACCTGGGCTGGCCAAAGCCTTAGAATCACAAAATATCCTGGGCTGGAAAGGACCCCCAAGGATCACCAAGTCCAGCTCCTGGCCCTGCAGAGGACACCTCCCCAAGAATCCCACGCTGTGCCTTGGCATGTGCTGGTGGGCAGGAGCACACAGCTGGCTGTGGCTTTGGGTGCATGGGTAAGATGAGATGGTGAGGAGCATCCCTGCTCCCTGAGCTCCTGGAGAGCTGCAGACACTGATCACTGGTAAGGACAGCACCAGGGCCATGGCCTGGGGCTGGTGATCTGGTGTCTCCTTCCTGCTGCTGCTTTCTGCTACAGATAACAGCCTGGTACCAAGGTCTTGTTGCTGAGGTGATAAACGGCTGGGGAGATTCCCTCCCTGCTCTTGTCTGCACGAGTTCTTATGCTCAGCACCAGGAAGGATTGGGCCAGACTGGAGGCATTTGGGGTCTCAGGGCTGAGGCTGAGACAGACAGGCAGGCAGAGCAGCTCCTCCTGGCTGATGCAAACATTAGCCCTGTGCTGGCCAGGCCAGTGATCCATAGCTATGGGTCCACAGTGATGGTGGTGCTGGGTATTCACTGGGAGAAGAGGAGGTGTAAAATGAAGCTTCTGAAGCTGCTTGGGATCCTGGAAGCTGCTCAGACCCCACTTGACCACAGTGGTTGTTTGGCCAGCTGAAGTGATGGAATTTATTGGGCTGTGCAGGGACAGTTTTCTGTGCAAACATGAAGGACTTTCAGGATGAAATACGGCCTCATAGTAGAAACAGCTGGGCTGAACACTCTTTATTCCAGCTATGAATCTTTGCTCTTAAGAGCAACGGATTCCACC